>NC_083852.1:23662500-24862500 GCF_029169275.1 Apis cerana
TTATACAATAGCATAGTTTGTAATACGATAGTTAATTCGTTTTCGCTCCTTTTAGTTTTTACGTTTTTACTTTGATTTTAAATAATCTCATTTTTTTTATCGAATTCTAAAAATATAAAATTTTCTTTAAAGACGACTGCATAATTTAATGATAATAAATAAACATCTATTTCTAGATGTTCGTTAAAAATGGGCTATATGAAAAATAGTAATCGAAAATAATCGTCCATATCCATATTCAAAATATGTTCTGCGTTGAAAAATATTTATCCTCGTTGAACTTCCAGCGATAAGGAAGGAGGAAAAAACTTTTTCTTTCTATGGAAAAATATAACTTCTTTCCTGTTGCGCTGTATGACGAAGATAAACATAATTTCTTCGCTTGGAATCTGGGGTACGGAATTTCTCTGCGCGGACCGTATATTTTGATCCTAGATCCAGTCAATCAAATTTTTTTATGTCTATTTTTCTGTACTTATTACCGTTTTCAAATGAAAGAACTATTTTCGTTAAACTATGAATATTAAAGCTGAGTATTATCAAAATGATATGATAATATTTTTGAACGATAATTTTGTCTATATTTAATATTTCTCATTTTTAATATTATTTTATGTATGTATAATGTTCTTTTGGAATTATGATATCCAATGTATAAGAGATTTCTGAGCTAATAGTACAATGACTTTTAATGATGTATTAATTATAATTCTTTCATATTTTTTTTTTAAACTATTGACGATCAATGTTAAAGAATTTAAGAACTCTAGCATATCGTACTTATATGATATTATATTTCTGTATGTAAATTTTGTACAATTTTTTACGATCTCGTACATTTGAATGAAATATCTCTAAGAGAATTAACAAAAAGAGAGAAAAAAAAAACGTCTAAACGTTTTTAAATTTTTCATGACTTGTTTATTATCTTTAAGTTTTATTTCTTATTATTTATCGATTTTAAAAATTTCATTTAATATTTTGTAACAATAGAATTATGATTTATGTGCAAATGCAAAATATTTTATTAATGCTTTTCTTTTTTTTTTATTATAATAATATTAATTTTGAATTATAGTCATTCGTAATGTTTGATATGTAAAAAAAAATCGATCTAATTAACATTTTTTATGAACTAAAATAAATTAGAATTATATAGAATGATAGTATAATATATTAAAAGTACAGATACTAAATGCTGCATATCTCTTATTCACAAATGATTTTCAAAATAGTTATTTTCAAAAGTTATCTTACTTTTAGCTCAAAAATCTTTTCATTTAAGTGATATAGTACAATATTTTATTTCTGTAATTTATCCAAAAGGATATAGGATACAAGAAAATCATGTAGATCGTTTTTTTTTTGTTTTCAAATTTTGATATATATATTTTTTGTTATTTATATAATTAATTTTACATAAAATATAAAGAGTTACAATTAATACGATTGAATATGCGAACTCAACGAAAGAGAAGTTTAATTTTAATGAATTTGTAAATAATATATAATTACAATGAACAAAAGAATTTCGATTGATTGATTTTAATTGTTTAAATAGTAACCAAGTTGACTGGTTCTAGAATCGAATGAGATGTTATTATTAAATTAGTTAGAATTCTGAATTCTGAGAGGAGAAATAACGTTATACACCCTGGAAGCCGGAAAAAAAAGTTGTCGGCGATAAGCGGAGCCTTAGCGGAGCCTATTGTGTTGTATAGAGAAGACGAAAGCCAAGCAAAATCATTTAATTTCGAATCATTTCTTACTTACGCTAAGCATAGAAAGAATTCGATAATGATAAATTGTCATAACTCGTTGTATATGTCCACATATAAAATAAAAATGTGGATACTTACAATGATTTCAGAACACATACGTGCATATATAAATATATAAATATATAAATAGTTTTATTATATTGCAAAGTGAAATAATACAATATTTAGCTACTGTATATAATGTAAAAGAAAAGCTGGTCTTGTAAGATACGGATTAAGGTGTTTTAATGTGCACATAGCCGCGTCATTGTCAATAATCATATTATTACGATTAATAATAATTACAGTTTTTTAAAAAAAATGAAGATTATTGAATTCCATTTTATTTAATTCCTTATTTTTTTTTTTTTGTAAATATATAGAGAATTTTAAAAATTCAATTTAAAATATCCGGTTGTATGAATTTATCTTTTTCTTCCAGAGGGCGCTAATGAAAGATTTCAAATTCTTTAGTTAAAAGATCATTATTTTATTGTATCTTATTAACATTTGTAAACAACAAAAAATTAAAGAATTTGTTTAATTCTTATTTGTAATAAAATGAAACCTACTCTTGTAGCAGATGAAATGTTTCCAGAAGGAGCTGGATCTTATATCGAGTTAGAAGAGGTACGTTTCAATTTTAAAGGTTATGTTTTCTTTATTGAATTATAATTTTTATTAATAATTAATAAATTAAATTTGTTTTAATTATATATTGATAAAATTATAAATTTATTAAAAATATTTTAGGTTGGAGGTAGTCGCTTATTAGTTGATCTAACTGCAAGTGAGAAAGCAGTGCATGCAGATTTCTTCAATGGTAAAAAAAAATTATATTCTATCATAATTTATTATTAATATAGTTATGTATAATCTTTTCTTTCAGATTTTGATGACTTATATGACGATGATGATCTCGAATAAATTATGATTTTTGTAATAAGAATAACTATATTAAAATTAAAATAAAAAAAAATAATTTAAATATGAAATAATTAAAATATGAAAATAATATATTAAATTCTTTAAATATTGAATTTAATATTTTATATGTAAAAATTGTAATAATATATTTGTTTTTATAATTATAGGATAAATTGATTCTTCATAAAATTTATTCATATTATTCCCTCATTTTTTCTTTAGTTTAATTTAATGAACATTGATATATTATTACTGATTATTAACATTAAATTTATAAAATGTTTTTAAATATAAATCTGAAACTGATCTTTTTTTAATTTCATAAAAAATTTCATATATATATATATATATATATATGTATATATATATAAAATTAATTATAACATGTTATAACAATATAAACATAAAAATTAAAATGAAAATAATACTTCTTTTAATATTATATTTTTATAAATTATATTTTACTATCACAATATAAAATCAGAGTTGTGAAACAAGCAAAAATTTCTATTAAATAGAAAAGCAATTAACACATAAAGGTAAAGAAAATTGATATACACAGTGCAATAACATTATTACAATTTATTATTTTTAGTTCGAAATTGAATCAGACGTGTGCCCGTATCCAGAATACCATCACGGCATATTAATTCGGGCGATATTAATTATAAACGTGCCATAAGAAAATGAGTACTGGTCATAATGTCTCGTACACATTAATATCGATATCATTGTCAAGATTATAATTTACAATACATAGATGCTAGTCATATAAACCTGTTAAGATGATGCACAATTAAAATAGCACCCCGGGTTTCAGTCGCGCCGCATAATCATGGATCCTGTCGATCGTCGTGCACGAAAATCTTCTTTTTCAGACGAGACGTTCTGAAATTTTCTGAGTTTTATTCCTACACGATTTATTTCTTGCTTTTTTATTTCTCCTTGGCCCCAATCGACATTTAATTCACTTTTTGACCATTCTCATTTTTCATTAACAGACTTTTATTAACGGTGACAACGAGATTTCATATTTAAGAGATCCCCGATTACCGTTATTCGTTCGCATCTTGATTGCGCATAAAAATGACATTTTTGAGAGCGATATCGATGACGACCATATCGAATACGCTGCTAACAATGACGAGTATCCTATAAAATAGTATATTTACACAATAAAGATTTCTTTATGATTTTTTTATATGTATTTAATAAATTATTTACCCTGAGTCCAGCCCCGAGAAAATCGTTCGGAGTGCTAGTTAACTTCGAGATCACTATCGGCTTGGTCATCTTGATCGCTTTCTTCTTCTTCATCTTCTTCCTCGGAATAATACTGCGAGGGTGGCGATAAAACATCTTCTGAAAGTGAAGTATGAGAAGATGAAGGAGGTCGAGAACCTTCCAATTTTGTGTCCAGGTCTTCCATTGAGGTACTTGGTCCAGGAATGGTCACTGGTATAAATTTTTCCAAATCACCAGATGCTAATTCTAAAAAGAAATATATAACAAAATTTATATAATGATTTAGAAAACTGTTTAATTATAAATAATTAACATACGTTCCACATATTTTTCCAGAGATTTTGGAACCATTAATTTGGCCTTACGCAAATTTTCTTCAGTGCATTCTCCTTTTTCTAAACCTATTTAAATATTACTTTTTTTAATTAATAAGATTAATAGATATAATTCAATTAAATATTTAAAAATATTAAAATTATATACCGAAAGCTAAACCCATTTGCTTTAAAACTTCAATGTCGTCGTGAATTTCAAACTTATCGTTAAAATTGAACAGGTACTCGGTTCTGTAACAAGTATGTTATCAATTAAAATACAATAAATATTAACAGCAATAATTACTATTTTTTTAAATTACTTGTCATTTGAAATGCTGCAATCTATGACAGTCTTTTTGCTAGTATTCACAATCAGGAATGGCAGCTGAATGGCAGAATTTGGTTTTGGTGGGCCACGCAGACTTTCATTGGCACGATTACGTTCCACTAAATTTTTAAAAGAGATATGCGAGAGAATCAATTGATGTAATTGTTGTGTTTTCATTTTAATTCTCTCGATTTTCTTTTTTTTATCTTTTTCAAGTGCCAAACATTCCTGAAGAGAATTGGTTGGTAGACCTAACCACCTGATTTCTTTCTTTTCTTTTGAAATAATATTCATTGCCATTAAAACATTCAAAGCATCATAAACACGTCTTCTAATATTTTTCTGATCGTATTGCTAAACAAAATATTACATATATTACAGTTAGTTCTTTATTTTTTTTTAATATAATATAAATAAAAAGAAATAAAAAAAATACCTGATCTGTTAACGAATTTATATGAGCAGGATTAGTAAATTCTCCAACAAGTTCATCCGCAACTTCATTGTACGACGTCGTTCCCTTTTTTTTGACCTTTTCACAAACTTTCATTGAAAAATGACGTAATCCTTTACCTACTTTTTCTGTTTTTCTTCGCTTACTGTTAAAAAAATAAATATATTATAAAAAATCAATATTTTAAAAATATTTAATTCTTTTGAATTAAATTTTATTTATTCAAATAATTAAAAAAATTTAGCATATATTATGCATATATTATCTGCATATGATTATAAATCTATAAATTAAAGAAAAATTAATCATATGAATAAAACAAATTTTTATAAATCCTTACTCTGGTACAAAATCACCACCCTCAACATCTTGTCTTTTTCTAGAACCACTATGATCCAATATTGGACTGATATATGTTTTTCCACTTGCATCTTTCACAATTTGTTGATTAGCAGATTGTTGTTGTTGTTGCTGTTGAGATACTATTGCCTGCTTTATATCACTCTACATAGAAGAATAAAAATTATTTATTTATATATTTTTAAAGTTCTTAAATTTTAAAAAGTTTATTCTTAAATTTCGATTATCTTTTAAAAATATTCAAGAGATAATTTTTAAATATTTAAATAATTTTTAAATATTTAAATAAAGCATACCATTTGTGCAGATGTTAATTGTATAGTCTTGGTTAGTACAGGTTCACCAGCCTTGGTTGTTGCCAATTTTGTATTCTGTAATGGTATTGTAACCAACCCTAAAATAATTATAAAACATTGTATTATTTTTTTTTAAATTAAATGATATATGAGAAGATTTTAAAAAATATATTGTTTTAATGTTTTATCATAAAAAAATATATAAAAGAATATATAAAATAGATATAAATAAAAATAATTATTGAAAAACTTACTTTGACCTGGAGTTGAAGGACTTTGCAGACTGATAGTTCTAAGAACTTGTGCGTTAGATGACAAAACCTAAATATCAAAAAAACATTATTGAATTCAATAGTAAAAAAAATAGTTAAATTATCATCATAAAAGATTATAATCAAAAGAGGTTCAAATAATAGGTTAAAATTCTTATAAACATATTATACCTGAGATTCTTGGCTCGGAGTCTTAAAGACTTTAAGGCCACCTGCATTTGTTGTACTGACGATACCGCCCAATGCTTTATTAGCTGTACTCTGTACTACTTTTATTACTTGTGGATGACCTAAAAAAAAATATTAAATTTTATAGTATTGTTTTAATATTTTAATAAACAAATATATCATATATTTATTTTAATATTTTAATTTTTTTATAAATTCAATAAAAAAATAAGATTTTTTAATATACATAATAAATTTCACAGATTTATAATACAAAGACAATAACAACTTATAAAAAATTTAAATATTTGTTAAATTTAAACATTAAATGTCAATATACTATATAACAAAGATATTTCAAAGTATTTATTTTAATTAAATTATTTTAACTAAATTAAATAAATAAGTAAACAAGATTTTTATTTCAATAAAAGTATTAGAAAATAAAAGTGATTTTTTTGTATAAGCAATCAAACAAGTAAATATATACATTCTTTAACAATCTAAGATAAAATAACTTTAAAACAAATTATTTTGATTTGCTTAATAATAGAAAATAAAATAAAAACATTTTTCCATACATTTAATGCAAATAGCTTACAAAGAAATAGAGCATAGGATTAACATGAATATGAAAAAAAAAGAGCCTACACGGACTCATAATTAATAAGAGTTAAACAAAAAATAATAGAAACATAAGCATGAATCCAGGAACAAGACAACATTATTAAAACTGAGTGATCTTAAGGAAAATGAAAGAAAATTAAGACATTATCATCGAAGTAAGGCATGCTGATAATTGGCGCGCACTCGGCATACTCACCGTTCGCGTCATGTATGAGAAAGTTCATCGTTTTGTTTTGTTGCGTCATCCTCGAGGTTAGAATTCCGTCCCGGCGTCACCGACGATCACGACGATCGACCGAATGCCGAGTGAAAATAAAAAGATCATAGGTACACTCGCTAATCTTGGCTCGGTCTATCACCAAAATGGCGACTATGATATAGAACCATTTGAGAACAGAATTTAACGATATACCGATCAAAAAACGTCTTATTACACACACAAAAGTAAAATTCAGCCGTTTTTTTATCGTACTAATATAACCATTTTAAGAAAACGTTCATTTACTTGCAAAAATATCACACGAAAATCTAGCTTCCGCGTGCACAGTACAGAATAGAGACGAGCTTGGCGGCACGACAAAGTTAAACAGCTGATTGGTTACCTTCTCAGTCACGTGGTCCCTTCTGTTCCACGTTTATGGGCACTGTAATCTCTGTAAGAAAAACCTGTTTCTAGTGTTATAAGATGCCAAACATTACTATCGGGATTTTATTTTTAATATTGGTAATATCTACTTGTTAATTGGTCCAATAAATAATATAAATGTAAAGACTAATAAATCGAAACAGAAAAATGCATAATACATCACAATTTATAATATTATAATATTATAAATTATACATATAATTTAATTTAATTTAAATAATTTTATATATTTTATAATGATTTTTATATTCATAAATATGATAATATTTATAAATAGAGTAGAAAAAATTATTTTAATTCAAATATTTTTTTATTTTTTCTTTTTACAATTTCATACAATAAATTTTAATTTTCACAGAAATATTTAAAAATAATTATTATATATTTTTAAAAAAAATTTTTATAATTTATTTTATTATTAATTTTGAATATAATTAAATCTATTATTATACGATAGATGTCTAAAAAATTATATTGAAAATTATATTTGAAGTCATATCATGACAAAATAAATTAATGAAAATATGAAGATTTATATTTTATTGATTTGCTTAAAAAAATTATAGATTATACAAATTTCCGCGTTATATGATTCAATATATATATAATAATATATACATATATTATATTATAATATTATATATAAAATAACCCTATAAAAAATATTTTTCATGATTTAGATATGATTAGAATATGATTCATAATTCAAAATAATATTAAAATGATTTTTTGATGACTTTTTTTATATTTATTAAATTGAAATATTATATTAATATATTTTTTTAATATATTTAATTTAACTATATATAAGAAAATACTGTAAAAATTAATTTATTCAAATAATAAGATTATATCTTCATTAAACGAATTGAATTTCGATTTTATTTTCAAAGCTTTTAATTGGTTGAAACAAAAGTTTCTAGATAGTCAAGACCAATAATATTTTTGCAGATTCGGCGTTAGTCGTGAAAGAATTTTGATAAGAGACGTCATAGAATCGTGCAATTAATCAAAAGTTTTCAAAGACTCATATTTTATTTATAGTATTCTTAAAAAACAAAAATTATATTACAGTGCGTAAGATTGGAATCTGTTATTGATAGAGTTGTCATAATAGTATAAATTGTATTTTTAACTCAAAATATTAAGTTGAAAAGTAGTTGCCTTATATGTGTGTTTTTAAAAGAATCATATAGAATACTTCGAACTGAGGCTGAGGGTTCGTTTAGGGTTTGACTGAATGGTAAGATTATTTTAAGCCTTATAAGACGATTGAAACGCTCAGGTTAAAAAACGTTTGTTATCCCTTTAAACGAACTCATACTTTTCCTAGTCGCAACTTAATTTTTTTTAGTTTCTTCAAATTATTGAATTTTTATTTTATGTTATTTATCTCTTGTATAAATATGTATAAATTTTGAGTTGTTTTGTTGATTTCTTTTTTTTTTTTTACCTGAACCTTTCTATCGTCATTGTATCGTTAATCGACTTAATACACGACCTCCATTTTTGTTGCAACTATTTCATTCGGCATATTTCTTACAGTGTTTCTTGATTCAATTATTTTTTAAATCATTTTTTGAATTTTTAAATGCATTTCTACGAAAATCAAAATTTAGGTTAAATCAAATATACATTTCTAAAAAGAAGAATAGACAGAAATTAATATTTATAAAATCATGTTTGATGATAATAGGTCGTAGATTCTAACAAATTTGACATTTACATCTACAGATATAACCTGAAGAAATATGTTTAATATAATTTATTGTAAAGCATTTAACATGTGAAAGAAATATTCGCAAAATACATTGTATAATACAAATTCTTTATATGAATATATATATAAAAAAAAAATTAAACTATTGTAAATTTAGAATATGAATAATAGAATAGAACAATTTTTATGTATAAATTTCAATTTAGAATTTGAAATATTCATCAATTAAATCACGTAATTTTTTTAATGTAAATTTTTTATAATTTTTGTATTTACTTATACTTGTTTTTAATTTAATTTTATTATATATTTGTATACAAAATATCAAAATGAAAAATTTTTAAAATTTATATAATATGTATATAAATTATATATATATAATTATAATATTTAATTGTGTTAAATGTAGAATATGTAAAATATTTATTAAAATAAAAAAATTAATTTTTTTTATTATTTTTATATATTCCATAAGGTCTGTACATTGTGAAAAACATGCCTCTGTTCGGAAAGTCTCAAAAGAGTCCGGCGGAGGTGGTGAAAGCTCTTAAGGAAGCAGTAAATGCATTGGAGCGTGGTGATAAGAAGGTAGAAAAGGTATGTTGTGAGGCTATATTTCGGTTTCTATGACGCAATACGTTCATTTTTAGGCTCAAGAGGATGTCAGTAAAAATTTAGTACATATAAAAAATATGCTTTATGGAACAGCTGAAACAGAACCTCAAGCAGATATTGTTGTTGCCCAATTGGCGCAGGAATTGTATAATAGTAATTTGTTGCTTTTACTTGTGCAAAATCTTAGTCGCATAGATTTTGAGGTATGTTTACATGCATTAATAATAAATATTATAATATTATAAATTTCAAAATAATTTTATATCAGAAAATGAATTTATCAAAATTATATTATATTTTATTATATATATAATATTCTTATGTGATACATATGTATAGTTTTTTATTATTTATTTTTTATTATTTTTTCTTTTAAAATATTATTATTTAACAATTTAATACTAATAATAATAATAATATTTAATAATAATACTAATACTAATACTAATACTAATAATACTAATAATATTTAATAATAATTGAATATTTAATAAATATTTTTTCATTAGGGAAAAAAAGATGTTGCTCAAGTATTTAATAACATATTACGGAGACAAATTGGAACCAGATCTCCAACAGTAGAATATATATGTACTAAACCAGAAATATTATTTACTCTTATGTCTGGGTAAGTTCTCAATCTTTTCGAAAATATAATTTATATTATATTATTATTATTATTATTATTATCTATATTTTGTTTTGTACTATATCAATTAATATTATTATAATACAATTTTTAATTCAAACTATGGAATTTATATTTAAATATTTGGACAAATATTTCAATTCATAATTATTATTAATATTATAAAAATTATAGGTATGAACACCAAGACATTGCTTTAAATTGTGGCACTATGTTAAGAGAGTGTGCAAGATATGAGGCCTTGGCTAAAATCATGATCTATTCGGACGACTTTTACAATTTTTTCAGATATGTTGAAGTATCAACTTTTGACATAGCTTCCGACGCGTTTTCTACATTCAAAGTAAGCGATGATAAAATGCATGATTGTACTTTAAAATAAAACATACTTGGTGCATCTAGTATATTGGTTTTTAGGAATTACTTACCAGGCATAAAATACTGAGCGCTGAGTTTTTAGAAATTAATTACGATAAAGTTTTTTCTCATTATCAAAGGTTATTGAATTCAGAAAATTATGTTACACGACGACAGAGTTTGAAACTATTAGGAGAACTTTTACTTGATAGACATAATTTCACTGTATGTATGATTATTTAAATGTCTCATATATACAATTATAAGATCGCAAAAATTAAAAAATCTTTAAATTTTAGGTAATGACACGGTATATTTCAAATCCTGATAATTTGAAATTGATGATGAATATGCTTAAAGAAAAATCACGTAATATTCAATTTGAAGCGTTTCATGTGTTTAAGGTATATTTATTTGTAGTTTAACTCATTATTATTATTTTTATTAAAAAATAATTTAAAAAATTTGTTTATAATTTATTAGGTGTTCGTGGCGAATCCAAATAAACCAAAACCAATTTTAGATATATTATTGCGCAATCAGGAAAAATTAATCGAATTTCTAACGCGCTTCCACACTGATCGTTCGGAAGACGAACAATTTAATGATGAGAAAGCGTATCTTATTAAACAGATTAAAGAGCTTAAGTCTGTACATGAAAATTAAATTCAAAATATAAATTATTGCTACAGCTATCGTTAACTACTACTATTGAAGTCTATACAGCTGCTATTGCTACTGTTACACCATTACAGTCACCGATATAGCAAATTACCATTATTTTACCATTTTTCCTATCTGTCTTTTACTGTCCCTTTCTTTCATTCATTATACTTATCATTAATCGATTCAAAATGACTCGATTATCATTATCATTATCATTATCAATATAATTATTATTATCATTATCATTATCATTATCAATATAATTATTATTATCATTATCATTATTATCATTGTTAACTACAACAATAGTCATTATCATTATCATTATTATTATTATTATTATTATTATTATTATTATTATTATTATTATTATTATTATTATTATTATTATTAATATTGTTATTGTTACTGTTGTCATTATTATTATTACTATCATCATCATCATCATTATGATTATTGCTATTAATTTTTATTATTATTAATATTTATTATTATTAATTTTTATTAATTATTATTTATTATCATTATTATTAATTTTAATCATCATCATCATCATCATTATCGTTATTATTATTATTATTTATAAATTTTTAATATTATTATTAATTATAATTATCATTATTATCAATTAATTATCATCACAATCATTATCATCATCATCATCATCATCATCATCATCATTATTATTATTATTTATCATTATCAATTATTATTATTTATTATTATTATTATCAATATTATTATTAATTATCATCATCATCATTATTTATTAATTTTATTAATTTTTATTACTATTATTATTTATTAATTTTTATTTTTATTATTATTATTATTATTACTACTACTATTACTACTACTACTATTACTACTACTACTATTATTATTATTACTATTATTACTATTATTACTACTACTACTACTACAACTACTATTACTACTATTAGTATTACTACTATTACTATTACTACTACTACTACTATTACTACTACTACTACTACTACTACTACTACTACTACTACTACTACTACTACTACTACTACTACTATTACTACTACTAGTACTACTACTACTATTACTAGTACTACTACTACTATTACTATTATTAATGTTATTATTATTTATTAATTTTTATTATTATTATTATTATTATTATTATTATTATTATTATTATTATTATTATTATTTATTACTATTACTTTTATTTGCAATTAGTTTTGTAAATAATGTTTTCGTTTAATTATGCATTATTGTATATTTATACGAAACGATACTCTGTCACGTTCATATGTTTCCATTTAAATATTTAATGAAGTCAAATAATATTTAAAAATATTTGTTCTTAATATTAATTTTTCAATATAATTATTATGTTATATTATTATATTATTTGATATAATTATGCTAATCATTATTGTATTTCATATTATAAAATTTAAAAAACTAATATATAAATTTAATATTTTAATTTCATTTTTATAGGAACAATGAAATTTTATAAACTTATATTTAATAATTTTTAATTCATTTTTATCATTGCTGATGATATTTAATTGTTATATTTATAGTATTAATAAAGAAGCGAAAATTTAATATTTTTAAGTAGGAGAAAAAATATACAATGAGGTAGGGAATGTCACGTGGTTTTTTAATAACAGTGATATCATGGCGGCCAGTTTAGGCTAGTCAATAATGATCAGTATTGGTCAGAAAATTTATTATTTGTGTTGTTTTAAGGTAATTTAGTGAAATAAATTTTCTTTTTGCTTAAATACGATTCCGATTTGGTGTTTCAGTGCAATTGTAGAATAAAAAGACTTGAATTTAAATGGAATTCTTAAAAGTTGAATTGAATTCGTATAATGTAAATTCAATGGAAAATGAAATAATATGAAATCGTTTTAATCTGTGACGATACTTCATATATTTCCTAATAAAGAGTATGGAATAAATAAAAATGTTTGTAAAAGACCCTTGTGGGATCGTGTGTATCATAATTACGTACGTTGCTGTCTTTTATGCAGATTACGTTGTCGTACGTTGGGTTATCCTGCATAGTTTACAAGACAGGTGCATTTGATAATTTTCTGTGTTTATAATTCTATTTATTCGTAGTTTTATATTTGTTTGTACTAAATTAATTTTATATAAATTTTTTATCAATATAAATATGCCTATTTTAATCTTTTAATTTAATCTTTTAATATTTTTAATTTAACTTAATAAAATATTGTTAATGGAATGTTTTTTTTTCATCTTGTTAAACATTATTATATTTTTATATTGTAATTAAAAATGCAACTTCAGGAAATGCACTTGTGATAACTATTTTCTAATTTATATTATTAATCTCTTTTTATATTATTATGTACAGTCTATGGGGTCCTTTTCATGTTGTGGCTTTCAACACCATTGTATTATTATTGATAACATCCCATTTGAAAGCAGTCTGCAGTGATCCTGGTGTTGTACCTCTACTTCAAAGTCGTATGGATTTTTCTGACATTCATACAGATAATCCAGAAACGAAAATTGAATGTGATGAAAGAGACAGTTGGACTGTTTGTACTAGATGTGAAACATATAGACCACCTAAAGCATGTCATTGTAGAATTTGTAAACGATGTGTTAGAAGAATGGATCATCATTGTCCATGGTATGCTATAATTTTATAAGTATATAAGAATTGTTTACAATTTTAAAAGATATGAAGTTTATAATATATATTGATAGCTTATTTTTTTTTTTATTTATTTTTAATAGAGGTAATATTTCAACTTGCAAGAAAGAGTTTTATGATATTTTTTAATGTAATAAAATATATATAAATAAACTATATTAAATAATTTATTAATTTTTATTTTGTATTGAAGTTTTTTTATTGCATTTATAAAATATTTATTATTATATTGAAAATAATATAACAATAATAAATTTATAATTTATATATTTTAATAGTAGTTTTTTTAATGTAATATTTTTTATTATAAATTAATTTACAATGTTGCTCAAAGGATAAACAACTGTGTTGGAGAACGAAATCAAAAGTACTTTATTCAATTTCTGATCTATGTTGGAATATTGGCCCTCTATGCTCTAGGCTTGGTGATAACCTCATGGATTTTAGAATGTTCTCGATGCAGTAATGATATAGCTGTCAAACAGAGTCGCATGTATGTGTATTTTAAATATATAACTATATGTAAATATTGTTTGAGAAAATAATTACAATTCAAACATCTCTATTAAAAAAAAATTAAGTTTTTATTGAGAAAAAAAACATTATAGAATGTAGAAAGAAGATTATTAAGTCTAATAATATTAAATATTTTTTACAAACAAATTTAAATTTAAAAATTATTTAATATAAACATTAATATAAAAATTGAGTATTAATATAACAGAAATATGTTGTTTAAAAAAATGAAATAATCAAAAAGTTTTTTCTACAGCTTACACTGTGTTATATTGGTATTGGAATCAGCACTATTTGGTATGTTTGTCATCGCAATGCTTGTAGACCAATTTCAAGGTATCCTGGGAGAAGAAAATATAATGGAACATATGCAGAATAATCATCATTATAAAAGAAACAGTTCACGTACTTTGATTTTACTTTCTGAGGTTTGTGGTAAGAGCCATCCAATTTTGTGGATGTTTCCTTGCCAAAACCCACCACGTTATACTTTCCGAAAAGATGCGTACCTGATAGATCATGAAGTTTAGATAAATATTTGATTGCACATTATGGAGTAAAAGTTTTTGTTATGGCTTTGTTTGCCATAAGTATTTTTTTATATGTTTACAGAAATTTTTATTATTTAAGTACAATTAATGAATTAAAACATCATACATCATGATATATGAAATTTGAAAAACAAAGATTTACATAATTATAATTGCTTATATAAACAACCTAAATTATTTAAAGTAAATATTATTGAAAACATTTTATTATCTAAAACTACTATTACTAGAGTTTATACTATTTTAATTTTTAAAAATAAACTTATATTAAGTTACAGAAATAAAAAAAAGAAATATAGGAAAAAAGATATTTTAATATTTAAATTTATATTTTTATTTTATTGTTGTTGAATTTATTATTTAATTTTTTATCAGAATATAGTTTAAAATAAATTATTAAATTTTTAATATTTATTGATGAGACATTCCATACAATTAAATAAATTTAAATATACTTAAATTTAATATTCATGTGACTAAAATGTTAGTAATCACATTGAATGTAATATTAGTCATTGAATATATTCAACAAAATCTTAGTAAAACTTGTAGAATATATAATTAAATTTTTTAGTATCTTTCAAAAATTTCTTGAAATGTCATTTTTTAAAAATATTTTTTGTTAAAATATTTCAATTGTACTAGTCTTCAATTTTTTAAGAATATTAATATAATTCAATTGTATTTAAATAATGTGCAAAATGTATATTTTTTTTATGACATTTATATATATGTTATAAAATTATTATACATAAAAAAGTATTATATTATAAGAAAAGATAGATTATAAGAAAAACAAGAAATTTTGTTTAAAAAAATTTAAGATATAAATTTCATAGACAAGCAGCCATTAAACCAGCAACATTTTCAAAATCTATTTTTTCTGTAATATTTTTTGTCTTGATATTTTCATCTTGATTGGCGATAAAAATAATAGATTTGCTTTCTTCTTTCCATCCATATTTTTTTACCCAATGTTTTAATGTAGGATCTAAAATAATTATTTTATTATTAAATTTATATATATATTTTTATTATATATATATATATATATTTTAGAATAATTTAACATTTTATAAATTAAATTAAAAAGATTTTTATAAATATTGCATAACTTTAAAATATATGAACGATGTTAATTAAGTTTAATAGATTTATGTTAAACTTATGATTATTTTGTTTAATTTAATATTACATATAATATCATATAACAAAATATTCTGTGAATATTTTTATAATTCTTATAGTGCTTAAAAAAAGATTACCATCAACACCTCCAAGAAGTTGTGCTAGAAGACTTTTATCTATTGTTTGGAATGTGATTCCTACTACATGACAAACAAATTTTCTTATAGAATCTTGAAATCCTACAATTCTATCACAAAGATCAGACATAGAAAGGACTCTATCCCAAAAATGTTGAAAATCACATTGTTCTAAAATGTCTCCCAAATACATAATTTGATTAATAGGGCTTTCTTGCATCTGTAAAATAATTTTTACTTAATTGGTTTTTAAATCAATAATAAAAAATTAATTTTTCTAATAATAATTAAAATATTAAAAAATTAAAATAAAACATATAAATGTATTTCATTACAATAATATATATTTATATTTTTTTATTTACTTATATTTAATATATTTATATTCTTTTTTCTTTAATCAAAATTATATTTGATCTATATTTATATTATAAATAAAAATATTTATTAATGAAAATATTATTAAGTTCATAAAATGAAAAACTTACAATTCGTTCACTGAGAAGACATTTACAAAGAACAAAATCGGTATGAGGAAGATTTGTTAAAGCTTTTAACAATATTTGGCATGTGATATCCATGTTAAATCTATGTGGATTTAATTGATACAGTTTCAAAACTGCTAAATTAGCCTCCAAATCATATGCATTTTCTCTTGATTGTATTTCAACATATTTTTCTAGAGTTGCTAAATGATCTGGATTATATCTGAAATTTATTTTATTTAAAATAAAATAGATATTTGTGTTTATAATATTTAACAAGCATATTTAATTTTTACAATTATATAAAATAGTATATTATTTATAGTAATATTTGTAATTACTATATAATCAATATTTTAAAAAAAATGTAAAATAAATTAATAATTAAATTTTAAAGAAATATATTTAATTTTTAAATATTTTTCATATTATTAAGATAAATTATAAAGAATGAAATGAATTTGATTAAATATTTAAATAATAAATGTATACCTTTCAATGCCTTTTAACATTCCAGCTACGGTTTGACGCATTGCTTCTGCCATTATAATAATAAAAAAATTTTTCTATTTGTTTATAATAAACTAATTTTTTTATTTGAAAAAGAAATATTGTATTTAGAATATTGTAGAATATTGTAGGTTAGAAAACTTAATTCCTATTCTCACAATGCAGTGTACAGCAAGATTGCCAAATTTAGCAAAAATAAATTGATACCAACCTTTACAAAATTTTTTAGGAAAAAAAAATTTTAATATTTATTTAATTTTATATAATTTTAAACAAATTTAAATTTTTTTTATATAAGAAATTTTTTGATATATGATAAAAAATATTAATATGTTTGTGTTTATTGAAAACAAAAGTAATAATTATTAAATTATTAATCGTTTGAATAAAACATTTAATTTTTTTAATTTATAATGTTTAAAAAATAACTTAAGAATTATTTTTATAATTACTATATTTAAATAAATATTTTATAAAACACGAATTTAATAAGAAATATTTATGTAATATAATTTAATTTTAAATAATTTATTTTTATATTTTGTATTATTTTTCATTTATCTGTTATTCATTTTTTATATTTTTTAAACAATTTATATTTTATCTTTGTTTGTTAATATTAAAAATTTTTTATTGATATTAAAAATTTTAATATCAATAATTTTTTAGTTCGTAAAAAAATTTGATTCGTAAAAAAATATGACCTGTAAAATAATTCTTAATACGGTTCCCGCGGCACTTCCCGCACATCCTCTAGTCATTGGGGATGCTCCCCTCTGCCGTGCTAACCGTTAACGAGCAATCAAAACGTGTATACGTGCGCGCATACAAAGTATAAAAATTAGTTACATTAAAAGTTTTCTGTTTTCTGAAAAAATTACAAATTTTCGATCATTATATATTGAATCTGCTTATTATAATAAGAAGTTATTTTTTCAATTTATTTAGAGAAATTTCTATAGATATTAATTTCTTTCTATTAAAACAAAAATCAATCACAAGTATTTATAAGAAAGTTCTTTTATTCTTTTATTATTGTTTAATTTTTTAGATCGAAGAGTATTCTTTATCTATAGTAGATGCTTTGAAATTTGTATGAGTTAATGTCGATCATCCTGATGATCTATATTACGGAGTATACCCAGAACGGATGTAGCGATAGATCGGTGTCACGTGAACCCTCCGGATATACTAGCTTCCTAGTCTTGCTCACCTACTTTATCGCACTCTTTCACTTTATCAGAAAGTACAGAAACTTGCCTATTTGATACAGTTTCAATAATAAAAATATTAATTCAGAAAATATTGTACTATTAATTATTCAATATATATAAAATATTTGAAATTTTATTTTTATACATTAAACAACTATATTCTATTTGGAGGAAATTCTTACAATAAGCTCTAAATTAAAATTTTAAAAACATACAATAGAATATAAATTCATATTAATTATATACCGAAGAAACAAATGATTTTTTACAACTAAATTGTTCATATAATGAAAATTTATCTAATTTTTTTTTACCAGTTATGATTTTTCATTCAATTAAAAAGAATTCATATTTATACAAGAGGATGTTATTTTAAAATGCATAATAATATATTATGTACATTATACTATATTATATATATAATACAAATATAATAATTGTTTAATAAATTAATTTTTTACTTATTTTGGATTAAAAATACAATTTACATTTTCAATCATATTATAAAAAAATATAAGAGGAATAACGATAATTCAGATAATATAAACTCAACTAAAAGATAATTAAGCATTACCAAAATTTCATTTATATAAATGTTGAAATGAAGTTCATATGAATAAAATAACGATTTTTTTTTTGTTTTAAGATTATCCTTTGGTCAATTATAAAATAATTTCCACAATTTATAATAAACATTTCTATAAATATTTCTATTACATCTTAGAGCATTTTTCTTTTTTGCTATTTTAAAAATTTCAAATTAATATAATTTAATTAACAATCATAATAAAATTGTAAAGTGGAAAATTATCAAAATAACAGAAAAGTAATATATATATATATATATATCTGAACAGTGACAATAAAGAGCAAAATATCATCGGGATAGCCGTCAACTTGATGATGATATACTGTTGCGACCTCTTTCTCCTTGTTTTCCTCGTCCCCTCTTGCTTTGAATTCGCGACAGGCATGAGTGAGCGCGCGCGGAATAAATGTATGACACCGATGTAAACGGCAAGGGTGAACCGGAGGAAAAAAAGGAAAAGGGGGATCCCCCGATTTTGTACCCCCGATATTTCAGCTAGTTCGCTGTCGAAAGTGAACTCTTGATTCCAGTTCTGAGCGGACCGGCTGAGCATTCGCATCGTCCCTCGGACATAAATCTTCTTTTAAACATCAACATCCAGACAAACAATAAAGGAAAACGAAAAAAAAATAACGGAGAAAAAAACGAAAGATTGTAAATTCTCGTTCATGTAAATTGTACATAATAATCGATGATCGTAAGATCATTAGAGCCACCAGGATCAAGAGAACCCATCAGTTCTTGATCGTCGAATACCATTTTGCCGAGGTTCCATCTAATCAAAGTGTTATACTTTTTTGCTTCGAAAACTCGATTGAACTATGAATTGCATCTCATTTAATCTGATCAAGTTATTGCGTGAAGAATCAAGAGTGAATACAGTGTAGTGCATACAAGATTCTCGATTCTTGAAATTCTATTCAAATCCGAATTTCCCGCGCAACTGTTTCTTCAAAACTTCCGTTTTTTTCACGAAGTGTCCGAAATTTAAAAGAAAGAAGTATAGTGATCACGGAAGCGCAATTTTTAAACGGCTGACACAGTGTCGTGAGATTGATAATATATCACACTTAGGTTTGTATAAAGCTATTTTATTTCGCAAATCACTTTATCGAAAAAAAAAAAGAAAAAAAAAAGCAAAAAATAGTCTAGAGAAGATGAACCATGTGCTTGACATTTCTATGCGTCATTAATCGAGAAATATACGTGTAATCAGAATAGAAAGAAGAATTGCAGAAAAAATAATGAATTTAACGAAGAAGCAATTAATAGTAAGCGAAAAATTCAAGATCACAGCAATGTCGATTATGCGGAACAACGCATTCTCGGCTAATTAGAATATAGCTGTTTTTTATGAGCGTGGAAGAGGAAGAGGGATTCAGGCAATAGATCGGCCGCGAAGGGGTCGGGGTGTGATGAGCTTTGGGGGAACGTGCATGGACTCGGATATTCATTACAGAGTTCCCCAGCCGGACATTCGCATTTAACAAGATCGTATCGATATTACTTTTATGCTTTAATTTTTTCTTATTGATTTTTAAATTAGAAATACTATTCTTTATTTCAGTCTTAATTCCGCGATAAACTAATTTATATCTAAACCAGAACTAATTTTTAAAATATCTATATCTTATAATAACTGTAAGATTTATTTACTTTTCATTTTCATTTCATTTTAAAATATTTATTGAATATTTGAAATATTCAAATAAAATATAACTTTTAATTTCTTAGGAACATATAGAATACAGATTTCATACAGTCATTGATTTGCCATTTTCCACTCAGCCGGTATTCTTGAATTTCAACGTGTAATAGTCTTCCGTAGATTTTCCACACGACAAAACGCAAATCGCATCCGGTCTCAGAAAAAGAACTCGGTCAAACTCGTTCTTTGTCTAAACTACATCCTTTTAACCTTGAAAATCTGTACAAGAGCTTATAATTCACTCATGTGAATTAAATAAATATTTTGTATATAATTAATACATTGAGGGACTAATTAAAGGAAACGAAGAAATATATATAAAAATATGAAATTGTCGACAGAAACACTGTTATGTCTTCGCGGTAGTTCCGCGACCAATACAGGAACACGCGAGAGAAATAATCAAAAACGGGAGAACTTCTTCACGGTGAGCGAATAAAATCATTTAAAATGACGGAAGCATCGAGAGAACCGGAACTCGCAGATCCTGAAAATCCTGACAAAACTGCATTGAATCTAACATCTGCTTCTAATAAAATGAAACCATTGCCAGAACGTGGTACATGGAGCACCAAGCTAGATTTCATTTTGAGCGTGGTAACTTTAATTTATAATATCTTATTATAATATTATCTTATTATGATGTTTTTTTAATTTTTTAATTTCTTATTTTTTTTTATCTTTTGAATATTATTAATTTTACTAATTAAATTCAATCCATAGGTGGGCCTGGCAATTGGTCTTGGAAATGTCTGGCGATTTCCATATCTCTGTTATAAGAATGGTGGCGGTGCATTTCTAATTCCGTATTTTTTGACATTAGTTCTTGCTGGAATTCCAATGTTTTTCATGGAATTAGCTCTGGGTCAAATGCTCACTGTTGGTGGTTTAGGCGTCTTCAAAATAGCACCTCTTTTTAAGGGTATCGGATACGCTGCCGCTGTCATGTCCTGTTGGATGAATGTTTACTATATCGTTATCCTCGCCTGGGCTATTTTCTATTTCTTTATGTCCATGCGTAGTGGTTAGTTTAATTATTTATTTTTTTTGTAATTTTTTTGTAAATTTTATGTAAAATGAATAGAAATAAATTTAACACAGATAAATAATTCAGCAAATGTATTAATTTTTTATATTTAATTAGAATTACCGTGGGGAAGTTGTAACAATTATTGGAACACAAAAAATTGTGTGAATCCCTATGATAGAGATTCACTATCATGTTGGCTTCAAATGACTAAGCATCATAATTTTATTAAAGTATGTTCTGTTAACGACGTTAATATGACTATCACAGAATTAACTGATCCGGTCAAAGAATTTTGGGAGTAAGCTTCCTTAAATAATTAATAATATTTTATCATTAATTATTATATTTTATTGATAATAACTATTAAATATTTAAATTACGAATATTTTTAATTATATGAAATATTATTTTTTAGACGTCGAGCACTTCAAATTAGCGAAGGTGTAGAATATGTGGGGAATATTCGTTGGGAATTAGCTGGTACACTTCTTTTAGTTTGGATTCTTTGTTATTTTTGCATTTGGAAAGGTGTCAAATGGACTGGAAAAGTGGTGTATTTTACTTCTTTATTTCCTTATGTTTTATTAACGATCCTTTTGATTCGTGGAATTACTTTACCTGGAGCTATGGAAGGCATTAGATTTTATATTAGTCCAAATCTTTCTAAATTAAAAGAATCTGAGGTAAAAATAACAATAAAAATATAATGTAACAATTATTTTCTTTTTATATTATTGTTTAATTTTAACAATAATCTATTATATATATTTTACAGGTATGGATAGATGCAGTTACGCAAATTTTCTTTTCATACGGTCTAGGTTTGGGTACATTAGTAGCTCTTGGTAGTTACAACAAATTTACAAATAATGTTTATAAAGATGCTTTAATTGTTTGTTCGGTAAATTCTTCGACGAGTATGTTCGCCGGTTTTGTCATATTTTCCGTAGTAGGCTTTATGGCTCATGAACAACAAAAGCCAGTCGCAGAAGTTGCCGCTTCTGGTCCAGGATTGGCTTTCTTAGCTTATCCATCCGCAGTTCTTCAACTTCCTGGAGCTCCTCTTTGGTCTTGTCTCTTTTTCTTTATGCTCCTTCTTATAGGTTTAGATTCTCAATTTTGTACCATGGAAGGATTTATTACTGCCATGGTAAGTAATATTCTTTAAATTTTCTTAGTATAGAATAAATAGTTTCACTTTGAATTATTTAATATTCAAGGTGGATGAATGGCCGCAATTGCTTCGTCGACGAAAAGAAATCTTTATTGCGATTGTTTGTGTTCTTTCTTATATTATTGGATTATCTTGCATTTCACAAGGTGGCATGTATGTCTTTCAAATCCTGGATTCGTATGCAGTATCCGGATTTTGTCTTCTTTTCCTAATTTTTTTTGAATGCATCTCTATAAGCTGGGCTTTTGGTGTCAATCGATTCTATGATGCTATAAGAGACATGATAGGATATTATCCTCTTATGTGGTGGAAACTGTGTTGGACTATTACTACTCCTATGATTTGTGTTGTAAGTAAACTTTTGTTTATATTAAAAATTTAAAAATTAAAAATTTTTAATAATTAATAAATTTTTAATGCTTCCTAATTTTTTACTGTTCACTTTGAATGTTTTCTCTAAAAAATTCTTTAAAAGTATGTATTATTTTCTAATTTTAATAGGGCGTCTTTATCTTCAATCTCGTACAGTGGACACCTGTAAAATATTTAGACTATGAATATCCATGGTGGTCGCATGTACTCGGCTGGATGACGGCTTTATCTTCAATGCTTTGTATACCTGGTTATATGATTTATGCCTGGATGACAACACCAGGAGATAGATCTACGGTAAATATAATATATATTTATTGCCTTTTTTTTAAAACAAAATTTCATATATTTATTGATTAATAAAATATTTTATCATTTTCTTTTAAATCTGTATGTTTAGAAATACAAGTTATTAGTACGAATAGAAGATGATGTAACAAGTCTACGAATGAAAATGGGTCAGCCATCGGTCGAACTGACGCCACTTTAACTGCCGGGAATTTATTTAAATCCTAAAAAGGATTTATGGTTTTAATTATTACTTTCTAACTATCATTAATTTAACGAATTAATGATTTAATAACATTGTTATTACTTTGGTAATAATTTTATTGTAAAATTTACTTTCTTCATTCATTCGAAAAAACAAAAAATACTTTTATTGTGTTCCTGTATATGAAAAAATTTGTATTATTTAAACGAACGTTTTAATGATCCAGATTATAATGATTAGATTTCTCTCAGAAAAAGAAATTCTCATTAATTACAAAATAACTAAAAGTGTTCAAAAATGTGTGTTTAGTTTTAAATTAAATAGAATAATTTACCTATTACTATATTAATACATGAAATTTTTTATATACACGAATTGTTCATAAGAAAATTGCATTTAGAAAATAATCGATGTTTTATTTTTCAAGATAATTCTAAAATTAAATATTTCAAGTACTTCATAAATATTAAAAGTTTTGAAACTATTCGTGTAAGTCTTGTTACAAATTTAGCTGCTAACTTATTTTAGCAATATCGGACATGTACCATAAATAAAAAATATTGCACATTTTAAATTTGATTATAAAGTACATATTTATGCTGCCATGATTATTGTATTTTACTACTCAGTTAATTGTCAAGATGAAATTTTTTTTATCATTTAAAAAATATGTCGATTTATGCGTGATTTTGCAGAAAATGTGTGTGCAAATTTTTTCTTAATAAAAATAGTAGTTTGCATAGAAAAATATAGATATCTTTATTGTATTGCTAATAGAAAAACAATACTTATTGATGTCATTCAATTAAGTAAAAAATTATTTATAGATTATTTTGATAAAATCCATGATATCTTTAGTTGACATTATTATTATTATTAGTTATTTTAATAGTATTTGTTGTAATTACATACTTGTTACGCATGTTTTTTTCTTAAGAAATGTAACATGCAAAGTAAGAATTTCATTTATGTGAAAAAACAAAAAATAAAGAAAAAAGAATGTATAATAAAAATTTTGAAGAAATAAAGTTAACTTTTAAAAAATTGTTTAATTTTTATTGAGATATATATATATATATATATATATATATATATATAAAATATATATATATCTAAAATATATATATTTAATAATATACAATTTTTATAATATACGAATAATGTTAACCATTTATATTAAGTTAAATATAGAAAACCATGGAATACATAAATACATATAGTAAGGATGCAAGTTTTGAGTTTTCTCCTTATTTTATATTTTATTATATATTTTTTTTCTTTGTTAATCTTGTGATATTTATATTATGTAATTACAATTAAATAATTACATAATAATTATAATTTTTAATATTTTATTTTAATTAAAAAATATAAATTTTTTAAAATATTAAGATGGCAGTGCAGTTGTTAATATAACAGGTGCAAAATGATTAGAAGTTGAATTCTTTATGAATAGTTTTTAGAAGTGTATTGAAGTAATGTTTTTATATTTGCATTTAAGAAAAAATAACTAATTATTGAACAATATTAATTTTGCGTTTCGTTGCTAATAAAGCTGCGTTGCAAAATTAATTATTTCAATAAATAAAATAAATAAATAACATGATAGAAAAAAATGAAGAAAATACCGACAATGACAGTCATCTTGTCAGAATAAGATTAATAACTGATAAAAGAACTTTTTTAGAAAAACAATTTCTTCAGGTAATTTTTTCAATATATATTTTGAGAAGTATTTATATAATATATAATTATTTTAAGGTTATAACTTTTAAACTGTTTTTATTCAAATCATTACAATTACAATAATTATGATTAAATAATTGATAAAAAAATATTTTATTAAATATATATATAATTTCACTTTTTTTATTTTCAATTTTATTCTTTTTTATGTACAAATGCTTTATTTTTTTTTTTAAAACAATAATATGATATTTACGTAGAATTATATTTAATTTTTTTAAACATTTTATATTCTACTAATTAATTGTAATTATACATATTAAAGTAATATAATTAATTTTAAGGTTCAAGAAGAAATTAAAATATGTTTTGCTCAATTAGCACAAACATTATATGCTAGAGAAAAACAACTTTTAAGGCAATCAGAAGCAATTTATAGACAGCAAATATCTTTAGCATTATCCAGTCAGGAAATTCCTCCCTCTATAGCCATATTAAATGAAAGAAATGCTTTAGAAGAACAAATAAAACAATTTGGAAGAATAGAGCTTATAGGATCTAATTCAACAGCAGTCACTGATTTGGAACCATATAAAATTGAAGAATATCAAGACATAAATAAAGATCATGTTTATTTTGATAAATCTATTAAGAATACAGGAATTATTCCTTTTAATACAAAAACTAAATTTTCGTGTACAATAAAAGATGAAAAGATAGATGATATTTCTACGGAATTAAAATTGCCTAATTCAATAAATTTAATGGAAAATTCTAATCTCATTCCTACATTTCAAAAAAATGATTCTGAAAAAAAAATTGATCATTCTTCAAAGATGGATACAGAGTTACAAGAAAATAATTATAATCTTCAAATTACCAATATAAATGAACAAGAAAATGCAAAAAATTATAAGAATTCAAGAAAGAATATCATAGAAGAACAACATAATTCTCATGGACATACAGAACAAGTTCAACAGTGGTTAGATCAAATACTTCTAGAAACAGAAATAGAACCAACTATTCATGAAGTAGAAAAATTACCTGATATATCAGAACATTATGTTTATACCAAATTTCATTTAGAAACATAAAAATTATATTTAATTCCAACTTACTTAGCTTATTATTTTTACAATATATTTATTTTTAATTTTTCATATATAAAATAGGAAATCTCAATTTGGGAACAATTTTTTATTATAATTGAGTCATTTGTATTTAATTTTATTTATTTATACATAATAATAATAATTAGTTACAAAATATTCTTTTTAATAAATCAGTAATAATATCAATAAATAAATTGTATTTTCATTAATATTGAAAAAGTATAAATTATAAATATTTCTTAATTATTAAATTATTAATCATAATTTCATTATCCATAAAACAAAAAAAAATATATTAATATTATTTTATTTATATAACATGCATAAATATATTTAAAATAATTTTAAATATATAAGTGTTAATAATATTAATACGATAAAATTATTTATTAATTCATAATCAATATTAATTATAATTTATACATTTTATACTTACCAATGATTAAATATTTTATTATTTTATATTCTTTTTTTTTTATATAAAAAATTAAGTAAAAAATATAATCATAATGTTATTTTAAATTTATAAATAACTCATAAAAATAAAATCAATTTCTTAATAGATAATAGTTTTATGTATATTCCTTAATTTTTTATCACTTACATAATACATTTTACACTTCATGCAACACATTTCAGGTTTTTATATACATCTAGAAAACATTTATTTAATAAATATCAATAAATGCAATTTAAATATTAGATATATTCAAAATACCTTGTTAATAAAAAGTAAGCTTGTATGTATGTGATTAAAATTTCATATAATTCTATTTCCGTTTTATTAAAGTTATTTGTACAATAATGTGTTTATATTGCTTTTTTTGAATTTATTTTGTAATGAACCATTGGGTAACTTAATTTAATTATTGATAGTTAGTAGAAAAAATAATTGAGCACCTTTGTATAGTTTATTAATTACTAAACAAACAAATAGATACAGATAACCACCACCTTTTGTATGTACAGACGCCAGCGTAGTAGTGTCAGTTGGGATTTCATGTCCAGCATCGGGATCATTTTTTTCAGGAACCGATTTGTTAACAAAAGATTTGCGACTAGGGTCAAATGTGGGTCATAAGAGAGAAAATGAATTGTGAATATACCTCCATTGAAATCTCAATGTAATAGATTTAATCCATCATTTTAACGATACTTGATAAAAAACCCAATCTTCGAAGAAAGAAGGTACAAAAGCACTATCTTTGGTAAAAGTTACGGGTACACAAAGCTGTGAAAGAACTTGTTCATACATTTCTAAAGACTGTGGACAAGATGCTCCATTCCCCTGAAAAATAAAATAAAATATTTATACGTAGATAAAATAAAAAATTATTTTTACAAATTACTCATATTTCTACTCACATGAGTCATATATTTGCCTGTTGATTTTAAAACTTTCATTGAAGAATTTAAAATTAATCTAATAAAATCCCATGCATCTCCATGTGGAGTTGGGCTAATTGGTATGTCTGTAAGGTCACCAAAAACATAATCAAATTGTCTGCCTTCTTCAATCATGTGTGCTAAAGTTTTTGCACAATCTCCAACAATAATCTACAAATTTTTCATAAAAAATTTTAATAATCTTATATGAAATTTTAAAAATAAATTTCAAAAATCTTATATATATAATAAATTTATAATATATAATATATAATAAATTTACATATTTACATATATAACATATATATAATATATTACAATTTACATATATAATAAATTTACCTCGTAATTTTCACCCTTTCTTTTATCCAAACAGTTTCCACATATGCTTCTCATATGTTGGCTACAGGCTTTAATTACCACATCGTCAATCTAAAAATGAAAAATTAATTTTTTATTAATTTATTAATAAATATCATAATAATATAATATAATATGATAATTTGTAACATAATAGTAATAATATAATATAACTTGACATACTTCTAGCATAGTTACAAATTTTGGTTTTTCTTTAAGTAATTCCCAAAGTAAACCACCATCTCCTCCTCCTAAAATAACAATTTCTTTTCCTGTATAATTTTCTTTTCCACGTTGCATTAATGTTTCTGTATATATCAGATCTGCTTCAGATATGTCTAAAAATTTTTAAACAATTTTTTTATTTTTAGATACAATTTTAAATTATAAAAATATAAGGATTTTTCTTACTTTGTAATTCATCAAGAACCAACAAATTTCCTAATGATTTTGAGTGAACAATTTGCACTTTTTGGTAAGGAGAACGTGCTTCGAAGACTAACTTATCAATATCATATTCAAGTAATCTGTCATCTTAAAAAAAAAAAATAATTTTAGTATCTATTGAAAGATTATAAAATTTAGAATTGCATGAGAAAGCATTTAATAGATGCATGCGATGCAAAGCATAAATCTGTAAAAAAAAAGTTTTTACATTAAAAATAAAATTGAGAAGAATGAAAATATTGAAGATTAGGAATTTTATATATAGATTACTAAATCTATCTCATTATTTATATCTATTAATTTTATGTATTTTTGCATAGCATATAAATTTGAAAAATAAAAAATGTACCATTCACTTAATATATTTATAAAAATAATAAATCCTACGGAATTATAATTCTCATAATTATTTAATATTATAAAATTGATTTAATTTCTTTTGGAATTTGCTGCTTGTCTTAACAAGTGATTATATATAGAGAGAGTGTTTAACTACAATTGTTCAAAAATTTAAGAGATAATTCTTCAAGCTAAAATAAAATGAAAATAAAAAATTAAGTATTGTGTTTTTTGCATATTAACAATTAAAAATCAATGAAATTATCCCAAAATATTAATAAATTCTTCTTCATAAATTAATGCAGTTCAAACATTTGAAAAGAAGGGATTTCAAATTTAAAGATATAGCTAGTTTAAAAAATTACAATTTCAAAATTATTATATTTTGTATTTAAATTGTTTCTCATTTGTTTATATAAAAAAATTTACATGCAAAAAAATGTTTTCATTGATTTTTAATTGTCAATAATAAAAAAGCAAAATATTTCTTTATTATTAATTTTCGATTTATTTTGATTTAAAGAATTATAAACTTAAACTTTTGAACATCTGTAGCCAAGTACCCTAAAAATATACTAAAAAAAAAATTTACCAAGCGAACAAGGTAGTTTAAATGGATTTTTTAATTAAAATAAAAAATGATCTATATAAAAATAAAAAAATATGTTATAAACAAACGAGAGGAATTATATACCGTTTTAAAAACTATAAAGTAAATAACGACATTTCCGCACGATGAATATGAAAAGAAAGTTGAATATAGAAGAGAAATTACACACAATCGAGGAAATGAATCGAAAGCATTTTTCGTTAACGACGCATGATGAAAAAAAATATTTTGCGGATATAATATTCCATTAATACCGTAAACAGAATAATAAATAAAAAACTCACCGGCGGTAGGAAAGTATCTCTCAAAAGGTCCGCCGCGTTTAATCGGTGAAAGCGAGTGCGAACGCGTAGAGGCTACTGCCGCCTGCAACGTTGTCTCCAATTCTCTGGCCAACTAAAGGTGGCCGCGACAAGCGAACCGATGAATAAAAAAAAACAGAAACTATCTTGTTAAACCAATCGTAGCAACTCTTTTTTTTACGTATCAATCAAATCATTTTCCCTTTGCGGAAAAACTAAAAAGGAATACCGGGAGGATCGGAGGAAATACACGTCGACCGGAAAAAAAGTAATCGGTCAGAGCTTTAAAGTGCAACGGAAACGATTCGCACGTTTTTAAGATGCTATAGATAACTAATAGGAACTAATTGGGGAGTGGTTTCTACCTGATAGTGTCAGATAGAGGTCATATATGGTTCCTCGCCTTACTGGTGGCAGGCGCTTACTGCGTTGGCTGTTCAGAGCCATCGCAACGTCCGCTTCCAGGTATCGCCACTGCTACAAGGTCCTCTTTGTTATGCGTGTTTCTTTCGCATATAGTAAAATTTTTACTTATTTCTATAATACTATTCATCAAACGATGATCTTTTACAATACGTTTATCTTGCAATTTTAGCGGTAAAAAATCGGCAAACGAAAAATCACGAATCGGTTTAACGAATGCAATTTCACGAATTTATATTAAAAAAAAAAGTTTTATAACATATTTACTATAATTACTGTTATGTTATATAATTAATTCATATGTAACACAAGATGTACCTTATAATGACCCCATGTTTGAGAGATACAAAAGCTGATTTTGTGTTTGATATTCATGATAGGCAATTAAATATTATGAAATTTGCAAAACAATTATAAAATTAATATAAAAAACTGTACCTCAAAATCCAAAAGTGCTTCCTCTTCATCTCTTTTATAATATTCAATATTAATAGTGATTAAGCCTTCAGTATATCCTCGAACTGTAATTAGACTACCTCTGGGACCTGTATATAAGACTAAAAAGCTTCCATCAATGCTTGATTCAGTTAATGGTTTTAAACTATCAAAATATTCTTGAAGGACATTAGTAATAGCTAATTTTAGAGTGGAACGTTTTTCCACATCTACTATTACATTTGATGGTACTGTAAAGTCAAGAAGTACAGTATGGGCAACCATTGTATATAAACCTAAAATCATTTTTAATAATTATTAATAATTAATATTATTTAATATAATAAATAATTTAATATAAAATTTATATATATGGAAAAAAATTAAAAAAAGAAACATTAAAATGAAATATTTTATAGTTTATAGTTCTTAAAATATATATTTTTATATTTTAATAGGAAATTTAATTGATAATAAATATTAAAGAAATATTAATACCTGTATATTAATATAAAATGATAGTAAAATTAAGAAAGTCACAATTCCTATACAAATCCTTGAGTTGGATAAACATAAAACTACTTGTAAAAAGTATTAAATTCCTCCTAGAAACAGAAGTCTTAAGGTTATGTTACAATATGCGCAATGGAAAATAGATTGAATCATTTTGACCAATAGTTCAATAAGTAAAGAAACAATTAACTTTATAAAATAATATATAAATAAATCAAGTTTTTTATAATCTATTCTAATTAATTTTCTAAGGTTAGAAAATCATACAAATTGTGATTTAATAATAATGTTTCATTGAAATTGAAATTAAAATTGAAAAATTATATCAAAATTTTTTAATATAAAAAGAATTTAGTGGAAATAAGTCATGTTAAATTAATAATTAAATAAATAAAAACTATTGAAAATATAAAAATATTTAAAATTTATTTAATTATTTTAGAAAAAAAACATAATAATAATGATGCAGAGGTATAATATAAAATCTATTCTATCCATTATTTTTATAATTTATTTATATAAAAACGCAAAAATAATATTTTTTAAGTAAAATTTGCTATTTTCTATATATTTATATATACTGATAAATATATAGAATTGACATAATTAGATAATATCGTTAAAGGAGAAATCATACTCACAAATTACATTCACAATAATAACTTTCAATCACAAAAGCTGTAATTCATACGATAGAAATATTCTCGTGATATCGCTGTGTTATACCACAAACTAAGTATAGAATAGATCTACCATTCAATGCATTTTTATGTTACACTTTTCAGACCTATGCAAACACAAACTAGGTACAGAATAGATTTATTACTCAATATATTGAATTATATATTTTTTAAATCAACAGTTACATAATATCATTCTCAAGTCATATATAGTGCAACATTATCAACTTAGAATAAAACAAAATTATTAAGACAAAAAAAATTATGATTAAATATTATGATTTCAATATAAAACTATATATAATAAATAGAATAAATTTTTTATTACAGAACATCTTAAATGTATATAAAATAAAATATATTGTATTTTTGAAAAAAAAATAATAAATATGCATTTAATTACATATTTCTCGTGTTTGCTTTGTGATCGTGTACTAGAAACAATAAGCAAGAAAAGCAAATAAGAGAATAAAAATAGAATAAAAATGAAGCGCCATCTCTAAAATGAAATAAATATCTTATATGAAATAAATATAGAAAATATAAGGATAAAGATAAAATAAAAATTCGAGAATTAATATCTTCAGAATGCCGCATATAAAGGGAAAATAACAAATAACAAAGATAAGAATAAAAATTAATCATCAATGTCATTTTTTGAATACTAAACATTTTTCTAAAGAATTATCTTTTTAGAAATGTTCGAGAAATAATACTAATCTTCAATTTTTATTTTATTATTTTAGTTTTCTTTTGAAAAATGTTTGATACTCAAAAGATGATATTAATAATAAATTTTTATCCTATCTTTATCTTTCTTCTATTATATATATATATATATATATACATATGTAAATTATTCTTGTCTTGTTATATTGTTTCATTTATAACATTTTAGAACTAATGTTGATTTTCGAATTTTTATTTTCCTATCCATATTTCATTATTTGTTCTTTTTGTTATTATTTAACCTATTAATTAAAAATTAAAAAAAAAATCTATTTAATTTTTACATTATATTTTTATATGTATCATCTTACATGTTTATTTTTATATTTATATGTCATGTACATTTTATATAAATATGAATTTTTTTCTAATATATCACACATATATTATAAAATATATTAAATTAGATATATTTTATTATTTTATATAAATTAATTTATAAATTAATTTTTATGTTATAAGGAATCTGTATATTTTTATACATATTTTACATATTAGATAGAATTTATCAATCACTTAGCTGTGTTAAATAACATAAAATATGATCACATTTTATCATATAGTTTAATATAATTTAAAGAATAAAGATTTTATCATTTCTTAAAGAGATGATATCACTAATCTTAACTAATCCTAACTTCTAAAGGACTCCTATCAATCTTTTCAGTATGTAATAAATTTTAACATTTTTAAAAGTTATAGCACTAATATTAAAAAAAAAAAAATATTCTAAATAATCTTATTTTTCGTCTGAAGTAAAATATTTTTGTTAAAAAGTGATTTTATTATATTATATGTGAAGAAAAGATGATTGTTTTATCTATACAATTAGTTTTATTATGTCAAAAGAAATGTTTATTTATTTATACTTTACTAAAATAATGATTTAATCACTGGCATTATCACCTTGATTATCATCTCTTCCACTTCCCGAAGCACTTCCAGAATTTGATTCTTCATCTGAATCTTTTAGAACCTTTCCTTTAATATTTTTTTTTGGTCTTAAAGTTTCAAAATCTGAACCTTCTTCATCTGATGAATATATATTCGATGCTAAGAATATAAAACAAAAATAAAATTATTAATATAATTTATTATATGATTATATTAATTTATTATTTTCTTTAATATTTTGATATTTGTTATTTAAAAAATGTTTAAAATGTAATATAAAAATATATTTTTTAATTATTTATATAAAAATTACTTATTTTAATAAATAAATTAAGTATTATTTTAAATAAATTTAGTATAACTTGCCTTTAACTGGAATATTCATTCCTTTTTTATATTTATTCTTAATTGCTGCAAGAGAAATAGCTCCTTCATCATCTGAACCATCATCATGGTAAGTATCACCACCATATCCACCAACAGATCTTCCAGTAGTTCCTCTACTTGCAGTACTCTTTTTTGTTTTACTTTGAACTCGCATTGCCATGCGCAATTTTTCTTCTTCTTTCTACATAATATTATAATACAAATAATTCTATAGTAATTATATATATAAATATATAGAAATTTTCATGATAAAATAAAATTGAATTTGTAATTTACCTTAATCATTTCATATCTATTTTGATCTGGATTAGTTCCTACTTGTGATAATACTTTTATACCAGAAGTTTTTTGTGACCTATCAGCCAAAGACATTGTCATCTTTCTGTGAGTGAAAGATTCTGTAGAATGTGGACGGAATGTCAATTTAGTTCTAAATACTGCTTGACCTTGAAGACCAGTTCCTTGTCGAATATAAAGATGATTATGATCTCCTTGAAGTGGCTGTTTATATACATCAAAAATTTCAGAACCTAGATGTAGAGACATGCTGCCATCAGACCATTTTACAAATCTAGCATTACTTTCTTTAATAACTTTTCCCTGATCATCAAAGGTTTCTTTCCAACGAAGAGTATTTTCAACTTTTAACTTCAATCTTGCTCGACCTTCTTCATCTAAAGTTTCTTCCTCATCTATTTCATCTTCATACGTTTCCGTATCAAAAGGTCGCGTTTCTACTGAAAGAAAATTTGGGAGTTTTACAAAATGTATTTCACGACCTAAATCTGTAGTGATTTTTGGAATTTCTACATCAATTCTTGTTTCTGGAGGAGGTTCTGGTTCTTCTTCTTTTTCTTTATCCATGTCCTAAAATCAATAAATTATGATATATAAAAATATTAAAAAATTTTTCTTAAAAATTGATATCAATAATTATAATACATACATCTTCAATCACAGCTTGATTAGCACCTTCACCACCACTATCAGATCTACCTTGACTTCTACTTCTACTTCTACTTCTACTTCTACTTCGACTTCTGCTTTTACTTCTGCTTCTGCTCCTGCTCCTGCTTCTACTTCTACTTCTGCTTCTACTTCTACTTTTGCTATAACTCTTCTCTCTTTTCTCTTCTTCTTTGTCTTTTTCATCATCTGTGCTGATATCACTAGCATCTCCAAAAAGAGCATCTGCTGTTGGTGCTAAAGTTTGCTTATCTCTTGGTTCACTTTCTGAATCAGAATCTATTAATGGTTTTATTCTTTTTGTTTTATCATCTGCTTCTGAAGTAAAACCACTATTGTTTTCTTTATGTATTGGACTTGATTCTCCATCATCATTTGATTTTATACTACCTAATGTAATAATATACATTGAAGCAAAATTTAAATTTAAATTATATTTAAACTATTGTTTAATTGTTGTTTTAATTATTTTTAATTTACAAACCTCCTGTCTTCAAGGATTTTTCAGATTCATTATCATCTTTGTTTTCTTCTGGGCTTTCTGATTTTTGTTCAGATTTTATTGGTTCATTTCTTGCAAAATCAGATTTCGTTACTCTAAAAAAAAGTTAGAATTTAACGCTAAAAATAAATATATAAATAATAGTTGCAAATATCATAGTTTAAAAATAACCAATTAAGGCTGTCAAAGAAAATATTATATGTAAAATTATCAGGAGAAATCTTTAATTTTTTTCTTTTCTTTGTCATTTTCATGATACCATTATTGATAACATTAATTTATTTATATAACATTATTACGTCTAATGGTTTCTAAACAATAATTAATAATTCTATTATTCATGAATCATTATTAATTTTCATCATTGATTTTCTTTTTTTCTTATTATTTTTCCCTTAAATCCCTCAATCTGATATATATAATATTTTCTCTGAGAATTTAGAAATAAATAAGAATAAAAATGCAAAGATAAAATAACATAAAAAGTTAAACAATAAATATGTATTTGTAAAAAGTAAGAAATTAAGTTGTTAAAAATATTGATTTTACTTTGAGGGATTGTTTTTTTTTATAGTTTTTTAATAGTTTTTAATAATTAAAATTCAAAAATATTAATTTTAAGTTTAAAAATTTATTATTTCAAAAGTTATTTATACATAAAGTTAATGCTTTAAGTTAATGCTTAAGTATATTACAAGCATTTTAAATAAGCATTTTAAAATCTTAAAATCTTAAAAAGTTAATAATTAAGAAAATTAAAATATTTTAAATTATAAATTTACTTACTTTGGAGATATTGGACTTTCAGATATTCTTTCTTTTGGAGAACGTGATTGAGATCTTTGTGAATCATTATTATTTGATATAACTGATTTTGGACTACCAGATCTAGATCTTTGAGAACCAGATTTCTGACTATGTGTAGACCCAATACTTGAATGTCTAGAATCTGATCTAACTGGAGATGGACTTTTAGAATTTTGTTTAGAAGATCTTTCACTAATATCAGAACCCACTGATCGTGCCTCATTTTCATTATCTGAATTTCTATCACGTGTAGAATTTGCATTATTAGAGTTAGGTGTACCGCTACGACTTGATCTAGACGATCCTGATCGATTATCAGATTCTGATCCTAGAAAAGAAAATTCTTTACAATAACTTGTTTTTTTAGAAACAATTTTACTGAACAAAAAAAAATAAATATATTTATTGAATTAATATTGTTAAATTTTTACCAGAATCCCAATTAGAATCATACTGATTTTTCTTTGTTGATGGCATGTTTTTCTTCTGTTAAGAAACACATAACCTGTTCAAATAAATATAACTGATTCAAATTCACCATAGGCAAACAAATCTTATAACAGATGCAAACTGACATGAGGAACAGGATATACATTCTATATTATCAACCAATCAAATGTATTTCAAAATTGTAAATCGATCTTGTTTCTATATTTTAATCACGTGATTTTCTTATATCTAGTAATTTTATTAAAATTTACTAGAGTTAAAATTACTATAGTTTTATGTCAAGTATTCATTTCGTTGAACAAATTATTTATTATATAAATTATATAAATATTATATAAGTTACGAATATTTAAAAAACATATATATACATATAAGAAAATTTATGATTGATAGTTTATTTATTTATATTAAAATAATAATTAAATTTTTCTTGTATTGATTATACAACATAAATTTTTTAATTATTTAATTAATATTATTAATTATTTTTTAATTATTATTATTTAATGTAATATAAATATGAATATAAATATATGTAATATAAATAATATTAATAAGAATATAGTACATAAATTTATTTATTAGTGTCATTTAAAAATGTTGGATTATCATATATATAGTGTTTTGATAATTTTTTCTTTTCTATACTATCATTAGGTATATTATTTTCCAATTGTGATTTATTTTCTGTTAAAATATTTGAATGACGTTTTATTTCCAATACATCTTTTGATATGTTTGAAGATATTGTTTTAGAAAATCCTGAAATAATATATTTAATATATTTTGAAATTAAATTATTATTGTCATTTGTTATGCCATTATTATAATAACTTCATTATTAAAATATAAGTTTTTATTTTATTAAAAGTAAAAATACCAGATATATCAATTTCCTGTAATTGTTTACGAAAAAGTATTTCAAAATTGGAAAGCCTTTTTGAAGAATTTTGATTATCTTCTATTAATTCTCTAACAGTTTTACGTTTTCCAGAAGAAAATGCATTGTCTTTTAAATGAAATATTCTCTCAGTATCTATTGTATTTTGGAGATTTTCAGCTATGTTTTTTGCATGAATACCAATATCATTTGATATATCTTTCTTCTAAAAAAAAAAGAGAGAAGATAAAATATAAAATGAAATATATAATAATAATTTATTATATTACCTTAATAGGATAAAATAAATTTAATTTTATATTAGCAAGTACATGGACAAATGTATTTAAACGATGATGCAACATAGCTAAAAATTGAATTGATAAAATAAAAACAAATGCAATAATGAAAAGACATCCAATTGGTTCCAAATGCATATATTTTTTATATATATGTATCTGAAAAAAAAAAAAGATTATTTATGATAAGATTAAAATTAATCAAAATATATTTAGAATATTTTATATCAAGAAAATAAATCTTACTTCATATTCATCAACATAGGTGATATTATATAGAATAGCAAATGGCCATTGGAAACGCAAAATATCTTTGTTTATTTGCAATAAAAATATTGCTGCTATAAATGTTATATTTATCATAAAAAATTTTAAAAGATATTCATTACGTATATTTACCAATTCCTTTGTAATATTTTGCTAAAAAAAATTTAATGTACTGTAATTTTTATTGAATTTTTTAATTTTAATAATTTAATTTTTTTTTAGAAATCATACTTGTTTTTTTATATCATTTTCAATAGGAAATAAATATTTTTTAATCAATTGTTTCCAAAATTCTTCTTCTTCAAAAGAAAGAAAATCTACTTTTCCATTCTTTAAACATTCATCTTGTAGCCAATAAGGATTTATTAAGTAATTTGAATTTTCTTGATAATCATTAATAAAGGTATCTTCTGAAATTTCAATTTCAGAATCTATATTTCTACTTAAGTTTTCAAATACTTGTAATTTTATTTCTTCATTATATGTTTTATTTTGATTATTTTTTTCTTCTATATTTTCGTTTGATATATTGATAACATCATTATCTCTATTTTCTATATTACTTTTTAGTACATTGCTAAAATTATTAAAAATTTTAATTAAATTGATTATAAAATAATATAAATTTATTGTAATACTTTAATATTTATAATTTATATTATAAATATTATTATTATATTAATATTAAATTATATTTATAATTATATATAATTTATTATAATATTTTGTAATAATTTAATTTTTCATTAATTAAGTACCTTTCTATTTGTTTTAAACGAAAATTAATTTCATTTATAGAATTATAAATGTATTCTAAATATTTTTCTATTTCTTTTGAATTTTTGTGTGTATAAAATGTACATTGAAATAAATGAGATAAATAAGATTTTGTCCACTTGTTTGTAGTTTTCTCTTGTTCACATTGAGATTTTTTTAAACTTTGTTGTTCTAATATCTAAAAATAATTGCAAATTTAAGTTATATGAAAAACTAATAATAAGAAATTAATAAAATTAATAAAATAAGAAGTTAATTATTTTTATAAAATTTTACTTGTTTTGATTTTGATTCTCTGGTTCCCCATGTAATATTATGTAAATTGAAAATAGAAAAAATAATTAGTAACATGTACATAGAAGGTACAGTAATATAATAAATGATTCCATTAGGTAAACATGATAATTCTTGAGGGTGCAAAAAAGCTGTTATTATAAATTGACTAATCACAATAAAAAATAAAAGAGTATTAGGTGTAAAATATCCATCTGTTGCAATTTGTAGTATTATTCCAACTAATACAACTATCATTACTAAAGCATATATAATAGTAATAACTTCTGCTGCTATAAGCTATAAAAATGTTAATTAAAACATATAATTTAATTTTATCATGATATTTTTTAAATTAATATATAAAATAAAAAATTATATATAAAATATTGATAATTTAAGTAATTACCTGTATGCGTTCTTGACAAAAAAAACATATTAAAATAAAAATAATGATTGGAATTGAATTATACCAGAAACTTAACCAGTTATCTAATTGAAAAGAAGTTACAAATGCTCCAACCATCATTAAGTATATAAAAGATGGTCCTATAATTGTGCTACCTATAAAAAATAGTATAATAATATAAATAAGTAAAGTAATAAATAAATATTTAGAAATAGTTTTTGTATTGTAATTTTAACATTATGTTAATTAAACATTATGTTATTAATGTTAATTAAAATCAAATTACCTGTTAAAATCCATTGATAAGTTATATAAAACCAAGAAATATTATCATTTAATTTTCTGGTCTCTTTTGAATTATCTAATAAATCAAAAATATTAGCCATAGTTGAAGGAATCCATCGTCGACGTTGAATATAAAATTCTTTAAATGATTCTGGAGCATGTGTATAAGCATCACTTGCTGCACAATATTCTACCTAATTAAATGAAATAAATTATTTATATATATTTTTTTAAATATTTTTATTTAAAGTGTATTATAAATTTTTTTACTTTACAACCAGCTTGTAAAATTAATGTACAAAGCCACCTATCTTCTCCTTGATCATATTGAATATAATGTCTGGGTTCAGTTGATTTTGTTGCATATTTAGCTATGACATTATGTTGCATTAAAGCTTTTATTCTAAAAAGTGAAAAGCAGCCTGGACTGCAAAGAACAGAGCCTATTGTATGTTCTGTTGATTTTTGAAGCCAATGTCCCATAGCATATTCAAATTTTTGAAACCAAATTATGGGACCTATACATGAAAATATATTTTTAAATATATTAAAACTATATGAAAAAAAATTAATTTTTAATAAATTACAATATAAATTAAAAAAAAACAAAAATATTTTCATTTTTATATATTATATTTATGTAGAAATACCTTTTCCTATTGGATGTATTCTTCCACAAGCTGCACCTAATTCTTTATCTTTCTTCATTAAATCTAACAATGATTTAACAGCACTTGGATGAAAATCAACATCTCCATCTAAAGTTAAAATATAAGTATTCTGTGCCATTAATTCTTTAGTATCAACATCTATTGATGTACTCATTAAACGATATCCAAGAAAATAATACATATACATGACCTAAAATATATATTTATAATACTAATTGATTATATAAATTAATTAATAAATTAATAAAAATATAAATTAATATATATATTAATTAATATAAAATAAAATAAAAATATAAATTACATATAATACAAAAAGTTAGATTTAAGAAAATATAATTTTTTTTTATATTTCTTAATAGTAACTAATGTTATTAAATATACCTGACTCCATCGTTTTCTATGTCTAATTTTATTTTTATCTTTAAGATGTACTATTAGATATGTCTTTCCAGGTAAATTCCAAATAAGTTGACCACCATAAGGTGTTGGATATTTAGTAGGTGGTAAATAAAGTATACCAAGATCCTTTATATTTTCCTGCATTGTTTCTATAAATGTTGTTACATATTCATTTACTTGTGTTTCATTTTCATTATGATTACAAAATCCAATACAGTCATGCATACAACAAAATGCATCATCAAATATTATATGTGCTGAAACAATTTATAAGTATTTTTATTTAATATTTTAAAAATTTTATTCAAGATAATTTATATATTAATTATGCATACTAATTACTTTCAAGTTCATAATAATCATTGATAAAAATTTTGTAATATTTTTGTGTAACTTTCATAGCACACTGATCTTTATCTAATCTTAGGATACTTCCAATTAATTTATTCATTTCTTTTTTATCTTCATGCCACATAGTTGCACAAACATAAATTTGAGTAACATTATTAATTCTTTTGTTGTTTAAATCATTCTTAGAAATTGTTGAATAAGAATTATTCAAATTTTGCATTTTTGAATTACTAATCTGAAATAAAAATTTTAACTTAAAATTAAGAATTAAGAATTAAGAATTATATCATCATTTTATGAAATACTAAATAAGATAAAACCTTAAATTCTGTAATATTTGAAAATTCTTCTTCTTCTATAATATGATTTTCATGTATTTTCTTATTTAATCCCAAAAATTGATCAATCAGAAATGAATCATAACTAGATTGATAGAAAATTTTTTCTACAGAAGCGAGTTTTTCATTTTCATCAAACCAAAGTTGCTTTGTAATCCAAATCTGTGATAACCAGCACATAGACCAACACCAAACACGCCAATTTATAAGAAATTCTCTTATATTATTATATGTAGGCATATTTAAAAATAAATAATCTGGTATTATATTATGAAAAGCACATACATCTTCTTTTCTTAAAATACAAAATATTATTATTAAAAAAATTGTTCCTGGAGTAATTAAACTTATTGGAAGAGCAAAACCAAACTTATGCATTTTTGTTTGATATGCAAATTTTGCTGCAAAAATATTAAATACTTTTTAAACTTATAAAATATAAAATAAAAATTTATAATTTTTATAATGTATTGTAATATTAATCATAATAAAACTATATCTCACCTGTTTGATATATAAAAAAACCACAAAATGCTTGTATTAAAAAGCTATATAAAGGTGCAGAAGAATCTGCAATAATATCTACAATATCATTAACATATAAATTTGATAATGATACATTTTCTCTAAGAGAAGAATTTGATATTTGAATTAGTTCTATGTTATATGTATTCTGCCATATATATTCAAAGAATTCTAGTATTTGAATTTCTTTAAAAATTAAAATTATTACACTACTTAAAATAAAAATAAAACATCTCCAAATTGCTACATATCCTTGTAATAGATAACAATTATTTGATAAATCTGTTTTATTTCTTGCTAATGATTTTATAAAATCTATATAAAAAATTATATAAATTATTTTTAGAAAAATTAAAGATAATCTCATAATATACATTTTAAAATAAAAAATATTACCTAAATAACTATAAAGAGATATATAATTATACCACCAGCGACAAGAAGATAATAAGAGTGAAATAGGAAGAATCCATGTTAGAGGATCTTGTGCATTATTTAAAATAGAATATAAAATAATTCCTAAACCTTGAGCAATTAGTGCTAAAACATTGATTATTAGAACTAATACGAATATGATAATTTCACTTGAATATTTGTGATGTTGAGTAAATAAATCTGTAATAACAGTATAAAAAATCTGTAATATAAATTCATTAAATATTTTTCCTAAATTAAATTTTGTAAAAGAATACTTACTTAAAAAAGTAGGAATAAAACAAATACAACTAGAAATTGCAGCAACATCTATAGAATTAAGTTTTGGAAGACTATAAAAAATTAATAATGCTATACCAATTGAATGGAGTGTTTCCAAAAAAAAAAGAATTAAAATATTTTGTTTCTTAGGTAATTTTAGTTTTTTTTTGAAAAAGAAATTCCATATCGCATGAAATATAGTAAAAAATTCTGGTATAACAAACATAAAAATAATATGCCAAGTCCAAATTACTTTGCCTTTCTTAGAAATTCTTGCTTCTAATTTTTGATCATATTCTACAATATGACATTAAACATTATTATTAAAATATATATATACATATATATATATATATATAAATATATACATATATATATATATTTATGTATTAAAAAAAATTATATTAAGATATAATCAATCAATTAATATTATAAATTAAATTATATTTTAAATTATAATTATTATTTTAATTTTAATAAAACTTATACAATTATAGTTTTAAAAAACAATTATATATAAATAAATATATATATAAATATATATATATATAAATAAATATAAATATATAAATAAATATAATATAAGAAATTGTAAATATATTTTAAGATAATAAAGATAAAAATATTGATATATTACTTGAATAATAATCACAAAATTGTATAGATTTTTCATCTTTAAGTTGTGATATAGCAAAAATGAACATAAATTTAATAATTAAACCACTACAAAAAATAGTACAGTAAAGAATACCATACATAAATATTTTAATAATTTGTATAGAAACATTCAACCATTTTTTATTTTGCATGGATGCATTTTTTTTTTTTAATGGAAAATATTTAAATGCATCCCAAGACAGAAATCTGAAATTAAATAAATAAAATAGTTATCAATAAATTAAATATTTTTTAGAAGTTAATGAAATTTATAATGTATTATAATGTATATATATAATATAATTATTATATTATATTTATTATTACATTTGACTTACAAATAATTATAATATTAAATTATTTAAAATTTATTTAAAATTTATTGATAAATATTTTTATAAATTATACAAAAATATATAAATAAACTATATAAATTAAATAATTATTATTAATAAAATTCACTTACGAATTTTGTAATGTATCTTCATTTTCAGTTTCAGAATAATTGTTATCATAATTTTGAAAATTAAATGAAGAATTTAAACTATTAATTTTTGATATTGACATGTTGAGAAAAAAATAATTATTGATAACTTATTTAAGTATGAAACAGCAATTGTCGAAATTTTTATTGATATTTAGATATATTGATAAAATTGATAAGATTTGGAATTTGTCGAAAATTATCTACTCTAATTGAATTAAAGGGGAAATAGATAAACATACAACAGTTACAATAAAACTTTTACTATATAGATATATTAGTAATGGTAAAGCTTTTTTTTGAAAATAATATTAAATTATATATATATATATATTATATTTTAAAAATTAAATTATATTTTAATAATTATAATTTATTACAATTATTAAAATAATTAAATATATAAAAATACATTTTTATCGATAGAATTTTATAATATCATTACTTCACTAAAAGAAATAAATAATATAAATTTATATTTTATTTTTTTTTATTAAAAGTATTTTAAATTTAAAATAAAAATAACCAATAAAATTCAAATGAAAAAATTTTTATTTTTATAAAATTTAATGTTTCAAATTAGAACTGATCTAGTCAAATCATTAGATTAATAAATAACGAAATTCATTAATTAAAGAAATTTAATTACTTATATAAATTAATTTATATAAATTTATATAAATATGATTTTTATTTTTTTTTTTAAATTTATATTTATAATATATATTTAAAATTTTAAAATTTCTGTATTATATGATATTTTAAAAATTATTATTTGAATACAAAAAATATAAATTAAAATCTTCGCATATCATGAAAATTTTATTCAAAATTGAAAATATTTTAATAATATAATATATAATAAGGATTATGTTCCTAATAATGATATCCTTTTAATAATGAATTATTGTATTATTCATTTAGAAATTTTAAATTAATTTTAATATAATTTTAATAAATTCTAATATTGAAATAAAAAATGTATGTATATGTGTATCATAACAATATTTACATTTAAAATTTTTAATTTTACCGCTACCATAGTTAAAATCGTATCGAATTCTGAGCTTAATACTCGATAAGAAATAATCGATAATGAATGATCTCGTAGCACTTTTCATGAGATAGGTTCCTATGTGTGAATTACGCTTTGTGCTTGATTTGTCAATAATTGAGGATAAAGTTAAATGCCGGATTAATTCGTTCGGCATAATTTAAGTAAATTCGAAAAAGGAAAGAAAAATTTGAAAACGATGTGGCGTGTCCCAAAATTGGCTCTTTGGGCCGAAGCCTTCTTTGCTCAAATGAAAGTATTAATACCGAAGGTTGAAACGGTTTAGCCGCGGAATACTTTCATCGAGTACTTTTTAATACTTTTTCTTGAAATTATAAGTCTTTTTAAGAGGAATTCTTCCTCGATATTTCATTTTTTTCAAAAATGGCATCACAGAGTCAAAATGCTATGAATGTAAGTTCAACTATTTCACCGATGAATGGATCATCCGGATCGTCGACGACCATCTCGGTCTGTACTACGAAGATGCAATCTCTTACTTCTTCACAATCCTATCAACAACATTCATCTCCATCGTCGTCACCATCGCCGTCGCCGTCACCGTCACTAATGCAACAACAGCATCAGACTCTACAATCTAATAATATAGAAGCAATTGATAAAAATTCCTCCAATACATTAAAAGTATGTTTAAGAAATTTTGAATTTAAGAAAAAATTTATCTAACTAAACATTTTTTAATTTTTAATTTTATTTATTTGTACTAATATGTGTTGAATTATATATTTATTGATAACTATTTTTTAAATTTTAGCGTAATCCAAAAATGGAATTAAACAAAACTGATTTATTAAAACTATTAGGGCATCTTGAAGGAGAATTACAAGCAAGAGATATTGTAATAGCAGTATTAAAGGTAATTTATTCTTTGTTAATTAATTGAAAGTTTTTTATGATTAAGTTAAAAAATAATATAATATCACATTTTTTAAATATATACTGAATTAAAATAAGTTTTTGTATATTTTATAGTCAGAAAAATTGAAACATCTGTTAAGTACTCGATATCTGAGTGGAACATCAGATCCACATGCTGCACTTGCTCGTGATGTTGTTCTAGTAGGTGGTATAAATGAACATGAACCAAATCAAATAAATAAACAAGTTGCTACTTTAGAAGCACTTGTAACACAACAAAGATGTATGCAGTTTAAAATGGCCAAAGTTCTTAAAGAAGCAGAACTTAGGCATAGAGCAGTATGTACATTATATTTAGTTACTTAATTATATAATAAATAATTAATATATTTATTTTCTATATTATATTTATATTTATTTTATCTTAGGTTATTAAAGAATTAGAAGAAGAAAAACGAAAACATGAACATGATACTGCCCAGGGTGATGATATTACATATGGATTGGAAAAAGAAAGAACACGATTAAAAAAAGAATTAGAATTAGAAAAACAAGAAAAAAAAAGACTGGAATTAGAATTAAAAAAAGCAAATGAGACTTTAGAAGAAGAAAAAACTCGACAGAAACAAATAGTACTTCTTTTACTTGCTGAACGTAAAAAGATAATTATGAAGTATATAGAAGAAAGGAAAAGATCAGAAGATTTGGCACAGATATTAAGTGAAGAAAAAGTTCGAGTAGATTCTATGGCTGAAGGACTTGAAGAAGAAAGTAAAAAATCATTGCAAATGGAAGCAGAATTAGAAAAACAACTTGCACAATTTGATATGGAAAGACAACAATATAAGCAAGCTTTAGCAAAGGAAGAAAAAAGAGCTAAAGATCTCGAATTAGAATTAGATAAACTTAGAAGTGAAATGGATATGTGGAAAGAGTCTCAAACACGAGGTTCTCCAAGAGGAGTGGGTACAACTCCACCACCTCCTCCAGCCAAACCAGCTAATTTAGTTGCTATGCCTACTGTTAAACCTGCTAATGTAACACAGACAAGTATGTTATGCATAATAATCGTTATATAATTACATACATAAATATAATTCATTTTAATAAGCGCCAGTAATAAATAAACAATAGTTTTAATGATATTAAGTATATTCATATAATATAAATCAAAAAAAAAATTGAATATTTATATATTTTAAATGCAGTTAAAGGTACAGTGCTGGGCACTGGGACGCCAATGGTTAGTAGTAAAGTTGTTCAGCCCACTGCCACGGTATCTAGTGTTCCTGTCAGCGGTCCAAGTAAGAACAGCACGTCTTACCCTAAAGTTGAAATAGGATATAAACGATTAAAATATTTTGGATATATCTTCTCTAAGAGAATATTCGTGTCGCATGACAGTGGATGAATTAACAAATTACATTTTGACAGTTAATTGAAAAAGAAATGGTAATTGTAGCTCTTGCTCATACGTGTATCGTAATGCATTTGATATTAATATGAATCTGTTATTTCTATTTATCTGATGTTAGTATATTAATTTATAATTTAGCACAGGTTCATACTGATGCGGAATTAATCCAATAAATAATTTATATTTAAAACATTTCTCTAAAAATTATATAAAACTATAAATTTATATTAAATTGATAAAATATAATACTATATAATATTATGTTAATTATTTTATTTATCTATTTATATATTTATATATTTATATGATATTACCTATTTTAATATGGAATAAATTGTGCAGCATTTTGAGTAAAGATGTTTTAATATAACAATTGTATAATATTTAAAATAATTTCTTTGTAGCTACTGGGATAGCTAGATCAGTAACTCCTGGACAGGCACTACGCGGGGTCTCGTATACGTCCAATATTACGTCTTCTACTGGTGAAACTGCGACATCTTCTGAAAATCAGGTAAACTATCCTCATTTTTCTTCACATTCTACTTTAATTTGAAGATATAATATAAAATATATATATATGTGTATATATATATATATATATATATTTATAAAAAGTTTTTTCCATAATATAGAGCTTTTATAATAATAAAACTTTTTATATTTTATCATTTATATTGATTTATATTATTTTTTGTACATCCATTTTATAGAATAAATAAAAAAAGCATAATAATATATTTAAATTAAAAAAAATTTAAATACAATGTATTGCTTATACATTTTAAATAATATATATTCTTTAATATATATTCTTTAAAAAATTATGTTAACATTAAAAATTAATTCAAAATATAAATAAACTAAATTATGGATCATTATATTTTTATGCTGAATATATTAATATACTTACTTAAAATAGTATTCATAATTAACAAATATATTTGATTTTGTTAATAAATTAATGAACTATAAAAATTATAATTTTTACAAGATTTTAATTTTATTAAAGAAGACTTATGAATATATTATAAATTGAAGATACTTATAAAAATAATTATATAAATAACATTTTAAATTCTTAAATATTATTATTATTGATGAAAGTGTCTTTAAAAATAATAAAAATATAATTAAATTAATTTATTAAATTAAAAATATTTTTTACTATTACTTTATATGCACATTATTTTATATTATAATTATATATAAATTTTCTAGTCTTATATTTTATTGAATGTTACATGAAACAATATTATTATATGATTATTGCATGATAATGATAAATATAAATATGTCATCATCCTGTTTTAGAAAGCACAATTTTTAAGCATTTTTTGACTTTTTGTATTATTTCTAATGAATCGAACAGAAACTGCTTTGGGGGTAAAATTGGTTTATTTCTTTCTCTAACATGTGAGTATTATATATTTAATTTATAAATAATTTATAAATTAAATATATAATCTATAAATTATGTATAAATTAATAATAAAAAACAATCAGTATAATTGTTAAATTAGAAAAAGAAATCAATACATATATATATATTTAGAATAACAATATAAATATTACATAATTTCTATGTTTTTATACAAAAATATATAATATATAAAAAATGTAAAATACATAAAATATTAAAATATAGAAATTGAAAATGAACAGTAAGTTATAAAAATATATACATGTATATTAATGTTGCATGCACACATCTTGTAGATGCGTTGCATGTATCTTATAGTGAAATTTTGTTAATATTTTACCATTAAAATTTGTTTAGTTATTATGAAAATTCACGTTATGTTACATAGTTACAAATATCATGTAGATAACAAAAATTCATCTTTTTATTTTTAATTACACATACATATTATATACATATATATTTGTAAACATTAATTCACATTGATTATATCACATTGTATTATTTTATATAAGTTAATACACTGTCAAATTTTAAGTCTGACTTGTATTATCTATTCTTATTTTGTACATAAGATTACTATTTAGTAATGTACACAATTATTTCCTTAATTAAAACTTGTATGCAACTCACTTTTGAGCCTTATTTACAAATTTTCCCTGCTTGCCCTCCTAATTGCAACCCTGTATTTGCTATTGCTAACTTTATATGGTTTGGTTGTTCACCTGTTATTTTTTCAAGTTGTGCAATGTATTTTAACAAAAGAGGATGTTGACAGCATCCATATATTTTTATTAATTATTATTTCTTATGATTTTTATTTTTTATTCAAATAAAAATCATAATTTTTCTTAATAATCTCTTTTATTACATTTTATCACCGAAATGTATTAATTTATAATGATTATAATGATTGTAGTTAAAACATTGAAAAATATTGGCATTATTAAATTATTTATACCGACCTCTTTAGAATATCTATTATTTTTCTGGCATTTTATTTATTCCTTCGCTTTATACTGGTGGTTTGGTATAATTTTGTTCCCATTTTTCCTTTTTCTTTATTTTATCTTAAACGCAACGATCGTCTATACGTACTCTTCTAATGAAGGATTTCTTATACGGATAGCTCGAACGTTAAATCGGTTCTCCTATGTATTCATTCCTCAGGCTATAGACAAACGTGGGGTTGTACCTGCTCCTGTAAATGCTGGAGGCACGGTAAAACTTATACCATCGGCGCAAACTGCAGGAAAGCTTGGTTTTCATGTCGGCTCTGGTTCGACGATTCAAACATCTGGTATGCTGCCTTCGAAAAAGCCACCAGTATCTCGCGGCGTTCCTCCTCCAGTGCCACCGAATAAACCGGTAGTACCACCTAAAAAGGAGGCTGCTTATATTAGAAGGACTGAATCGCAGACAACGCAGGATGCCGTAAAACTTGGTAAACAAGCTGCGGCGCATCCTACTAGTGGATCTCCTGCTCCGCAAATCCAACAGGCAATAGGAGCTTTTACTCAATCCTCCGATGAAGAGGTTAGTAATAAAGCTCCTCTGCCTTATTCATTTTATTAATGCGGAAGGATAATTCAACTTTATTACAAGTGCCAAAATATTTTAAGTGTTTCTGTATTCTTCTTGTTGAATTCTCTTCTTTTTGTCAATAAATTTTTATCGAGTTTTCAAAAAAGTTATATCCATAAGTTATTAGAATTTATAAACGAATGTTGCATTATGTGTATTTTTACTTAAAAAGAGCAATCTTATAGATAATTAAAATTGAATGTTTTATGATTTATTATATATACTAAAGATTAAAAGATTAATTTTTTAGTTTTTTCCCTTTATTTTTCATTTAACTATATTTTTATATTATTTTGTAGATATTAATTCTACAAATATAGAATTTTATAAGATTTTATTAAAATAATATTTTGTATTCTTAAGATTTTACGTTCTAAAATATTACGTTTATTAAATAATTTTAAAAGATAATAAATTATTTAAATTAAATTAAAGGATTACTTAAAGGGATTACTTAAAAATTTACTTAAAAGATAATTTTAATAATCTTATAAAATAATTTATTTTTTTATGTAACATTAATTAATTTTTATATAAGTTAATTTGTTTTTAATTTAAAAATTACGAAAAATATAATAACAAGAATATTTTTTTAAAGATGGTGCTCGATTAACTTCTTTGAATACTCGATGAATCGATGTTGTTTCTCTATTTGGTCTCTCTTACAAGTGAGTACAATTCAGAACTCGTGAATATGATTTCAGACAAAACCACGTTGATTTAACGGCGGGTACAAAAAAGAGTAAGCATTAGTAACGTTTAAGAAAGTCTGAAAGCCGTGTTAACACGGATAAAACTTGGGGTATCGTATTTTGGAACTACGCAACGCGGGATAACCCATTAAAACAACGTTTCTGAATCAACGAAAGAAACGTACGTGCTCGAACTATTTGTTCATCGATTGATTATACGTCGCGTACCATAAGATACCATTACCTATTATTATTAATTCTCGCCGGATGGATCTACGGATCCATAGCGATACATCATCATCAACACGAATCTTGCTTGTAACATTGTACTATAGTCGAAATGAATCGAAACGGAATTATTTGAACTATTTAAGCTAGATTCTGTAGATTCTGTAGTTTATTATCCGCGATCTTTCCGAATTACATTAAAAGTCATTTAGATAAAATTAGTATCGTTGTAACGTGCTATTCGTAAGAAAGAACGATACTGTTAACAGTGGACGTGAATAATAAATGTTTATGCAACAGGGAACTTTAGACCATGTAATATGTTAATAAAACAAATACTTTTAGGTAGGGAAAGATATGGAAGGGTCATTTAACGTTAGATCATCCAATTGCAAAATTACTATCTATATTTTTTCCTTTATTCTCTGTAATTTGATTGATTGATTTTGACGATTTTTTTTTATAATCATATATCGAAAATAAAACATTTTAGTATACTATACAAATAAAAATATTTTTAATGAGCTTTCTTTATGAAGTTAACTCTATTTTTCATAATTCTGACGATAGATTTTGATTCAATCAAACAATTGATCGATTTAACGCGAGATGACCCAACAGTATATGCTATAATCACTGCCTTGCCTGACGTAATTGCATTGCTAATATATGCCGACATTATGTCGGCGATAAAAAATAATTTTGAACATGTAGCGAAAGGAACAACTAATATTTTGCATCGTAAAAGCTCATCGATTTTGTTTGTTGAAACACTCATTCGAAAAATTACAAACGAAAATCATCTAATCGTTGTTCTTTTGACAATATCTATAAGCAAAATAATATTATTCAAAATTTACGCGATTATCATATCCACTTGGAAATCTTTTACTTAGATATCATGACTATCATGATTATTCATAATCGGAAATCAAAGAAACGTAAAAGCCAATAATTTATTTTCTACACTATTACTTCTATAAACATAATTATTAATTTGAGAAAAAAATTTTCAATGATACAGGCCAGTCGTGCAAATCATGTTGAATAATAGTAATAATCAACGATTTTTATCGATCTACAGTGTTTCGTAAGATGCCGTTGTGTCAGGTAGAACGAGTAATAATTTTTTATAATCAAAAGTAATGTAAAAATGTTCTTAATATTACTTAATAAGAGGCTCATCTCCCTATTTATTAAACGTGCAAACACGCCAAGTACTTACATATACGATCGTTTGAGAAGTTTTCCTAAGTGATCGTAGAAAAATATTAAGAATAATTTTCGGCTTTGAAAATTCTTTACCCGGCGTGTACGGTACATCTTACGAAATTCTTGTACAAATTTCGTTCCCACAATGCAGAGTTTATAACAAGGACATGAATAAAATTATTCGTTTGTACACAGTTTTCTCTTGTATAAATTATAAATGGATGGAATTATGTTCTCATAAATGTATGAAATAAGTATGTACATACACACAGGTACACACATACAATCTTTTATTTACTAACTCATTTAATCACACGCATATACATACACGCGCGCGCGCGTAGATAAAGAAAAGAAGAGATATCGAAGTTATTTAGAGATATATTTCATTTTCATTTAGCATATATATATATATATATATATATATATATATATATATTTTACATGTGACCGTGATTTTATAAAACGTGTGAAAATATTCAAAGAGCGCGCGCGCATATGAATTGTTTTTATGCGAGTTTTTTAAAAGATATTTGCCTGGTGTCAACCGTTTAGTTTTTATCTTTTCTTTTTTTTTGAAAATATTCCAGTCAAATCCATAAATATTATACTGCGTTTCGCAAGTAACACGCGCAATCTCCCTAGTTTCTTCATACTTTGGGAATATCTTAGAACGATTTATTCAAGATGAAAGATTTGCGTAAAAATAGGAAAAAGTCCGTCGAACAAAATGAATATTAAAAAAGCGAAAGGAATCTTTTTTCGAGTTCGCTCGCTCGAGTTCTTATTATTTGCTTGGAAGGATGTGAAAAAAAAAAAAAAAAATACGTGTTATCTTTATCGTTCGTTCTTTTAGAAATTCGATTTGTCTCTTCTCCTTTCGATATCATTGATATGATTGATAAATCCTATCAATTTTCTTTCGAGAAAAACCTATTTAACGAGAGATAGAATCAACTTGTTATCGCGATTATTCTCGATTCCAAACTTCTATGTGATCTCGACACAAACGATATGTGTATAGTGTACAAAAAGAGAAGAAAACTTTCTTAGTTCACAAGAGGACAAATATACAAAACTTGGAAATTCGCGGAACGATGATGTAATTAAAAATCACATGGAGAAATCGCGAGAAAGACGTGCCGGAGGGTAATTAAAAAGGAACGAAAGTGATAGTTTTTTCATGATATGAGGAGGTCAAGATGCTTTAGAGCGTAGAACGCGTTGCGAATCTAAGTAAAAAGGAAAAAGCGAGAGAAGAGGGAAAAGAAAAATAGAAAAGAAGAGAGTGAATTGAAAAAGGGGGGGAAAAAAGCATAGGGCAACAACTGGCCGACTACACAATCGTACACACGTCGTTTGATCAACATTGAAACACGCTTACATATATATACTCACGCACACGCTTGAACTCCATTCAGGGTAAAAACGTATCTCAGAAAAGAGAAAGCATTACAGATAGGATCGGGTCACATAGGAAGAAGATGACCAAGGAGCGCGCGAGGGTTACAGGAAAAAACGAGCAGAAGGAGACAGAATGAGGAAGCGGAGGGGGACGGTAAGGGAGAAAAAGGTGAGAGCGGGTGGTTAAGGTGGTTCTCCTGGTGAGGATGGTAAAAGGTAAGCAGCGCGTATAGCGCGTGCGCTCGCCGGCTAGTCCGATACACCTAATACGCGCATACAAGCACGGATACAGATGCAATGGGGGTTACGAGACGAAGAGAGGCGGCGGGGTTAACACCGGAGGGAGGATCGCAAACTCTAACGAGGAAGCGAGGAAACGAGAAAGCGAGGAAGTGAGCGGGGCGAGCGTAAGCGAGATGGGATAACAGTTGGAAACGTGAATGGGGAAGAGTGGAATAGAGACAGCGAGCTGCGACAGTCGATGGACAAAGAAGCGAGGATTCGCGAGGATCCTTGCGCGGTATGAGGTTTGCATGCCTAGCAGACGGCTCCTCAGTATCGTCCTACGTTCCGCTCGCGACGTGACCCTTCAACTTGCTGTCCTGATCCGCGCGCCGTCCAAACTTGTCTGATGCGCATCCGTTTATCTCGTTTATACCGGCGTTACCATTGTTGCACGCGCGACTGTTGCTCGTTGCTCTTTTTTTTTTTTTTTCCCTCCCCCTCTCGTTTTCACGCACGTTCAGTGATACGATTCCAAGGAGGGCGAAAGTATTACGTTTGTTTCGTCCCGTCACGGGTGATGAGTGCCGTTTGTCGTATCCTTGAACCGTTTCCATCGGTAGGAATATCAACAAAGTGATCGAAGGAGAGTGACACGGAAGAGGGAAATATATTGGATGTTGCGCACGTACGTACTTATGTATACTCTTGATTGATGATAAATCCATTCGGCGTTGATTCCGTTTGTTGTCGTATTACGTCGCGTGTAATGATAAACGTGCAAGATTGTGCTTTCACAATTTTCGAATAAATAATAAGAAACGTGCGATGTTGATGAATGAAATTATACGATACTTTTTCCTGTTTTATCATCCTCTTTCTTTTACATATATATATATATATATATTTTTTTTTTTAAGTATATATTATAGTATGTATAGGATAAGATAGCTCGTTAATGTTTTACGGTGTTGTTTATGTTTTTACGCTTCTGAATTTAGAAAGTACGAAGTGATATATAATTTAGACGGTGATAACAAGTGATAAGTACAATCGTAGCAAACTATTACTGACCATACCTGATATACGAATAGATTGTTCTATAATTTATGTATGTACAGCAGATGTATTTGTATAGATGATATCAAGATTGTTTTATCGAATTTCAGCGTTTGTCTATTATCAATTTCATTTTTATTCTTATTCGTCGTACTTTGTGACCGATTTTATCGTCTCGTAGAACGTTTTACCAATCGTTTCTACATACTTTCTTCGATCGTATCCTTCAATCGAGCCATTCGTAGATCCAAGCCCGGTCCAATCTTAGTTTTGCGAGAGCAATAACGAATATTATATGTATACAATACAATGTATATATATCATTGCAGATGTTATGTATATTATAAGGAACGTAAAATTGAAAAAAAAAAAATACATAGCGGTCAAAAAAAAAAAAAAGAAAAAAAATAGTGCGGTATGTTCCTCGATTGTGAAACGCACAAAAACTCTTATTTTTTGGAATTCGAACGCATCATTGATATTGAAGAACGTTGAATGCGTATTTAAAAAAAAATGTACCGCTAAATTATAAAAAAAAAAATATACGATATTGATAGTATAAAAAAAAAGATTAACGGATTAAAAAGAAGGTTTTAAATCATCTCCCTCGCCCGTCCTATTCCTCTATTGTCGTTAATTCGATTCATCGAGACTTCTCCTTTGTTTCCCGCTTTCATTGATATTCTCCTACGGTATAGCGGGAATGAAAACTTTGTTGTTCTGTGCAGGAAGACCGATAGAAAGTTTATCAGTACTACTAGCGAAGAATGGGGAAGGTATGCTTTCGATCCATAATTAGGGCAATATCGATACGCGTCTGTTATCTTAATTATAACAAAATTATTTGCACGAAAATTTTTCAAAATTTAGAGATTTTGATTTACTAAATTGGGCACAATTTATCAGAGTTGTGCAGTTTGTTAAAATAATCCGTCCGAATATTTTTTTATTTTTGTTATTTTTACAAATAGTACGTATTTTAATTTTCTTTTTTTTTTTGCGACAGGTAAGTTTATATTTTCCAAGTAAAAATGAATGACGCGACATTTCGTTGATAAATATTTATTTTTAAATATCTCATCGATATTTAAAAATTTAACGTTTCTTTTTTTCAGTACTGACCCATTTTTCGTGACACTACTAGCATGATGTAAACATCGGCTTATAAATACTAAAACAATATGACTCCGTCGAACAATATAATTATGACTGTGATTAATTAAACATAAAGAAAAAAGGTTCCCATGGTCGACATTGCGTTGTATCTCACGATGGAGCATACTTGCACAGACTATATCTCTGTAACGTCACGCGCGTCACAACCTATAAATTCACGAAATACACGCTTCCGAGTTCCGGTTTCCACGCGTAAAACTAAATCTATCTCATTTTTCTTTTTTCTTCCCTTGTTACATTATATAGTAGCCGGAGAAAGCCGTGATTACAGATTAATAACGTAAGATGCATTACTATGCTCAACGTAGATAGAGACGAATTAGCATTCGAAGACGTAACGTTTTACGTTCCTGAGAAATTAATTGAATTGTTACGTGTATTACGTAGAAAGTAGCAGGTTCGTTGGGAAAACAATGTATCTTGTTATGTGAAATAAATTTCATGCATAAAATAAAAATTTTTAATCGATACGGAAACTTGTTTTCGTCTTGTCTATCCATCTTTCATCTTAAACATACTCAATGTGGTAAATTACATTTCTTGTAACGAATAATTTTATTTCTTTGGGGTAGAGTGATCGAAAAAAGTCGTCCGATAATTAATCGGGATTGAAAAGAAGGAAGAATCGTTCCTCTCCAATCTCCCGCCCGAACAAAAGTTTCTTTTTCACTGGATATAATATTTCATAAGTATCTTAGAAAATCATCCTCATTATTTTATGATTACGTCCGTAATGGATAATCGCGGTAGCAAAAGCGCGATAGAATCAACAGAAAGTGTCTGCTGGCCGTGTAGCGTGTGTATGGCACGCGTAATTTCACTTGTGTCATAGTTCCTCTACAACCCTTCCTCCACCAGAGGAGGGGTGTTGGTATCACGCGAGAGAACGGAGGACAATTCGCTGTTTCTTCGCCGTGTCTTCTGAAAGAAGAGAACTCGTGAAAAGAACTCGCAATCGCATGTGTGAAGCGGAGTTTGTTGTCCTGCGAGGTGGTAGATAGACCAACACACTACTGTTCCACTGGCGAAAGTGGGCTCGTCTTCCGGATCAACGTCTCCTCGATAAATCGTATAAGTCACTCGTCCGTTGCGCTTCCGTCTTTGCTGGTGATGCGCAACGCACTCGAGTAATCAAGTGCATTAACACTACCTTGTCTTTGACGTTAAACTGTCGTATTATATTTTGAAATTAGATTATTCGTGCAGCAATTATTCAAACTTGATCGATCAACCTCTCAGAATGAATTTATTAAGGAAAGGATAATAACAACATAAATATTAAACAGAGAAATATCGTATATGGCCATTGTATATCCGTATCTTTTCGAATCACCGTTTAAGAGATTAAAGCGATACGTCTCCATTTCCAATAAGAATCACCATTACTTTTCCTCTGTTAATTGCATAAAATTTAAGACCTTATCATTAACTTATCGTAATTATCTGAATCTTAATTTTAAATCTATTCGAAGAATTGTTTGTAACGAAATTTCTACTATAAATTCAATATTATTTCTTTTCACCTACTAGACGTATCATTAACTTGCGAAAATGTAAATCTACGAAATCTGCGACGATTGCGAACGATAAACATCCGAAGGAGCAATCTCTAACATCGTGGAGACCTGGAGATATCTCTTCCAAAGGTATTTCTCTCTCTCTCTCCCCTTCTCAACTATTTATTATTATCGACGAAATAAGAAACGTTTCTCCTAGGCTATAGATAATCATGGCGCATTTATTATTTCGACATTCTCTCCTCTTCTCGTGCGACAATTTCGCGGAAAATTACACGGCAAGCACGAATAAAATTCCGGGTTGATAGTTGGCCGATGGTTGCAACGACACGATTCTTGCTTAAATCGTCGTCGTATTGGATTGCGACGAAAACGCACCGTTCCGAGGGGAGATCGTGTCGATCCGCCACGGAAGATTCGCAGCTCGTTCCTCGACGTGACTCAATATCGTTTGCCGTGGTCGCCGCTCGCCGCTTTCTAACATCTCTTGCCACGGGGGGGACCCGGCTAATCAGATTCGTTCTTAAGATATCTGACGATCTTCCTCGCCGGCAAAGGCGTCGGTGACTGGCCCGAAATGACCTTTCCTCCTCGGTTCGGATCTTAAACGCGGCCGGTGGATTCAAGCGTGTGCCTCGAGGGTCAACCGATAAACCGGTGTTGCTGCGACGGTAAGAGATGTATGGTACCACTTCCGCTTCTCTCCCGAGAGGTACGACCGAAAGTCTCCTCGTACGTGTCGGACATACGTATATTCGTGAACAGGATGTTTCATAAGATGCCGCTCTATAACGATCTCAAGCGTTCAGGTATTTCCTGAACCGAAAACACGCGTCCCCGCGTTCTCATAATGCGGATAAACGTACGAGGATGGCTCGAGGAAAGGAGATTTTTCATTTTTTTTTTTCCTTCTAATAACATCGTGCAACATCAACGTTGATTTATTATATACAAACGTTTCGCAAATATTTTCCCAAGATCTTCGAAGATTATTTTTTAGCGAGGCAATGGATTCGAATAAAAGATAATTAACGAAAGGAGGATTATGGATTATGGATATTTTTGAGAATCTTGCTCGAAGTTCGATTTCGTATATATATATATATGTGTAAGAAAGACAAGTCAATGAACTATAATTGGTGGGAAATTTGTCACAGAATTAGATGAGGATTGACGTAGTGTGAAACATTAATTTCGAGAAAGTGGAGCGAAGACAAAAGGTGGATAATTTCGGTCGATTACTTCACCTCTGCGTTTCCTCTGCGTTTACATCTTCTGCAAATATTTTTTTATTTACATTCGCAAAATCTCGAGCGATGGTCGAAATATCTTCTCGTATTATCGGGATGAAAGAGGAGGATGAGAGAAGGCACGAAAACAAATAGCTTGGTATGAAAGGATTATAACACCAAAACTCAGTCACGAAAGAAACAACCGGTTACAAGAACTCTCCCATAATGAATACAATGCTTTACGTAAGGTGGTACGCACACATGGGAAAAAAACTTCAAAAAAACACGACGTTTTCCTTGATAAGGTCGGTAAGAACAAGATATCAAATTCTTTTAATAATAAATAGAAAACAATGAGATGTAATCGCTTCATCTTTGAAAAAATTCCAATTTGTTTCATAAGAAATGCAGATTTCCTTTTTTTAAATTAACGACTATATCGACACAAAGAAGAAATACGAGAGAAACAAAATTAACGGTTACTTTTATCTTCCGGAATCCTAAATGGAAAGGAAAATTTCTTCTTTTACACTATAACAAAATGCTTCGAAAAATGTTACGGCTGATTCATGTAATTATCTTCGCCATTATTCGCCTCAACGAAGCTGAACGAATGACAGAGAGGAGAAAGATCTCATTGCCTGTTTCAATTTTACAAATAGTCTAAACAATGAACGCAAAAGACATTTTCTATCGCGATAAAATAGTCGATAGAAATCTGTCTTTTCTTAACCGATAGAAGGAAATATTTTTCTCCAAAATTCTTTCAATTTTAATAATAATTTCAAATTTGAAAAAATCATTTTAACCCGATCGTTAATCAAAACGATCTAAACGTAATTAGTTAACGATTTATATCAGTTTCTTACAAGTCTTTGAATAATTTCCTCGATAAGATGATGATATGTAATCAGTTAATCAAGATAATTACTCGTGCAACATTTTTTATTATGCAAAATTAATAAAATTAGATACAGATTAGAAACTTTATGAAACAAGTATAATATTTAATACAAATAAGGAATATAGGAGAAAAAAGTAAAAGAAATAAAAAAAATCGATATTTTCATTCAGTTTTTTTTACAATTTCACAATTCGCTACTTGACTTTGTATAATTATTTCACATACAAATTTACGAATATACGTAAAAACGAAAAATATATTCGTTCAATTCTCGTCTCTTTGACCAGCTTACGATCTATCTCTCGACTTTCTCGATTCAACTTCGTTAAGAAAAGTAATCTGTTTCACGCAACACGCAGCCTGTGTTTGCGATAATATCTGGCGACTCGATTCGTTCATTCGATTGTTACCTTAACGCGATGCTCTCCCGTATCGCCTCGTTAGATTTCGAGCGTGCAAAGGTGAACAAAATAACCGGAAAGGAACGTGTGACTCAATGAAAGGAACCGTTGCTCCCCATTGTTCAATCACGATTACAAATCCGATAATAACACTGTAATAATATTAATATTATCGATATCCTATCTATATTTAACCCGCCTTTCTTTTAATTAATCGAAAAGTGCAAAGAGTTTTTTTTCTTTTTCTAAAATATCCATTCGAATTTACAATATATATAAATCCGAAACATCGATGCATAATTGTCGAAGAAGGAACGCGATTTACGAATGTGAAAAAATAAACGTGGAAGAAACGAGAGATGCGTAGTGATAGAAATCAACGAATCGAGACGAGGATTTCCATTGATTCTTCGTGATAATTTTGTTCGTGGAATCTGGGTGACTTTCGCGCGTATCCTCTCCTCGGTTACTAAGGACGATACCACCGAACGGTCGGTGTCGTTCGAGAAACTAGAAGGTTACCAGTTACTCCTGAAATAATTGCCTCCTTTGAATTAGCATTACAAAAGAGGAAGGCGGTACGTATGCGAGTACGCGCTCGTTAAGACGCCAAGTTTTATTTCGCTATCTGCCGGCTATTGTTTCAACATCGCGCTATCCGCCCGGGCCCTGTGTCCGTAAGCTTCCCTTCTCCAGCCAGCGATGCCTTTGGGACCGATTGCTGGAAATTTGAAATAATATCCCTTATTATCAATCAAATTTATATCCATCAAATCTTTCAAGACCAAGTTTATCGTAATGATTGCAAGGGATTACACGCGAGGGATACATCTATATTTAAAATAGAAAGAGAATTTTTTAAAAGAACGATCTAATGAACGTATTAATAAATGCTTCCAATTTTATTAAACACAATTTCGCGAAACAAATTACACGTACAAATTAAATCCCTTTGCGTGATAGCGAAAAAAGAAAAGAAAAATTTAACGACTTCCAGGTAGCGAGAAAAGAATGGCACTAATTGAAATCGAACCCTTGGAAGTTTGTTAGACGCATACATATGTATATGTCGTGCGAACGGATCGTTACTCGAAAAAAAAAAAAAGAAAAAAATCTCTCCGGTTCTCGCGCAGGTATTGTGTAGCTGATATCGTCGGGAAGAAACCAAGTTCCATTAAAAAAATCGTGATCGTTGCTCGACAACGTAGCCGTCCTGGTCGTGTACCCCTTGCTGATCGTCCAACGATCTATATCAATCAACGGAAATAAGACAATAATCCAGAAGGATCGAGTATAGACGAGTAAAATGACAACGAGAGGTTCGTATCGGTCGCAGACTTCTGAGAGAGAGAGAGAGTGAAAGTACGTCATTATAATACTCATCGCGGTTTGCCCAAAGGATTAGCCATAAATTGCGCGTCGCATCAAATGCCAACAGGCAACTTAATGACTACCGTAATCATTTTGAAAGTCCGGTGAATCGGTGAACCGTGAGAATGAACAAGATATTCTCTACTCGTCTTCAGGGTTGCGTCACACGTCACGAAGAAAAAAAAGAAGAAAAAGAAGAAAGAGAAAAAGAAAAGGAAGATAGGAACGAGACGAACACGATACGGCTATTTGTTTCTTCCGACAACGAGGTTGACTCGCTTTCATGTTGTCGATTGTTGAATGTCACTGAGCCACGGACATCAGGCCGATCGTTTATACTCATCACGGATTACTGTACTATAATGGAAACCCCATTACCACGGCCAGGGATTTGATTAGGATAATCGATTTCACGGGTAATCATGGGGCAACGTTCTCAAGCGAGTCCTTTGCCGGTTTTATTATCGCGATCGAATCCGAACGTCTTTTCTCGAGTAAACTCGAGTCGGCCGTTTATCACTGATTGACGTGTATGCACGATGAACGTGGGTGACTGTGAATCACGAAAGAGGAATCGTGATGAATTTTATTTCCTTTTTCTTTTTTATTCGTTATTTCTCTCTTTTTGTTTTTATTTTTCACGCGAAGAGAATATTCGGAATGATCAGTTTTCCCGAATATTCATTGAGAAAGAGATAATTTACTCGTTAAAAAATGATGAATATATAGTATGCGATTATTGATCGCAAGTTCAAGCAGCAACCGATATTTTGTTTCAAGTGATTCGTGTTCGATAAACTATTTACATATGATTATAAATTCAATGCGATTAATACAAATATGAATTATTAATACATCACAATATATTATGTAGTTATGTAAATATATAATTATATTATTGTAATTTGAATACATTTGTAATCAAGTACCTATTTTATTCGAATATTTTATAATGAATTCCATTACCACTATGTTGAAGATTTGACAAAGATATAAATTTTTTATTATCACGAGGATGAGTAGTTATAAAATATGTTACCGCATAAATCTTAAGAGATTATTATCGTGATTGAGCAAAGTTCTTGGTATTTTATTTATTAATAGTTCATGGGATGCTTACGTTACGAGGTATAAACGATTAAATGTCATCTCTTCGTTAAAGTTTTGTTTTATGCGAATGTTTCTTATTAAAATTATTTTTTGATTGGATATAAAAGATTCAATTTATAATATTTATTCAATTTAAATAATCAATTTAAGTTTAAGAATAACTTTTAAAAATACTTTAGTCTATTGATCGAAATAAACGAATGAATGCTTGTTATTTAATATAGAGAAACGTTCCTTCAGAAGCCGAAATAGCTCAGTTGGGAGAGCGTTAGACTGAAGATCTAAATGTCCCTGGTTCGATCCCGGGTTTCGGCAGATGACTTTTTTTTCATTGAAAAATTTACGTTTTACGTTTTCATTCATTTGTACAATTATTGATTGATATTTTAATGCGTATTAATCAATATTTTTCGTGTAACTTTTATCTATATTACGTAATAAAATGACAATAATTATTCGATACATTAGAAGATACTAGATTTGTATCATGAAAATATAAAAGAAATATAAAAATGTCAAGTTTTTTTTTTCACATTTTGTTTCAGAATCATGCACAAAAATTTATCCAGAATGGCATGCCTTGAAATAATCATATTTTTATGTAAGTATAAGTAGAGTTTTTTTTTCCTTTTTACTTTGTATTTGATCCATAGAATAAATATTACGTTAGCGTTGTTTGAATATTAAACAATAAAATGAAATATCATTTTAGAAATATAAATCTCATCGATTTTTAAAACATCGATATTTTAATACATTACTCGGTTTTACAGGTTCAATGATCACTTTTACGGTCAGCAATTGCGAAACAGAGGTGATTATGATTTTTTATTAAGGCATTTACCATGTAAACATATATATTTATTATATTTAACTATTTATGTTTACCTCTTTTTCATTTATATTATCACAATTATATAATAGGACACAATTGCAATTTTTCATTTCTCCTTTGAAAACTATTATTATTAAAAAAAGAATCAGTAACTTTCAACTAATATATTACCTATTTTTATTACGAGTTAAATTCACTTTTAGTCAGAAAATAGTAACAAGAAGGTAAATTTGTTCAAGTTCCCGTCAGAGTTGGATTTATCAAGCCTAAAAACATCGTTAGAAAACGAAGAATCGTTGAGAAAAATAGTGAAAAGACTGGCACCGGAGAAGAATGGCGAGTACCAAATTTATCAAGGTTCCTAACCAATACTCTTACTAACGCCTAAATACGCAATTTACACTCTCTTTCGTTCTATCTCTAAAGTACTTTCTTCGCCTTTCTTTCCCAGTCTTCTTCGGAAATGTGGATCTTCTCAAGGAATGGCTCAAAGGAGCGGGTATTATTAATAATACTGCATAAGTACACAACAGCCGCTTTCTCTTCCAGCTTCCTCTATCCAAGTAGAATAAAGCGCATGTATTCAGTTAGTTATTATTTTTTATTTTAAACCGATCAACGTGACAACTAATAACATGGATCAGGAAATTAATATCGCTCGATAGAAAATGAAACGAGATCTCGTTGTTGAACATTGATATCTGATTTGAACTTAAACTCAATGTATTATTATCGTTTTCTATATATTTGTATAATAATAATAATAATAATAATAATTTTAATTTTAATTATTTTAACGACAATTCGAACGAGAATATTATATATTTCAAATCAATCACTTTTCATATATTTTTTTCCGAATTTAAGCCAAATAATAATAATAATAATTTTTCTTTCAAGCGAAATGAATATTATTCTTGCAATTCGTAAGAATGCCTCGGTTGCATGAAACTATATATATTTAGTTTGCACGAGAACCAACAAATGAACGAATGAGAAAAAATGCTCCTATATTTCCTGCTGAGAGATTAAACGTCAGCGAATTTTTTTTTCGAAAAAAAAACGAGACGATCAAGCTACAATGAGATCTTGCTCTTTTAATTTAGGCGTGACAGGACAGCCCGGAGTAGACTTTCCAGCACTCACGACAATTCCAGCCACTTCGTTCAGCTGTCGCGGCCTGAAAGGTGGTTACTACGCGGACTTGGAGACAAATTGTCAAGTGAGTAACGAATAGCTTAATATACATCTTGCCGCAACGTAATTATTTTAATCAAACGCGGGATTCCGCGTTACGAAATCGCTATGCGTTTGTTCCGTGAACATCGTAATCGAGCAAACGATGAATAGAGCGTTTAAAATTTCTTAAAATATATCAAACTTTCACCGATAAAAAAAAAAAAAGAAAAAGAAAAGAATGTATAATTTTCTTCGATAAAAAGTTGTCAAATTATTGAAAGCGTAGATTTTCAAATGAGAAATCACTCTACTTTGAAGAAAAAAAGAAGAAAAAGAAACAACGATAGCCGCGATGAATTGTGAATGAAGCTCTTTCTGTTCAGGTATTCCACATCTGCGACAATGGCCGGAAGATATCGTTCCTCTGTCCCAACGGTACCATCTTTCAGCAATCGCAGTTGATTTGCGATTGGTGGTTCAAGGTGGACTGTAGCAAATCCACCGAGCTGTACGAGCAAAGCAGCGAGCAGCTATTCGAGGAGGAAAGAAGACGAGCCGAGACGAGCCGAAAGAAATCGAAATTCGACTATCAACAATCGATCGAGCAGCAAGATCGCGGCCAACAAGACGATTACTACGACGTTCAAAATCTTAGTTACGACGGGAAACAGAATGGAAGGATCAAACCTTACGAGGAGCCTCCCCAAGATAACCAGCTGCAATCGAACAGAGAGAGGATCAAATCCTCCCGTCATTTTGACTCCGGCAATAATTTCAGTCGGGAATCGAACGCGCAAAGAGATAACGATCAATTGTTCGGTGTTAATGGGTTTCAATCATCGAATCAACCGCCCAACTTGAAGCAACAATTCGATCAATTTACAAGGAATACCGAGGAAGGGAACGTGAATAGGTATTCGAGCACGAATCAAGATTATTACACAGCCTCGAAAAAGACTCAGAATTACTACGTGACCAATAGAAACTCGAATGCCCAACGGGACGATAAAGGATCAACTCTGAAGAGATTGAAGTTCAAAGGTTTGTCCGGTAGAAATAATTCAACCTCTACTACCGCTTCCCAAAGAGTGACTCCGGCTTATACCGAGTCGACCACGTTCAGAGGAGGCAATACCAGCCCTGTGAAAGAATCCCAGCAATTTGCGGAAAGCGCGGCTTTCGTTGGAAATCGTGGGAATCGATTCAACGAGAACACTGGAAACACGCATCACTATTACTACCAATTGTATATCAATCGAGGGGATTCTACCACGAGAAATCCTAATTACGACCCGACCACTTCGACCATCCGGGATAACGAAAACGACGTGTCCACGAGGAGAAACGATTACTCGCACTCCTATTACGAGACGACCACGCAATACCCGACACCCACAGCGACCACTACCCCCTACAACGACGAGATCGCCACGGAAAGTAGCCTCTCGACAAACTCGTTTGCCAATTTCGATACCCGACCAACCGAATCCCTTCGATTCGCCAATACCAACTACGAGTATCGCGGACACCAGAAGGTTAGAGGCAGCAACGTTCGAAGCAGCTTCGTCGATAAAAATCACCACAATATTAACGATAACAGGGAATCTAACAGAGTGGCTAACGTAGGAACGATTCCTCCAACCGCTCGTTCCTACGTGGCCACGGATGCGTATCGTCAAAACACCGTGACACCGAGCTCCCCGCAACAGAGGTATACGACTACCGGTCATTACCAGTCGCCTACGTCGACCGCGTCCTTTCGCAGCAATAATTTCGCTCGTGGCACGGAGAGGCCGGTGAACACGATCGATAGTCGGTCCAATGGATTGAACGGCGATACGAAACCGAGCGGGAAGAACCCTTCCACGGTTTCGCCAGGTTATCGACAAAACTTCATCAGCACCAGCACCGAGAAACCGTACAAGACCACCGCGATTTATCAAGAAAATACGGAGAAAGATCTGAGCCCTTACGATAGAAGTTTCACGTACAAACAGGGCAAAGTGATGTCCACTCTGGGTCCTTACGTCCCGTTCACCAGGAATTACGCCTACACTTGGGCAACCAGCACTTCGAGACCCACCCTCTACACTCCCACGGTGCCTACTTACACCACGGCTTACCCATCGCCGAAAGCTTCCACGCCGAAATCGAAACATCCTACATCGACGAGTGGAAGCAAGACGAACGGGTCGCGATCCTCCGAGAGGGAGCACGTGTTAAGCATGCTCCATTCCCTGAAGAATCTGGAGCACAGCGTGCCCGGCCTGTCCGACGCGTTCAAAGGTGGCGAGAGAGCGACCAATGTTTCCGTTCCCCCCGACCCATCCACCTTACACTCTCTGGCGCTCTATTTTTCCACGGCTACCGAGAACTTTAACTCCAACGAGACTACGGACTCGTCCGTGAACGTAGCATCCGTCGATACACTTTCGAAAAAAAGCAATGGAACGGTGCAAGTGCCGACCAGCCTTCTGACCCGACACACCATCGATTCGTACACGGAACTGTTCAAATTGAACGACGCTGTGGAGATAGATAACGCGACGAGCACGGAAGATCGTCTGGATAACGCGAACAGTTACGGAGAGGACGACGATCTGGAGCTTCAACAAAGCGGAGGATCACTGGACGACCTTCGAAAGTCGAACGGTACCAGACTTCGAGAACTGGCACAAGTGTTCACCCATGCTTTGTCCGCGTATTTATTGGATCCAGACACGTTCAAGAAGGTATTGACCGAGATCAGACCCACCGAACCGTCTCGAACTACTTTGGAAACCGATCTATGGGCTACCACCACCACTCCTTATCCTGCCCAGCAGGAGGACGAAGATGACGATTCATTGGGCGGGGAAAAGGACGAGGTTCTAGACTTCTCCGACGACAGCAACGATGTCAGGCAGAAATTGACCACCACTTATCCCACTACTTTCGAATTACCAAGCACTACGGCGGTACAAGAAAATATTTACGAGGCCTTGAGCACGTTGCCAAGTACCTATTACACTACACCCAGAACATCTGGCCAAGATTTCTTCGAATACAGTACGAACTTGGTATCGTTGAATCCCGTCTCTAGTAACTATTTCGAGAGTTCCATGCCACCGACAGAGAGCACAGAGTTTACGGCAGAGGCGAACAGCACGCCGTACACGAGCGGATCTTATTACAATCGGAATAACGAGATAGAGAAAGAAAGCGTCGAGTCAACGGAGGGCCGTCTCCCCTCTTCCGACGAGAATCAAAATCGAGTCGGGGGTTTCCAAAACAACAGCGTCACGACAACCGCGACCGAACCGTACACGGACAAAATATCGTTCCTCACCACTCCCGTGAGCGATAATTACGTCGTCTCACCGACGCCCTTACCGCCATCGATGTTCGTGCACATGGTCACCTACAATTGGAACAAGAAATCGACCAGCAAAAAGCCCGAGCAACAGCTGAGTCCTCCGTTGTTCGACGCTCATTCCCAAGCGATTCGAAAGGGGAACGACAAGATTGCCGCGTCCCTGAGGCCCGAGAATTATCCCAGCACACAGACGTCGGCGCACAACGTACGCGCGACGACCTTCGCCTCGACCAAGAATTACGAGACGTCGACCGAGCAACCTTTCAAAATTCCTCGAGAAAAGTCGTTGTTGACCGAGGCAAAAGTTGGAATTTCCCTGCCTACGTCGCGAAACAGTTACACGAAATTCAGGAATCTTTACAATCGCGTGGACGAGCACAATATCGAGACAACCGAGAGAGCGACGCCTGCGACGACCCTTCTAACCGAATTCCCTGTAACAACAACCGTATCCAGCGTCGAGACTACGACGTCTTACGCGAACGACTCTAACGACCCGTTCGAATCCACGAGTCGCAAGAAGGAAGAACCCAAAGTATTGGACAACGATCATTGGACCTCGTCGCCGGCTGTCACCCATCTGTGGGAGACCTCCGTGTTCGTCGATCCTCAAAGGATCAACTACGATTTGGAGTCGGATCTCGAATCGACGGTGACAACGGGAACGCAGTTCACCGTCACGGACAGTCGGGAGAGGATAGAATACGGGAACACGCCTTCCTTCGATGACGACATGTCGATCGGTTCGGAGGAGTCGTCGTCCACGGACGAGGATACGTCGCTTTCCGTGCAAAGATCGTCCAGGGACGAGGACTCGCCGACGAGCTTCTCCCTGCTTCCAACTTCGTTCACGAACACCGTGACGCCAAAGCCACTGATCACCACACGATCCAGCATCACTACCACGATAACGTCCTCCGTCACGTCCACGAAATCGTTGGCTGGCCAACAGGGCTTGGTGACTTTGCTTCCTTACACGGCCGCCGCGAGCAAGTCGAACGGGACGGAGAACGAAATTGCGGAGAAATTGTTCGGCAAATTAAACGCTTCGAGCACCGATACGTTGATGAGAGTGATGAAACAGGCGGATAATAACGAGACCGTTCGACAACTCGTCCTCCTTTTGATACGGCATTGCAACGATCCGGCAACGAACAACACGTTGCAACGGGAGAAGGAGGAGTTGTTGAACGCGCTGCTCAGGTTGCCCGTGAACGAATTCTCGTCCGAGGAGTCGAAGAACGTGGTGGCCGAGATTAATCAGCTCAATCTGCCCGCCGTTAAGTCGGTTAATTACGCGAGAAGCGGTTCGACCGCGCCGCCGTTGATTACCGAGCCGCCTGTGACCACGTTCAGGAGTAAGAAGAGCCGTAAATTTCGCTCGACCACGGAAAATTCGGCGAATATAGCGAGACGATCGGAGAAGGTATCGGACGAGAATAATTCCCTGCAGGAGGACGAGAGTTTCGCGTCTGACAACAGGGCGCTTGAACTTCTCAGATCGTTGTACACTATAGCCACTAAATGGGGGTGAAATTGTAAGATACAATTGTGGCGAGGGTCGTTTTAGCGTGGACAGGCTTCGAAGAAGATAAATTCATTCGTGTCTTTTTTTTTTTTTTAAATTATTCTTGTTGCTATATCGTATTGGTTCGTTTGGAATCGATCGATCGTTCAAAAATATATTTGTCCTGATGATAATTTTGAACGGTTGGTCAATTTTGAACGGACTATAGATGCATTAGATAATCTGAATTGATCGATCTTCTTTTTCTTCTTAATCTTGTATTTTGGATTATTTTTGCTCCATCAATTTTCTCGGTTCGATTAAAGGAAATTAAATTTCAATTACGAAATTGGAAGATTTTTACGGGTGATGGGAATACAATACGTATTTAATTATTATACGATGGAAATATCTCTTCTTTAAATTTTATATACGCACGGAATATTTTCAAAGAATAAAAGATAAGAAGTTACGATTAGTTGATGAACGACGAAACGACTCCCGATTAATTTCGCTTGAATCGTGCGTCACGGAGAGACCGTGGGAATAATGAAATTCTTTGGAACTCGTTCGTTAGACTGTAAATTAATTATATATCTACTAATTGCACCTGATCGTTAACAGTATTACATCGCATATCGCGTACACTTGTATCATAATCGTTGTACACCCTTTGTTGAATAAATAAGGATTTCGATGTTCTATGATAAATTCGACGACTTACCCTCCACGCGAGACATGGATATATCCACTTATATTTATATGCGTTGATATGGTTTTTGTGGTTTACAAAATTTTAATCATTATGAGGAAAACGTAGATTACTTGGAATCGCTTTAAACCTTGGTGCTGGTATGTTTTTTTTGCATCTTATCTTAAAAAGTAACAACTTCGAAGATACGAGGCCCTTGTTAAATGTAAATGAATGAATCGTTTGCAAAATCTTTTTTTTTTTTATTTCAGTTTAACAATTTTTTTTTCGTTTTATCCATTTTCTAAAATAAAATAACACGATCGATTCGTAATAACATTGAACAACGATGTCTATCTCTTTATTTCGAGATCTATTATTTTTTAATTGTACTTCGTTTTTAATGAGTATTCAAATCGATGCTTATCACACATTACCGGTCAATACTCGAGTTGGCAAAATAGATATTATCAGACATTATGTAAAATACTATTTGTACAGAATGTGAATAAATAAAAGAGGGTTTTGTTAATGTTTATCCCCTTTTCTCATCTTTTTTTTTCCTTTTATCGATAACAGTTCATTAATCATCTGTCATGTCACGTATGATCATCTGACAGAACCCGCAATACAAAATAATCTCCATGATATAATCGAATTCCATTACCTGGAGATCATTACCTGAGATACGTATTGGCAAACACATGTAAAGTATGTTTCACTGGAACGTGATCGTAATGTTGAAAAATCCTGTTTTCACGACATTTTTTTTCTCATTTTTATTCGTCCAAACATGTTCCTCGATCCAATCTAAATAAGAATAAATCGCGGTGTAAACACCCGGGGCAGGTGAACCACAAGTATTACCGAAAGCTGTGATTCCAATTACGCTATCACCTTTTTCGGTCATCATTAACAATGGGCCTCCACTGTCTCCTTGACAAGCGTCCGCCCTTCGACTGGCATTATTGTCCATAGCGCAAATGAAATTGTCGTCGATGCCATTAGGTAATCTTGGATGCCCTATGTAATGTTTTTCGCATTCCTCTTTACTCACAATGCTGTGATATTTGAAACAAATATTATAAATAAAAAGTTTCATTATAAATTTAATAATTTAAATTTAAATTTAAATTTAAAAAGACAATATGCAAAAATGTTTAAAAGAGTCTATCTCAAATTTTGCAATTTAATAGAATTTTGATTAAAAATTATTAGAGATAATTTTGCTTCACCTGAGACTAGGCGTCTTTCTCAATTTGACAGAATTCTCGGCATCGAAACTCGTAGCGCCCCATCCAATCACTATTAAAGATGTTCTCGGTGTTATCTTCAATGATCTTAAGGATTTGGTTTGAAGACAAATAGGCTTAGTCGTTTTCGAAACTTGTATCTTTGTTTTCAGCCTCAAAATAGCGACGTCGTTATATTGTGTACTGCGTTTATACTTCGGATGATATATTATGTCGCTTATCGGAATCCGTTGCACGTTCGATTCGATACTTTGTATATCTTCGTTTCCTAATCGTACCTGGAACAACGTGTAAAAGATTAATAAAAGAGTTCATTGTTAATTTGATTTGATTTTAGTTTCAAATCTTTTAATAATACTCACTTCGATTGGTACTTTCTCATTTATATTACTGACACAGTGTGCCGCAGTCAATACATGCTGAGAAGATATCAAACTGCCTCCACAATTATATTTGATAGGTTCGGAAATGTTGTCGTTTTCATATCCTAAAGCCACTACGTATGGAAATTCATTGGACATAGCCAATTTTCCATTAAATATGTGGAGAGACAAATTTTTATCCTCTTTTGTTGTTGCACTATTATTGCCGTATTCTTGACAAGCTGAAAATCGTGTTATTGTAATAAATGGATTGAACGATTTAGTTAAAAATTGTGTGTAATGATTACTTAGACTTATAGAAATATAAATCATGAACTAAATATGAATTAAAATAAATCATTAAACGATTCTCTAAATAAATAACCTCTTCAAAAAAATTGTATGAATTCTTTTCGATAATACGTACAATTTTATTTTACGTATTATTTATAAATTTTCAACTAAAAAAAAGATCGATTATTTAAATTTTAAATTGGGCATGCAAATCACTTTATACCAGTTGATTTATTATATGATAACGATGTTTTGTCAATGAATTTCTTTTCATCGTACTTTTATGCATTTTTGTATTTTATTTTAAATTCGATTAAAATATATGAAATTTGATATTAAGATAGTTAATTTTCATTGAATTTTCTTTTCGTTCTTTCTTTTTAAAAATAAATGTTTAAAAATTACGATGTTATTTTAAACATTTAAAATAATTATAGTATCAAACTATTTTGAAAATTAATAAAAGACAAATTCTGGTACTTTTGTATTCCCAAACATTAATTATTATCTACAGATTTGTGTATGTGTACGTACATTTTTCACATATACGAATACATGATATAAGCGTGAATTTATATATCGTATGATCAGCAATCATAAATTATTAAACTTTCACGTTATAAGCATTTTTAGAATATCTTCTAAAAATAACGCCGGAATATAAACTTCCTCTATCGATCTTTGATAATAAAATATGGATACATTCGATGAATAATTATAAAAAACAAAAATTTGATAAAAATTTATTAGTGATTCGCAATTATAATATTCGAATTAATATTTTACTATTAAAGTTTCTAAATCTAAATTATGTATTCATTCATATCATTCAGTCATTCAGAAGTCAAACTGATTAACTTTATTTTATTTTTTGAAATTTTAATAACCTATAATGACTCAATCTGCTTTTATCTTAATGAATTGATTAGATTGCCTTCTGTATGACTCATTCGATATTTTTTTGAATAATAAACGCTCATACCAATATCAGCCGGACGAAGCAACACTTTTCTTTCGAAATTCATTATAGGACAACAAACGATCTCAGTAAAATCAGAGAATCCGCATCTTCCCGTTGAAGCCGAATGCCTTATGCCTCGTTGCACCTCTCGTATTCTCATTGGACAATCGGTTAATTTCTTGCAGATGCCTGTCTTACCATCTTCCAACATACATTGACTCCCTTCTAATAAAAATGAAGAGAAACAAGAAATATATAATATTCGTTTTATTCCTTGTGACATTATCACGTTAATCTAAGATGTGAGTACACTGAGATATAAGATATTTTAAATTTATATTCGTCCTTTTTTTAATACAGCAATATAACACAATATCGAACATGATTCATGATATAATTTGTTATAATTTATCGAAAAAAGAATTTTTGATTTGGTGATGCATGATGCAATTATAATGTCACAAAAAAGCACATGAAACATCTACGAGTAAGTAAGTATATCTAAATATTTTGTTTGCATCATGGACTACCGAATTCACGAGGACCAATTCGTTATATTCGTTATAATGATACACATGTCGTTGTGACGAAGAACAAACAGTCCATCATAATTCCAGTCAACAAAATTCACGAGAGAGAAGAGATCCAGATTTCGTTTTTTCTTTCTTTTTTTAGAGAATTCAAGTGGATAACTTAAAACAAAGTCCATGAAAGAGAACAGATATTTTTTTTCCAGAAAAAACTGGATAAAAACCGTCTATCGATATTCATGACGAAATGTCTTCTTAAACAAGATGATTTACAAATTTTGATTTTTTTGATTACATATCGTTTGACACGAAGATAATCATACAAATGATATATGCACATTCACATTTATTCATACTGTCGTAGAAAATTTATTTACCGTAAAGTTCGTCGTCGATCGCGTACGATAGAATGACAAGAAGTGAAACGAAAATTATGTTCGATAGAATGTGGTTGCACATTTCCTTGATAATGACACGAATAGAAACGAAATAAAACGTTGTTGATAAAACGTTGTTGATAAACGTTGTTAATGCGCGTGGCGTGCAGTTCAAGACTAAACTGATGGTTAAGCAAACTCGAGTCGATATCATGAATCAGACAGAAAGGAAAGATTCAGAAATATTGAAGCATGTCGATTTCGATTTCAAAGAAGAGAAAAAAAGGAAGAATAAAATATCATAACGAAAAAAATAATGGATAAGTGTACTACAGCGATTAATATATTACGTGTCCGTTGTTTGTGCCACGAACCGGATTTAAACAATACAATGAAACTTATGTGCAATATTTTACGATTCTTGAATTTTCATTTCCTTTTTCTTTTTCTTTTTCTTTCTCATTTCAATAAATCATTAATGACAATGTACAAAGTTGTGTACAATTGTCCATACGATCAATCTTCATTTAAGAATTATATTATAAAAAAAATACATCATTGATCGAAATTAATTTTTATTTCAGATCAGACGTCGGTCTCGAATATATGATTGATATTAATTCAGTGATGATTCTTGATGTACTTAATTACGATAATTGGAATACAATTAACGATCGTACAACAATTGATCTTGGTTCGGATAAAAATTCTTACATAATATTAAGTGAGTGAAAATATTATTGACTTAAGATAAATTTTGACGCAATCATTAATCATTACGTTTTATCGTTTGTCGAATAACGTAATTTATCATCGATTCAAGAACATTTTTCTTTTGTTATTTTATTGTTTGTTATTTAGGTTCGTTAAAAAATTTTGTTTCGAATTTCATATGATCGATTGAAAATCAAATTGGTTCGAAGCTGTACAATATTTTTAAATCGAGATAAAATAGATTCGATGCGTGAATATCTTTCATCAAAAAAAAAAAAAAAAAAAAAAAAATATCGGAGTAAAAAATATGGAGAACTCGAACGTAGAATATAAAGTTGGGTCATCGTTGGATGACCGTGAACGATAAGTATTTATTTTTAACAAAAGTATACGTACATAAACGTAAAATTTTATTCAAGTTTTTCTTTCAGTATCCGAATTTTATTTTTTTTTTATTAATCGTTAACAAAACGAGATAAGAGAACGATGATTCTTTAATGTATTATAATTTAAGTAGATTAGAGATAAATTCTACATATATTTTATTTACTCGATTACGAGTATTTCTTCACGCATGATACATTAACCAGGAAATCTCGATTATCGCGAAACTACACAATAATTTACCACAGGATTTCCCATAAAAATAGAACTCGTGGGTTTTCACACATGATACGACATTGGCCTAAATACTTTCTTCAAAATGCACATGCGTAAAAATAACCGTGGTATAAGAGATATAATCGTACGTGAACCATAATAAAATTGTTATTCCAACTTTTCTGTTTCCATTTTGATAAATAGAAGATTTAATCTTATAGAAAAAAGTTAAATCGTTGTTAAACATAAGATCAAATCTTCTTTAAAAACGCCAGAGTACTTGTATAGTCGATAAATTTCTTACAAACGTATTAAAAATTATAATTAATTTATTGATACAAAATATTTGTAGGAGAAAGACGAGTATCTATCCTTCGTAGTATCTATGCCTTGTAAATAATTAACGAATAACAAAGAAGTATTACAAATCGATGATAAATTAATGGAGCATGTCTCTGATAAATTATTAAAAAATCATCATTAAAAAAAATCTCATAAATCGATAACAAAGGAATTAATAAACTCAAAATTGATAGCTACAATAAGAGAGAAATATCTTTTTTCATTGAGTTAATATTTCTTTTACGATAAATTATTGAAACAATAAATAAAACATTATATTTCATATTACAGTATAAATGGACGAACAATGAAATTAATAATACAACCTTATACGAGAGAAATCTTTATATTTACATGAATGAGCAGATATTGTGTGTGATTCCCCGGATACGTTTATAATGTATGCACATACTTGTCGAATATACATTTTGAAAACATTTCAACATTTTTTCCGGATCAAAAGAGTATGGAAACGCGAAAGAAGTACATACACACGGAAGCGAGGAGAAGAGGTGAGAAAAAGAAACAAAAAGCTGGGATAAAGTGAGAAAAAGAGGGAAAAAGAGGGAAGCCGAGGATAGAATTGGTTGAACGAAAAGGAGAGGAGAGGCAGAGCGAGAAAGAGAGCAGTTTTACACGCATTCGCATTCAGTCTGCTTGCGGCGTTCGTACCAGTCGTATTCCTTCAGTTACTTATTTTCAATCTTTATCACGCTATTTTCCATCCCATGCAATTTGTTTTAAACCGATATTATATGAGAATGAACGAAGCGAAATCCGCGAAATGCCATCACTTCCGCTACGATTTTTCTGAATGAGGGGGCACGAGCCGACGCGTTACCAAGAACGCACGATTCTCGAACTCGCGTAAAAAAAAAAAAAACTGCGCTACTGGGTAAGAGAAAATTTATTCCTTACATCGATCCTTACGTCACGTTAATTCTTCTTAGATGCTTCTTTATTTATCCGCGGTTCGAAGGCGAATCAGATTTCAAACGAACACGGTGATCCCCCCCTCGTGACTAACGAGTGAAAGTTACGCAAAGTCTAGTTTAATCGATTCGTTGAAATGAAATAGATAAATTAACATATATATCTCTGGGAAGGGAAGGGGTAAAGATATACATATCTCAGTTTTTTTAAAAACTTGGCGAGAATTTTATATATAGTCGGGCTGGTTCTAGCTAGCTCATGGAATCTTGTTAAAAATATCTAATATTATTACATGTAATTGGATTTTCATCATAATATCAAGGCCAAGGTGAATCAACATCTCGCGATATACGATGAAAAAGAAAAAAATAATAACTACATTATTATAATTGCATTACAAAAATAAATAAATTATCGCGATCAGCTGAATTATAGAATGATTCGATAAAATGATTTAAAAAAAAAATGTTCGATCTTTTCGATATGAGACGGATTTATAGTCTGTTTATATCCGTGAGAATTTCCGGGAAGATCTCGCACGAGTTACATCCGACTCGCTCATTAATGCTTTCGACAAATATGACGATGTTGGTTAAGGCGAAGAAGTATACCCAACACGGATCATTATGCATCGCACGCGTACAACCGCGGACGAATATTTGTGATTGCAATTAAGACTCGTTTGTCTATACGATGAATACACGAGTAGTTATATGCGCATACGTCTTAATGAGTTAGCGCGTAGAAGTTCGAAGCATGTGTGGATGTTTAACGTGCCGATTTAACGTTTATTCATCCAGTAGCAAGGACAGGCCAATTTATCGCTTCAATGATATGATCGCCGCGCTAAATTGGGTAAATCGGTGACGGTTCTAATTAACGAACGGATCTAATGTATATGCAAACTGTTTATCTCGAGGAGGAAGAGGAGGAGGAGGAGGAGGAGGAGAAGAAGGAGGAGGAGGGGGAGGAGGAGGAGGACGTTATCGCGGGTGGTAAAACCGCGCGGATCGCTACACTCTCATCCCCGTTTAATTACTAAAACGTACTGGTTTATTTGACGCGCGGACCGCTACGCTCTTTCCTCATTGGCATTGATACCATTCTCTCTATTACGTAATAATCTGCTTAGCAGCGCGCGGTTAACCGTGTTACAACTTTCCGTAGGTATTTTCGCCAAGTTGAGGTCGTGGTTGAGGATCGATTCATTCCATGATCCCCGTTCATCATCTTCGATCGCTTTCACGTGTCCCCTCCTCGCGCCTGAAAAAATTAAACTCGGAGAGAAATTACTGTTCCAACGTTCATCTCTCTTTCTCTTCAATTTGAATAGGTGCGAAAGGTGAGACGAAAAGAATACAAGTGTGTGCTCTGTTTCTGTTGGCGAATTTCAACGAGTTGAAGATAAAGAAAAAAAAAAAAAAAGAAAAAAGAAGAAAAGAAGAAAAAGAAGGAAGAATCGAGAAATGGACGAATCGACGAGTGGCGATCGTGAGAGGCAACACCGATCGGCGGAAATAAACACGGGCCAAAAACAAGGGGCCACGTGCTTGAATATGGCTAATTACGCGACCTCGAACGAGGCATGCAACTTATCAACAATACCGAAACGGAAATTGTCCGTGTTTTATCGATCGTTCGACGTGATCGCGCAGATCGATCAAGAGAAGGAAAAGGAGACGCTCGATTTTAGACGAACTTCGAGCAGCCCGTCCGTTCGAATCGAGGGTATTCGAGAGGATAACGATTCGAACGATAACGATGAAGCTGATCAACAAACGAGTTTGCACAAAAGAGAATTGGTAACTTATCGTTCGTTGATCGAGAGTGAGAAGTTTTTGAGCGGTTCATCGCCGGATCGTCTCAGCGAAAAGCCATCCTCGAATAACGGGCAGGCTTCGAAAGTTGGTTCGTTATCTCCGAAGACGATCGAGTTGTCTCAAGTTCGAGAGGATACGATCGTGGATAATTATTCCACGATTACCGAGACTTCGATCGGGAAACGTTATAAGTTGAATAATAATGGGAATTATTCCGAGTTGAAAGTAAGCTGATATACACAGAGCGCACTTATATCGATCAATTAACTCTTAACGGCCCTTGCTTCTATTTTCCTTGGCTGGATATTTTAGTCCCCGTTTTCGCGAAATCTTTCATACGAGCCAAATTAATTTCGTAGAATTCGATCGATCTACTGCATCAAAAATATTTTCGTTAGGAATAATCTGAATGCGGTGATATTTCATTTCGCGCGTTCACGAAAATGAAATTTTCCACTGGGATGAGTTTCGAGAATTAGAGAAATCTGTAGTATAGAATTTGATTCTCGAGAAAGAGGTTCTCGAAAGAGTAACACATTCGCCGAGAATAAATTTATTTAGCGAATATTAATATTTTACTCTCTTGTAATATGCATAAACGACGTAAATTTTATTTCATATTTCATCTTTTAATATTCGCACGATAGCGGGGATAATAACTAAATTTAATATCGGCAATTGATAGTGATAATTTGAAAAACATACGCGATAAAGAGGTTTGCAGGTTCACCGAATGTGTTGAAAAATGTAATCGCATCGATTTTTTTCAAAACGTTTACAAAGTACAATCGCGCGAGAGGAGGGGTTTAGAAAATTGAAAAATTGGTCTCGTTCGTTTCGATCGATCAAAAAGCGAAATAAGAGCGAAAGAAAACCTTGGCCTGATTTCAATCGTCATCCTGAATACCACAGGAGAACTATCCATTATAGTGACACTCGGTTTATCAGACGTCCAACACACTGTCTAAACTTAGAGCTGAAACGCTGGACCGTTAAGAGTTAAAAATAATCATCTCCTTACTCTTAACGATCGTTGTCTTTCGATTAGGTCGCCGATGAAAATGTCGCGATTAATTCCCATCAGACCGATTCATCAACCGATCCGACCAACACCGTCCGATCGTTCGCGGAGAAAAAAATTGGAAACGGCGAGACGAACAACTCGACCAATGGGACAATCGATTTCCATCGTGGAAATTCAGTGCATGCCACACGCTCAATTTGTTCCCATGCCACCGGTAAATCCATCCTACAATTTGAATCGAATTAAAAGATAAAAAAAGAAAGAGAAAGAAAAAAGAGAAAAGGGGGGAGAGGGAAAAAAAGAAAAGAAAGACTAAAAATAAAATGTATATTGTTGAAGATCTATTCCTTTTTGATTCGCAGATCTGGTTAAGATCAAAGATTCGGAGTATCCCCGCTCGTTTGTGAACGCATCGAGTGCCGGTCGCCTCGGGAAATATACATCAGTCGATGCCGAAATGTCGAGTCACGAGGATAGCTCGATCGGTTCCGATAGCGAGGATGATTCGATTGAACGGAATATGCACGCTGCGTTGTGTTCGAGGGACGAAGGGAAGATCGAGAGGCGGCGATCGAAAAGTGACAGTCCATTGTCGCAACCCTTGTCATTGTTTTGCTCGATGACTGAACCATCGCGGAAACTTTCGAGGGAAATTGATGAGCACGAGGAAAGCGAGGATCCTGAGGAATTTCGTTCGAAACGAGAGGAGCGACAAGTTGGTAATCATTTTAATATGTCGTTTGTCCTTTTTTAAAACTTTTCCTTTCTCGTGAAAATACGTATTAAACGTATTCCCAATTATTTCTGTGAACGTATATCAAACGTGTTTCCAATTATTCGTGTCATCAAAATGATTTATCGCGAGATAATTCACCGGTTTTGGAATAATCTGGATCAAAGAATAAAAAAAAAAGGAAGAAAATTGTGATAAACACGCTATCTTCCATATTGCCAGATATCCGAAATATTACGTATCTTGAATCGTTGTTACTATACCGCATGATCGCATTACATCTGGCAATCTATTCCGTTCGATAGGAAAAATAATATTTGCTCTGGAAGCATTGCGAACGGGCAAACGTTAGGCAGTATACTTACCTTATATCTTTGGAAAATTCGAAATAAAACGTCTGGATGCTTTTGCTGAAATTCCTTTTCAGTTCTGATCGCGTAATGAAATATTTATAGAGAAATGAAAAATGTTAAAAACCATATCCGTTTAAAATAAAAATATTGTTCACGAATCTATATGTACGTATATCATTTGATATTGTCCGTTCCAGAGATTTTTTGCCACAAGAAGATCTTTATCGGAAGGTGACTGTGAACGATACCATCGCGCAAAATGCCGTTGCAAATACATGAAAGAGGAAGAATCGTTCGATGAAAGAATGCAATTTCTAGCTTTTCCTAGTTTTAACGACATCAAACTACAGATTATCGGATTATCGTGCTCTAAAGATATAGATAACGTGTACAGGTACAATTCAAACAATTTCTTTTGAATTTATTATTATATATGAATTTTCAATAATCTTGATTAATCTCTTTGTTTCTTTTTCTGTTTCTTGTTTCAGAGAAAATTTACCGGAGAAAGAGCTCGAGGTTAATAAATTATCGAATATATCATTTTATATAATATAAATTTATAAATATAAATCTATATTTTTTGCATATAGATATTGATCCGTTTCTTAATTACAGCGCAAATATATTGCGTTTTCAATAGGACTTGGTTCCGATAGAATTACCTTACATCGAAGAATGGTTTTATCGCTGCGTCAACGAGATCAGTCGGAACGAAATTTTATGAATGAAATACAAAGAATGCAAGAGGATATAAAAGTAAGTGTAACATATTATCCCTTTTCGATCCTTAATCTTTTGTAGATTTTTTCTAAATATCAAATTAAAAATATCAATATTTTTCTTAGAAAATTAAATTTACTTTTCATTACGATGTAAAAAATTCATAAACAATTTTAAAAAAAAACAAAAAAAAACATAATATAACAACATAATAATTTTTAAAAGATTTTTAAAAAAATTTATTTTATTAATAAATTATTTATTATTAATTTCTATAATCTATTGTTTTCTAATAATAATAGGATTTATGTTCGCTTTGCACGGATCAAGAGTCAATAGACAAAGTAGAAAAAGTTCGTCATCGATTAGACATGATAGCACGGTCAGCCCATAGAATTTCTTGCGCTGCTGAAACACTGGGAGCAGTGTACCAAGAACACAGACTTTCTAGAGCGATTTTTATAGGTGACAAGTATCTGCAATTATTACGATCCAGATGCGAAAATCTAGCAACAGATATTGAAGAAATCAAGTAAACACTTTCTTTCTTTAAACTTTTCTTTTTTTTTATTATATTTCTTGTGTAAATAATAAATTAAATTAAATTTTTTTTTGAAGAAAAATAATGATTTTTAATGATGTTTGAAAAATAATAATTCTTATTATTATATTATTATCTTATATATGATTTAAAAATTATTTTCTAGAGAAATTTTGTTGAAGAATAATATTATGATAGAAGAAACTTCTGGAGAGATGGGAGATGATTTACCTAAAATTCGATACAGAAATGGATTACCTTGCAATAATCGAACAATGGTTCGTCAAAAATTAATAATATATTAGAAAAAAATATGTTATAGATTATAGATGTTATCAATGATATATTAATTTTTTAATTAATTTTTTCTTAATTTTATTTGCAGATGGCTAGGAGAAGAGCTAGCATCGCTACAATTACACGACCTTTATGTTCTCAAGATGTTTTAAAGGCATTTGCTATTTTATTTCTTATAATTTAATTTTAATTTTAATTAATCTCATTAATTCTTATATTATAACTATTATTATAACTATATTATAACTATATAAAAATATTAAGGATATAAAAGACTTTTAATTCTTTTTATATTCAGGAAGTTCCTAGACAACGAAACTCTGTTTCCGGAAGAGTTACTTTAAGACGTCCATCATTATGTTTCGAAACGCAAAAATGGGAAAACGAAAAATTACATCGAACAGAGTTTGTATTATTTTCTTATTATTTATTGCATAATAATATAATATAATATTTTAAATAGTAAAAAAAAAATATATATTTTCACATTTTAGCAGTGTAAATAGTGTCATTGAATTACGTGACATTTTTGAACATACTGAGTTGCGAAGAAATTCAATTGAAGAAAATAATAATCTCTTAAGAAATGATCAAAATAATAGCGTTTATAATAGCATAAATTGTGATATCACTAATAATGTAAAAGATAAAGATCGATTAATTACAAAACAAAATTCTTTCTTGGAATTAAATGTGGCTAAAACTGTTGAAAAGCAGTTAAAATCATGGTAATTCATTTAATAAAAAATTATATTCAGTTAAATGTAAAATAATATATATATATATATAAAATATATATTATATAATGATTCATGATAAACAACTAAAATTATAAGAAAATATAATATGATAAAAACTTTCAAAAAACAATTTTAATATTAATTAAAGATTTCGTTTTCAGTATACGAACACATAATGTTGAACCATTGCGAATAACGAGAAATATCGAAACATGGAGGCCGATATTGTGGTTTGCATTCATCTTCTTTCTCGGATTTTATGCAAAACAAATTATTTCAACGTTTGTTACATAATACATTAAAAAATTTTGATAGTAAGACTTAGCATTTTTTGTGTTATAATATTGCAGTATTAAAAAAAAATTTATTCAGTGTAATAATTTACAAAGAAAAATAATAAAAAGCGTTATTTACAAATATATGTATTTAATATTCTTCATTTCGTCAATATATTACAAATTATCCACAGTTCCAATGCACACAAGCGAATTATTTTTATTATAATAATGTAAAGAAAGAATACTCGAACAATAAGTTGAGTATATTTGTGGTGATTCCGTTTCAGGTACTAGATTTGATGAATTACTATATGAAACAACATATAATAAAAATATAATATATAATATATTTCTTTTCAATTAATAGAGATATTTTATAATATTAAAAATTACCTATTAATAGTTTTAATATGATCATGCGTAGGCCATAAACGAATAGTGCCATCTAGACTTCCACTAGCAATGTATTGGCTATCAAAACTCCAATCTAAATTCATAATTGTGTCTTCGTGGCCTTTGAGTTCTGTCAATAATGCATTAGTTGCTAAATCCCAAACAAAAATGGATTTGTCATCACCTAAAATAAAATTTTAATTAATAAAAATATAAATTTATTTAAATATATAAAAGATATGTAACATATGTAAAAAAATAAAATTTTATAGTTTATAAAATATTCATTAGTTAATTAATGTTTTACCTGCAGCTGCCAAATATTTTCCATCCGGACTAAAAGCTAAACTGTAAATTGTTGATTGTGCACCTATATATACTCTTAATAAATTTCCGTCATCTTTATCCCATAATCTCACAGTCTTATCAGCAGATCCAGTAGCTAAATATCGAGCATTTGGATGAAATTTTACGCACTATAACATAATATATGTAAAATACATATATAATATACATAATAAAATTAACATAAAAATTATCATTTTTCTTTTTACATATTTATCTTTTTCAAATTTCTGTATAATTTTATACAAATATAAAATCTATCTCTTAATCTAAAATACGTACATTTATATCTAAAAAGTGACCAGCGAATATACGTAATGGATATATCCTATCTAAAGACCATAATTTAGCAGTTCTATCATGAGATCCTGTTGCTACATATAAATTGAATACACTAAGATCCATGCACCATATAGGATAATTATGACCACTGAAACAAATTATGTATTTTTTTAATGATAATTAGTAATAATAATTAATAATTAATAATAGTTATAATTCCATTCATAAAATATTCATATAAAATTAATATAAATACCTATAAATAGCTGCACATGTATAATCATTAAGTCTCCATGCCCTCATATCTTTATCACTAGATACAGAAAGTAATATATCAGATTCTGGAATAAACCTTAAATCATGTACAATGTCTGTATGACCTCTAAGTATCACTGCCCCTCCTTGAGTCCTTAAAATATAATGAATGAATATATAATTTTAAATTTAAGATATTATAATATCTTGAAATGATATTATGAAACTAAAAAATGATATTTTGAAATTAAAATTAAATTAGAAACTTACATTCTGTTCGATGTTTCATAAAATTGATGTAAAAATGGAATATTTGAGGCAAATGTGAAAGAAGGTTCTTCATACTTTGGCTTAATTAATACTGTTTCATTTATACCCCATAATCTAATTTCTGTAGTACTAAATCCTATTGCTAATTTATCCATATTCGGTGGAATTACACCACTACTTGCACTATAAAAATAAATATTTTATATGATTCTCAAAGATTCTTAATATTTGTTACACTAACCTCCAATAAAATCATCTTTTCATATAAATAAATTCCAATTTATATATAATTACTTTTCAACAGCATTATTTACTGCAAATATTCGTAGAGGTTGATGAGCATTATTTCGGATTAATCTTATAGCCTCTTGGAGTTCTCTCATTTCACGATCAGCTCCAGTACCCAATGGTTGTTCTACATATCCATTAATTCCTACTTCAGAACGTAAACCTGTTTCTTCACAACCTTCTGTATCTGTTTCAGGCACATTCATTTTTTTAATTATTGTCACATGAGTATTTATTATCTATAAATAAAGCATTATATATTGTTAATAAAAATTAAAAAAAGATAGTTTCATTAACAATTTGTTATACTTAATGTTTGATACATTATAACTTTATTACCTGCATTAATATTATATGTCCGTGTTTCGAGAGAAATTGTTGAAGACATAAATGAGCAACATCAGACATATCCACTTTATATTTTCTAGTTCTAAATGAATTTACTAAAGGTCTTAATTCAATATCTTGTACTGAAAACACACTAGATAGTTCTTCTAAAAAATCTTTCTCCGTTTCACTGTTGAACTCATTTTGATGTGTTTTTAAAAATTGAATTGCTGCTTGCCTGTTACCAGCATGTAGCATCTCTAAATACAAGTGACAAAATACAGGGTATAGAAGCCCTTTTAATTCCATTTTTAATTTATCATCGAGTACAATATTTACCCACATCTTTAACCTAAAGAAAATATTTATTTTTAAAATAAAATAAACAATAATTATAATCAAATTAATGCATTAAAAAGATATATATTTAGTTATAAATATTTTAAACACAAAAGGATGTACCGCTGATATGCTTGATCTGCAGCAGCAACATCAATACTAATGGCACTAAAAATAATTGAATTATCTTGAGATGTGGCAGAAGCAGCAGTTGCATTCAGAGTCATTTCATCACTCGTTCTACAATATACTTGATTGTTTTTACAAAAAACGTCGCTAGTCTATAATTAATATTTAAAAATAATAAGAGGTTATGTCATATTTATTAATTCTAATTTAAATTTAAATAAAATTATTGAAGTAAAAATCAAAATGTAACCTGCCTGATAATGACGTCGTTTTAAATATGATTCAATTGTAGCATTAATTAATTCGCTCTTTAAACGTTTCATCTTTTTACAATTATACGTTGGTTATTTTCAAGAGATTGAAAAGATTCAACCATACGAAAGACATCAAGTAATACAAATTATTTAAATATTAAATTAATTATTAAAATACATAATTTTAACAATTATTTATAAAATCAATCGAATGAAAATAATATTTATATCTTATTAATAATTAATAAAACAAATCTTGAGATTAACCGCTATTATTTGATATATATTTTCATTGATAAAATAAATTAAAACTTAAATAAAATTTTAATTAATAACATTGGGCATATTATTTTTATTACAATATTTTTTTTAAACTTTCATATTTTATTGAATCTTATTTATAACGTATAAATCTATAAACAAATAGTTGCCGCCCGTCAGTCATTCTGAAAATATGTAATCAAAAACATATCTTTTCCCTAGAAAATGATTTGTTGTTCTTTGTTGTTACTGGAATTACTAGAATATATATTTTTATTTATATGCAAGTATAAAATAAATAGATAATTACAATTTTTTATAAGTATCTTTTTTCTCTTTTTATCATCAAATTTAAATTATTTATAAATTATATTTAAATATGAACTTTTTAAAATATTAAATAACAATATAATAATACATAGAACTATTTAATATTTCAGTAATTTTATATAGGAATTTTTTAGAAACTTATAACTAGAAATAAAGACAACATAGATAAGATACAAAATAGATCTATTTTGTATTTATTATATCAAAATAATAATCATAAGCATTAAACAATAAATCAAGTAAAATATAAATCATTTTATATTTTTTTATGTTCTACATGTTCTAAATACACAATCGTATAAGTATAAATTTTGTAAAATAAATATAAACAAGAGCAAAAGAAAAAGGGATAGAAATAGGGTAAAAAATATTGAAATTAGCGCCATCTCTAGAATGCCGCAAACGAGTATATAAAGAATAGCAAATAAAAAAAAAAAAGAGATATAGAAGAATTTATCTTTAGCGCCATCTCTTGAATGTCAGATATGTTTCGGAAAAATCATTGTTATAAATATTTAAGAGATAATGTTGATCTTATGAATTCTTATTTTATTTTATCTTCTCTACTTTCAAAAAGTCTTCAAGGTATTTAAGAAATAGCATTGAGTTAATTTTTACTTTATCTCAATTTTTTTTTTATTATTTATTACAATTATAAAAATTATAATAATATTTAGCAAATTATATATCTATATATCTATATATATTATATATCTTATATATTTAATTATATATAATTTAAATGCTTTATTATAAAATTTTGTCTTTCATATGTTATATTTAAATAACTATCTATCCATTTTTAATCTAAAAAAAATGTATATATATTATATTTTTAATATATATAATATAGTAATAATATAGTAATAATTTTTATATATATCACTGATATATAAAAATCATAATAGAATATTAACATTTTTAGTGTCTTTATAAGCAATATTTTTTCATTATATATAATTTTTAAAAATATATCATTGATTAAAATTATTGAAATTATTAAATATTGAAAACTTACAAATTAGAACACAGTAAGTTTAAATCTTGTGGTAAAACATATCGCATATGTGGAGACAAATCAATAAATGGATCATTATCATTTTCAAAATTTTCAAATTCTTTTAATCTATAAAATATGAAAAAATAATACAAATATTTTGATTCAAACAATAGCATTTATACTAACCTTACAATAAAATGTTTGGACTGATTTATTGCTGATTGTTCAATATTTCGTTTAGATAAATTAAAAATTATGGGAAGTTCAATGTCACGGAAATCACCAATTTTTATTAAATTATATTGTTCTGAATTATTATTTTTGTTAAGATTTTGTGTAATTAATGAACGTAATATTGGAATATCTATCCAAACAACATGGCATTCATTGTGAAGCATTTTTGCAAACCAATCAAAAGCACCAATCTTAGCTACATTATTCCATTCTATACCATTATGCCAATCATGCACCTGTAAAATATATAAAATTGTACATAAAAAGTATGTTTTAAAAGAAAAGATTTTTAATGATCTTTATTATATTAATATAATGTAACTTTCAGTGGGAAATAACTTACAATACATTGACAAACTTGACTAAGTGTCTCTCGAAAATCTGTCATTAGTGCCATAAATGATTCAGGACCTTTAGTATAGAGCAATACAATATCTCTGTTTATATTAATATCTTCCCATTTTACCTTTTTTTTAATATCCTATAAAATATTTGATATATTGTATTTATTAGTTCTAATAATTTTATGATTAAAAATATTTTTATAGAAATATTTTTTCTTACTTTATAAATATATATAATATAGATAAGATATATAATTCCAATAATTGTAAATAAAATTATAATAATAATAATTGGGAAATAAGAAAATTTATCAAAATTAATGTTGATTGGAATATTGTGAAATATTGTATTTATATTTTGACAACCTATATACAAAATTTTTATTATATTTCATCATATATGATTATAAATAAAATAAGTATATATATAAAAAAATTATTAAATTATATTTAAATTAAAGAATATTAATTATTATTGCTTAAAAAAATAAGAAAAATACATAAATATGACTACATTACTTACTAATTTACTTACTTTTATGCCAAAAACATTTATGAAGTGGTGACCATAAAGTATTACTTTTATATCTTATATCATCACATAAATATATTGTAGCACAATAGTTGGCTTTTTCAAGACTTGTTTGCTAATAAATATTATAATATTAAAATTATAATAGTTTATTTTTTATTTGTTAAAGTGATAAAATTTAATTATGCAAATATCAAATATAAAACTTACCCAAGTTATATTTAAGTTATGATTATTGTTTTCTAAATAATTATCCTATAAATCACATAAGAATTTTAGTAATAATCATAATATTTTATTTATATTACTACATTATAAGATTATTCATTATATATATTCTATAAAATTTTTAATTAATTATATATTTTATATAATGATTAAATATTATATTATATTTTAGAAAATATAAAACAATAAATATTATAATAATTAAATTACCAAAAGATGAAAATTCCAATAACCACCAGGAACATCTTCTTCATTAAAAGAACAAATATCATTGTACAATATACCCAACTTTATCTGAACTGTAATTATGGGTATAGGGGAATATATATCAAAATATACCCATCTTTTACATTTTTTTAAAAAATTCTATTTAAAAACATTTTATATAAATCTATTTATAAATGATCATAATATAAACTTACTTGTTTGTATTATTAAGTTCGATATATTCATATGTACATTGCAATATTGGTTCTATATCTGTTTTTTCAAAATTAGTTTTTAAAAATTTATTATTTTTTATCATTTTTATATCTTGAAAATTAACAGAAAATTGAACAGAATAACATGCTGTAAATATATATGGAACAAGTATTCCAGTATTCTAAAAACAATTTTTTTTTAAATTCTTTAGAAAAATTAATAACAATTATAACAAATTAAAATTTATTTATATATGTGTATATGTGTATTAATTGTGTACTAATACCTGATATTGGTTATTATTTGAAACAAAACATATAATATTTCTACTATGTATTTCATTTTTATATGAATTATTAAAATTATAATTCATACATTTTTTTTCATTGATTGATTCATTTGCTAATAAAATAAGCTCATATTTACATATATTTTTTGGTGGTTTAAGTTTAATTTGTATGATACCTATAATACATGTTATAATATAATATATTAATAAATTATATATATATATATAATAAATATAATAAATTATATATATAGATATATACATAAAATAAATAAAATTTATTTATATTTTATATATATATATATACAAAATATAAATAAATTTTATGAATACTTAAAATTTTCTTGTGTATAAATATTTATTTACCAAGAAAGTTATCTATTATTGAAAAATTAACATCTGTAGAAATATCTTTATTTGTACAAAATTTAATTGCAGGCAAATTATTTGAATAATTTATGGATGTTTTACAATCATTGGTATCACAAATATACTGCAAATAAAAAAATTTTAGATAAAATGAAATAAATACTATTTTATTTTTGAAAATTATATTGAAAAGTAAAAATAATGAATATATATAGAAATTAAAAAAATAATCAAATATAAAATTTAAATATTTAATTTTTTCTTAAATCTGATACTTACGTCACATTTTTTTGCATATAATAAAGATGCAATAAAAAATACAATAAGAAATATCATATAACCTTTAAATATAACTAAATACATATTTGGAAAAAATTTTATTGAAAATTTTATACAAAATTATAATTTTTAAACTATTAAATTTTCCGTAAATTTTTTTATATTTATTTACAAAAATAATTATAAGTATGCTGAAAAATTAACAATTATAATTTATTTCATATTCGTGTTATGGTTTTCAGAATATTCAAAATGGCATAATTACACATTCGATTGTAAAAAATATCATAAAGATAACAATCTTTAAAAATAAAGCAATCTTGCATATTTGCATACGCATACATATTTGTATTTATTAATCATTCATAAATACTTTTAAATTATTCAATTCAGATTTCCGATTTCTGATTTCTGCTTTAATTAGTCATTTTAATCTGCTTTTGTTCACATAGAAATAATTAAGTAAAAAAATTATTAACATATTTCGTGATTCTTAATTATTATCTGACTAAGTATATTTTTTTTTATATTAGTCATTGATTTTTTTTTAATTAAAAAAAGTTTTCATACAAATTAATAAAAAAACATTTTAAATCTGTATCTAAAAATTGTAATACATCTAATCTCAACAAAACAAGAGGAAAATAAATTTAAGATATAAATAAAATTGTTATTTTTATATTTTAATGATTTCTATAATGCAAAAATCATGTAAAATTATTTTATATGCATAAATAACAAGTATAAAAAAACAAGTGAATTATGGAAATGAATTAGATGCACATCACATTGTTATACATATGTATACATATATTTCATACGACCACATGTAAGTATATGAGCGTGCGTATTTAATAACGCAGTTGTCTTGAAATTATATACATTTTCTAATACTTGTGGTTATAAGATTATTCATAATAAATATTACATAATTATATTCTTATTTGTAATTAACAAATGATATTTGTCATATAAAGTAGTAATTATGCGAAAAATTAAACTCAAACAATTTAAAAACATACTTCAATTGTATGCTTCATACTTGCTTCTTTTTGAAATAAAAAAAAAATAAACTTATAAAACATAGAATGTGCGAAGTAATCAAAAAACAAATGATTGCAAACAATATTATCTATATATACTTTTCACAGCCTATTTTACTGTAAATTTCTTTTTAATTTTTGTTTAAAAATAACATATTCCAATATTGCTGAGCAAACAAACAAATATGTCATGTCATTATTGTATTATGCATGAAATATAATGTAATGAATATCCTGTTGAATAATAAAACTTACACACTATGGTAAAAATTATAGAAATTAAGAAAATTAATACTAACAAAAGATATTTATCGAGCGAAATCTGTTTTTAAAATCGAGCTCAAGACTTATTTGCGAGAGATTTCAAATACAGTTTACAAGAAACTAGAACCACATAAAAAAGTTTTTTCCAGATTTTAAAATTTGTTTTTACGAAAAAATATATCATATTCAGTGTGTACTAGGATAAATATATGAAAAATTCTTAAATATTCATTATAGCTAGCAATATAAACCATTTCCTTGATTCTCAATCACATATTTTTCTAAATACTTCGCAGCTTTCTCACTTAAACCAAGATTAGGTAAGTCTTTTTTAAATTGTTCGAGCGTTCCAGCACCAGCGATGTAACCATTTAATTTAGCAGCTAGAGGTGAATTTCGAAGAAGCTCATCACTAGTGAGACCAGTATTTTCCATTAACCATGGATGTTTTCGAAGTCGATATTTCTGATGATAACTAATAAATCAATAATAAATTAAATTATTTAAAAATAATAAGAATTACTTGTATAAATATTTTAATTCATTAAAATATGTCGAAAATATATTATCGATATGTATATGTATTAATCTAATAAAAATTAATTTATAATAAATAATTGTAAATATTAATAATTGTTGGAATTTATGTAATAATACTATTAAAATACGCACAATAATTTAAAATTAATTTTTAATTTATATTTTTCTATAAAAATTTATTAAAAAATTTTATAAATTTTCTATAAAGTTCTATTAAAAAAAATTTTACAAAATTATAACATGTACTTACTCTTCTGCTAGATAAAACTTTTCGAATTTTCTAATTTCAGTAAGAATCAAATCTGTATGTTTGTATTGCTCTTGTTCACGTGATTTTTCTGCTAATAATTTTTGTTCTTCATCATGATACAAAATTAATGACATGTACTAAAAGCAATAATATAAATATAATACTTTTATATAATTAACGAAAGTAAAAATTAATATGAGACTAGTTATATTTACCTGTCTCTTGATTTTTGTAGTAAGACCATACTCATGATTCTGCCAAAATAAAGCAAGTAATTGTGAATATGATACAATATTTGGATTATACTCAATATCAACGACTTCCGTATGATCACCCCTGCCAATAAAAAAAAATTGATACAACAAATACAAAGAGATTTCTATTAAAAAATAATATGGAAAAATAAAAATAAAACATACATATTTTTATAAGTTGGTGATTCCTTTTGTCCACCTGCATATCCAACACAAGTTCTAATTACACCGGGTAAAACGCCAAATAAACAATCACCGGCCCAGAAACATCCCATTCCAAATGTTGCGCGTTTTGCTTGAATTTCTTCGAATTGTCCTGGCATTTTGTTCGACTATCATAAAACGAATAGAATTATATAGAAGAATATAAAAACAGAAAATTATATAAATAATAAAATTAAATGAAATAAATTAAAATATTAATAATGAAATAAATTAAATTATTAATTATTCTATATAAGAAAAAATTTTTCAATTCATATATCATCATGATGTTATTTTGATTTGATCCGATAAAAAATGTGAAACTTGTTACACGTAAGTAACGGTTACACTGAAAATGATTTAAAGTGACTAAATAATGTTATTTTTCTATTAAATATTATTAAATAAAATCATTTTCCTTTCAATTTCTAATATATTATAACAATTTTTCATTTTTTAGATTTTTCAATATTAATAGAATTTATCATCTTTAAATAATATTAGTTTGTTATATTGAATATTTTAAAATAAAAAAAGATATGAATAAAAATATGAAAGTAATTAGAAATAATTACAATATTTTAATATTGTCTCTATTTGAAGATTTATGTTTATTTAAAAAATTATTTCGTTTATTGATAATTGATCTCATATTTTTATGATTAGAAATAATTCTTTCATGACACCCGTTATGTATAAATTACGGACTTGACGCGTGTACAAAAAAAGCGTGAAGGAATATACAGGGTGAACTATATAACTTGATTACCTCGTTTCTGTTTTTAATATTGCTTTCAAACGTGTTATTTCGCAATACCATTATTTTTAAAATGTAAAAGTCTTTTTTATCTTTGAATTAAATAAAATATTAATTTTTTTTCTATAATAAAAATTATATAAATTAAATTTCTTAAATTTTTTTACGAAGTTATTAGAAAAATATACATTTATATTTTCATATTTTAACTATTTGAATATATTAAAAATAGAATTATAAAAAAATACTTGAGAATTTATTGATATATCTAACAAGATACTTAAAATACTATTCATCAACTACAATGTACTTGATTAAAGAATGTCTATCTAGTTCAATCACATTAACACGATAATACGTAATCGACAAAGGATTTATTATATATTATCATTAAATATTTTTCAATATCATTTAGATATTGAAAGAACTTTTATAAATTTTCTGTTAAAAAATACGAAAAAAATTATATAAACAATTTATTATAATTTTTCTATATTTTTTTTATTTAATATGAAAGATTTATAAAAATATTTTTAGAATTTGTCCTACTTCTTATTAAGAATAATTAAATAAAAATAATTATTTATAAAAAAACAGAAATGAAAATGAAAGTTATATACAAAGAGTACAACTAGATTTTAAATGTCTAATTTGAAAAATCAAATATTATAACAAAAATCTATAATTTTATTAAATAAATGACAAATAATTTAAATGATTTAAATAATTATTTACTTACATAAATCATTTTATATGAAATGAAAAATAATCCAACAAAACAAATTTAAATTTATGCTTCAAATTTTATTGAAAACGATTTAGACGATTAATAAAAAGAATTTTAAAGTAAAAAATTAGTATTCATAAAAAAATAATGTGAATTCAAAAATAATTTAATCTATTAACTTATATTATTGATACGATATTTTAATTAATATTAATAATATTTTTTTAATTTTTATAGAAATATTATACAAAAATAAATCAAAAATAAAATAAATTTCGAATAATATTAAAAAAATAATTTACCTTAATCTACAATAAAAAAGAAAATTATTTAAAAAAAAATAAATGAAGAAATAAAAGTACAAATAAAAATTCACTCCAAATTCAACGAAAGATATTTCGTTGGTGACTGAAAGAACACAAGAGACTACCGCGTGCTTCAGCAGTTCTACTTTTTATCTACGTTATCCCTTCTCTTTCTCTTTTCCCTACTCTGCAATATATTACGAACCCACTCCATTCTTTTACACATAAATCGTTGCTTTTGTTTCAATCATCAATTTAATTTGCTAATTTTGCTGCTCTAGTATTTCTGTACGTTTCATTATAGCGCTAATTAATAATAGTAAAAATTGTATTTTGAATTTCACATAAGAGAACTTCATATAGGATATTTCTGATGGTAATTGTTATTCATAGTTTTTATTTTTATTTTATCATATTTCATTAAAATTTTTATATTTTTATACATATATTATATACATATGTAATATTATATATAATATAAATTATTTAGTAAATAACTAGGATTTAGTAAAATTAATAATAATTAATAAAAATTTATTGAGATGTATTAATACGTATTTATTTTACATAAATACGTATGAATAAATATTTTAAAAATAAAACGCATATAATTTAAAATACTGATCCAAAGAATGTAGCTAAAAATATCAATATTAACCTCTCTTGTGAGAGATACGATGTCATCAATCGATGTCGAATCTCATAATATATAGGATATGTTAATTGTCAATTTAACAGAGTTCGACAAGTTCTTCATGTGAGTTGCATCAGAAAATTGAAGCCACATGTGTTCGTTAAATTAGATAACAATTGCTGGACCGACTGACGTAATCTTTCTACCATGCGTGCTAAGCTCAGTAGCTCGACAGCTACAATTCAAAAAAGCGGTGTTATCACGACATTGATCATATAAAGAGGTTATTATCATATCTGTTACTTTCTATGTATTAAATATTTGCACCGATAAATAATATCTAATGTAATTTGTTAATTTGCCAATTTTTATTGAAACATAACAGTATTAGAATAATTTGATTTTTATTTTAAATATGAAACAAGCACAAATTTGATCATACACAATTTCACAATCATAAAAAATATCGAATTTAATAACATAATAAATCTAAACAAAAGCAACCTAATTGACAAATATCATAAAGTAGTGCAGTGATATGACATACCAAGCAGCGATAGCTGATTACGACTAAACTTCTACGTAGCAAGAGGATTAAATTTGATGTCACCATCTTCAATAGAAATGCCTATCGATAAGTGTTCTGAAAGAAGAATCATTCATATGGTTTATTAACTTTATCGCTATTAAAGACAGAAAATAAAATAATTTAAATCATTTTTCAATCGATTTAGAATCTTATAAGTTTGTTATTGAACATTTATCATTCATGTAGAATATAAATATTTCGCTCAATTAAATAAATTGATTTTATAAATATCTAGTGCAATGAAAAAACAATAAATTTTATATATTTACTTTTATTCACAATTGTTTTATTCTTCGAAAATTTAACCAGTTTTTGACTAACATGACCATCATGTGGTTATCACGTTCAAATATTTTCAAAAAAGCAGTGTTACAATAGTGTGTATATTTAAAACACTTTAAATCATATTTTTACAATAAAAAATTACATTTTATATTTCAATATAATTTATTGAAATGAATATAGATTATAAAAATTTTATGTAAATATGAAAAAAATTTATTTTATTAAAAAAAATATTGTTTTATTATCTATTTTTACATAATATGTTTAATGTGTTTATATATATATATATATATATATATATATAATATATTATATATATATATAATATATGAAAACTTTTTTATATATGAAGTAAAAAAAAATATTTATATGAATTTAATTAAAATTTAATTCGTAAATTTGACTATTAAAGATATTTTCTTTAGTTTTAAAATATAAATTTTTGATGCAAAATCATATGCAATAAACATTTATAGGACATGAAATTAATATTAATTGAGTATTATATGATTCACGATATATTTTTAAGAAAAAACATAGGATATATACTATAGAATATAGAATAACGGCACACATTAAAATTTACAAATAAAAGTATTCATAGAAATATGTATATCTAAATGAATATAAAAAATACTATTTATAATTAACATCTTTATAAAAAACACGAGAAATATTCTATACGATATCATACATATTATTTGCAAAAATGTGTTTTTTTTACGTAATTTACAATTTAAAAATTATTGAAATATACATTATTTTTATGCTGTAATAAATAGAATTCTGTACATATTCAAAAAAACTTATAAATTTAATTAAAATTATTTCTTATAATAATTATTTAAATATTCGCTTATAAATACAATACATATTAGAAATCTATATAATCTCGTATCTCGAATTCGTAAGCATATTATTAAGATCAAGATTCCATACGATATTCTTTTGCAATCGTATGTAAACCACTATAAATAGAATTGTTTAAAATTTAAAAATATATAATATTTAAAAAATAAGATGAAAATGTTAATTCATAATTTTTAAAATCGAAATCTCATTTGTTTGATACAATGTTATCTACGATTTTCTATGATAGAAATACATAGCTTCGAGTATATGCTGACAAACATATTAAAATTATACAGAATAAGATTAAATGAAATTAAATGAATTGTAAAGAAAAATGATGAAAAAGAAAAAAAAAATTACATGACAGCACAACAACTTTTTTCGGAATGATTATCACCGACAATATCACTAGTATTTCCGGTGAATCGTTGAAAATCTCTGCCAGTATTGAGTTCTGAATTGGAGATAGGCGACACAGGAATACCATTTCCATTGGCATCTATCGATCCAGCAGATATATGCCGATTTTGTGCTCTTTGTTTCTTCAAGTCCGATAATGATTTGACAAAAACTACCGAGACGTGTATGTTGATCTTGCCATTGGTGTCACCATCTGATGCGTAGATCTGCTGCTGATTACCGACCGGTGAGTCGGACCCTGTCACTATTGAGGCAAACATGTAAATCCAATGCTACTTCTGTTCCTTGTGATTCACGTGAAATTTGTTTTCCTTCCCTTTCATTCCATTCCACCTTGCTTTACCCTCCACCTAATTCCCTTTTTCATACACTGAAATGGCACTTCAAAAGAAACTCAACTAGTGTGGAAACTAGCTGCCATGCGCTAAGCGGCACATGCTTTAGCAATAAGCATTAAAAACATTGCATGATGGAGTTCCAGAAATATGTTTTCTATATTTTACATAAACATTTTTTTCATTTCCTATCTTCTATTACATTTATTATATTTTTAAAAGACTTTAAAAGAATGAAGAAAATTTTAACAATTTTTTTAATTTTTTTATTCCGTTAACGATGGATCTTTGTTTATTAATTTATTATATTGTAAACTAAATCTTTAAAATTTTAAAAGTAATATATTCAAACATATATAATTTACATTAAAATTTTTTTATTATACAAAATAAAAAATTTAGTTTACAATTTAATTATTATATGTATTAACTTGTATAAATAAAAATATATACATAAATAAGTACAAAACGAATAATAGTTGAATTCTCTGGAACATTAAAATAATTTAATTGTCCTAAAAATATAAATTAATATAAATTTAAGCTGTGTCAATGTCCAAACATATTTTTCATTATAATGGAATAATATTACTTCAAATCAATCATTTCTCAATTTTGCTGCTTTTAACTTAGATAAGATAAAAAGTAACATTTTTTTAATCATAATAGCAAATAACAAATATTTTAATAATGTTATAATTTTAATTATTTTAAAAAATAATAACAAACATACTATATAATATTAACTATGAATATTCTATATTAATATTTTTGTAGCAATAATTACAGATTTAAATATTTATTAAAAAAATTAAAAAAAGTTCATAATTATATCATATTAAACTCTTTAAAGTTTGAAAGCAAATATAATGGTTAATAATAGTGTTAAATTTTATCAATGTGATCGATTTGATGTAGAATTTATAAAAGAATTCTATTAATAACTATAGTAATATGAAATGTCGTGACACAACCGACCTCGTAACGATCTTATCATTTAGCGATAAAACTAAAAGACAGGAAGACACATTACGCGAATACATAACTAACATTGAGTGAATACAATTAACTATTAGCATAACATTAGATATGTGAAAAAGTTCTAGTTCTATTTTTTTTTTTAACATTGATTTTATTATTGATATTTATTATTGATGGATTTTTTATTGTATAAACATTAAATTATAAAATGATTATACATAAAATTGCAAATAAAAATGTAAATATTTGTTATATATTATATATTATCAAAATGAAATTAATAGAAAATAAAAATATAAAATAAGTTATGAATTATTTTAAAAATTTATATATTATATATTATATAATAAATAGCAATAATTATATTATTCTTGATTGTTTGAATAAATAAGGAAAATGACAGAACTTTTCACAAACCTAGTATACATGTATTAAAATAATTCGATATGTTTAATTTTTTATTTCATCAACAGTTTTTGTATGATATGTAAATATATATATATATATATATATACGTACATATATACATACATATATACATATACATATACATACACACACATATATATATATATATATATATATATGAAAGTGCTCATTGAATATTAATTATTCATCCATTATAATATAAATTCAAATCTATTTGATCTGTTTGATAAAATATTGAATATAGATAATGATATTATCAAATAAAGCTATATTTGTAATATTTTATTTACTTCATAAAGTAATGTTAAGGAAATATTATATTAAAAGTACATAATACAAGTTATCTTGATCCTACAGTATATGGGGAATATTAGTGTATTGTAGATGTGCGTTTAAGCTTAAAATATTCTAAATTGTATTAAGTACAAAAACAATATTACAAGAACTTGGTTTTTAACTGTTAAACTTATTATAATATTTCTTCGCATATAACAACCAATAAGCTTTGCCAAATGCTAACATATTATTTGAAATAGCAAGAAAGTACTAAAAAAAAAAAGCCAATGCAATTTAGCTTTTGCAACAAAATATTCGATTTTTATACTAGGAAGATATTATCAAAGAGAAAACATATGTATACACAAAACATGTAAAAATAATTCAATCTTATAAGAGAAAATTTCGAAACGTACAACCATGTCATTAAAAGATAAAAAATAATAAAACGTTATGTTCAAAAATACGTTTAAAGAAATAAGAAAGTGACATAGAAAACTGACCTCGCAATTATTCAGGAGCACGACGCAGTAGTAATAGAAAAAAGAAAAGGCTGATAAATGATTGATACTATATTTTTTTAAATAATTCATAGTAAAAATTATTATATTAATAATAATAAAATTTTATACTAAAATAATAATAACTGATCATTTTGATTTTTAATTGTTTTTAATTAATTTTTTTGAATCACTAAAAATTTTTTATAAAAAAAAATTTTGATAAATGCTTTGTTTTAAACATAATAAGCACATAATAAATATAAAAATATGATTATTATACAACGTTAACAAGGTCGAGTTATGCGACCAAATGCACAGATTATATGGACATGACACGTATTTTTTTGCACAATTTTATGCACAAAATTACTATTTACCAGAGGATTCTACTTAACCATAACCAATGTGAATTTAACATATTTTGGAATATACCTGATTCTTTATCGACGTCTTCATGAAGGAAAGATTCATTATCCTTTCCTTCAGGTGCTTTACGTACAGCAGTTGGTGGTGCATTATTATCTGTTTCACTGCTTATATTTTCTCGTATATTAGCTTCATTTTCTGATTGTGGAACATTAGTAGTGGAACCACCATATGTCTGAAATATGTAATTCCTTTATTATTTGATTTCAATTTGTTTCTAATATTATAAAATTAATAAAATAAAAATCTACTTTTTTTTTCTACCTGTTGTGCTTGTAATCTAAGTCGAGCTTCTTCTTGAGCATCTTTTTTCGTAGTTAAAACTTTATCTCTTATTGAAGTTCTTCTTACGCTTTGAGTACGCGTATTTATACTTTGAGATCTACGTACTCGTCTTCCCTGTGCTTCGCGTAATCGTTTACTTTCTTGTTCCGTTTTAAGTTCCACTATTCTTTCTTTAATTTCTGAATCTTCGCAAATATCTAAAATTTTATAAGATATTATTAATTTTATTTTTCATTAATATTTTAAAAAATATATTTTTTATATAAAAAATAATTTTTTAAATTTTATTGAATATGAATATTTTTACCAGCTGGAGTTTCATCATGTTTATTTTTCGCATTTAAATCAGCTCCATTTTGTACTAATAACTCAAGAACTTCTAACTAAAAAAAATTAAAATAATTATAGAAAATAAAGTTAATTTAAATAAAGTTAATTTAATAAATATATAATATAATTTAATTCATACATGACCCCAGCAAGCAGCTGCATGAACTGGTTGCCACTTATCATTATCTTCAACATCAGTTGAAACATGTTGATCTAGAAGAAATTCAACTACTCTTAAATAACCATTTGCAGCTGCAATATGTAGCTAAAATTCAAAAAAACAAAAGAATCATTGATGGTTACTTTTTGAAATAAATGATCATAATAATTTAGTATACATACAGGTGTAGCACCTTGATGATCCTTATATTCTAAATCACCACCTATAGAAGTTATATTTTGTAAATCTCTTAACATTTGAACTTCAATTGAAGCTCTAGTTTCATCTATTAATTCTTGAGTAACACCTCGTCTTGCCATTTCACCTATGATTATAAATAAATAAAAAGAAATTATTTTTATATTTTTATATATTTTTTTATATATTTTTATTTTAAATTTTTAAAATAATTTTTCATTAAAAATACTAATATTCTTACCTTCTATACAATCTAATGTTTTTTCATCTTCACAAATATCATAAGGCATATTACCATCTGCATTAACAGCTAATAAATTAGCACCTCTAACAATGAGATTTTTAACTAAATGTAAGTGCCCACAAGTAGCAGCAGCATGTAATGGTGTCCATTTTTCACTATCTTCTGCATTAACATTTGCTCCAAATTCAATTAATAATTTCATCATTTCTTCATTATCATCTATACAACATTGATGTAAAGCTGTCAATCCATCTTCATTTGTTGAATCTGGATTTACTCCTTTTTTTAAAAGTCGTCTCACTAAAATATGTATCTATTAATATGCTGATTCATATATTAAATTAAATTGAATACAATAAAAAAATTTAATGAAAATTATATCATATTACCTTCATCAATATCATTTCTTGCTGCAGCTTCTAAAAGCATTACACTATCACTAAAATATATATGACGTTTATTACTTGTATGTCTGGTTTGATGTCGCATCCATTCTTTTTCACGTTGACGCCATACTTTTAATTGCTGAAGTCTTTTGAGACGAGCTAAATGCAATCTTTCTTGAGTTGTTAACCTTTCTATATGTACCATTTCTGCTACTAAATCAGAATGTTCCATGACTATATGCTTGTAATTTTTACAACTGTATTTACCTACTCAAAAAAAAAAATAAATAAATAAATTATATTTTACTTCATATGTATTATTTAAATTTACAATATATAATATTAATATTGTAAATCTAAATAAATATAAATAATGTATTTAATATATCTAAATATATAATAATATAATGTTACAAATAGTGAAATAGAAATTTTAATAGGAATATTATTATAAAAAAAAATTTGGATGCTAATTAGATTACCTTTACATTTACAAAGCCATGAATACATTCCAAGATATTTTAAAATTTTGCGACAAAGACTAGACATCATTCTGATATAATATCAAGTTTTGCTTTTTCAGATTCAAAACCTGCATGAAATTAGCTGCTTTTTCATTGGGTATTTGATCATGAATGATATCATATTTTTATCCAAAACTTTTCATATTTATCAAGTACTTAAGTAAGTAAACATACATTATTTACATAAATGTTTCAGAATATTCATTTGAATCATCACATAACAAGTAATAAGTTTGCAGTTTTTTTTAAATATATTTTCATTATATATTTTTTTTAAATTTATGAAAAAAATATGTTTGTACTTAATATTTTAAAAGAGTTTATTTATGAAAAACTTTTTATATAAATTTTATAATTTTTTAAATAATATTTAATTAAAAAATTATATTAAAAAATTTACATATTTATATATTATATATTATATTGATTTTCGTATAAAACTAATTTTTTAATGAAGGAAATAAAATAATTTTAACAAATAATTTTAAAAATAAATTTAAAAACTATAAAATTATATATAGTGATATGTTATAAAAAAAATATAAAATTGAATTCTTATTTCTTATTCTACATAATCTATAATATAATCTATTTATACTACTACTTTGAGCTATTTAATTATTAAAAGATTTGAAATTTAAGTAAAAAATATAATATCTCCAAATGTATTGTATTGTTTGACATTATTTTTTCATTCTTTATTTTATTTTTTTTATTTTGACATATAGACAAAATAATATAATTTTTACATAAAAAATGAAATAAGCAAAATAAGCGAATGTAAAAGACAAAAAGAGCGATAGAATAATATTAATGATGAATAAAATAATAATAAAAGTGAATTATAAGCGAAAATACAAATATGTTTGCCATTTCGCGATTGTAACTCGAAAGTTAATGTAAGTGAAAGAAATCTGTTCTAGGACTGAGGAGGGGGGGTGTCAAATCGCGATATGTACTCACATTGGCAAGTGATCGTTTGTTCGTTCACTTATTCGTTCGCAATGCAGTGGAATGCGGAAGTTTGCTCGTTCGTTCGTTCATTCGTTCGTTTTTTTCTTTTTCGTTAGTTCAAAAAACAGACGAGATGAAGGCAAAAAATCTTAATCATGCCAAGACTAAGCAGCTGAATCTCACGAATACAATGTAACTGAGAGAGAAAGTCACCGTGTTGATTGATGAAAACGCAACATAATTTGTAAGGTTTTTTCAATGCAATGATTCCACTAAATAAAATTGAACTAAAGAAGTTAAATGAATCTCTTGCTTTTAATTTAATGAAAATCACGTTGCGTCTGATCTTGTCGCGGCACCGTACACGCGAGAAAACGCGTACCTGTCAGTCGCCATTTTTAAACTACCTGTAGAAAATCATTCGCGCCTTCCCTTCACCGCGCGTTAACTTGTCTTTTTTTAAATTATGTTTTATTAGTTATTATGTATATATATTATATATAAATTTTATTTTGTAATGATTAGTATATTTAAAAAACAAAAGAATGAACATGAAATAAATGAACAACATCTTATTGAAAATTTAAATATTATTATTAATTGTTAATTTATAATATCATTATCTTAATTTTTTTTTAAATACAAACATATTAATATTGAATAAATAGATCTCGAAACTCAAATTTATCTAAATTTTTATCTATTTTATTATATATAAATATATTATTTGAAAAATTTAAAAAAGATTCTTTTACAATTGATATTTATATTGTAAATATTTAATTAATATCTTTCTTATTTTGAATATAAACAATATATTTATCTAATAGAAACAAAAATTATAAATTATAAAAGGCATTTTCTTTTTAAAATATATATAATTATATTCATTAACTTTATAATTTTTTTATTATTTAATATTATACATAAAATAAACAATTAAAATATTTTTTAGGCCTATAAACTACTAAGATTTAAGATATTTAACTAATAAAGAAAAATATATTAATTTATTTTTTAATAATTATTTGAATATTCCCGCCATAAACTAGATCATTAATTACTCAGTTATTGCATACAAAGCATAGAATATCATATAGAATATTATACGTACTTAAATATACTTTGTTTGTAATACTAGTATTAGTTTCATATCGGTGTTGTTGAAAGTGATTCAAAACTAAAAATAAAATTCATATTTATTTTTATAGATAATTATTTCACTTTGTCTATGACATGTTTATAATGAAACGTAAATTTTTAATGGATGCTTTGTCATCGAGAGAAAGTCAATCACTTTCCTGCATTAAAGAAAAAAAGCAAGGAAAAATTTATTTAGCTCTCATAAGTGGATTTTTTGCAACTACTGGAAGTATATTGGGTAAACTTTCTAGCAATATAGAAATGAATTCCATAGTAAGTAATATTACATCTTTTTTTACAATTTTTTTATATAAGAAATGTATATATAAAATTTGCAATATTTTTTTATATTTTTTTATATATATATATATAAATTGTAATATTTCTAATATTTTTGTTTAAAATTAATTATTTATTTCTTAATCAGTTTGAATTGCTAATTAAAGGAATATTTTTACTATTGATGATAACAAGCAACACTGTGGGATGTATCTTTTTCGTAAAAGCACTCAATATCAGCAAATCTTCTCTATCGTGTACAATAACCAGCGCCACCACTAGTTACGTTTGCTCGGTATATACTTAACTTTTTTATCAATACATATGTACAATATAAAAACAAAAAAAAACAAATACATTATATAATATTTATATTTTTTATTTTTTTTATAGGCCTTTGCGGGTTTCTTAATTTTTAATGAACAAACATCGTTAAATTGGTGGTTTGGTATATCTCTCATTATTCTGGGTTTATTTTTTGTTAATTATACTCCATTTATAAGTGATTCTGTAGCATCATTAAAATCGAAAAATGAATAATTTTGAAAAAACAATTATTATATTATAATAAAATAATATTATATTATTATATTATATCTTTATTTTAATATGTATGTATAAATAATATGTATGTATAAATAAATAAATAAACAATTATCGTTTTAAGAAAATAAAAAAATTCATAAAAGATTTTTTATTTCGTATTAATTAATTATTTTATCAAATTGTATATGTTATTAATATATTTTTAAAACAAATTTAAAACTAAAAAAAAATTTCTAAAAATATATCTAATAGTTATATAATTTTATGAATTGATTTTTTACTTTTAATTATTATTTAATTCAAATAACATTGAAATGTTTTGTAAAAAATTTGATCGCATATGAAAATATTCAAAATTGAAGTAACAAATTATTTTTAGATTTCATTTATTATTTATTATTATTTCATTTATTATTATTATTAAATAATTACGGACTTATTTTTCTTTTTTTATTTTTCTTTTTAGGGCTTTATTTTTATTTAGAAAAAGAAATGAGAAATAAAAAAAGAATAACAAAAAATGGTAAAAAAGACTTGAAGTGTACTTATTTAACCACCAGAGTGGATCTCCGTGCTTGTAATAGCATTGGATAAGAAATGCGAGAAAAAAATAAAAGATTCTTTCGCCCTATTTCCTACTAAATGTAGGCTACAAAAATATCCTTTTGATTTGATTTCTTTAAATTTACAATAATATTTTTTTCTATTATGAAAATTTTAAATAATTTTAAAATTAATTTTAATATTTTTTAAATTTAAGAAAAATTTCATAAAATTTATGTTGTTTATAAAATAATATAAAATTGTTTATAAAATAATATAAATACAAAAATATTAAATTTAAAATAAGTATGTTATCATTAACAAATTTAATTTTCATTAATCAACTGAATAATGAATACTTATTTATCTCAACAATAAATATATATAAGTATTTGTTTTTATATACATGTGTTTTTATGTAACGTAGGTTAGTAGTTAACATAGGTTAGTAACGAAGAATTCTACTAATTCAGGATTATTAATATTTATACAGATCCTTATGTTTTTATATCCTAATTAAAACTATACTGAGCTATTCATAAAGTTGACCAGATTTTTAGTTTATGGAACAGGGTCGTAGTTCATGTATTATATAGAAAAGGAGGATATTAGAAGGAGAACGTAAAAGAAGAATAAGAGGATGGCTTTATCGAGCGGCGGCTGCGCCGCAGTTATTCTCCACACTGCCGTCTATCGGCTAGTTGTCATTTTCGACAGTCAAGAATATAAGTCTTTCTTTTTTCTCTTTTTTTAATAATATTTTTTTCTTATTATTATTACACATTTGTATATCAATAAACATTTGTCTATAATCTAGTTATTCCGTATTATTAAGTGTGTAACTTTGAAGGGTAAAATTTTTGCAATTTATCAAGCGCTCAAATTATTTACAGAAACATTTGACTTATGTAATTGCACTTTTTGGTATTTAATCATTAATCATTAAAATGACACTATTTTATTTTTATTAAATTTATAAAAGTACATTAATGTTATTTATTACTGTAAGTTACAAGCATTGATCTTTTAACGTTCTTATCAAAATAATGAAATATTTACTAAGAAATTAGCAGATGATCATTCCAGATTTCCAAAATGACTTTTTTCTATTGTATTTTTATACCTTATATCTTATATCTTGTCGTCCTCTTACCGTGATAGACCTTCCGTTATTCAACGGGTTCTACTACTCCGTGCACACACCTTACTTTTCCCCTCTATAGCATCTTTATCCCCACCTTTTTTCGTTCTCCCTCTCAGTGGCGAGTGCCCCTAGATTCTGGTAACGCTTCTCACAACTGAGACAACAGAATAGTTTTCGTATGGCGCAGCCTCTTACCAATTGAATCGGATACCAAATAGTACGAATATCGGGCTTGTGCGTTACACAATTCATTTATTTATTAGATTGCTGTTTCAATGATTCTGTGTGCGCGTAAACAGCTGTGTTAATCAAAGGTGCCTTTATGTGAAAGTGTCGACAGGTAGAGTGAATTACGATCAATCAGTCGTTTATTGTAAAATTTTCACACTTGTTAAAATGTATCTTTTATACTTATCTTTCTTATTTCCTTTGCTTTTGTTTTACTTTTCATTTGATCATCTTTAATTCAATGATAAATTATTATAAATATAATATTAATTAATGATAGAAGCTACAATTTATAAGATGAATAAAGAACGATTATTTAAAACAAAATTTTCACACGACGAGGATTTTAATTGATTCGATTCTCATGGGTTTTATAATTTCAAGATAAAGAATCGAAAAATACAAAACTATAATTATTTTTGAACGAGATTTTTTAGTATAAGAAAAATAAAATTTGTTTTTTACTTGTTTTTAAAATCGAAGTATGAACGAAAGTTGTCTAATTTGATTGTAATGATTAAAGATTATAAAACAATAATTTTTTTCTTCATAGTATTAATTTCAAATATAATAAAATCATATATATGTGATTCATATCTATTTTGTATGAATATTTATAGTTATCGTTATTTATTCGTAATATATATATATATTATCAAGAAAGAATCAAGAAAGAATCAAAAAAATCAAAATAGAAACAGTACGTTACGTATAATTTAGTTGTATTTGTCATTTAAAAGTCACGAAAAAAAATGATTTTATTTTTTTTTCTCGTTTTTTACTAATTTGTTTACTCTTTATTTAAATTATTTTAAATTATTATTCTATCAAATTTAACTTCTACTATCAGTACACGCAATATCTATCTTTGATTTTCTATTTGGCAATATTCCAACTAATATGGCAAAAGCAAAAACGCGAAAACTTTTTAATTTATTGCCGTAGGGAAAATAACGATTGTGCCCGTTAGCTGCATTTCATTTTCTCTATAGAAACTTCTTTCTACAAATGCATCGTACATTTAAATTGTCAAGTAAAATCGGACAGAAAATATAGATTTCATCTGGCTGACTAAATGAAACAAAAGCTCTTCTTTAAATTGCACCGTTTCTCTACTAATAATACTCGCAATGAATTTTCTCTTGTTCTTATTATTTTTATTATTTATTATTATCGTTGAATTAATTGAAATTATAATATGAATGATACGAACAGTCATTTAATTCTGCATAAAAACAATCTCAGTATTTCTGATACAATTCTCTTATAAATTTATATCACTTTCTAACATTTATTTTTCGTGAATATAACATGCAAAACTTTGCCGTCGATTATCATTAAAAATTTCTATGAAACGATCGTTGTAAATTGCATGTTTGAATCGTTGATATAGCTTATGGAATAAATATACTGTAAATGCTTGCATAGATAAATCTCATTGGAAAGAATAGAAATATATATAAACGCATATATTATAATGCACATTAAAAAAAGAAATTTTGTGACAATCTGTTTAATCTTTGGTTATAAGATTTATAATATAACAATTTACAATACAAATTATTCTTTTTTTTTATTTCTTTTTTATATTTTTTTATATAAATAATATATAAATAATATAATAATATAAGATAAATATAAATAAAAAATAATGTATAGAATAATGCTTATGTAACAATATTTTATCATATTCATATAAAAAATTTTGAAAATATAATTTTGTATAACCTATATATAATTTGGAATATTGCTAAATAAAAATTAAAGACAAAAATGGTTTGTTAAAATATAATAAAAGAATGAAATAATAAAAATGTAATAACACAAAGAAATTAGAATTCAGATCTGATTGCGTTTTAATAAAAAAAAAATATTATAAAAAAAAATATGTTGGCGCGAATATATATATATATATACACGCATTATGAATATCATGTTTGGCAACTTCGAAGGTTTCAATTAAGCGACGTAATCAAGTCAATCAGAATTCGTAACATAGTTTTGAGAATCTATCTTCAACGATGATGCTGAAGGAGGGATGCGACGGCAGCCACAAAGGAAATTGTTGTCCAACAATAAGATCATCGAGGATCGAGTTCGAGAGACGAAAGATAAGAAAAGATCGTCGAATCGTCCCAAGTGTATCGACCGATTAAACTGATAATTTCTTTCTTATTGTGAATTCTCTGTGCCTCGAGAGAATTTCGTACGCAATAACATAAATTTGCACCATGGGGAATGGCATGAACAAGGTAAGAAGCTTTGGCATGAACAAGGTAAGAAACAATTTCACAGATATTTTAATATCATTTTAATGAAATTTTCTGTCATTGTCATTATTTATATATCGAATTAAAAACGAACAACAAAATGATTTTTAATATGATTAAAATTGAAATAAATATGATTAAAATTGAACAACAAAATATTGTAATGTGCAAGAATAATTTAACAAATCATAATTATGTTAATTGTTCGAAGATGTTTGCTTATTATATGACTTAACCTCTATCGAGAAATATCAATGATGTATTTTTATATTTTATTTTGTTGATTTACATATATATTGTATATTGTAAATTGTATATTGTGTATATTGTAAAACTTGTGATTGCTTCTCTAAATTTATCTATCTTAAATTCTGAAAATTCAATAAACGTTTATTTTATATTTTGAATAGTAATTTTATTAAAATGAAAAAAGGATAAAAATATAAAAATCATATTAGTGAATTATTTTAATTAGCCTCATCTATAATTTTTGAAATTTATCCAGAATTAAGAATTATCTATAATATCTATTGTCAAAAGGCATCATATAATACATAATATCACTCGAGAATGTATGCCAAGATTTCAATCGATGGTCTCAATGAAAAGTTAAGAGCCTGTACCTTTGTTCTCGCGTTCAACACCTCACTTAAGAATGCAGAATCGATTAAACGATTATCGCGATTCTCACCTGGCTATACACATTCGAGTGATCATCTACAAAGATGAATGATTAACAATGGAGCACTTGCATCGAAAAGCTGCTCTATCGACTTTTTTTCCTAACGATATCTCGTTTATGTATTTTGGTCGCTTAACTCTCTCTCTCTCTCTTTTTCTTTTTCTATGTTAATTGTAATAGAAGAAATATTAATTCAATGTTGAATGGAAAATAAACTTATATTAGATATTTATACTCGCATGAGTTTAGAATCTATTGAATTGAGTTAATATTGAATTAATATTTATTGAATTTAATGATTCTATTTTATGAATTTAATGATAATAAATTCATATCAAGATTTAAACGATTATCACATGACTAAAGAAAGAATTATGCTTGAGTTTCACGAAACTTATATATGTTGTGTGTATGTTCGTATGTATAGGTTCTTCCTGGTCTTTATATCGGGAATTATCATGATAGTAAAGACGCAGATCAATTGGAACGATTCGAAATAACACATATTTTGGCGATTCATGACACGGCTCGCAGATTACATTCTGTGAGTATAATTGTATATGAGAATAAATTGTTTAACTCAATGAACTTTGATGAATTTAATCGAAATTAGTTCGATAAATTATTTGTAGGATAAACATTATTTATGCATATTGGCGGCAGATAGTCCCGATCAGAATCTATCTCAATATTTCTCCTTGTGTAATGATTTTATTCACGCTGCCCGCCTACGTGGTGGAAATGTTCTAATACATTGGTGCGTAACTAAACTTTAATATTAAATACTGTTAAATCTTAAAAAAAGAAAGAAAAAATATAAAAATGAATAATACATTTTTTTTAATGATACTTAACAAATTATTATAAAAATATTCATCGAATGATTATTATATTCGATTTCAGCTTAGCCGGTATGTCAAGAAGCGTCACAGTAGCAGTGGCCTATATTATGAGTACTACCAATCTTTCATGGAAAGAGGCACTTAAAGTTGTCAGAGTAGGTCGTTCCATTGCCAATCCAAACGTCGGTTTTCAGCAACAGCTGAAAGATTTCGAATCCAGTCGATTACATGAGGTATTCAAATTAAAAAGAGTCCTATATCTCCTTTACTTTAGAAATCTTTCCTTTACTTATATATTTATATTGTTTCTTTTTCTTCAATATAATTAAAATATAAACGATTTTCTAAGTAGTAAAAAGAAAAGAATTTTTGACAAAGAATTTTATAAATGAAGATATTACATTATAAAATAGTTCTTTGATATTTGTTTAATAATAAAAAAAGAAATAAGTTAAATAATTAATAATTATTTAATATTAATAATTAAAAAAATTAATTTGGACATTTTTTCGATTAATATAGGAACGACGTAGGTTGAAGGAACGATTCCCTAGTTTAGCGCTTGCGGAATCCGATGCAGAAGTATGCCGCACTACTTTAAGAAATTACGAAACCATGGCATTGGCACGAGAAGTGTGTGAAGGAAAATGTGCCATGGGCCGTCCTTGTCCAACTGGATTATGTAGGCAACCTTCCAAAAGGTTTGTTAAGTTTTTGTATCAATGATATATCCAAATTATAAATTTATAAACGGATAATGCAAATTATCATAATTCATTTTTTAAAAAAAACATTAAAGAAATCAATAAATTATTATGTTTAATCTTTTTATAGGAGTCCAAGAAGAAAACCATCCGCGGGTAGTACCAGCAGCTTGAATACTGGAAGAACTCCGCCGCAAACGCCAAGAATGCTACCATCTGCACCACCTTCACCTGCTATGCATAGATCAGCTAGTGTTCTCTCAGCATCAAGACCAAGAAGTGGTCCTGCTGGTTTGCATTATTATACTGGCGGATCTGCGCCTCCTTCCAGGTAAATTTTAAATAAATTTATTATGCTTATTATTTAATATAATTATAATATATTATAATATATTAATATTTTCAGATAATCAAAATAAAAATATTTATAAATAAAGTAAATGTTGTGAATTCATGAATGTTAACGAAATTCTATAATTCTATAATTATTTTACATTTTTTATTTTACATATTTTTTATTTTTATTTTTTATACATATAAGATATTATAAATGATAGATGTTTAATTCATATTATATTTTCAGAGCGGTATCGAGAGTGGATTTATCCGCTGCAGTGGCTTGCAGTAGTAGTAGCACAAGTCTAACATCGGTAGGTAGATCAGGCATATCCACTAGTAATTGGAGATTGGCGGCTGGATCTGCGCCGAATACTCCGAGGCCAACACCACCGGTTTCTCCGCAACGTTGGCCAAGACGAGCCTCTACTAGACAAACACCTCCTTTGCCAATTTCACCAGAAAATCCTTCAACAACGACGTAGCACTTGCGGAACGTTGTTTCGTTTTCGACTTTGCCCGAGTAATCTCGACGTCAATTTACTAAGCGACATTATTATTATTTATGATTATTACTAATGTCTGACAGTATATATGCTAACGTATTAGCATGTTCTAGTTTATTAGTTGATATTTCATTATGATTGTCTTACGTAATAAAAAAGAAAACATCGAGAATAATGTTGAGAATAAGTTAAAAAAATTTTCGATAACGAAACAAATTGTTAAGTTTTTACCGAAATGATGTTCGATCGTTCTTCTAAAACAGTCTTTCAAAGCGAAGCGCTTTCAACAAGCTGCACCACTATAAAAAACAAAAATACTTTGAATAAAATAGAAATATATCAAATTATAAATATGAAACGTATGAAATGAAGTCATTTCTACGTATAAGCTGGTCGATAACGAAGAGGCTCTAACGAGGAGTCTTATAAATAATTTATACTCGAAAGTTCGAGGATGCTTGTTCATTGATTGTATAAAAGATTAGCAAGAAAAAGCTATATCAGTTAATATAGCAAAATGTTCGTAAAGTCATATGAAAAATTAAATGTTAACCGCAAAACCGCACAAAATATTTTTTTTCGCTTAAAGCGAACATATAAAATCGAAATCTGATATGAAAAATAGTAGCACTTATTTCAAAATGCGTTTATTCGCACGAAAAATCTTATATTGTATATTTTAACATTGTGATAAATTTCAACCAATGCGATAATGATTTCAAATGCGCGTGATAGCAATCATCGACAATCTTACAATTCTAGAATTCTTATTAATTAACATTTTTTTAAAACGTATAAAAAAGTTACTGAAAGTTACTGTTTATGACGAATGACGGAATTATAATAAAGCTATAAAGAGTACTAAATTTATCGAAATAATCGAATTCCTCGTTTAAAACTTGTAAAAGAAAATGTTTACTTGTAGAAATATCTCAATTACTTTTTAAACAGTATCGGTATCCGATTATAAAAAATGTAGAATTCGCTATTAGAAATACAGAAAATCGTTGCGTACAGGAAAAATGCATTTAATTCTTGCATTTTTTACGCGAATAATCTTATCTATCAATAAATTCATGTTGATCGATTGTTACATTTAATATCTGTATTTCTTTTAATTTATTTAGCTGTCAATTAACAATACTAGCGTATTTTGGTAATACATTTTTCAAATTAAACGCGATAAACCGCTTTGAATCATTAAATATCATTCCCCTCCATCGTTCGTCAGAGCTTGATTGCAGTGTTTGATGTTTACATTCAAAATTTTAGGATATCTCATCAGAGATGCAATTCACGAAAAAATTATAAGCGGTCGCGTTTTGAAAAAGAAAAAAAAAAGAATGAGTTATAAAAATATCTCTACTATTGGAACAAAATAATGAGAAAAGCAAGAACACGAACCGGTGTTCCTCGAATTGTTCCATTGAGTTTGTTCGCAACCGTCCATTATAGTTATTGGATTTGTAGCAAAAATACGCTGTTTAGCGCAAATTATTAATCTAAAGGAATGCATATACATATTTGCGCATACACATATATATTTAAAATGTATCGATGAATATATTTTTATGCACAATACAAGAGAAGAAAATAATTTTCTTCTAAATATGATTATGTTGGAAAAGAGGAAAAAGAATTTCTATTTCTTTAATTCTTTATTATTTTTTTGCACATGCATGTATTCGACGCACACTCGATTTAAAACGCACTGTAAATATTTTTTTAAAGATACAAATAAAAATAAAAATAAAAACGACACATAATATTTTAGAAGGGCTTTATTTTCTTGAACGTTTTTATGTGCATAAAATTATATCATACACTTTGTATGCACATATACTTTGCATACGTTGTTGCAAAAGGATTTCAGAAAATTTTATAACTTGTTGGCAATGGTGATTATTATGCGACTATGTCGTACATTAGATAGACAAGTTGTTATTCTTTCGTGCACTGACGTACGATTCACATAAGTGAGAGAAAAGCAAGCGAATTTCCGATCATCCCTCCTATATCATCGAAGCATATTTTTCTCGATTCATATTATAGAAATATTTATTTTTCTAGAATCGATTCAATTTTATCATAGATTTACAAAAAAGAAAAAGAAAAAAAAAATTTTAGAAAATACACGTAATATGCGCAGTTAAAGAATATAAAAAGCGCTCGTTTCATATTCGACTTTTTAGCGTTATTCAATCACAGAAAGTGAGTTTAATTACTTTTGAAAATCGTTCAACTAAAATTGTTAAAATCACTTTCTTAGTGTAATCTGTACTCCTTTGAATAATTGAATCGTTAAAGCTTATCTGAAACGATAGTAGAAATGATAAAAAATATTCGTTTTGCTAATTTAATTAAGTTCTGCATGTTGTTAGAATAAGAATATAAAAAAAATTTAAATAATTCGAAATATATACTAATGATTGAAATTTCATAATATTAAAGATTGAAAATTCATAATTTTGATTAGATCATTTTTATTTTGATTAGTTCGAAAGAGTACAGATATGATAATGTTAAAAATTTACAGAATATTTTTTATAAACTTATTATTTTCAAAGTTTTGCTCGATAATAACATATCGCTGTTATATTAATTAAATATATATAAATACACACCGGTACACACAATGCTTCATTATTTAAATACGAAAATATAATATATATATATTTGTAGACAAAAAAAAATGTTTTATGAACTGCAAGTTAATTTACGCTTCATTCTTTCATAAAAATTTTCTTTTATATATACAATATTTTAAAATAATTTCGATAAATAATGAATGATTCAATATGTTTATATTTTCTTTTCGATGCCTATATAATTTTAGGTTGTGACTGCGAAAGTAAAATAAATAAAAACAAGAAAAAGAGTAAGAGAATAAGAAAAACATATGTAAAATCGAAAAAACTCAATTTATACTTATGGGGTAACTTTTGAAAACTGTTTAAGTCGTATTTAATTTTTTTTTATAAAATATTCGATAAATGATATCATATTCAATTTTATTTATACAAAATTAAACATGGGATCAAATAAATAATATATGTTATTTTTTAAATATTTGTAAAAGATTAAATAGAAAAGTAACAATAAAAATAAATTTTTATTAGAATTTCTAAACATTATTATAGATTTGTTTTTTTTCTTTTTTTAAAAATTATATAGCGACTTAGAGAAGCTTTCAAAGTTATCTACTTGAGTTTTTACTATTTATATAATACTGCTATATTTCGGAATTTGAAAACGAAAATATAAGTATAATATATGCTTCTTTGAAATTCATGGTCTAATATTTTATATTTTCTACAGAATTGTATACAAAATTTGCACTAAAACAACATATGTTATCAATATTTTTCTATTCAAAATATTAGTTTAATATTTTTGACACTATATATTACTAATAATTTTGACATTAATAATGTTATTCGAAATTTTTTTTTAAATATATGCCAAAAAATTTTAAAGCTTTAAAAAAAAAATAATGCCATTTCGCATTATCTTGTATATTTAATATATGTTATTAATATTGATTATAAAATATTTAGAAAATTTGGTAATATTTTAATAAAATTTTTGGCGCTTCTTAAACAATGTTGCATTATATTTTTTTTATGAAATAAATGATAATAAATAATTAGTTATTGATTTTAACATTCATAATAGATAATAAAAAAATATTAATTTTATTTAGTAATAATAATAAACATCAGGTGGCGTAATTCATACTTTTTCAAGGTGGAAGTTACCATTTAAAAGATTAGTTTGTATCGTATCTGATTGGTGAATGATAAGCAAAAAAGGAGAAAATACATAACAAATTGTGATTTTTTTATTTTTCATAATATTCATAAATCGCATAAACAGAAATAATATAATCAATTTATAATAATTTTGTGACAATTAAATAAAAAATGAATGAATGGTATATTTAATCTATTAATCAGAAACAGTGTGACTGTGTGACACTTGTAAGATCGTTGTCAGTTAATTATGGGGGTTGTTTAAAGGGTTAACACGTACTTAAAAGCAGTGAACACAATGATAAATTTGTTTGTAATAATGCACGATAGGTATTATTTTATGGAATGAGTTCTTTTCCTATTTCGGTATCTCTCTGCGTTATTCGCGTCGAGGTTGTTGATGAAGATTCTGAAGAATCAAATGGTAAATATTTACATATTTGTATATTAAACTAGTAACTTTCAACTGTTATTGTTAACTTATATTCTACTTGTTTTTATAATGAATTACTTCGATTAATCTTTTTGTTTACAAATCTTTTTAAGGTTATGTTATTTGTCATAACAATGTTATGTTTATATTATTAACTTTTTCTGTAAAATTTATATAATTTTGAAACTAAGATTCTTGTTCGTAAGAAAATACATACAAATAAATAAAATTTTTTAGAAAAAACATTCTTATCTTTTTAATTATATATAATTAAATAACTTGCATAATATCATTTTTAAATTTATATAATTTTTTTTGTATATTTTATATATTTTCTTTTTCATAAAAGTATCATAAATATAGTAGATATAATAAATATTTAAAATTTTTGTAAACTTTTATTTAAAATTCAAAAAATAATTTCAAATATAATGAATTAATATATGAAGATTATTAAAAAAAATAATCATTAAAAGTACAAAGAAGATCATACCTTGTTTGTATCATGATTAATTCACAGTGGATTTCGTAATCCAGGCATAATGGCTGCTAAGATGAGGGGTCGCAGAGAACCAACCAAAATAAATATGGAAAATTGCACAAACCTTACAGAAAAACAAGATTCAGTACTTCCTTCTCAAGGAACTAGTAAATCTAGCTCTACTTCTAGAGCTAATTCTGAAGAAAATACTTATGATGATACAGAGATAGCTGGTGCAAGTGCTTGTGCCTGTGATCAAATTAATTTTATCTCTGGAAATCCATTTGTTGAAGTAACCAAAGGAATTATACATTTATATAAGGAAAAGTAAACACTATTTTATAAATATTACTTATGTACTTTGTAGTTATTAAATAATAGTTGTTAAATAATGGATTATAATTAAATATGTTTGCAACAATATTTAATTATATTTTCAGCAAATTAACTGATATACACCATGCAGCAGAACGTACCCAAACTATCTGCATTCTCTCAGTTCCAGCTACAATGACATGTCATGATCTTTTAAGATTTACAGCTCCTTGCCATCAAGATGTTCGACATTTTAGGATACTTAGAGATGGCAGTCCTAATCAATATATGGCATTGATTACCTTTAAATCTGCTGTAGTTACATATATAATAAATTAAATATTTTTTATATATTGATTATATACAATATTATATACATTAAATTTTTCATATTTTAGAATGCAGCAACAGAATTTTATGGTTCTTTTAATGGTACTCCATATAATTCTTTTGAACCAGATGTCATTTGTCACATGGTGTTTGTGTACAGTGTAGAAGTAACATATAATGCTATGCCTTTATCTGGACATACAGAATTACCACTTTGTCCAGTTTGTTTAGAGAGAATGGATGAAAGTGTTGATGGTATTTTGACAATTTTATGTAATCATACATTTCATGCAAGTTGTCTAGCTAAATGGGGAGATACTTCTTGTCCAGTTTGTAGATATGCTCAAACACCAGAATCATTTGCAGATAGTTACTGCATGGAATGCAGTATGTAAACAATAAATATTTTCTAGTTAAAAAAAGAAAAAGAATGAAATTATAAAAGTTATAAATTATATAAATATTTTTTTAGATACTGGAGAAAGTAATGATGCTCTATGGATCTGTCTTATATGTGGACATATAGGTTGTTCACGATATCATCAAGGACATGCTTTTCAACATTATCGTGAGACACATCATTGTTATGCTATGCAATTAGGAAATAATAGAGTTTGGGATTATGTAGGAGATAACTTCGTTCATCGATTATTACAAAATAAAGATGGAAAAATGGTTGAAGGTGGTCCTACAGCAACTAAAGCTGAAGGTGCTGCAATGGAAGAAAAAGTAGATTCTGTACAGTTGGAATTCACGTATCTTTTAACATCGCAATTAGAAACTCAAAGACAATATTTTGAGGATAGATTAGCACGATTAGAACAACATTCTGTGTTACAAACTACAGAACTCAGAGAAAAATTAAGTCAAGTATCAGAAGAAAATGCCAAAGTTAAGGTAAGCTTTCTTTAACATTTATCTCTTGAAGAAGAAATCCATTTTATTACATATTTTAGGAACAATTAGCAATATTAAGCCGAGAAAAGCAAAATGTAGATAAACGACTACAACAAGTTAGTAATAAATTGATACAAGTACAAGCAGAACTAACTGAAGAAAAAGAATTAAGAAAAGCATTAGAGTTAAATCAAGCCTCTTGGCAAGATAAATATAAAATTCTGCAAAATGAAATGACTGAATATCAAAAGACAAAACAAACAGAAGTAACAAATTTAAAGGAACAAGTACAAGATTTAATGTTTTATCTTGATGCTCAAAACAAAGTAGAAAATTCTGAATTAAGAGAAGAAATCGCTTCAGGTCGTATAGTAATTCCAGAAACTTCCAATTCTGTTAAGAAGAATACTCGACTTTCTAAATCTCGTAAAAAACGTTAATATAATTTACTGACATTTTCTATAAAAAATTTAATTTTGAATCATACTTCGAAATTAAAAATTGACTTTGTATCTTTTTAATTATGTTAAAATAAATTACTGATTTTTTTTTTTACTGATTTTAAATAAGAGCTTTAGTATATAAATCTATAAAAGTAATAATTAATGTTATAAAATACTAACCTTTGTAATTTCCAAATAAATTTTGATATTTAATTTTTTTAGAGTAAAATTAATTAAATTATATTTTAAAATTAATATTATTTTATTTTAAATTAATATTATATATATATATATATATATATATATATATATATATATATAATTCATTTGCTATATCTTAAATGGAAGCTTTATATTTAGTTTGCATTAAAAATAAAAAAAATTTATCAATTTATATTTATTATTTCTTGCTATGTTGCTATAATATTTTAAATTAAATAGGAATTATTAGATTTAATTTATTAATTTGAGTGTGTTGTGTGCATGTGTGTGTGTGTGTGTATGTATAACAATTAAAGTAATAATTAAAATCAATATTCAATAGATTGTTTTAAAATTGAATTTCAAAATTTTTTCAAAATTTTCTATTTTTTTAGAAATTCGTTAAAATATGATAAATATATATATATATATATCATATAAATAAAATATATTGAATCTCATAATAAACATGTCTATTTAAAGACGTTTTATGTGCAATATTTTTTCAATTTTTAAATTAATAAAATTATATAATAAAAAATTATATTTGAAGATACATTTTGGTAAAATTTGTTAAATATTTTCTAAATATTTTAATAAACAATAATGATTTCCATTAACTTATAAACTATTAATCAAATAATTGCATAATACATACATATATGTATGTATATTTAAATAAATGTGTGTATTACTTATATTTTAATAAATATCACTTACTTAAAATTAGCTTTACTTTCATTTACCTACTTTATAAAAGAAAATTATACATTTTCTCTTTAATTCATAATTATTTTTGCCAAATTTGTAATTATATGTCACATTTTTACATATTTTTCCTTGCTTTATCATTTTTTTTTTACATTTTTCATTTATAAATAAGAGGCAAATACTGGTAAAAATACGGTACTTGTGTGTAATAAAAATACAAAGAAAAACTTATTTAAAAAAGTACCTCAATACATAATTTTTATTAAGGTTTACACATGTTGCTGATTTATAGTTTCTTTTTATGATAATAATTATCCTATTTTTATTTTCATAAGAGTACGAATCGCTTTTAGACAATTATTAATTCCCAACACATTGTTGGCTCAGTTATAAAATAAAACCGATATACATATTTACATTATCTACAATTACATTCAATTAGAATGCATATGTTTAACTAAATGATTGCACATTTGGACGTCGATGTTGGTCATACATGCAAATAAGTTTTACTATTTGATCGACGATATTGAAAAATTATTATATTTAACTATATTATTATATTTAACGAAACATGGTTTCTCTTCGATTTCAGAAGAGAAATAAAATCATGAATTCTAGAAGATAATTTGTTAAATAATTATTAACAAGTAAAAAATAGTAACTCAAAGTATAATATAGAAACAATATGGTTATATTAAAAACATTTCATGCAATTCTTTTGAAATTTAAATTACGGCAACGATCTATGAAAACTTAGTTTCATAACAAAATTTGTATCATATAGTACAATATAATTTCATTATATTTAATAGATTCTTCATTTCTTAGCTCCTTCATTCATACTGCTCTCTAGAAATTAAATGATACATGATCTGCCAAATATTAAAATATAAAACAATTAACTATTAATACATTTGTTACAGTATCACTATATCAAAAATTTCAAATAATCCTTCATACGATTTTGCTTATCTTTTAAGATTATAGTTTCACTATATTATACTTAATTAATTGGAGAGCAATATGAGGAACCAACATCGATCAGTCTTGGAATTAGAATTAGCAATAAAAATTATTGTATATTTTGCAAAATATATAAATATAAAAGAATAATAATTAAGATCCGTAACTACCTTGTGATAATTAATAACACTAATTATTTATAAGGCCTTATGCGTTATAAATTGAACGCAAATAAATATTGGCCCTTCAGTTCCTTCTCACATTTAATGCCAGTACATAAAATCGCAATATACATGTTTTGTGTAAAATAGTTATTGTAAAAAAATTTCGTACAACAATCAACACATAAAAGTGCTTAATGATTTCATAATATTGATCAGTTAGTTATTATTATCTAATAGTTAATTACTGTAAGTTGGCAAAAAGCATTTCATCGTATAATCTTCCTCTATGGGAGTTATTCAAATCTTCAGACATGTACCAGTTAATATTTGTTAAAAATTTCTTATTATCTTAAGTAGTTACAGTCTCCAGTCAGTGTATTTAGCAGACTATATGACGAAAATTTACGAAGTGCAACATACAATGCACAATGCACAATTCAATGTAAAATCGTTTTTTTTTTTTTAAATAAGACAAATTAAACTTTTATATCTAATAGAATACTAGTAACACTAGTAGTTGTAATCCAAGTTTAAAATGTCTATATTAAAATATCTAAGAAATAATAATAAGAAAAGAAACGAACGAGATTTTAAAAAAATTAAGAAATACAATATATAGAAATTATATTTATTTCATCACTTTGTGCTGAATTAATATTTTCTTCATTTTTCAAATGAAGAATAAAATTTAAATACATAAAGAGATTAGAAGTAAAAGATTAAGATAAAGTATTGGAAAATAATATTTTTAAAAATATTGATACTTAGTAAATCTCGTTCGTTCTTTAATTTTCAGTATTTACAGGTTCTCGTGCATGATGAATTCTTACATGTTTATTATGATTGGATTTTGTACCACTAGATTTTCCACATATATGACATGTATATGGTCTGGCACCTGAATGTACTCGCAAATGTTCTTTTAGATAATATGATCTATGAAAAGTTTTGTTGCAAACATCGCATGTATATGCTTTATTTTCTTCATGTTCTTTTACGTGCCTTAAACAATTATATTTTCGTATGAACTGCGCTCCACAATAATTACAAGTATAAGGACGCACATTTCTGTGAGAATTCATATGAGCAGTATAATCACTGTGTCGGTAAAATGCACCACTACACTGATTACACTTAAAAGGTTTGGTGCTACGGGCAGCGTGAGTCCATTTGTGCAATTGTAAGTTCCACTTAGTACTAAATGTTTTAGAGCAAACTTGACATTCATAAGGTCTTTCACCATTATGAACTCGCATATGCACTGCTAAGGAAGATCGCAAATAAATACACTTACATACGGGACATTCAACATTTTCGTTCTCTCTTTGAGCATCTGGAACGAATCTTTTATTATGAGCTCGACGCATATGTCTAGTCAGGCTGGCCATGTGAATGAATCTTTCATTACAATATGTACATGCTTTAGGTTTTTCATCATGTGTTTCTTTATGCCAAGCTAACTTTTTTTTTGTATGAAAAACCTCACCACAATGACATATGTAATCTTTTAATTTTTTCTTTATATTCAAATGATGTCTATTTTTGTGCTGTGTCAAATTTGAATATCTACGAAACGTTTCATTGCAAAGATTACATTTAACTGGTGCATTTCCAGTATGACCATTAGTATGTTCATCTAATTTTTGTTTTGTTAAAAATGCTTTGTCACAAACAGTACATGGAAATGGTTTAATTCCTAAATGTCGTTTCATGTGTAATTTGAAATTTTGTTTCCTATAAAAATACTTTCCACATTGGCTACATTCTAATGGGTGTATTTTTAAATGAGCATTAAATAACAAAACTGAAGGAAATTCTTCATGACATATCTGGCACTTAGTGCTCTCACGGATTCGCTTTGTTGGTTCTGTAACATGTACTCTTCTATGATGTAGTTGTAATGATTTTTCACTACTAAATCGTTGATTGCAAACTGTGCAAATCACTTCAATATTTGATGGTATTACAAGTGTTTCAACTTTTTGATCAGATTCTACTTTTGTAATTACATCAGATGATTGTGGTGGTTGAAGTTGATGTAACATTGGTTGTTGATGATAAACTTGTTGAACATGTAAACCTGGTACAAAAATATCTTCAAATGCATTCATACGACCATCCAATAACTTAATATCTTTTACTTCAGGTTGATCTGTAGACTCTCTACTACTACTCGGTCCAGCTTCTTTGTGCGCGGTAGTACTGTGTACCCGGCGTTCTTTAGGGCAATCAAATACTTCAGGACAATGATAACATTTAAACATTCTTTTTGTAGGAGTTTTCCTATCTCGATCTAAAAATAAACTTGATGTAAAATGTGTAGCTAAAGATCTGCTATCTAATAGGGGGCCTGCAACTTCATTATCTGATCCATCAGATTCTTCCCAACTTTCACGTGCCATTAAATCATAAGAGGTTGACATTCGTGATGATTCTTGACCAGCATACAACTAAATGCATAAAACAAATTTATTTAATATAAATGTAATATTTTTAAAAAATATAACAATTTAAAAAATTTTTAAAAATATCTAATATATCTAATAATATTTATTATTATTATTATTATTATTATAAATAATATAATAATAATAGAAAATAATGCTTTCAATTTATGTACTACAAAATTTTTTTTTAATTTTTATTATAAATATCAATAATATGTCTATACATACCTGCCAAGCAGATTGTTCTGTACATCCATTGCTTTCTTGTTCTGATAGTTCACCTCTAGGTGGCATAGTTTCATCAGCTCTCATATTAATACTTTTAACTTCTTCGTCTACACCTACTCCACCTTCACTACTTGCCATAGATTGTTGGCTAGTTCCACTAACTGCTTTTTGTGAAGAATCACTTATGAATGTACTAGGAACTAAGATTTGAAGCCCATCAAATTCAAATACATTCATTGGACCTGCATGGGCATCTTCGTTTAAACTAAGAAGTTCCATTGATTGCTTTTGTATAATTGATTTAGATGAATGAAAATTTTTTGAATCAGAACTACTTGCAACATCATTAGATTCTGATAAATTTATATGATTACTTTTATTTGGCATATTATATGAATCCACCATTGATATTGATTGCTGAGAATGTTGTGAATGAATTGTAGAAAATGAACTTATATGTTCAGTAATTCCAGATTGATATGCAGAATTTCCTTCCATTTTTTTCTCATTTTCACATATAGAAAGTTCCAAATGATCAGTTTTTACATCTTGTTCAACCTGAGAACAATCAATAGGATCCTTTTCTGGTGATTCATCCATTGCTCCATTACTATCTTCATCATTACTTAAACCATTAGTATCCATATGACAAAATGAATGCACTGATGCAGGTGAACATGGTTTACTAAGATCCTTTCGAACTCTTAATACAGATATACCACTACTTGCAGATAATGGAGTATGTGATCTAACATTATCTCCATTTTCACCATACTTAATGAAAGGAGTATGAGGGCTAGGTATTTCTTCTATTTCCATATCTGCTTCATCAAAATTATCTTCTGCTTCATTTTTTTCATCTTCATCATCTTCTTCATCTTGCAATGTATTTGCATCAAAACTATTTGGATAAAAATTAAGATTTTCATTTGAACTAAATTCTGAACGAACTGAGTAAGTTCTATGAGGTCTTTTTCGTACAATTGGTGATGCAGGTGCAGATAAACTATTTTTATAATGGTATGAAAGACAAGAACTTTTATTTTCATCATTATCTATATCAATTTCTGAACTTTCACTAAGTTTTATTTTTATATCAGATTCACAACTATGTTCATGCTCAATGGAATTATTACTGATTGTTTCATGAATTACACTTTCTGCTCTTTTAGGAGAAAGACTTTTCTTTGTACCTTCATTCTTTTTATCATCTTCAGAATTAGATTCTTTTTGTGGTGTATTATTAAACTCATTTTCCATAATAGTGATTAAAAGACGTTCTAATTGTTCTACTTCACGCTGAGCTGGTGCCTTTACTGTATCTTCTAAGGGCATTTCTGCAGAGGTACCTTCATTTTCATTTATTTCTTCTCTGTGAGGAACTTTTTCATTAGTTGCTTTTTCAATCTCATTTTCAGTTATCATTGATGATACTTCAGGCGTAATAATTTTATTGTTATCATCATCATCTTCATATCTGTGTACATATCCTTGTATTTCTGATGCTTCATAATGAAGAGATTTACATTGTACATCTGTAGTAACAACACATGATGATTCTCCATCATCTATATCTGGCAATACACTCTCAACTTTATCATCTGTAGTATCATTGACATTACAAGTAATTGTCACTGATCTTGGAATGTTATCATATTCATTTTGCACAGTATGTTGCTCTGAAGTACTTGAATTATGGGATTCTTCTACTTCTTGATCTATTTGAATTGTACTAGTTTCACTTTCATTTTGCTGCATAGAGTTATCTTCATTTAATGATGGAGGAGAAACTGGAAGATTAATATCTGGTAACACTTGTTCAGACTCCTGTTCTGATTCAGGTAAAATCTCAGGTAAAATTTGTTTTGGCTCGGAATTATTTACAGGTACAGCAATGGCAGTTCTACCATTTGTTTCACCAGCCATAGTCATTACTGGCCTGACTCTAGCTGAATTAGGTATGGCTGTGACTGGTGAAATCATTTGAACAGTTGGTATTTGTTGCTGCTGGTACATACCATATGGATTATAAAGCATTTGCATCATTTGATTAGCTTGTGGAGCCATTGCGTATTGTGGTATCATCATAGTGCCATTATTTACAAACTGTTGATAACTAAATGAAGCAAACTGAGGTGGCATCACAGTACCAATAGGTGGACACTCAAAAATAGGTCCTATAGGATATGGAGATTGAGCTGATAGATGAGTATTCTGTGCAACTTGAGGTGTATTTTGGGGTGATTGCATAGCTGGAGATGCTGGAGGTACTGATGATGACAATTGTGCCTGATGCACTTGTGAGGCATTATTACTAGCTTTAATAAGAGCTTCAATAACTTGTTCTTTTGGATGAGTGTCCAAATGTCTTTGTAAGCTAATACCCTCACGTAGATAAAGAGTGCATACTGGACAAGCCACTGCACCTCCTGATGCTCCATTGTTTGTTGTATCCATTATGCCTGAGGTATTTTGTTTATACATTTAACTTTTTAACTATTACATTGAACACAACTAATGTAATGAAAATTTCTGTAAAATATCCACAATGAAGTAGTAACACCACTTTCTTTTTTTTGTAATTGACGTCTTTGCTGTTACTGCCGTTACTATCTTTTTCGTCGTATCCGTCACGAATATCGTTCTAGTTGTTTTTGCTATCTTCGTAATCGTAGTGGTTGTCACTGCCACTGCCTTCGTTACCACTTCTACGATCGTCGTCGTCGTCGTCGTCGCCGTCGCCGTCGCCGTCGCCGCCGTCGTCGTCGCCGTCGTCGCCGTCGTCGTCGCCGCCGCCGCCGCCGCCGTCGTCGTCGTCGTCGTCGTCGTCGTCGTCGTCGTCGTCGTCGTCGTCGTCGTCGTCGTCGTCGTCGTCGTCGCCGCCGTCGCCGCCGTCGCCGTTATCGTTGTAGTCGTTGCCGTTTTGGTCGCCGTCGTGATGATCGTAATAGATGTAATTGTTGTAACCCGTAATTTGACTAATATTGTTAACACATATCGCCAATGGCTGGCTGCATTTTGGGCTTTATCAGGCCTGCAAGCACATTAGAGCACGGCATATGTACGGCCGACACGTTGCACCAGGCAGTGCCCCAAAAATATCGACGTTCATGGCTACCTGGTTCGAGTGTGCGATGGAGCCAGCAAGGCAGTCGCGGACAAATCAATATCCTATTAAATCGCCAGCCTCCCCTGCTCTTATTAAATTACAACTGCACTATTCACACACGCTTGCAATATAGCACCTTTCTCAAACCTGGATACAACAATTTTTTCTAAAAGCCTTGTGTTTCTCATTCGATTATCGAAACGGCATGTTTTTCGCCCGATTCCAGCCTAAAAACACAACAGAAAACAGTGACGAGTAGTATTCCACCTTAGAATGAGAACAACAAGAAATGTTACTACGAATATAGCGCCCCCTCGTACACTGTTCTATTAGCCATAATCTTACAAATCTACCGATTATGAAATAATCGTTTTCTCTTTTATCGACTATTTTAAGTAAGTTACTACTCATTATATATTTTTAAAGATATATTATTTATTCATATTATTATATTCATGTATTAATTTATGATTTATATTATTCTTTTCATGTTTCAATATTTATATTTTTTTTTCTCTTATCTTTTTTCTGCTATATGTACGTTTTTGAAATTTACTTTTTCGTTTTTTGTATTAAATGTTTCATAAAATTAACATTTATATAAAATTTTATAAAATTTTTAATATTATAATTTAATTCAATTTCTTATTATAATATTCTTTATACAATATATATTATAAACGATAAAATAAATGTTATTTTTATTTCATAGCAAAGTAATTTATTATAAAATAGGACAAATAATTTTACTGTAACTAATACTTTTAATTCTATATATCGAGAAATAATGATAATAATATAAGAATATAATTTTTCCATAATAATCGACTCACTATATTTTATTTATCTATGATTTCGATTAAGCATGCGCGTATATATAATATGAACAGCATCTTTTTGTGTTGATCACATTGGTTAATGATCATGGATCTTAAATTATTTAATGCTAAATAATATGTATATTTGTGTATAATTATAATTTAATATATAATAATTTTCACTGAAATTAAAAATCCTATTTTCAATAAAAAAATAAATGAGTTAGTAAATTAAATTTTATAATACAATTTCAAATGTTTTTTTTATACAATTTCTCAATTGTATTAATTTATGTAAAAGGATTATAAAATATTTTAATATTAAAATATATGTAATATTATTACATATATTCAATATATGTAATATTTTTAAAACGATTAAAATCAAAATTTTAATTAATAATAAGATATAATTTAATTGAAAATGAAATAATATATAAAATAATAACAATGAACAATCAATGGAAAAAATATCTATTTTGGTTTGCTCAAGAACATATTGATTTTCGTAAAGCTGTAAGTAGTTTTTTTATTTAATTTTTGTTTGTTTCTTTCAATAAAAATAATTAAAATATTTATGTTTATTCTTTTTTAGGAAATGGAATCTATTCTTAATATGTTTGGCATGAATATGTATATCTATCCTAAATTGAAAGAACATGTAAGAAAATAAAAATATTTATATTCATATGATTTATAAATAAATATATTACAAATTATTTGTTTTAGCCATATTGGATAATTAATTTACCTTCAGAAAATATAGCAAACAAAATTTCAAGCAGAGCAGTCTCTGTACGATTTTGCATGGAATTATGGGCTAATAGTAAAACAATTGAAGATTTGCATAGTAAGTTAAAAAATTATCCAATATCAGAAATTAATAAATATGCTGGACCACATAAATCTTTTAAAATAATAGTTGAAACATTTTGCAAACATTTTTCACAAAGTGAAAAAGTAAAAAAAATTGATGTAAGTATATAATTAAACTATATAAATTTATAAAATTAAAATAGATTATTTTTAAAATTAAATTATAGAAAATTTTTATACTAAATTATATATATATATATCTTTATAAATAAATAAATAGTATTGTATAAAAGTCTTTCAGTTATTTACCATTAGAGGGACCAGTAAGATTAAATAATCCAGACACAACATTATGTTATATAGAATTTTATGGATTAGATCCTAATAACATTCCTGAAAAACCTTATGAATTATTCTTTGGTAGATGGGTTGGTATTTTTATATTATTATAATATATTTAATCTATTATATATATGTATTATCATTTTATAAAAAAAATTTTTTAGATTACAAGTGGACAAAGAAATTTAATTCGAAAATTATCTCTGAAAACAAGAAAATTTATTGGTAATACATCTATGGATCCTCAATTATCATTAATAATGGCTAATCAAGCTCAAGTTCAAAAAGGAGATATTGTTCTTGATCCATTTGTTGGTACTGGATCTTTATTAGTTGCTGCTTCACATTTTGGGGGATATACTTTAGGAACAGATATAGATTTTTTAATGCTCCACGGTCGTACAAGGCCTAGTAGGATATCACAAAAAGTAAGATATTTGTTTTTCAGTTATTGAATATTTCAAATTATTATATAAAAATATTAATCAGATTCGAGGAAAAGATGAAAATATTGCCACAAATATGAGTCAATATGGAAAAAGATCATATTATATTGATGTAGTTGTATCAGATTTTTCTTATCCTTTATGGCGTTCCGATATGTGTATAGATGCTATAATTACTGATCGTAAGTATAATTATTTTTTAGATTAATTTATGAATTTTATTATAAATAATTTAACTTGTTTATTAATTATAGCACCTTATGGTATAAGAGAAGCAACAGAAAGAATAGGTACAACTAAATTAAACCCAATAATAGAAGAACATCAAGCTTCATCTCATATACCATCAAAAATTGGTTATGATTTACCTCAAATGTACAAAGATTTATTAACTTTTGCAGCTAAACATCTTAAGTTAAATGGTAGATTAGTATGTTGGTTTCCTTTATTTAGGTAAAATAAATTAATTTATTAACAAAAATTATTTATATATATATATCATAAATATTTATTTTTTTAAGTTAAAATATAGAACATTATCTTTTTAGAGATCAATATTCAGAAGATCAATTACCAACACATCCATGTTTGGAATTAATAGCTAATTCAGAACAAATACTTAGTAATTATACTAGTCGCAGATTATTAACTTATAAGAAAGTAAAAGATCCAAAGGTATGTACAAATAAACATTTTATATAATTAAGTATAAAAATATTTAAAAAAAATTTTTAATTTATTTTTTTTTAGGAATCAGATGAAATAATTTCTACTAATTTAATCGATTTCCGAGAAAAATATTTTGCACTACGAAATGAAAGTAGAAGAGAAAAACGAATGAAGAAAGCTGTAGAAAAAGCAAAGAAACGAGAAATTTGGGAACAGAATAATAAAGAAAATCCAAAAAGATGATTATAATTATTTTACGTGAACAAATATTTATTTTCTTTTAAATTCGTGATTTAAAATATAATTTTTTTAAAATTATTATTTTTTCCACAATTATATGTGCAATTCAAAATATGAAACATAACATTCAGAAATTTATTACAGATTTGATGACAAAACAGACTTAAAAGTGCTAATAATACAATTTTTAATATCTTTAAATGAAAATATATTGGAAAAGTGATAAATTTTTTTCATTAATTTATGATAAAAATGTTTAAAAATTATTTTCTTAACTAAGTATTTCATTATTTTGCATAATAACATCTTAATATCCAATTTATTTGATTCACTAAAGGATTCATTTATCAAAGAAAATTTATATCGAGCAATAAATATATATATATGTGTATATATATATAAATTGAAGTATAAGGAGTTACATATACATTTACATATGTTACAGTACTTATAAACATGTACATATATATAAATTTATATACCTAAATTTCAAGTTGTAGTTGTCCTAATAATCCTTCTAATGTTTTAATATTTTCATCTGTAACTTTTGATTGATATTGCTTTTCAATTTGATTAGCTGCCCATTCACTTAATTTTATTGCATCTTTTTTTTTAGAAGAAGGACATTTGGGTGATGTAGCAATATTATTTGATGCCTATAAATTCAAAAATAATGGATAAAAAATTTAATACTATAATATATTTTTAGTGAAATGTTTCTTCTTACCAACAATAAACCATATAAAGCTCTAATATTATTTGGATTCAATCTTGCAGCTTGACAAAAATATGCTTTTGCTAATTCCATATTTTCAAATCCACCCTAATCATAAATAAATATTTATTATTTCAAAAAAAATTTAAGCTTCAAATATTATCAAATAATTTATTACCTGAGAATATTTTATTTCTGCATATCTTTGATAAATTAAATGACTATGTGGATTATGTAATATGAGTTCTTCCATACAGAATGCAGCCTTAGAATATTCTTGTTCTTGTAAATATAAATCGCACAATTCATGCCATGCTTCTTGATCACTCATAAATCTGTAATGGATAAAAAATATATTCACAATTATAATTAGAAGTATAAACAAAATTATATTTAATTACTGACTTTTTTAAGTATTCTGTAAGCTCTTTAATAGCTTCTGGTATTCGACCTTTTGCTTTTAATATAGCTATACGTCTTTTTCTTGGTGCAGCATTTGTTTCATCTCTTTTTATAATAGAATCCAAAACTTCTAATGCTTCATCATACCTAGGAATATTTTTTATTTTATTTATATCATATAATATAAATATACAGTATCATAATTATATCATAAATAAATTTTACATTTCCAAAGCTTCGAGATGCATAGCATGATATTTATGAACTCTTAAACTGCTAGGAAATTCTCTCTTTAATATTTTAATGCAATATTCCGCTAAAGAATGACGATCACAATCCAATGCTGCTATACAGACTTGTTCCAAAACCAGATATTCTATATGAAATTTACATATATAAATTATAATAATAATTAATTATTAAACATTTTAGAAAAAAATCATTTTATCATACTTTCATTGCCAAGATGATCAATTTTTCCCATTAATTTAGCTTCCCATAAATCAACTACATCTTTACTTCGTCTTTCACTATCTTCTCTCCATGTTCTAAACAAATCTCGTACTTCTATATATAATGAAATAAAATAAAAAAATTTAATAAATTTAATTCTAAAAAATCATAATTTATTAAATTATATCTTTTATCAACTTACCTTTCCATGATAATTTATCATATTGATTCTTCATTGTTGAAACGTTACTTTGAAAAAATAATGATATAAATAATATATAAAAGATTTATGGGAAACATATATAAAATAATATTTAATATTTGAGATAATTAGAATCATTCATGATAAAATTTAATGTAAAAGAAAACAAAAAAGTTAATTGATTTTATTTTAGAAAAATTTCAATTTTATTTAATTAATAGAATATTTTCTTATAATAATAAAAATATTTTTTAATATTATAAATTTTATATAAATATTATATAATTATATAAGCGGTGAATATTTAAATGTTTTACATATTTTTTATTATAACCTAAATAAATAGAAGGATATCAAAGACTATACATATATCAAGCAAATGTAGAAAAAATATTAAAACTCATTAAAAAATATTAAAATAATATACGTGCATATATATTTATAATGTAATAGTAATTAATTATGATACATTCTTTAAAAAAATTGAAATTATAGTATGCAACATAATCTTACGTAGAACAATGTACTGTAAATAAGTTGAAGTAATATGTACTTCAAATTTATATAAAAATAATTATAATAATATAAATAAATTTATGATAAAATATTGACTGGAACTAACATATACGTAGTTTCAGAATAAATTGTTGATAATGTAGATTATGTACGTACTTATGTAGATCAGAGTTCGATATATAAACTATATGAATAATTATTTAATAAGAAAATTGTAAAATAAATCATCTTTCAAATATATAATGTAAGTTAAAGATATAAAAAACAATATATATTTCATAATATATTATAAAATATATGTACACATATTATCACATTATATTATGAATGATTTATAAAATTCAATAGATTTGTGAACATAAAAATATTGTACTTTAAGTATAAAATAGAAATCTCAATATTTAAAAAAATATAAGAAATTTTGAATTAATATATTTAATTATATTTATTTTTTACGAAATGTAAGATTATCATAAATAGATAAATTATATTTGTATTTTAATAAAAATTTAATAATATGTATTATTTATATAATTGATAATAAAAAATTAATTTTAAATTTATTAAAACATCATTTTATTTATTATATTTTATTGTATTTTTAACACAATTGATTTAATAACATATATCTTAAATATATCACATTTTGACATTTTTAAATCGATTGTGCATTTTATTAATAATAAATTTTGATGAAAATAGTATGTAATATTATATATACATATATATATATAATATATATATATATATATACATATAAATAAAAGAAAATAATTTCATTTAAATGTATAAAATGAATTTTTAAATTTTACAATTAAAATTGTTATCGGTTTAATTCTTATAGTTGAATGCTATAAAATTGAGAACGTGTCAGAGACGCTTGGACGCCATGATGGTAGGTGGAACCTGTTATCACTTATCCACCGATCTGCTTTTTCAACGAATTTAATACTGTGCAGTTTAAATTTTATTTTATTATAAATATTTTCCATAGTTTTTAATTAAATAAAATGTTTCAGGACGGCATATGTGATACTGCCGACATTTTAAATAACGTTCCTGCTAAAAAGGTATTTAAATTTTCTTTTTATTATTCTTTATAAATAAAATTTAATAAAAAATTTAATTTTTTTTATATATAAATTTACCGTTTATATTTTATTTTTTAAATATTAATAATTTTTATTTCTAATTCTAATTTTATTTATTTATATTTACAGACAATTCATGCTGACAATGTAGACCTTTCTGATAAGTCATTACAGGTGGATATTTCAGATGCCCTTAGTGAAAAAGATAAAGTAAAATTTACTGTACATACAACAACTACATTACCAGAATTTCAAAAACCAGATAACTTAGTTGTAAGACAACATGAAGAATTTGTTTGGTTACATGACCGATTTGAAGAAAATGAAGAATATGCTGGATATATTGTATGTTGTATATTAAGTATTTTTTCCATACTAAGTATATAATCACAATTTTTAATAATATGTAGGAAAAAAAATATATTTTTAGATTCCTCCTTGTCCACCACGACCAGACTTTGATGCATCTCGCGAAAAATTACAAAAACTTGGAGAGGGTGAGGGTAATATGACACGTGAAGAATTTAATAAAATGAAACAAGAATTAGAGGCGTAAGTTATATACAGTAACTTTAAAATATATATAATTTAAAATAATTTAAAATATATTTCAGCATAAATATATTTTATATGAGATATATAAACCTATATATTGACATTTTTTTTTTTATAGTGAATATTTGGCAACATTTAAAAAAACTGTTGCTATGCATGAAATGTTTTTAACTAGATTAGCACATCATCCCGTTTTTCGTAATGATCATAATTTAAGAGTATTTCTGGAATATGATCAAGATCTTTGTGTAAGAGGTAAAAAAAATAATATTATATAATTTTCATATTAATTTTCCTTAAGAAGAATTTCATTTTATAAAATTTATCAAAATTTATTATTAAATTTGTATAACATAATATTATATAATATAATATTTGTATAATATCAATAAAAAATACAGATATTTTGTTTTTTAGGAAAAAATAAAATGGAAATGTTTGGTGGTTTAGTAAAATCTTTTTCTACTACTACAGATGAATATTATTTATCTGCAACAGTAAAAGATGTTAATGATTTCTTTGATCAAGAAATGTCTTTTTTACAAACTTATCATCATAATCTAAAAGAAGCAACAATTCGCGCAGATCGGCAGACAACCAAACATAAAGATGTAGCAGATTCATATATTAAAATTTCCACAAATCTTTTGCAGTTAGCTACAACTGATACTGGTAAATTAGAGAGATTTTTAACAAAAATTGCAGAAATGTTTGAGAAATTAAGGGTAAGATTTTTTATAATTTAATTTATTTAATTCTTTTATTCATATTTATATTTTTAATATTACAATTTAATAGAAAGTAGAGGGACGGGTAGCATCTGACGAAGATTTAAAATTATCAGACACTCTACGTTATTACATGAGAGATACAGCTGCAGCTAAACGACTTTTGTTTAGGAGATTAAAAGCTTTACATGCATATGAATCTGCAAATCGTGCTCTTGAGAAAGCTCGTGCCAAAAATAAAGATGTTCATGCTGTAAGTATATTATTTATAACGTTAATAATAAATGATATATGTATTTATTATATATTTTCTTAAAAAAATATAGTATATATATAAAGATATATATACTATATAATATACTATTAGCATCTAACTATAAATTTAATTTTTTTGCTTATCAAGGCAGTGGAAGTTGCTGAGGTGTGTTTTTCTCCATTTTTATGTTTGCCGCCTTGTTGTAGTATATAATGATTTCAAATATTTTTTATTTTAAAAATTATATATAACAATGTTTATTAAGACTATAAAATATCTTATAAATTGCATAATGATTAAACTGTGCTTTGTAAACAGTAATATTTTCATAGAATGATATGGTTACTATATATCAAAGGAAAAAAGAGAAATTGAAAATTGTAATTAAACTCGTAAATTTTAGATTATTATTTCATTAAACATGCATGAAATAGATTTGCATGAATATTTCTTTTTATTATATCAATTTTATTTAATTTCAAATAAAAGAATTAAAATATCTAAAAATTTTATAAAAGAAAGATAAAAAAGGAGAAAGAATAGCAAATTTTGAAAGTGTATGTTTTATAATAAAATTATAAAAAATATAAATAATTAATATATATTATATATATATTATAATATATATGTTATAATTAAAATAATTGCATGTTTTTATTTTTTTGTATAAAGTATCTATATATAAAAGAATAAAAAAAAATCTGTATATTGATGCAAAATAGTTATTAAAATTAATAGTATTATTTATTTATAATTATTTTCGGTTTTGTTAATTTAGGCGGAACAAGCTCAAACAGAAGCCTGTGAAAAATTTGAACAAATGTCAGAAAAAGGAAAAGAAGGTAAAAAATAAAATATTTTGTATATATCTTTTTAATTTATTTAATAAATGGCCATAAATAATATTTTAATTTATATTATAGAGCTAATGGATTTTAAAACGAGAAGAGTAACTGCATTTAGAAAGAATTTGATTGAATTAACAGAACTTGAAATAAAACATGCAAAAGTAAAGATATTTTTTAATATTTCTTTCATTATCTTTTTTTATCTTTCATTTTCATTTTTTTTATATAATTATTCATTATTGTAAAAATATTTTTGTTTTTAGGCACATGCGGAATTGCTCAAAAAATGTTTAACGGTTTTACGAGAAGAGTGATGCAGTTTTATACTTTTCATTGCAAAGATTACTATGTAATCTACATGAAGATAACAATCTATTTAAAATCATAGCAATATAATGGTATTGTAAAATATATATTTTTTGTTATCTAGATTTATATATGTTATCTGAAAGAAAGAATTGTATTATTAATTACAAAAGAGCTTCATATAAAGTTAATTTGTGTTATTTAATATTCTCAAAGTATAAAAATTAATATATATATATATATTATAATTACTATGATTATATAATCATTATTTATGTTTTATAGTAAAAAGCAATTATCTTTATCTTATATCATTTTTTAAAAATTATTTTATATATAATAATCAAGATATTGACGCTTATTAATTTCTTTTATAAATTTATATTAATTTGTTATATATATATATATAAAAGCTCTATTTTATTCATTCTATATATATTATAAATATAAATGTTTTTTTAAAAGTATATTATATTCAGAAAATAAGATTCATAATATATAAATGAGATAACTTAAGATTACATGCATATTTTTGAAAAAATAGAAATAAAAAGAATATATATATATATAAGTGTATATATATGTATATATACTTACAAGAAATTGAAAATTTTATAAAAAACGTATATGTAAATTATTTAATAAATATTAGAATATTCATGTACATAAAAATATTGAAAAACTATATGATGTAAAATTCGAAAATCAATCTATTCCAATTAATACATATTTTAATTTTATTATTAATAATTAAGAATAGTAATTACAATATAATAATATTTAGAATTATATTCTTCTTCATATTCTTCTAAGGAATCTTTTATTTTTAAAATTTATTATATTTTATGAAACATTTTGTTTACAATGATTTTATGCACTATGCATAAATGCAATGAATAAATCATCTAAAATAATTTTATTGGAACTAAAATTTAAAAAGGAACAATTGCCTGTTTATTTAAATGATATGAACAACGAAATTTATAACTATCAAAAAATTTTTATTTCAAATTTTTTTTTTCATTTCATTTAAAAATAATATTTAAGTAAAAAATTATTATAAATTAATATATCAATTTATAAGATTTTTATATATAAATGAGTATATTATTACATAATATCAAACCAATTTACAACATTTTGTTTAATAAATTACATAAATATGATTATGATTAAAAAAAATCTTGAAATTAAATAATTATATGTGATCTGATTAGATATATTTATAATAATATCCAATAGAGTCATTGAATCATTCAAAAATAAGAACTAAAAAGTATAAAAATAATTTATTGAGAGAATTATTAAATGAAATTTATTTAAGTTCTTAAAAATTAATTTAAAATATTATATATTCATCATTTTATTTTAATATTAATAAATCATATTGTTCATTGTATCCCAGAATTTATAGAATAATTACATTATTGATTATTTTCAAATCTTTTTATGATACAATAATCTATATTGCATAATTGTACAAAAAAAATGATAGATTTTCTGAACACCATTCTTAAATAATTATATAAAAGCACATTTTTAAATATCCACTTTCCGCATTTTTTATTTCATTTCAGAAAAAATTAGTAAAGATACATATTCACAATGCATATCCAATATTTTACACATTATATTTACTATTATTTAAATGTTTGAGATATTGAACTTTTCTGGATTAATATCAATGAATGATAGATAAATCTATACTTTTTGTTAGACTTTTTTGTATTTTTATTATATGATATTCATTAGATTTTAAAGAGTTCAAAAAAATTTAATTTGTTAGCAGTTATCATTAAATTAAATGAAAATTGAATGTAAAAATAGTTTAAAATTATTAGCTTAATATTTTTTGCTTTGTAACGCTTTTAATTTTATATTTATTAATTTTATACTTTAGTAGAAATTTTAAAACTCAGGTTTCTAATTTATAATATATATTTAATGTATGAAAATTAAAAATTGTATTGTATAATTATATGTATAAATATATTCATATATTCAATCTTATAATAAAGTTGAAATTTCTTTTTTAGATTTTATTCAATTTATATATTTCTATCACAAATAATGTATATTTAATGTATTTTGTGATATTTTAATGTATTTCAAAATTTAATTTTATTTAATTTTGTTTAATTTTAACTATTCGTAATTATTGATATTTTGATGTTACTCTATATTTTTTTTTTATCATTGCATTTTTCACTCTTCAATTAATATTATTAAAATTAAAATAAGAAATTTTCATTTTGTTATTGATTACAATTGACAATTTTTAATTCATATTATATTTCTGATATGATTTTGTCTAATTTGCATACATACATATATATATGTACTTTTAATTATTTACCGAAATAAAAATGTTTATTTTATGTTTGTTTTATGTTTTTTCAAATACCTATAATTTATAAAAATTTTTTTATATGAATCGTTTATATTTGTATAAAGAAAAAATAATGAGCTCACCTTTTCTTCTTCCAAAGGATAATTCATATGTACTTAACCAAGAACGCTCGTGTCCCTTGAAATGTAAGAAAAAAGTTGCAGAGGATGCAAGGATAATGGTGTAATTTAAAATCTCTTAAAATTTCTTAAAATCTCTATCCATCATTTTTTATCAATCCGTTTTCTCACAATCTAAAAAAGATCAATCAAAAACTGATTAGTCGATTAATTTTCATTATTTTTTTCTTTTTTCTTAAAAATAAAGATGATCATTTTGAATCTAGGCGATTCAAAGAATCCGGGATCTTTGAATTAAAAAATTCACTAATGAATGTTACATTGGCTAAAGATTCTATAACTTTAAGATTCATTGAAATTTTTCTTTAAAAGAAATCATTTTTAGTGTTTTGTCAGATCACAAGGAAAGTTATCAAATATATAGGGATCGAACTTTTTCCTTTTTTTTTTGTTCTATTTTTCTTTTGCAATGAATATCAAAGAAAAGTAAATTTGTAGCCGACAGAAAATTTGTAGCTTTTTCTTTATATTGATTTATGAATAAACGAAAGCATACCTCCTGAAAGGAGATTTACTAAGTTTATTGATCGGTTTTATTTAATTTGACACAATTATGGAAAACCGTTTTTCACGGTTTTAAGTATGCCGAATAAATTTTTCCTTTTTAAATGATTCTAAAGAAACAATTTATCACAAATACTTATTGCAACGACCGATCATGAAGCAATAAGCAATATTTAATCAATACGTTTCATTTTCTCACGCGTTATATCTTCGAGATACAGAAAAATTTCCAAGATAAACTTATCGACAATCAACTTTTTTTGTCTAATTCCTTTTACATTCGATATTTTTCTTACGTTTCGCAATATATTTATATATTTATATAATTCATATATACGTTTTCCGCTTATACACGCAAAATCTTTTTTTTTTTTTTTTTTTTTTGATTGTGAACCATCTACAAACGAGCTGTATTTATTTTATTATTAGGACGACGTAGTTGGTCTTTTATAATAATCAGACTTATATTACACGCATGCAACCACGCACGCACGTACACGTACGTGTAGAATTTGATGATTTATTACAGAACTAAAAGATATTGTCATCGAGACCTTAACGAAGACAATTAACTACAATGGTTCAGAAATATTACTTCTATATTTTCTTTCATAATTTTTCCCATCTTCCATTCTTTTATCTCTCTTTCCCTCTTCCCTCTCGTCCAGTTTTTTTTTATCGTTGCGATGAATATGAAAATTCAACGGAGCATAATACAGACACCAAACAATCAATGTTTTATATTGTGGATTTTATTAAAATTCGATTCCAACGGATTTATGAATAAATATTCGAAATAAAAGGACACAAATGTTCGTAAGAAGGCGGGCGTAAGAAAACGTCGATCAACGTAAGAAAGTATTTTTTTTTTTTTCATTCACCGTTTGTATCGTGTATTTGTGTATTTTTGTGTCTTATGTTCCTCGAGTTACGCAAAACATTACGAAATTACGAAATTACGAAAAAAAAAGGATCAGACGATCGATATTGGTATAACCGATAAAATGTTGATTCCTTTTTTTTTTCTTTTTCGTTACACAGCAAACATAAGTTACAAAACATCATTATACGCATAGTGGTGAAATTACATAGAGATTTTCTATGGTAGATACATATCTATCGATGCCTCAAGATTCGACACGTTACACGCAGACACGCGTAAAATTACGATCCAAATTGTTTCGAGTGTATTAAAGTCTTATCATTTATTATAACCTATCGATCTTATATTCTCTATTAAATTTGTTACTTATTTCGAAAGAGATCAATCAAGAGTTTTTTTAATAAAATCTTTTTCTCACTCTCTCTTTCTCTTGCATTTATCTTATTCGTTTATCCTCTAGGAGACTCTAGACAAAAGTTTTACCGAAGAGTGTTCCAAGGTTTATTCATTTTTTTCAACGCGTACAATATCGTTTCTTTTTCAATATTATTTAATTTCGTAAATCGTGATCCGAGTTATTAAATGTATAGTTACTGATCGGCTATTTTTCTTCCTTATTTAATTATATCGATACTCAATCGTCGAAGGACGTGTATTTTCTTAAACCATAAGGGAAGTACAGAAAAAATTTTTATCGGATAAAAATATCGTTTTTTCGCAAACACAATTTTTACGACGATGTCAAACAACGGTGAAAGCAAGGAAGCGAGTAAATGAATCGATCGAATCAAGTTTCGTGTCTCATGGCTTCTTTTATTATACTTCACTCTCCCTCCTTTCTTTTTTCTTAGACCCTCTCTCTCCCCCACCCACGTTTTCATTCTCTACGTTTCTCTATTCAATCGATAGCAGTGTCACGCGACACGCACGCGATCCTGTTCACATGGAATCGTTACTTGGAATAAGAAAACTTCGTTATACATACGTAATAATTCAGAGCTTTCTAATATACCTAATACGCAGATCTATCTCGAACAATCGTAAAATCGAAAATATCATGAAACGATCAATCCGAAGATTTTGCTACGTCGAACGATAATGGCAGCTTCTTATACTGAATTTTACACAAGCGCATCTCCCTTTACATTTCTTACGTCTATAATACTTTTTGTCGTTTGATCCCTGTTTTTTTTAAACCTTTCGTCCGCATTTAACTTCTCTTCTATTTTCCATTCTCCTCTCTTCCCGTTCCCTTTCCTCAATCGAAAACAAGGACTTACTTTTTATTTTCTCACGATATGTTAAACAAATCGTTTCAAATGATTATCAAATGCAGACGAAATGTCGATAAATGTACAACAATTCCTATAAGATAGTTGATTGTGTAGAGGAAAAAAAAAGAAACCTGTTTCTTTTCATCGTTACTAATATTTTTTAATCCTCGGCTTATTTTAAACGGAGGACAAATTAAAAATACACACATGTCGTACAATCATTTATGCGGAGACTATAACTCGGGGTCAAATTCGTATCGAAAGTACAAAATTTTCGACGATGGTTTCAACATTGAAACGAAAATTCGGAACAATATCGGCATACCTGTTATTCACGCCTCGGTCTCAAGTAGAAACTCGAAACAAAAACGAAAATCTCGAGAACGATGTAAGTTATTTAAGAAAGAATTTCGTTTGATCGATCTTCCAATGTTTACACGTACAATTTATACAGTTTCGTGTAATAACGATATCGATTGAGCGAAGGGAAGATAAGAAATTCACACGTAGAAAGAAATATCGATCTCTCTACGCGGATCTACGATATTGTTCCACCTATGAAACTACAAGAAAGGATAGGCTAGATTCGCGGTGGATACAGAATTGGATCGAAACATCATCTTGCGATGATTAATCAAACAACGAGGAAACGCGTGTGAATGGTAGGAGGATCGGAGGGGCGAAGGGAAAGTACGTTGCAGTTCCGCGAATTCGTTTCGATGCTCGTCGTAAAACCGTCGAAATTTCAAACTTTGAATACATCAATACGCTCTCGTGATTAATTCGTGTCCGTGTTTGTTTCGACGAGAGCCGCGCAAAAACTGCCACGACGTAGCAAACGTGTTGCTCTGCACGAATACATTTGAAACGGAATCAGGGAGGATTTCTATCGTCGTTTTTTTTTTTTTTTAAGTTAAATCGACGTGACGCAAGGATTCGTATTGCTTTTCGAAAAATATCGCGATTACAGTTAATCCATTCCATTTTCCTCGAGAGATCCACACGTGTGCCCGTCGGCCATCGAATAATAAGACTTCAATTGGAATTTTTCGCTCGAAAAAATAATCTTACAGCGAATCTGTAAAACGGTTATACATATATGTATATTTTATATATATATAAACTGACACGATCACAGATTTCGTTTCTTTTTTCCTTCTTTTTTCCCTTTTTTTTTCCTTTTCTTTTCACGTAGTTTGGATAATAAAAAGTCGGTATCAGGTATCGAAGAAAAGAAAAAAAAAGTTTTACAACGGTTCGTTTTTTCTTTATTTATTTAATCACGTATACTTATAAATTTTTATTGCACTTTATTGATTCTCATTCTTCTTGGATGATTGAAACTGAGACAGCGTTTGCGTATGCATCTCGAGTTCTAGTTCTCTCGTTTCGTTTCCCCGAAAATACTTTCGTGACAGGAAGGAAGATATTAGTTTCAAATTAACGAACAAATTCTACTCGGGATGGAGAATGGAGAAGGGAGAGGAGCGAAAGAGAAAGAGAGAGAAATTGTGATTACCGACGAAGATCTTTTTTTTTCCTTTTTTTTCTCTACAATATCAGCCGCGCGTCAAAGAACACGTGGACACACGCAGAAGAACGATCCACCATGAAAATCTCGTATAAATTCAAGCCACCGGCGGCTTCAGTTTCGACGATCGAAAAGAAAATATTACAGGGTGAAGATGACACGGGTTGACAAGACTTAACGAGATTGTACGAACGCGGTTAATTTGAACGGAAGGAAGAAATGAAAGAGGTATGGAAAGAAGGAATGGGAGATAAAGGGAATAACGATGGCATGGAAATTGAAAATTATATAAAAGAGACGAAATGGACCAAGATCGTGTTAAAAAATGTGGAGAGAAATAAGATATTGGGATACGACGATGTTCAGCTTTCAAAAGGGAAAGAAGGAGAATGAATAGAGAAGAGGGATTAAAATCGCAGAAATAGTAGCCTATCTATCACAAACGGAAGTAACGATAATAATAATGGACATATCGAAGAGAAACGCTTATCGCGTTAAAACGACCTCTATCGCAATTGTGACAATTAGTACTAGCAATTCACAGAAATTTTTCTTCGCGGCCGACGTCTTGCGGCGCTGTATGGCTGCCATTTTGTCACCTGAAACGTTCAAAGTGATCGTCCAATTAGCGATTCGATTTCGCACCAATGAAATTTAATCGGAAAGAAAGGGATGAGAGGAGGGGGAGAGAGGAAAGAGAAGGAGAAATATATCTACTGGTGGTAATATCGCGTAAAAGTGTTTTGCATCGAAAAGAGGAATGTTTGTTTGTTGGTTTCTTTTTTTTTTTTTTCATTAAGGAGAAAATAGAATGAGAGGAGGAATTATTAAATGAATTATTTTTACCTTCTGTGACAAAGACATAGATGGATGCCGGTTTGGTATTGGAGGCGCTGCACGTATAATTGCCTGTGTCCGATTCAACCGCTTGGTGAATCGTCAGCCGACTTTGAGTCGAGCTCGAATCGGTTTGTACGGTTACGCTGCTGCCTCGCGTAGTGTCGTAATTTATCATTCGATTATTATGATACCAGAAAACATATTGCGGCGGTGTTGGACTCTGAAACCGTAAAAATAAATCCTCACCGTGAAACGATCGTCCTGAAATTATATTTCTTCTTATAACGTACGTATATTTTTCTGCCGTTAATTAAAATCTTTCATCCAATTCTTCTGATTTTGAAACGAAAATCTATTCGAATGATAATCGTTTAAAAATACATTATTATAAATACATATTGTCAAACGTAAACAATAATTCAAGGAACCGTTGAAAATTATTTTCGTAACTTGTTCCATAATTCTCTCATTTACCTTTAATCCTCTCGTAATAGTGATCCGTTAAATTGGCATCATTAAGTATCAAAATCGGCTAATAATTACCCGCCACAACCACGTCGCGAATTAGGTCGAACGAAAACGAGAGAGGTATTTCGACGAGAGAGAGAAAAAAAGAAAAGATACATAAATTTTACCCAATTTTATTTTACTATTATTACTCCTTCACTTTCGCCAAGGATCGAGATCATTTTAATTTTCCACAACGGATCGTCCATCATCCTCGACGGGATGAAAATTTCGTCGGTTGGAATTTTTTTAATTAACTCTAGCCGGGCGATAATTGGCGAAACGATCGATGGATGTCGTTTTTTTTTCGTCGCATCGCGATCGCGAGAAAAAAAAGAAACGAAATGAAATGGAAGGCACGACGCGTCGTTGCGCGAAACACATTCGATACTCGCCTCGAAATGGAAATACCCGAACGACGACGCTCCTTATACGAGCGAGCCGAGTGAAATAAGAATGTCGGAGTCAGCCATTTGTACCGAATTTCGCGGAGCGTCTTCTCTACCGCTCAATCCCGTGTGGTACTAGACACGAATACGGGAAGCGTAAATCGTTCTCTCGATTTCTCGTTCGATCGTTTTCAAACGTTCCATCTATCGCCGTTTGACGGTGTCACGGTGTCATTTCTCCCGGTGTACAGAGTTCAAATACCCGAGATTATCTTAAGACCATATTATATAGCTTATGAACGTAACGTACTTATGAATACCGTATCTTCTTATAGGACGCTTCCCTTGGCTGAAGCCATATCGCTTTCCAAGTTAATTTAATACCGTCAATTTGCCGCGCAAGAATTTTTCTTAGATGCATTTATTCGGTATCGGTATAGGTGGAGAAGGAGACGCGTTACAGGAGAGATACATCTTCCTTTCTTCTTCTTTCTCTTTTCTTTTTTCTCTTTTTTTTTTTCTTTTACATTTGAAACATTTAAGACCACGCTTTTACGTGCTTGCACGTACGTTATGCGCGTACACGTATGCGAGGACGCAGGGGGAGGGGAGGGGGAAAGCGCCTCACTTTATTTTCGTTTCCCGATAGTGTCGAGTTTGCAGCGGCGGCCGGCAACGCCGCTTTAATGCACTTCCACTCTTGTATTCGTGACTAAGCTGTGCCTATTTCACTAGAGGTTTTTTTTTTTTTCGTTCCACACTACGGTACGAAGGTAGTACATTGAATGCTCCCCGCGAACTGCAAGCTATACGTTTCTATGTACCTTCGTTAAGCGGATGGACTGCACCGTGACGTGCCTTTATCCAACCGGCCTGTATACGCTGTATATGAGCGACACGATTATTTTTCCTGCACCGGTATCAATGCCGCTGATAGAAAAATTTTCGCCACCGGTATACTTTTTATTATTTAGCACGATGAAATACCGCTGGCACGTATTTTCAATACGTGCTGGTCGATGGTGGTTGCAGTTTCGAAGACGGCAAAAAAAAGGGAGGGAGGGGGGGAAGGAGGGCTATGGTAGGTACCTCGCCGAAGGTACGAGCGGAGGAAAAAAATTGAATAAGACTGCATTAATCATTCGTCGAGACGTTGAAGAATGGAATTTTTATTACGTCGGAATGAATGAAACGGGATTAAAAAAAAACTGATTCTCACCTTTTCTATTATGCATACGAGATTTATAATGGATCCTACGTCGACGTGATGCTCGCCGCTCCCTAATATAAACGCTTCTGGTATAACTATGTTTAGATTGACAAAGTGCGATAATATCCCTGTACTCCTCGAGACCTGTAATGGAAAACGAGCTATTATCACTTTCATCGATAAACATAGTTGAAGCATACTTTAAATATATCGTTATTACGTAAAAAAAAAAAAAAAAAGAAAAGAAAAAAAGGAAAAAGATAAAAGAAAAAATCGTAGAGAATCGTTCGTTCCCCCTTTCGGATAAAACTTATCCCGCGGAATTTCCTCCTCCTCCTCCTTCTTTTCCATTAATCTTTTCGGATAAGTTCCATTAAGTTTCCAATTGTACATCTACGAAAGATCCTATCCATTTCACTTTAGAAGCAACAAATTCACCTAAACACCTCGTTTATCTATCCCCGGCCAAATTCGCCGTGAGTTCTCATTAAAATCGATTCTCTCTGGCCGAGGATCGCGATAACGTTGCGCCAAACAACGTGCAACTTCGCCCCTCGCACAATGAATCCACGGAGGAATTCTCTCCACGAGAATGAGAGTGAGAGAGAGGGGTGTAAACCCTCTCGGTATCGCGAATGCGTTAACGATCGAAGACGAGCGATTAAAACAATTTCCCCGGGCGATAATTATTCGCTGACTATTACCTGACACTCGTAGGTCCCGTTGTCTCTGTCCTGAACGTATTTGATCTGAAGAGTCCAGTCGTCCGAGCCCTCGGGATGCAAAACTTGAAACCGCTCGTCGTTCGTGTACGTGAACGTGGAGCTGGTTAACACATGGAAGTCACGTCGCCGTATCCAGGATATCTGTGGACAGGCGCACGATCGTGCCATCAGTTTTCTCGCTCTGCTCGATACGAACGATTTATTCCGTTTACAGGAACAGGTATCTTTGAAGGATATTGCTTTAATTTATATCTCTAAAAGCTCCTCGATAAGCTTCCGTCCGATTTTTACCTCGATATTATCTATTCGAAAGGTTGATACACGTGCGAGAATGACGTGGATGATGTTCGAGGATTTCCTATTCTACATCCCTGGCGAGTGACATATAATTGATCATAGTTTTCACGATATGCAAAAAGTGTAAACGAGTTTCTAGTTATTCGTATTTTTGTGTTCAGTTTCGATATTAAAGTGTGTTGCAGTTTTCGCATTTATCGTATCGAGATCTATATATCCAGTGAACAATACTTTTTTTTTAGTACAGCGTTGAATATAAAAATGGATCCGAGAAACTAATTATACGTTGACAAGTGATGTAATTACAGTTGGATTCAAAGAGAAAGAGAAAAATTTTTACGTCTTTTTAAGGAAATAAATTAAATAGAGTAGAAGAGCAACGTAATTAAGGAAACAGAAAATAGGAGCGTATCGGGGAAGTTACTCACCTCAGCGTCGGATACCGTTCTGTCTGCCAAATTGCGAACTTTGCAATGCAAAAACGCTGTCCCACCCAATTGCACGGTGACGTTCGAGACGGTGTTGTTGTCGTTCGCATCGTTCACTCTTTGCAGATCGTCCAGATTGCTGAACCACAACGCCTTCCAATCTGCCGGTATACTGTACGGGACGCGTCGATCTGAAAAAAAATTTTCTTTTGGAAAAATTTCCAAAGTGTGGTTTAAAAAGTTTCTTCTTAAAAGAGTAACGAATATTGCATCCTCGAAAAATTTTTAATAACAATTCTTTTTTCAACAATTACTATTAATATTGAAACGATATTAATTATCCAATGACATCCTTTTAATTTTTCCAAATCGAATTTTATTTTATTTTGTCACAGAGGTATACAATATTCGAGATTTTCACATAAATGAATTTTTTACATCCGTCGCGCGAGGAAGGGATCGAGGGTGTTTGAAGCGAAATGGTGTTTGAAATGGGACATCTTTCGTTTGCTTAATTTCACCGTTTTAGACTTTTATTTTATTTCGACTGCGCTCGGTGGCACGGAGGAAAATGGTTCGAGAGTTTACTTAGGAATGTTGTTTTTGAAAAACTGAACGTCAAAGCGGGAAGCTTTCGAGGATCGCAGCGCGGAAAAGAATAGGTGGATCAGATTGTCGACTTGGGATTTCGAGTCGAGTCTCTCCTCTGTCGTTCCGTAGTAATGCTTTACCTATTGGATCGCTCGGTTGAACTTTCGTCGTGTTTATTTTTCTCATTCCCCGTAATGAGAATTCAATTCTCTCTCTCCGTCTAATTCGAGATATCATTTTTCTTTTTTTTTCTCCGTTTCAACATTTCTCCAATTCCTTCGCAAACCTTGATTAATTGCGTCGTTGAAAGTTAAGAAGAAGAAGAAGAAGAGGAAGGAGAAAGTAAAAAAGAGACACAATCGAAGAAAGAAGACACGTGGTTTAAGAGACGTGGATGAGGAGAAATGGATAAACGATTGAGATAAATGCGGCAGGATAATTCGAAAGTGAACTCTGGTAAAGGGGATAGCGAAGAATAAGGGAAAAGTACGAGAACTCGTCGTTGGTAAATATAGAAATCCGTAAATGGAAAGGAGAAAGGGGGGAGGAGGAGGGGGGAAGGAAATTGAGGAAGGGAAGCAACGGGGCGAGGGAGGGGGCGAAGTTGGAAGGTGATGGAAGGGTCTAGGCAAAAGACAAGCACTTGAGACTGAACTTTGCGAGCTTTTTGAATGCAGGGCATAAGCTTTGTTTCCACGAGACAATGCGAAACCTTATACAACGAGGCAAGAAGCCGGGGGTCTACGAGGGAAAAGGTGCTTCTACTTTGCTTCGACCAGTTAGTTGGGAAGGATTGTACTCTTTTCTTTCTTTTTTAAGTATTCCCAATTCACAGCCACTTTTTTTCATCGGTAGATCCTAAGACTGTTCATCGAGAAGAGGATTTTTCGCGAGGTTAGCGCGTTTTTCGTATATATATATATATATATTTTTTTTTTCTTCTTCGTTTCTTTTCCAGAGACATCGATGCTTGGCATATACGGCTCAACATACCATTACCATCGTGGCTCTGTGATTGGTTGAACACTCGTTTTATTCGACGAATATCCTGATTGATCAATATTTTTTGTTCCTTGCTTGTAATTACCTTAGGAACAAATCATCTTAATATATATATCTCATATATCGTTGCACTCATTTTTCCATAACGTGTTTTTATTTATAATTTTCGTAATAAATGTTAGGAGAGCAAGTTTTTTTTTAGAAAACGACTTTGTTTCGCCGTGGTTCGTTTCGATTCCACACTTGCGCTCGTATTTATTCCTTTCTTTCTCCCCCTCTCCTCCCCAAAAAATCTCGTGTTCCATTTACTTATCGCGCGCCAAGAGCGTAAGCTTTATCTAATGCGTACTTAATCGCGTTAAAGTCCGCTTGACGTACTTGCTTGACTTCTTGCACGAACGGGGATTTCGAATAGAGACGTCTCGTTCCAGTCTCTCCGCGGAAGATGTCCTACGAAATGGAAGCACGAAGGGAAAGCACCGGATTCTAAGATCCGATGGGAAGAGTAATTTCGAACAACGAAGTTTCGATAAACGCTTTATCCGACAGCCGAAGGATTATACGAGTTAATACGTTCTCCAACTAGCGCTACGCTAGGATATGGTATAGATGGTTCTTAGTTGAATGTTTTGAATATTATTTCACGAAACTCTCTCGGGACGTTCGTTGAATATAAATCATTTTCTTTAGGAATGGGAATGATGATGACGATGAATGAATGAATGAATGAACGAACGAACGAACGAAGAAAGATTCGAGAAAGAAAATTTTCACGGATCAGATTAATTAAGACGTTAAATTTGAAATGTTATATGAGATCGCGAAACACATTTAGATGAATGTGAAACGAATGATGATAAGATAAAGGTTTTTAAACGCGTTGTCTGGGAATTAATATTCTAATATTCTACATTGGGAAACGGAGAGGAAGAGAGAGAAGTTGTAATATAAATGTAAATTTTTATTTCAATATATCGTATAAAATGAAGGGCAAGGAAAAGAAACGTCGCAAAATACCTTTTTAAAGGGAATTAAAGTCTTAATACTTTAAACCATTTTTTCTTTCAGGATAAAAAACAAGATTCAATGTAATTTAATATATGTTTCATAATAAGATACGAACGAATCTTATTTACATATTATCAGAAAAATAAACTAATTGCTTTACATTATTGTAATTTTTCTTTGAGTTCAACATTCCGTAGAATGTCATAAAAGAGAAAGAGAGAGAGAGAGGGAGAGAGGAAAAAAAGAAACTTGTAAAGGAGAAATATTTTATTTGATGTACAAATTTTTTTATGCAAAAAGATTTATTTATACCGACATAATGCAAATTTATATGATATCAATTGGAATTTTTTTATTTTGTATTCAATACGTATACAAATTCTATTTGTTATCAAAAAAAAAAAAATTACTCTATACATAAAATTATTAAAAATTGAAATTCCTTACGAATACCTTCAATTATCAATTATCGCCAAGTTTCCATATTTCTATACATATTCTTTTCAACTTTGGAAACAAAATCATGCCGAATTTCACTTTTTATCTGTTCATACATCATTCTCGATTAAGTCTCACCGAATCAACCGATTATTAATTAAGTCGTTTAACTGGATTGCATCCCGGATCTCGAAGCATTTGGTGAAATTAAACTAGGAAAGCCAGAATTGCATCGGGTAAAACGGATGCCAAGAATTACAAAAGATCTTATATCCTCGCTGGGAAATACGGTGAACGAGGAAGAAGGCAGGTTAAATGCTCGGAGAAAATTATTTACCTTTATCGAGCGACCTGGCCAGAAGAATTGTCGGCAGGATCAGAAAGACCATGTACCACGATAGCCGGTCCCGCATCCTTGCGAGGTTTCGAGTCCTCCTGTGAAACGTACAAAGAAAAAGTGGATAAAGAAAAGAAGCGAATTTTCCTTTAAAATATGAAATACAAATTTAATTTAATCGTGATATAATTTTGAAAATTATTGTCGTAAATTTTAACGCAATTTTTCTACAAAAATATCGACAATTCTGAACATCTTTATAATTCTATTATTTCTTCTGGTCGACGATTACAGGAAAGGAGTTAGTGGATAAAGAAAAAAAGCGAATTTTCTTTTAAAATATGAAATTTAACTTAATTTAATCGAGATGCGATATAATTTTGAAAATTATTGTCGTAAATTTTAACGCAATTTTTCTACAAAAATATCGAACATCTTTACAATTTTATTATTTCTTCTGATCGACGATTATAGGCAAGGAGTTGAAGTTATAGAATAGAAGAAATTCGCGTAAAATACAAATTCGTATATTTTTCTGATCTTTCCGGTAACGGTTGCTCGTTCGTTTTTAAATCATCTTTTAAAGTAAACCATCCCCGCACGCGGATCCTTCCCCCAAACCACAGAACACATTCGCGATCTGTTTTCACGTGTTTCGTATGCATTCGAGAACGCGAAAGAACTTATGTCTGATTTATAACAAATTGCCTTCGTTTCGTATGGCATTCTTGAAAAGATTGAAGAAACTGGTATATCGTGGAATACCGCGTGCCGCTTTTCACCGATTTGCATATTAAAAGACCGCGGATCCTTTTGATATCGCGAATTTTAATTCTCCCTTTTCCACTCCATTTTTTTTCTCCTCTCCTTCCCATTTTTAAATTTCCCCTTGGAATATGAGTAAAAATTAAAGAAAAAAAATGTACAATAAATTTAAAAAAAAAGGATCGATCAAAGAAATATTCTTCCTCGATTATAATTTACAGGAGGAAAACAACGCTCTCCAACGAATAAAATGATCCGCTTGATTTCCCGCACCCTTGTGAATACGTGTAACGAACAAATTGAATGTTCCACGGAAATAACGAGCGATACCCAAATCCAACGTATCATTTCTCACAATCGTTTATCGTGCTCGTGATGTTATGCACTCAAAATTCCGCGAAATTTTCGATTGATTCGACGCGTTTCACGTTTTTTTCAAGTATTTATATATCCGCGATTCTCGTTACACATACCCGAATCAAAGAACCTCCTCTCGCGCATTTTATTCCCTTCCCCTCCCATATCGCGTTGCGAATATTTCCTTTTTTTCTTTTCTTCACCTCCCTTCACCTCGCACCGAAGAGATCAATTTCTTGGATCGATGGGATCTTTGGGATCGATTACCCTCCTATTACTGTTGAGCAACAATTACGTAAAACAATCAACATTATTTGTGAATGCGCGTGTTGATTAAAACGTTCACGTGGCGGAAATGGAGGCGTGCACTTATTTCTTGCGGTTGATCGCCGCCAGTCGCGTTAATTGGCCCGTTAAAGTCCCTGTGTGCGGCACAGGGGGCAGAGAACCGTTTCACGGGTAATAAAACGGGACGAATGCAAATAGTTGTGATAAATCGAGCAAACGTGGCGCCTTTATCGCGAAAGGATCGTTCGCGTTAACGTTTAACCGCGTGTTTTCCCATCCCAAAACCTTTTTCCCAATCCTTTTTCCTTCCTTTTTCCCTACTTTCTCTCTCGCTCTCTCTCTCGCCCTCCTCCTTCGCCCTTTCCAATCCCCCGTTTCGAAACCATCTCGTTCCATCGCTCGAGTCCAGGATTACACCTATAAAAATCTATTGTTCGAATTTTTAAATGGCGCAATCGTAATTCCGCGTGATACGGATGTAAAGTTTGACCAGAGCAAGGAGAACGGGAAACGAGGTAAAGGGAATGGAGGGGAAAAAAAGAAAGGATAGGTAGGTAGAGAGAGAGAGAGAGAGAGAGAGAAAAGGAATGGCAAAGATAAAACGTTTTAAAAAGCGCCAAAATTGCTCGACGTTTATTTTTATTTTTCCATCCACGTATACCGTGAAATATTTTCACAAGGAAATGTTTATTACACGCGTATCCGCGTGTCTATTGATTTTTGTCCCTCCTCCTCCTCCTCTTCCTCCGCCCTCCTCTCTCGCGGTTTCAAATTGGGATGAGAGACGGAATTAAAAATCGACGTGATAGAGAGAGATTGTTCGAATTAGCCGGGAGGGATTCGAATATTGGCCGAAAGGAAACGCTCTTCCCGCGGTTATAAACCGCGACACGAGGTGTGATTTATGAATGAAACGTTGGTGAAATTATTATTAGAGAGGGGATACACACGCGCGAGAAGAGAAAGAAAGAAGGAAAGGAAAGAGGTGGGAGTAAGTCTGTTACAGACATCGTTATTAGGACGAGTGAAAGGATATGGAAATAAAGAAGAGATAGGGATAGATAGTTATTACGGATAAACTAAAATTTCCATTTATTCTGACGTTATTTAGTTTAATCTAGAATAGCGGTTATCTAAAATAATTTCCGTGCACGCTCACGGCCAGCACCACGGCGATATTTAATGCGCATCAAGGCTCGTGCTCCTTAATTAGATTAAAAAACGCAATCAGTCCCGCGTTATTCCGTTATTCTATTAATTTCTATGCCGTGTCCGCGGCTATTTATTATAAACGGGTAGACATCCCTTTTTAAAAAGGGATGTTAGATGTCGTTGATCTTGTCGCTAGAATTCGTAATTACATTACAAAATGATATCATCGATCAAATTAATGTGTCGTATCTGGCTTTATTATCTGTGTGTAAACGTTTAGTCCTTGGAATTAATGGGTTAACGTTCTTCATTCATGCATATATTTCTTGGCAATTTTTTTCTTAATGAAATTTTAAATACGTAATATCGAATCGCTTTGAGTCTGTTTGTTTATTAAATAAATAAATGCATGCATCGTTCGAACAATAAGATCGCATATAAATTGTTCTAATATATTATTTTAAAATAAATTTCTGAAGTAATTTCTTTAAATATTTTATTGTTTCATAAATATTTTATTATACAAATAGGTGCTGATACTACAATTTTCTCATTCGTTCACCAATTGAAATAAATGACAAACTTGATCCGTTAAATTCATTATTAATTGTTTTCCATCGTTATTATTAAAAAGAAATATCATAATTCAATACGAAAAAATACGAAAGAAAATAAAAGTGTAGCGAGTAAAACGCTTTTTAAAATATATATCTAATTATTTTTTTTAAATGCGAAAAAATTTCATGAAAATTGATAACTATCTTAAAATCGTCATTTATTGTATCCAATTACAATATTCTACAATATAATTCTACAAGATAAAAACACGAAGAAAACAAAACTTTAATTCATTTCAATTCAGTTATATAACATTCAATTATGATCTATCCTTTAACAAAGTCCAATATAATTATTCCGTCAAATACTCGAAAATTTGAACGATCGAATCAAAGTATTAATCACGATGATTAGTACATTAAACGTCGAAACTTCAATTCAGAGGCCATTATTCAACATTCAACCATGATCTCTCCCTCAACAACGTCCAATATAATTCTTCCGCCAAAAATTCGAAGAATCGAACGAATCAAAATATTAATCACGATAATAATTAATATATTAAATATTATATATATTATTAACGTATTATAATTGGATTGGTTGAAAATCATGGAAAATCGATAGAATATAAACTCCCTTCTTCGTTTTTACGAATTCCGGTTGTGCTTCTTTGCCGCAGGGGGCCTGGATTCCAGCTTGGTATCTACCTTTGGAGAAGAGTGAGGGAAAAGTACTCCCGGCCAGGATTCTCTTCTCCGTTGCCAATCGTTATCCGAGATTTATTGTTTCCCGAGGATCGGCGGGTCACAGAATCGGGTTCATTCTCCTGCTCGCCCTCACGAGGGTTCCCCATTCAAGCGGGGCTGCTTTGCATAAATTTCCGTGCAGATGCGACGCGATATCACATCGGCGTCGTGATAGAAATAGAATATATATATACATATATATATATATAAGATATATACGCGAATACAGGAGCAAGAGCCGATATCAGAGGAATTGATATTTCTTTTCGTTCGAATAGTTTCGTTTTTTTTTGAAAAATTGTTTTAAAACGATCTTCTATGGAAAAAAACATTTGGATAATTTTTGATCGGAATAATTTTCAATCATTATCAATTTGGAAATTGATAAAACTTAGAAAAAAAGAAGGAATTGGACAAAAGTGGTAAGATATTCGACGAATTTTCATATTTTGTTTTCTCGAAAACTGGTAAACGATAATAAACTTTATATTTTTCGTTTATTTTCGTGCGTTTAAAATGACTCGATATTTCTATCAATATTTCGCCTATATCCAATCAGAAATTAGCCAAATTTTTCACCGGTTTCCAAACTCGATTCCCTAAAAAAAAAAAAAAAGAAAAAAAAATAAAAACGAATCCATAAACCAAAAAAAAAAAAAAAGAAGAAATTTTACGCAGCATCATTTCGAGCAATCCGCTACCAACCTACCATGTACCATCCTACGTATCACATAATACGCGAATATAACGTGCACACATGGTAAATTTACACAGACACAAAGACGTGCACGTGATAAGCAACGTAACGCGTATGCGTAGGTATTATTGATTCGTTGCCAATATAATGCGCGTTGATGCACGGGTCAGGCCAGCCAGATGTACACACGTACACGGGGGTCACCGTGTAACGTAAGTAAGTAGCTGGTCCCCACCTTTCGATCGGTTCTACGTGACGGCAATTGGCCAGTCACAATGTACGCCGATATATGCGCCACCCGGGCTGATGAAACAGTTGTACGTACAGCTAGTAACACGCCTTGGTTGGTACGCCTTGCTTAATGGAAACCTTTCCTTCGGCGCATCGATCGATAGATGGATCTCCGCGGAGTGCAGAGTTGGAATGGCGGTGTTGCACGAGGCGTCCGTTTCTTACGTATGCACGGGATCAGATCTAGAGATTAGTGGGCCGGTTTCGAAGTAGGCGAAAACGAGGGAGGAAAAAGAGGGGGGAATTAAAGTGCTGTTTATTGCGAACATCGACCGGAGTTTGATATGCAACGAGAATACGAAATTGGCCGGAATTAATCGGTGTTTTGATCCTTCCTGGCCGGAAATGTTGTATTAACCTCCTGGGTAGGAGCGTGAAACCGATCGTTTTCGTGTTCTTCGACTCGAGAACAATGGGGGGATGGTTCGGTGGAAAATTAGCCTTACGGAGGAAGAAGGTTTATAAGCGAGAACACGAACGTGGAATATCGTTAGGGGAAGGAGGGGAGGGGGACGTTGGAATTTTATCGAGCGAGCGAGGAGGGAGTGTTTGGGTGGCGGAGGCGTGGAGGCGCGAATGATGAATATTTGATTGGAGAACGGTAGAAAGTGGGAAAGAAAAGGGAGTTTGGCGGAGATTATCGTGTTGTTGTCGAGATACCTCGATGCTAGAGTTTTACTTGAAAATACAACTTTCATTCGGCAAGGTTGGCATAATCGTGGGGAGTTTCGTTTCGAGTTAACCGAGTTTCATAGGTTGTTGTTTGCCTTTTGCCTCGTTCGATCTTTCGTTTTGGAATTTGATATCTTCGAAAATAGGAATCTTGTTGTTCGAGAATTACCAACTATTTCGAAACGATGCGAAAATATCATTGCCTTTTCGGTACAATCCTACAAATTTATCCGGAAGTTATCTATGTTGAAAAATCCTTTCAAACGTAAACGTTTATATCCGATACACGTGCGATAACTCAAAGAAGGGATATCCGTGTATCGAACGTTTTTTTTAAATCGAATTTAAACGTACGCGGAACAAACCTGTATAAAACTATAAAAATCCTGGCATTTTATTGCGACGCGTATAAGATTCGGATCAAACTGAGTATAGAGAACCAAAATCGCGACTAACTTTTCTTTCAGGATACGTTTAACGGTGCAAATTCGTCCATCTAAATCTTTGCATCTTAAAACATTTCGATCTTTCGCGTACGTTAAAAGAATAGGACAGAGTAGAAACGCATATAGAACGCGATGGAACAAATGTATCGCGCGTGACTTTGCATTTTAAATACCATTTCTATCTCTCGTTTCTCTACTCTATATACAAAATAGGAACGGTAATTGCGTGTATCTGTTATTATCGAGATCGAAAATAGGTTCATCTGTTGATGAAGAGGATTTGATTTGACTGGAATCAAAATATTCTGTCAATATTTAATTGTTTTTTTACATTTTCAATAAGAAAGTATTAAAATATATACTATTTCCAATGTAATTTGTAGATAAATTATCAATAATTCACTTACAATAATTCTCACCAATGAATCTTTGATATAAAAGTGTATTATATATTAATATGATATTAAATTACGAAGAGATATTTTCTTTTACGAATTTTTAATTCGTTTCGATTCTCATTGATGTACTATCGCACAGTGACAACGAACGAAGGCATTGACATTTCTTTCGTATGAATGTTTAGTGATCGATCCTCGTCGATGTACCATCGTCGATGGAACATCATATGCTAAGTCAACGATGCTTTATCAATGGTAGTGGAAGTATGAAAAGCGGGATCGATATTTTTTTCACAGCTATGAGTATTTGATGATAATTCGTCGAAACATTGTCAACTTAACGCGATGATATTTGACAGCGAAAATGTCGTAGACATCGATTTTTCTTTCGTAGTTTAATTCGTCGATTCTTATCAATGTTTCGTGTTACTATTCAACGATATTTCGACAGTGATAGCGGATAAAGAATATTAATATTTCTTTAGCAACCGTGAGTATCTAGTGATAATTCGTCCATCCTTATCGATGCATTGTCGAGTATGTAATGTTTCGTGTTGTCAACAATATTTGGCAGCAAGCAAAGACTATTAATATTTTTTTTGCAACATCTAATGATAATTCGTCGATTCTTATCGATGCATTGTCGAAGCATCGTCGAGTATATATGTAGATATCCCGTGTATCGTTGCTAGACGATACTTTAACAGTGATAATATATCGAAGAGTGACATCGATGTTTCTTTCGCAGTTATGAGTGTTTAATAGTTGATCCTTATCACTGTCAAAGCAGCGTGTGATATGTAATGTTTCGTGTTGCTATTCATCAACGATACTTGGACAATGGCAACGGATGAAGAGTATTAATATTTCTTTCGCAACTGTGAGTGTCTAGTGATAATTCGTCCATCTTTATCGATGCACTGTCGAGTATATAACGTTTCGTGTTGCCATCCGTCAACGATACTTGGACAATGGCAACGGATGAAGAGTACTAATATTTCTTTCGCAACTGCGAGTGTCTAATGATAATCGATCCCCATCGATGCATGTTCGAAACGTTGGACGACGGTTCGACAGCGTATACAACGAATGTGTTTCTTGCCTCGCGTGTCGTATCGCGGACAACACCGAGACTCGGATGGAGCACGTACGAACGCTTGCCCAAGGGCAATTGTCCACTTTGTTTGCCGGGCCGAGTAGTAGCTGCGCAAACTTATACAACAATTTCGTTCTTAGTACCCTCAATTAACTTGAGAGCAATTAGCATTCGCTTCAACTCGAACCGCTGCGAAACGTCGCTCGTTCCCAGCGTACCTCTTCACCTCTCGTCTCGTCGTCCTTTCAACTTTAAACCGTTATAGGTCGTATAACGTATAAAGTGGCCGTTTTCTTCGATTAAAATTAACGCGAGCCACTTTTGCTCAAAGTAAAGTAAAGTAAGTTTTGTTCCAAGTTCGTATTCGCCGGAAAGGAAATTTTCGTTGACCGACCGATTAATGAATTCTAATCGGGCTTTGATCGGGCGCGAAGAGATTCGATTGTTTCAATCGGGCAGGTTACGAAAATATTTCTCGATACGAAACGAAGGGATCGAATTGTGATTTCGATCCGTGGAAAGAGATAGGAAATTTACAAGTGGATGTAAGTGGAATTATATAAATGGAATTCTATCGTACAATACGCCTATTGTACGGTAGAATTCTATTAATCCATTGGGATACAAACAGGCTCGCGTAATAGGAATTCACGTTTATTCACGTAGATAAGTAGATTCAATCGGCAGAGGTTCGGCTAATCGAGCACTGACCAAAATTTCCAATAATCAGAGCTCGGATAAATGGAATTCTATCGCACAATCGTAAATTGAATATTGAAAAATTTTCGTGATTATTCGAAATAAAAAGAAAAAAAAAAAAGCACGAAAGAGCATGAATGTAGACGCGTTTGATCTTATTAAAAGTAAATCATAGATAAAAAATATATTTTATTCCGTGTAATCCGGATTATAAAAAGATTTGGAACGTTTGCAGATAGATATTGTAATAAACGATGTTATTCGATCCGTGTTTCGTCTAAATTCTCCGGAACAAAACGTACGAATCGCCCTAATTTTCAGGTTAGCGATATTTTTTATCTCGTAGCTAAATTACTTTTTATTTTTGAAAAGTTTACGAGTACTTAAAAACTTTTTACAAGTTTTACTCGTCGTCTTCGTAGCTGGATTTTCATACAGGGTGTTACATCTGAAATAATGAAATATTTAGAAAGAAAGTGATCGCAATAAATAATAATTTGTATGATAATAAAAAGTTCCAGAATCCGATATAGAATATTGATAAAAAAAAAAGCAATATCGAAAATTCACGATTCAACTTATTCCTTTAACTGGTGCAAATACAAATTTTAATATTCTTTTAAATACTACGCGAAACCGGTTATTCTGAAATTTTCCCTCTTTTTCCCTCCAGCCAAATAATTTTCGAAAGAAAAACTCCCATTTTAAGCTTCGTAGTTCAAGCATAGTAGGTATCTTCTCCTAATTTTTCTAATTTTTTCGTTCGTAATAAAAAACGTATTATATTCTATATTCTCGAATTTACCCTACTTTCCTCGATAAACTGAAAGAAGAAGAAGAAAAAGGAGAAAAAAAAACATTCTACGAAAACGGATTTAACATTTTCATATTTACTTTTCTATAAAAAAAAAAAAAAATCATCCTCTTCCCAATTGCAACACGTTTATAACCTCGTGTTTTCACAAACCAGAAACAGAAATTCTTCCATTTCAACTGATCAAACGCTATAAAATTTAAGCCTTATCGAACACATACTAGATAGATAGGAATAGGTAGATATAGAAATGCAACATTTTCCGTTGGTTGTAGAACCGTACGTAGAGGCAAGATGTTCGTGGCGCCTGGTAATCATTAACCTACAATGTCTGCTCGCGTCACGATTATCCAGCGCATAATATCTCTATTTCATCGAAGAACGTGACTCGTCATACGTGATCCTGCACACGTCGAATTATCGATAACCCCGGCCTGTCGTTCGTCAATGTCCGTATTTTTATTTTTTTATTTTTCTTTCTTATCTTTTTTTCTTCCCAACGCCTCTTAATACGGGAATAAAAATTTCCCACTCGAATCCGAATCCGAATTTGCCTCGGACGATCGTCACGTCCCGTTCGAGAGAGAAATCTTCTTTGCTTCGCGGAGAAGGAACCGTTTTTTTCGCGAGCGAAAATGGCTGGAGTCTCGTTATTTTTAATTGAGGTGAAACTAACAGTTTTAAGGGAGAGGGGCAGAGGGAGTGGTGGAACGACTCTATTCCAACGAGCAATGACTCGACGCGGTAGCCACGTTAATTATCCGCTTCGACGAGACGAAACATTTCGCGTTGTTCACGGGTTATGGGAGAAAGGAGCGAGGTTATGTTGATAATTCCAAGCAAAGCGAGATATTAAACGATTGAGATCGGTTGAAGAGGTGGAAATAAGCGGGGAAACAGTATGGATGGAATTTAATGGTGTTTTTTTCGAGTTGCAATTTTTTAAAAATAATTTTCTATTTCTTTTTTCTTTTTTTTATACAAGGTAAGGAAAATTTGAAATTTTCTACAAAAAAAAACAATTTGCGACCTCCTTGTTTCCTGACCTGGATATTTAAAAAAAAGACTTGATAATTTTTTTAGAAAGCACGAGTTTTTTATCTTTGTTTCAAAATAAGTAAAGGAGATAGAGGAAATTTTATATATTATTAATTATATCGGTGTATAAATAAATGATAAAAGGAATAATGTGTAATTTTTGACGCATAGGTTCACGAATTAGTCCTATCCCAATGATATGATCGATTACGTAATATCTAGAAAGGCATATTCAGTCCGCTTTGCTGTTTGAGTTACGTGTCTATCAGGATGATAGCTATTCGGATATTGTTCACTGAACAAACGAGGTGCAGCGAATGCGTTGCCACCCACTACTAGGAATATGTCCGTGTATTCTCGATTGGTACCCTGTTCAAGATAATTAGGAAATTATACTCGTGGATTGTTTTAGTGAATGGAACAGATGTGATAATCACGAACCTCTTGATATTAGATTCTCGAATTTTTCTTTTTATCTTTGATTCAATAATTTCACAATATCCAATATCTTCTCCCACGTTCGATTAACACTGTACAGATTTGAAACGATAAATATAATTCCTTTTCTCCTCTTTTCTTTTTCCAAGATTCTCAATTAACGTGACTCAACATTTTCACAAATTATTTTTCATATTTTCTCGTAACGAACATAGAGATTTAAAATAACAAGTTAAAAAAAAAAAAAAAAAAAAGAGAAGAATAATTTCCACAAATTAATTTCCAAATTAACCTCGCTATCTTGATTAATAAATTACTTATTTTCCTCGAAAACTTTTAATCGAAACTTTTAATTCAACGATCTCTCGATGATAATTATTAACGAACCGCGTAGGCCGGTAACGGAATAATTTGTTTCCCTCGATCGAGCTCCGATTATCTCGCGCGATACTTCCGCTTTGGAAACGCTTTGTTACACGAGCGTGGGTTACGCGATATCTTGACCAACATCCTCTACACTACGCGTTGCTGCTACTACCGTTAGAACGAGGCAAACAACAGGATATCCTGCGCGAAAACCACTTGTCTCCTGATCGATTCTCGATCCTACCTCCCACGCGCTTTCGATCTCGCCGATCTCGCAATCTTGACTCCTGTTGGCCCTTCCTGTCACGTTTGTTTGCGGACGAATTGCGTCCAATGTGTGTGTGCAGATTTCCTGTGTGTGTCACGCGATTCAATGCCGTGCTGTATCGTTTTTGGTATCGACATCAGGGGAAAGGGGGAGGGGGAGGAGAGGGGGCGATAACGTGTCGTTTGCTCGCATGGTTGCAATCGCCGATCGTAAACCAGGAAATTCCGGAAGGAGGAATGGCCGAGGTGGGGAGAGGGAAGGAGGAGATGGAGCGGCCCAATAAAGTAGTTTCCATTTTTATGAGTTTCTAAAGGATTGTTAAGTTTGAGGCTGTTAACTTTCGTCTTTGCTCGATACAAGGCGTGCTGTTCGATCATGGGGGCTTTGGAGGAAAGGAGGAAAGGAGGAAACGAGAAGTCGTAACAAAAAAAGAGGAGAAGAGTTTTCATATTTCAACGTTATAACGTGTACAAGGTGCCAAGATTGTCCAGCTGAAATATTTGCTCTATTTCGGGAAAGAAAATTACGAAAATGTGTGGTGGCAAACAATTTTATTGCAAGTTGCATTGTAGACGTTTTGGGATATGTATGGAATTTCCTTTAAGTGAAATTTGTTTCTTTGTTTCTTTGAGATAGATATATTTCTTTGTTAATTTATGTTATCTATATGTAGTCTCATCAAATTCTTTTATCGTAGGATCGAATGAAATGTTCGTAAATTAAAGTGTTTTACTTTGTACAATTCACAGTTTCAATGTATATAAACAAGTAGCCATTTAGATAGGTACGATGGCTTTTTAAGGGCCGGCAAAGGCAATTAGCACGACCCTATTCACAGCAGGAATTTAGTACGTGACAGAGTTTGTAATTAACAAAATTTACAGCTGTAAATCAAGCAATATATATTTGTTTTTATATTAAATATACTTTTTATTTATTTTTTTTTATTTTCCAAAGTATATTTCTATATTTTCTTACATTTTTCTACATTTGCTTTCTTAACACTTTTGTAAATTTTCCATTTTTAATATTTGCATATGAGACTTCATTTACAAACATTTCAAATAAGCATTTCTGAATATCATTTACTGCTGCATTTATTTTTTCTTTTATAAATTGTTGATGCAATAGATTTTGCCCCTTAAGTTAGGCAAAAAAGTAAGAAGTTGAAAATTTTAGTACCGGTGGCGCCATCTCGCGTTTGGATCCTCGAAGTTCCGATTTGTTATTAGCATAGCAGAATGTGAAAGGAGGTATACAGAGTTAGAAACAAGGAAAGCAATATTGTATGAGAGAGATGGACAAATTTGGGTCACGTGACATTGGTCACATGACTATATATTATTATTTCGTAGACGCAAGATTAAAAATTAATTAATTATTAATTTCCCATTGAAAATTTCTACACTTTTAAGCACTCATTACAAAGCTGAAACTTCAAACAATTTTCACATATAGCTTTTAACGATAGTTTTGTTTTAATTAATTATTTATTAATGATTAACAGATGATGTACAGACTGACACTGCCACTGCAGGATGCATTTTTCACTAATTTCTTGTTATTATGAGATTAATTTATAAATATGAATGTATAGATTTGAAACGTTAATCTCTCCTTTACTTTCACGTTTAATTTTTGTTTGTAACTTTGTTGCTATTTGGATGAATAAATTGATTATTTGTTACTCAATTATGTAATGGAGATTTGCGACCGAGACACTGTCTCCGATAATCGTTAATAAATAATTAATAGAAAAGAATTTCTGGTTAAAATTTATACGAGAAACTTGTATGAAGTTCTAGTTTCAAGATGCGAGTCTAAAAGTGCATAAATTTTTAGTATAAAATGAATAATTAATTAATTTTCAATAATTGTCTATGAAGAGATGATGAGAAAGTGGTCACGTGATGCATGATAACGTCTGTCCTTTTCGCACAATGTTGCTCTCCTTCTCTGTGACGTCACGAATACCTCCTTGCACATCCTGCTATGCTATTAACAAGTCGGAGCTTCCACGATCCAAACGCGAGATGGCGCCACCGGTATTAAAATTTTTATTTATTTTCTTTATCTATCTTACAGATAAAATGTAATTTACATTTTTACGCATCAAATCAAATTCCATGTATATTTTTGTATTTTTATATCTCATGCTTATGCATATTTCGTATATATTTATGTTCTATCACATATATTTTGTACATATTTCATATTTTTCAACTTTTTATACGTACATTTATATCTATACATTTATATCTATATTTTTATATTCGTAAATTTCGAATTTATATATTCCTTCTTGCGAAAAATTATAGCTTTAAACAAGAATTTTTACGGTCAGAAATTTTGATTTTTATATTAAGGGAATATAACCCGAGAAGAAGTGGCACGAGAAATTTTTTCAATGTTTCCAAGAATGAACATTTTTTCGCGGCACGTACATTTACATTCATATTCTGGACACGTGTAACCAATGTAGTCACGAATTTAAAAATTTTTAATACGCTCTAATTCTTCCATTATCATATCACATCTTCTTCTTCATTCATGAAATACTTCCAATGCCAATGGATCACCCTGTACATTTCGATCGAAATTGCTTTACCATTAGGGATACTTGTGCGATTTGACGATTGCTATCGCGAATGGACCTCTCTGTATTTATTTTAGAAATTGGGGGAGAACGAATCTCGGATAGATACATTTTACGGATAAAACGGTTGTTTTTTTGTAAAGCTTTATTTTCTTCTTTTTTTTTTTATCGTTCGATGAAATCACAGATTCATATGTGAACGAATCGAGATATCGTTCGGCTGACCGGATATGACCGGTGATCGAATAAAAAAAAAAAAAAAAAGAAAAAAAAACACCGAGTTTCTTATAAATGGGTACAGGTTATAAAATCACTCGACCCGTTTTTTTTTAACGAAATGAAATTTTCGAAACGAAAAATATTTTTATCTTATTGATTTTCTTGTCAAAGCTTCGCCCGAACGGTGAAATCAAATTATTCCCCGATGTGATCGTGTGTATGCCAAAGAATTATTCTCTTGCAAGTTATCGATTCGCTTGCGCTTATTTTCTATGTACGTGAAAGCCACGTACATAAATTCCAAACTTTCTTCTTTCTTCCTTTTTATGTACAGGGTGTCTCACTTCAATTGCTCGCTAAAAATAAATCGAACAAAGGGGAATAGGATCTTTTTGTTCGAGTTGTTTAATTTTATCCGACTTTTGAATAATCAAAGATCAGTGAGAAGTGAGGAGGTTAGGTTACGTTAAAAATAACAATTTTTTTCACTTCGAACTTTTTACTTTCGAGTTTAGAATCAAACGATCGATCAAATTTTCAAATTCAATTTTCAAAAAACAAAGATCTCATTTGAAAAAAAAATTTAAAATTCCATTTATTTTTTTATTTTTTTTATTATTTAGTTTCGTAAAATCATCCTTTTTTTCCTTTTCGCCGAGACGCTCAATTTTCTCAAAAAGAGAAAGAGGAGAGAAATTTCATTCGAAAAAAAATGTAATTCTTCTTTCTTTTCTACTTTTGTATTATTTTATATTATCACTATTTCATGGAATCGTTCTTCATTCCCTTCTTTCTCTATTTTTGCTCGACACCATTTTGAGACAGCATAGGGGAAAAGGTTGTACGAGGGATTTTTCCTTTTTTGGTATCGATTCCCTAGCTTGGTTTTCTAAAACCATTGCAACCTTTGCAACGTCGAAATAGCGCATATAAGAGCGAGTCTCCATGGCTAAACATTCGATGGCCAACGCCTACTCCATTCTCCGGATATCGAGAAAATTGAAATTTTACGAACGATCGTACTACTTGCATACACGTACCGTGTATTTATATCGACCAACAATACGTACTTTCGTCGATCGAATCACGCTTTCCTCGATTTCCTTCTTTCATCCTCTTTTTATCAGAGAGATTCTTGGTTGAATAATATATATATATATGACGAGACGACGAGCATACGTTACATATTTTATTTTGTTTATGATAATAATTTAATTAAATCAGCTTGTTTTCCTCGGTCGGTAATATTTTCGGAGGATCAAAGATGGACGAAGGCGAATTAACCGTTAATCACATCCGTCTTGCTCTACTCGCAAATGCGCATACGATATAATGGATGTGTATGATTTATGGAATAACGCGCATACTCGTATTACTCTATGAGCACGCTAAAAACGAAAGATACCGAAACGTTGAATAAATAACGAGACGTTAGGGGATACGAGTTAGTCGAGATGAAAAGAGAACGAGAAATCCATCCATTTAGATACAAATATACGGATCACTTTTTAAATTAGAATTTCTACAAATTTCCTTATATAAATAGAAATATAGAGATATATTTCTTCACATCGTATCGATTTTAACATCTCGAGGCGAAACTCGGTCGTATTAATTGAATCTTCCGATAAGCTGATAGTTCGAATAGACGAAAAAAAAACAAAAAAAAAAAGGAAGAATAATAGTTTCCACTTTTGGATCTTGCCCCTGCTTGTTCAAACATTCGATTGAACGTAAAAAAGCAAACATTGAAACGGATCTACGTTCCACAAAAAAAAAAGGGAGAAAAAAATACAAGTCAATCCAAATTACCACGAATCACGAAGAATCGTCGTCACACGATACAAATATTCGCGTTTGATGAAACAACGTGGCATAACGATAATAAACAAGTAATCATTTATATCGAACGCAATTTTTGGAAACGGATTCTCCAATGCTTCTCTTCGTTGTTTCGCTTGATGAAACACGCGAAACGTTCGATTCTTCAACACCTTGATTTTCAACATCTTCGAGACCCAGGTTAACCTCCCTGTGAGGATCTTCCCAGGAATGATCGTCTCGTATTTGCGACACTCGAGCCTCGAGAAAGGAAGAAGGCTTGCTCGAGAGATAAGGAAAGAGGAGTCGGCCTTTAACAGAGGCGACGCGAGTGTTGAAACTGTTGAACCACGGTTAACGTGGGATCTTTGGTAAAGTGATAGGAAGAAGTGGCTTTCGTTTCTCATTTCTCGGGCCTCGAGTAGACTTTAGATATCTCTCTATATAAGCAAACTGGACCGTTCGTTCAACGACCATCTCGAGCTCGGATCTTGAGCAAAGGTTTGTCTCCATTTAACGAGAGCGAGATGTAAATGTCAGTTCGTCAGTGGAGAGATATGGGTGTGTGGATGGAAAAAATAATCGGACATTTTTTTTTTTTTTGGATTTTTCGGAAATTTTTCCCTTCCCTTTTTGTTTATACAAAGGGGAATTTTAATTTTAAATTTCTGTTCAGCTTTTGAAAGCTTTTTGATCGTTCCAAGATCCATCGATTATATTACGAATTTTTTCTCCGTTGTTCGATATTCGTTTAAGGAAAGAAAAAGATATTTTAATCTCGAGGAATAAGATCCTCCTTCCCGTCCCATTGGATAGAAACGAAAAATAAAAGAAAAATGGATGTCATTCCAAGGATTGTGTATATATATATATATATACACACACATACAACATCGCATTGTTTCGTCCATCTTGAATGGCGCGTGTGACAATAAAGAAGAATCACCTCGAAAACTCGATACCTACTTCATCTAAAAATATTTCATACCTCGCCGACAAACGGAATACCTCTTTGTAATCGCGAGTAGAGAAAAGAGGAAAAATCCAACCGACGGTATTTTCCGATACCTCGTTTCATTTAGTAGCGAGAGATATTCATTTACGACACATAATCTCTCTCTCTCTCTCTCTCTCTCTCTCTCTCTCTCTCTCTCTGTCTGTCTCTCTATGTATACATATATACATAAGGCCGCGGTAAATAGGGATTATTCGAGTAAAACGAATGAGCCGTGCCTACTGTTTTGTAAGCCAAATGGGATTAACTGGTCGTACATAAGGGATGCGGTTTTTTTTTCGCGGAGGAAATTCCCGGCGCATTGTCGTCGACGATATCTGGCCAAGGCAGCACGAAGAGAATAGAGTAGCAGGAAGAGTAGAATGGGGATTACGAGCAGGTGAATACTTCATTATGAAGCCTGCATGGAAACTTGCGGAATGGTAATACTTTAACAGGCCGAGGAGGAGCATGGCTGCGGTTGTCCCGGTGGACTATCATCCGCCCCCCTCCCGTTCTCCTTTGATGGAAGAAAGGATTATTCTTAACTAGGAAAAGGGAATATTTCTCTCTTTCTCTCTCTTTTTCTCCTCCATTTTCTCCGGCGCCACTACCTCCATTACTTCTTCGTCGACGATAATTGTTGCTGTCGTTGGGAAAAAAAAGCTGGCTTCATTGTTTCGAAATTTTTATCTACGAAATATATATATATATATTCTTCTTTTTGTCTCTAATTACAGCGGTTACTCCACCACTTGTTCTTCAATTATACCGAGTGCGTCTTTATTATTATAACCACGCGAAAATCTTCTTCGATCCTTTTCCTCTTCTTCTTCCAAGTCTAAATTTCGAAAAAAACTTCTCTATCGTGATCGCGATGCCGTGATTCTTCGCCAATTAAAATTTCCTCTCTTCTTATCAAGAAGGGCTGGAAAGAGTATACATATATATATATGGGTGCGATAAAGGAGAGCCAATGTTCGAATTAGTCGGTGTTCCGGAGACACGCGTTTGGATTTTCTCTCTTTCTCTGTCTCTTTCTCTCAGAAACAATTTCTTTCTCGCTTCCTTGCTCTCCGGGTAAGAGCAAAAATTAGAGGGGAGGAGGCGAATTGGCTGGAAGGATGGAATTGCACGATAGAGATCGGCTTCGCCAATAACCGGTATTCCTCCTCCTCTTCTTCCACCAGCAAAAGTCTTCGACTCGACGTTGTTTCACCGTTTCGTTCGCTCGAAACTCGTGCTCGTCGCTTTTGATAACTTGGTCGGACAACCGTTTCCCGGTCCCTACGATCTTGTATCGAAGGCACGTATCGCCCTGTCACGATTTATCATTGGAGATAGCCGGTACACGGGAGGAACGTTGTTGGTTGGCGTTACGATAAAGATCGCACGTAGTGCACGTAACTCGTTCGAGGATCTACGAGGAAACGTTTGAGCTGAATCGGGGCCTGAAATCTGATCGATCGAGATCGTCGATACTCTCTGCACTTTCGTTCTCCCTATTTTTCTTCTACTCGTCGAAAATAAATTCGAAATTGCTTATTTATCCGCTCCGATTTTAATTTTAATAACTGATAAAATTGTGCGTTTCTTATGCGAAGTATAACGTGGCGGAGTCGTCGAAATCTGATATCGATCGATCCGAGATCGTTCTCGATATCTTTTCTTTCGAGAATTTGAAATTCTCCGTTCCATTTTGACGAGCAAAAATTTAGTATCATATATCTTTGCGCGATACGTATAAATTATGAAAAAAATCATGTAGAACGTAAAATATAGAAAATATGGAAAAGACATGATAGATAATGAATTTTGATAATTATTATTAGAAAATGTTGGGGATATTGTCATTGATAATTTCTTCATTTCAATTTTGACGACCAAAAATTATGTTTATGAATTAAATATGTGGACTCGTCGTAAAAATCTGGTCGATATTTCTACTCGTCGAAAATAAATTCGAATTTCTCCGTTCCATTTTGACAGTCAAGATTGATGTTCATGGATTAAATAGATTATGATATATATATATATGATAGAGCGCCTAATCAAGAAATAAGGTACGATGTGTAAGTTTATTATATTGTATAATACGAAATTTTGAATACGGGAAAATCAATCGTACGGGCTGAAAGGGTGCGATAAACAACGAATTTCGGTTATTATTATCAGAAAATGTTGGAGATATTATCGCTGATAATATCACAGTTTCAATTTTGATGACAAAAAGTTTATTTATGAGACGCATAAATTCAACACTATTTATATTTTTGCGTAATTATTATTATCAAAAAATGTTGAAGAATAACTCTATAAAAAAGTGATTTTCATTGCACAACTTTAGCTCATCTGTTATGTAACAATAACATCGATCCGCTTGGTTAAACGCGTTATTAATTTAACATTAATTTACCATATTGCGGAAGAGATTATTAAGCGGAAAAAAGGAAAGCGTGTGACACGAACGAAATACTAGCTTTAAAATTAAACCGCTAAAAAGATGATAAACTCAATTTTTGATTAAATTTAAAATGTAAACTACAATGACCTCTCTTATGATTTTGTCATTAATAAAAAATAGAATACAAAATCATTGAGGCTCGATATGAGTCCTTACTTTAAATCTATTTGCTCATACATATATCTAAAAAAATCTAAATTTAAGTATATGCAAGTACTTACTGTCAAAATATTTACTTCTCTCTATTTCACGCAAGCCAATAATTTTCTGTTTTCCAACGAGATCAAACTCACACTTCATTTATTCGCATAAAGGCAATAGCAGTAACGTTATAAGATATAGATTTTATAATTGTAGACTCTTGTCTTGCTTATTTGCGTATTCTATTCGACACATGGATCGTCAACCTTTAACTTGTCAGTTATCATACCAGATTACAGACATTAAGATTAGTAAAAACACGTAACTCGAGCGAATAAATTCTCCCTTTCACCCTGCTTCCTCATATGCATTTCAATGCCGTACATAATGACTCGAATAATGTATATTAACTGGACAAAACTTATTTTCGAATAAAAAATAACATCTCAAAACATCTATTAATTTAAATCATTATAAATTATTAATAAGCTTTTTTTTGTAAAGTTAAATAATTACCAGAAATTTGCACAATTTAATGATTTGTCAGTGTAATGATTTTTTATATGTTCCACGTCGTTCCACGTAATAAGAGTTGGATATATGAAAACTAGAAATTTTCTACTTTATTTTACCGCTATATTTGATTTGCAAAACTTTCCAAAACTGTATTAAAATTAATTTTAATTAATTACGCTCATGACATACACGAGCACAATCGAACGCTGGCTTTCTTTTTATATATATTCAGTTATAATTTTCGTATTATACACATTTAACGAAATAATAAACTACAATAAAAGCAGTATTTCGTTCTCTAAAAATTAAATCTCCATATCCAAGCTCGAAACCGGGAAAAAAAATAATTTTGTCCAGTTAGCTCCTATTATTATATAGAACACTTCTGCTAAGATAAATCCATAAAACATAGCTCAATTTAACTGATAATATGTATTGCGCTATAATAAATTCATGTTGAGAAAATGGTGTACCCCCATCGCGTCAAGAAATAATTATTCGATCGAAATTAGATCTCAATTATAGATAGACGTATTATGCACCGTATTATGCGACACAATATAATATATAACTCGATATAACAATAGAATAAAGAAAAATACAAAGAAAGAAGTACTCCAAGTGCACCTGCAAAAAAAAAATCGTTCGAAAAATAGAACAGAGGAAAGTTTGGAAACTTTTACCGAAATTACCGCGGAAACCGGGCCCTCGTTGTATAATTTCCTGGGAATTGGGTTTTATTAACGCGATCATTCGAGTGACACGCGTCCCTCGGGCGGGGGACTATGAAACTCCTGACACACCGAGCGAGATACGAGGGGGTGGGGGAGGGGGAGAATACGCGGAGGGTTTTAAGGCCGGATTAAAGAGATTGCACGATGCGGTTGGCGAGTAGTTGTCGGCGAATCGATGACGTTTGCGAATAGAGATGAATGGCGCGTTGAGGGCGGTTTGTCCGGGGCGGTGTATCTTGGCAACCGTTCCGTTGGCTACTCGTGCCGGGCATAGATCACTTCCTACCCCTAATCGTTTTTCAAAACCCGTCCCGATCCATCCGCTGTCTCTATTTAACGGAGAATGATTAACCTCTCCACGTTTGCGCAAGATTTCCTCGTTTGGTTAGGGATTGTTCCTTCTAACGGGGTAATCGCCACCTCGACTACCCCTACCTGTTGGTTTCTTCTCGAGCAATATTATTATTCCGATTGTATTTGCTCGATAACGTTTGAACTGTGTTTCACCTTGATTTCTCAACGAATTATTTTAATTAACGATAATCGTTTTTTCTTAATTCGACGCGATATCCTTGTGTGTCTGCTCAACTCGAACGTTGAGTCAATCAGTTTTAATTATCGGTATCTTGTTCGAGACGTTCATCCCGATTTTTAAATAAATCTTCTAAATCTCGATTGACCGTTGAGTTATCGTTGCGCCATTGTCGAGCAATCGTGTCAAGTAATCTTAATTCCGATACCTGTTGGATCCTCGTCGAGTCCCAAGCATCATGCGTCGTCCACTTTTCGCGATCAGAGAGGCGTCGTGTTCCGATATATTTCGCTGCGTTCGAATATTTGCATAAACATGTACACTCAACTCGTAACACGGATGCAAATACGTTAAACGTTTAAAATATATATCGCGTTGTAATTACATTTACAATTTAGACCAGGATATACGTGTCTTTCCATTTTATTAATTTAATTTCATTGTCTCATTAAATTTCATTCTTCACCGAATATTCTTTCACTTATTGCTTTCTCTTTTTTTTCTTTAACGTTTACCCGACGTTGATCCATTCGCGTATCATCTATTCTCGTTTAAAATTACCCCCAATTGGCAAGCTCGATGGTAAAATACATTTTTAAAAAAATTTTATAAGATAAGATACTTATCGTTTCGTTGGGACGAACAGGGGAGTATCGTGTGGCATTGCCAAGAAAGAAATTTCTTTCTGAACCGGGGAAATTGCTCCCATCCAAGGATGTCGCGGGATGCGAGGAGTGGAAGTATGAAACGAAACCATCGAGACCACCTCCCCCGCGTTGAATATGCAACGCCCGGAAGTAAACGAATACCTTCGATAAATTTACAGTCTCTTGCTCAAAGGAATACGTAATCGGCTAGTTTTGAGTCGATTACTTCGCGCAACACGGAACACCACGATTATGCACCACAACCTGCATTCTTAAACCTTTTGTTTCTCGCCCTTTAATAAATAATTTTTCTTAACTCGAAATTTCTTTCAAATTTTCAATTATTTCAAATTAATGGAAATACTTTGGAATATCTTCAACGATTAATTGGAAATCGTTTCAAATTTTTACTTTACATCAAAAAAAAAAAAAAATGTACGCTCTACGTAAATCCGACCTCATACGTCTCACGTAACGAATTATCGCGATTAATTTTTTTTTTATTGCCAAAAATTTTAAAATTTCCTTCAAACTGCGTTATTATTTTCTACTCAAATACGGAGATCTCGAATTTCAAATTTGCATATGTAAGCTGCATACGTAAATACTCGGCTTCTCTCTCAAGGGATCGTGGATTAAAGTAAAACCCGCGCAAATTTTGCCTCGAGATACAAATAATAATAAATAAAAATCAAATTCACCTGGAAACATTTCGAACATTCGAACACATTTATCTTTTAAATTATCTTTTACACGTAGCGCCTCTCGTGAGAAGCTTATTAAAAAACTTATCGAAATTATCGATTATCCTGTCCCACGAAACGTATCACGAAATCGTCGCGCAAACGTCGAAAGATGAATGGGGGAGGCGAGGAGGAGAAGGAGGGAAAGGTTAGAGCGCAAGTTGGCTCGTCGCGGAGGATACACTTTCCATTTCACTTCTTTGCACGGGTGTTGATTACTTCCGACGGGGTTAAGCAAAGCTTCGAGCAAACCTTCTTTCGACGGGGACAAGTGAAAAAAAAAAAAGAGGAGGAGGAGGAAGAGGAGGAAGGCTGTAATGCCTCTGGCACCCCCTATTGTATCAACTTTCAAGTTCAGACCATAGAAACGCCTCGCGCCCCGGATTCTATCGCTGGTGGTTTCGTGGTGTGTGACTGTCGTGCCTAATTCTTTCGCTCCCCGCTTATTCTGAATGCGGTTCGAGTCTCCTCTTATTTTTTTTTTCCGGGTAATTCGATCTGGATAGGTATCTTCGTGAGTAAAAAGAAAAAAAAAATGGAAAGAATGAGAAACGTTTTTTCTTCGTGGGAATAATATTAACCTTTTTCCTTCTTCTTTTTCGTATTACGTATCATACATATTTATGTACGATCCGCTAATCGCAAGCTTTGAACAAAATCCAGCGTTCAATTTTTATTCATTTTATTTATTTGGGATGAATGAGCGATATATTTAGGTTTATTAGAGACAGATCGAAACTTTCTTATATTATCGTTATTTATCGTTTAGCCGAGGTGTTGAGGCGATGATTTTTTTCCACTTCCAAACGGTAGCGAAAGAATAAATTTATCGTAATCACGTCGTCGTGTCATTATATCGTGCTAACTTGCTTGAAATTTCAAAAATTTATTTTACGGATAAACCGTTGGATCAAACTATTTGCTGTTTATATTATTTTCAACGACACTTTTCCCGATATCTGTCGCATAACGATTAAATGTATCTATTTTATACTTTATAAATTGATATAAAATAAAAAGTCAGATGACACGGTTGATTTACACAATCTTTTCTTCGTCCCATTTTTTCTTTTTTTTCCCATTCACTTTCACAAATCATAAGATAAATCGTCTACGTATATACTTCTCCACAACACATTTTGATTCACTCATACATTTCAAGAAAATAAATCATCCGCTTCACCTCCCCGCAACATCCAAACAAAATAACGTTTATTTATTTTTCAATAAAAACGATATATTCTCCCTCTTGGTAGACCCTATTATTCAATCGTCCCGTAATAAGGGAAAATTTTCGAAAGGGAGAAATGAAACGAAAAGTGTTGGCACGGAAATATTAGTTTTTTTCACTGTACCGCCATCGTTTCACCGCCAGAAATTCTTCCTCCACGGTTTCTTGCAGCGATGAACGGCACCACGGTAAGAAACCAATTTTAACATCAGCTGCGCCCAGGACGAATGATTATCGAATCCGGCTATCGATTCGCGAAGAGGGATCGACGAAAAAGCGAATGGACCGTGCCACGCCGATCTATCCGTGTTCCATTACTCTCGAGGGTGTCTCGACCACGTAGACATCTGTCTTCCCCTCTCGTTTTTCCCTTATTTCTGGACACGATATTTTTTTTTTCCCCTCCAGAAACGTAACCGAGAATTTGGTGGGATTAATTTCTCGATCAGTCAAACGTGAAACGATTGGGTTTGAAAGTAAGGTAAATAAGGTAGTGCATTAAGGCATCAAGTAGTGGAATATCGAGCATCTAAGGGTGTATATTTTACACGTGTATCGTTCGATAAGGAACGAAGCTACGTTTCGTGTTATCCTAACTAAATTTTCTTCTCTTATCTACTCGAGGTTTCTACATTTATACATCCACGTTAGATTTATATCCCTGTTTGTTAAATCATCCGTGATACTTTGTTGATAAAGTGTTCTTAACTTGAGAAGGGTGGAAAAAATCGTTCAACAATTTTAATCGGTCAATTTTCAAAGTTTGAAGAATAGTTCGTTATTTCGGTCTATAAATGTTTGAAAATTTCACACATTCGTCGATAATTTTATCGATGTTGAGCGACACTCGAGATATTGAACGATAAAATTATCTAACTCTACTAAATAGAATTATAAATCGTTACAAGAATTAAGAATTATTACTTTCTTAAAATTATCCAGAGATCTGATTCATTCCTAAGTTTTTGATTTTTATCAACATTAGATGATGTTGTATATCCAATACTCTTTGCTCAGTTTGTCCAAAATGGTGAAGGCTGAAGGCTATTTGACTGCTGTACGTGCTCTCAAAGATTCTCTTCCGGTTCCATATCCACTTCCATATCCATCCTGGATCAGCTTTGGGAAATAATCTATCACCCCACGGGTATCCCTTCGGCGAAACTTTCTTGAGATACCGTTTAACCGTGATGAAATCGAGTCTTGGAAAAGTTTCCTCGTATTTTGGGAAACGACTGGGTATCAGACGATTCCAAAAACATGATTCCAATTAACATCGATGGTCTACCGAGCAATGAGCAATTTCGATAAAAAAGGGAAAAGTTTTACCAATAAAGAGAAGCGCGCCGAATAAAAGATCTTGCTTAATAAACCGGCACAAATAATTTTAGAAGAATATATAGATATATATACAATATGTTATGAGCGAAAATTGATAATATAGATTTGGCAACATACAATTGGTTTCGTCAATATATGTTGATATTAGTTTTATTAAGTATATGCTGTTTGTCGTGGAATACGAACATGTTTATTTCATCGGTTCAATTTTCGATGCAATTGGCAATGTTAATTATCGCGAACCGCTTTGAACGATATTCGACGATGAAACGAAAGCCAGAGTGATTTTTAACACCCCTTTTATATTTTCGAATCGATCTTCTTCCTATTGAGAGCCGGTTTAATGGTTGTTGTGAATCTGCTCGCTCGAATTAATAACTCTCGATATTTCATTCCTTCCTCCTTTTACGCCAAACGATCGGCCAATAATGCACGTTCGTCTTAATTCGAAATTGTTAAATAGAATCATCGAAATCAGACCGTTGTCTTTTCCATTGCTCCTTCCATTGTTCAAGGGCCATCCCAATTTACGAAAATATACACACGTACGATCTCTCTTTCGTTTAAACACATTTTCCATTGATTGAATGTACATCCATTAAATGGGCCTCGAACACTCCGTCCCCGTGATATGTACATATTTTGGTTGAAACGAAACAGAATGATTTTATAATAATGCCAACGTATCCAATTGATGGACGTAATTAAATCAACGTTTATTCCAATATTAATATCAATTTAATAAACACAAACTCCTCTCCTCTCCGCTTCCACTGATTTTCGAAATGCGAACTCGTTCGATATATATATACGTGTGTGTGTTTATGTGCTCGTTCTGCTCTATCTATGGATATCAACCAAATTTTACTTCAAGTCTTTGGATGGACACGTATATAAGATGTTTCAAAATATCCGTAGATCGATTGGATTGGAGTTAATAAATATTTAATTTTTAATACAACAGATTGCGATTAATCTCGCGATTAATTTCTCGTTCAAAATTTCGCGAGGACTTGACAGAAATTGGACCGAGTTGCAGACAGCCGTTTCAAAAGGGTAAAAGCAAGGTCAGTGGGGGGGTCTGTTTATTTGGCAAGAAACATTCCTTTCATCCAGTATTTCTCCCTATTTGGTTAACCTATAAATTTCTGAAATACTCGGTGCACGTGACTATAAAAAAAGAAAAAATGTCGATTTATCGTCATCACGAGGATGGAGGAGAGAAGGATAGAAGAAGAAACAAACGTTCGTAATATCGTTCTGCTATTTCTGCTTATTGAATCGTGTGTAATATAACGCGAAATGTTTGCATTTCTCACACACGGTCGTAGGAGGGTCGTTGGAGGATAAACGTCTCATCGATTAAGCGACGATGTGTGTATGTATATACTTGTGTGTTTCTTGACACGAAAAATGCGACGAAGCTTAGTAAGAATAACTTTGTTTCCTTTAAAACGCGGGGGGGAAAAACTCATTCATCGAGGAACAATTGTTATATAATATTTCATTCATAATTCCTTTTAAACTTTACTTACATGCATAATGGACGTATTATAATAATAAAATGAAAAATCGACCAATATCGCTTCAACATCTTAGCATCTTCGTTTATTTTAGCCTATCGATTTTTATAGGTTCGAACTATGATACATTAAAAATATAGTATAGCCGCGTCCTATAAAGGATAAATCTCTTGCTCGCATCTATTTTCATTATTAGCGGGGGGAGGGAGGAGAAAAACGTAATCTTTCTCTGCCAAAAGGTAAACCAATGAGAAATTGATGCGTTAATCAAAATGTATGATACCTCTTTTCGAGATCAAAATTTACAAGAGATTTACTCGCACCATAGTTTGGGGAACTTACCTTCGAGCGACTCTTATAACAAGCTAGACGGATACCAATTGCCACGTCCAAACACTTTAACGTTGTCGGGTTTCACACGTGCGTGTGTATCCTCCGTGTCGTATATGTGATATACAACATTCCAACATACTTTGGCCTCCCCCAAAATAATTTTACAATTTAATAATTTTTCATCAAAGCTTGTAATTCCATATTCAAATTATTTATCATACTTTAAGGCGATCAAGCCAAACTATTTCTACTGTACACTGCTTGAAAGAGATCACGTGGTATTTGTCACATATATTTCGTCCAAAAGGACGATTTATATCTAAACCTCGATGCGTAGAATCAAGGATATTCTAAGATAATAATTGTACATGAATAAGCTAGATATATTATATCCAAATGTATAATAATTTCGAAAATATTTCAGCTTCTTATCCAAACGATTATCCTTATAACTTTGTAAATGAAAATAATTTTTATGATTTTGAATATTCAACTTCTACTATTATGTAAAGTATCCTCGCTCTCCCCTTCTTCCCACCAGTGAACGATATTCGTTCTATTCGCAAAATATATTGTTCTGTTTCGAAATTAGACCGAGCCAACATCTCGAAGATTCATACGATCTTTTATAACAAACGCGACGAAGAATGTACACGCGAAGAGAGAGATTGGAAACGACGTTTTCCGAAACGTTAACCATTTCAGTTCTATTTATAAAATGGCGAGGGGGGGGGGAAGGCCACCCGATATTCGGGCGGTATCTTATTTTCGGCGGGGAATAAGAAGAGGGAAGGAGGGGGAGGGGGAGGTTGGCAGTTGTCAGGGAACGGATGTTCACCAACTTTCTACTTAAAGCAATATCCCGCGAGGACCGCAAAAATCTCGGCCATTAGAGAGTTCCGTGACGAGTTCCTCCTTTCTAAGACGTCAACTTCTTCTCGGTGAAGGAAATTCTTTTGTTCGTGCGGGGCCGTATGTATGGACGCATACTGTCGTATAAAGGGGATATTTTTAAGCCCCTGGAGTAGAAAAGCAGCTTGCCCATTGAAGGACGCATTATATACGGGCAGAAAATAGTCCGTCATAGACTCGGTAGTGTTTCCTCCTTAATTTGAAAAACCGTCTCACCGCATTCTTGGCGACGTTTAGCGAGACGCCGTTTATTTTTCAATTCAGGTTAATTTGCGGATACCTCGTTCGCCACCTCCCACTTTTCTCTCGTTGAAAATCACCAATGAAAATCATCGCTCTCCTCTTAATCGCGCTTCTTTCTCTCTCTCTCTCTCTTTTTCACCCTTTTCTTGAGAAGAGAAGAAAAAAAGAGAAAGACAGGCATCCCCCTCTTTCCCCCCGTATCGAAACGGTCCTTGGTCCGTTAATTGTTATAGCATTAGATATTTATTGTTCGCGAGATAATACCGTTCTCACCATATTTTGCCGGGCCAAGTTGGGTGTATCCACCGTGCTTGCTATCAAAAGCGAAGGAGGAGGAGGAGGGGACAGGTTAGATTTATGATACGGTAGTTGCTTCTTTGTTCTTTTCCCGGGCCCGAGAATTCTCCCCTGCGTCTCTTTGTTTTAATCGTACCGCCACTTTTATCTCGACTCGAATCTCCAGCAATCTTGACTTACGATCTTTTGAAATTGCGAAATTCCTCGCTACGTAACGGATAATAAATAATACATTTTTTTCCTCGACCCAAGTTTCTCTCCTTCTTGCGTTCTTGTTGTCCCCCTTCTCTTCCTTTCTCTTTCCGTTTCTAAAAGCGTTTGGAAAACGGACCGCTGGTCGAGAACAAGGGACGTAGTTTGAATCGACGAGAGGAGAGACGTACCTCGATTTTACTTTCGCCCATCGACGACAGGACGGCAGTGATTAAATTCGACGACGAGCACGGGACGCAGGCAAAAAGGTGAACGCAACCGAAAAAAAGAATTGCCGACAAAAGATTTTAACTACGTCGTTATTTCGATTATACTTTGAATCTCAATGGAGGATGTCCTTCGCCGCATCCAGCCTTGTCCTTTATCCTCTCCCCCTCTCTCTCTCTCTCTCTTTCTCCATCCCTCATTATCTAAGACTCGAACTCGCGGGATAAACGTTTATTCGCGGGAAATAACTTTTTTAATAGATTTAGATCTCGCTCCGTGCCTCTTTGCGCGCGAGCCTCGTTACGCCGCGGTTTGAAAATCTTTCTAATTGACTTGGAAACTCGAAAGTCACAAAGAAAACTCTTTAACGTTTTTCGATTAACGTTCGACGGATATTTGATAAATGGCGGGCGTATTGTCTGGCGAATCAAATTGTATTTCAAGGTGTATGCAAATAACTTGAAATAACTACTGGTTTTTGGTAGGTAGGTTGTTGTAAGGCAACAATGCAGTAAATATAAACCGTTAACAGGCTTCATCGACAGAGTGTCAAGTACGCCCTGTTTGGAGACGCGCGTGGTCTCTTTTGCGCTTCACAAGTTCAATCCTTTGATCCTTTTAATCCTACAGCTAAATCTCACAGCAATTCTGATTTTTAAACTATTTACCCGTGAGACGGATCGAACCGTGAGTGCTTCAAGGATTATCGCCAAATAAAAGATTTTTCCTATTTTTCTCGTTGGAATATCGTTAAAATGAACTCTCCTTGCTCTTTTTTCACGGCTTAATTTGAAAAAAATCGTCATTTTAAATCAAAATAAAATTCATCGTTAATATCCATAATGAATTTTTTCTTAATTCTTTTGATCGGAGAAACGTTAAAAATATCGATCGTAATTAAATACCGGTGTAATTTTTATTCGAGTATTAAATATAACCATTATATCGCTGTTCGAGGGGAGCGCAAAGGATTAATACCCTTATCGTAAAAACTTCCAACAACATCGTATATCTCTCCGCTCTACTATATTTGATTGATCTCATTTGATGCGTTTCCCTCTTACAAGAGCGCGCCGAGTACTCGACGTCACTCCTCGTCGTCCATCCAACGGTTGTTCCACCAAAGGGTGGAAACGCTGAGACGGGCGTTGCTCGAGCGATTCCACAACCGCTAATAACGCGACGACGAAAAAATTAATCATGGCCGTTGTAAAGTTTCACGCTTAATTAAATTCTGTCGACTACGGCTGGATCTGGAGACACGGTGGATAGGGTGGAGGGGAGGGGAGGAAAGGTTTGGAGGAGCGGAGGAGGGGGGAGGGGAATCAGAACGGGGATTTTGCCTCTGCGTGTGCCGTGTAAGCAGCCAACTTTATGGAACCGTGTCCCGCAAAAACATTTTTGAATTATGCCCGGGTATTTCCCACAGGTAATGCGTCAAGGCTTTTTCATTCAGGTCGGACACCTAAACGCTAGACTTCGAGCTACACCGTGAAATACTTTCGTTTCACGCGTTGTATATATGTCTAGGATATATATAGCGACGCTTTTGTTAACCAATGTTGCTTTCTAATAATCAAGGATCTTTAATCGTTTTCTGGAAATTGAGATAGATAGATAGTCTTCAATCACTTTTTGTTTTTTACCATTTATTTAAATTTACACGCTAGCCATTGATCTGTGAAAAAGAGAAAAAGAAATTATTAATGATATAACTCTGATTTTTGTTATAAATCCAGAGAATGAGAGATACGGAAAGAAGTACAGAATGATTTTCTCAGGGAATTTAAAAATATATGTATGAAAATCTACATTATGTATTCCTTGTTTTATTAATATAACGCAACACTGACTTTTTTTTATATCATATATTGAATATTTTATTTAATTTGCCTTTTTTTAAAAACTATATATAGGAATTGAGTGAATCAATGGTACGATGGCGATGGATAGACTGTTTTACTCGAAAAAGGATCGAGAAAACGTTGCTGTTCACCGAGTATTGTGCATGTATAATAATTTGGCGTATATTTATTCGAGAGTATGCGTGTCTATGCGCAGAACTACGATACTGAATAGTAAGCGAGCAGGAGATATGGCGAAAGTGTCCTTTTCTATCTGGCTTAAAGTATCATCGATGCTCCTCAAACATGGCGGAAACGTTGAATCTAGGTCTTGATTCGTCATCAAGAATTGATCGATTCACCGGATGGAATCCGCTTCCATTTTTTTCTTTTTTTTTTTTTCCCCCATTCTATATTTGTATCACTGTTGTTTATGCATTGTTTATCGAGTATCGATGATGGAATATCGTGTTTGCTTGTTATATCCGGATGCGTTTTTTTTGTTTTATTCATCCTTTAGAGCAACGTCGGCCATGTTACATTTTGATGCTTGTCGATCATTTATAATAGAACGAGAAATATTTGTAAAATTTGTAGAATTTAAAAATTTTTTTTTTCCACGATAACTCGATCCACTTAGATTTATTTCATTTGCGTTATTATTATTATTATTATTTTTTTTTTATACGCACGAACGATAGATTTTTGCGCTCCCTTTAAAATAACACGGGTCGTGAAAATTTTTATATTTTGACGGTTTATTATGCGACTCTAGAATATATATATATTGAAATTTTACGATTGTCTCGCTGGAAGACAACAGAGAAAGATAGGAAGGTAACGAACGCTTTTGCCCCCCGGAATATCAGCGTATTTTTGAATTATCGTGAAACACGGACCGGATTTTTTTGAACGTCGCAGGCTTAAATAGAACAAAACTGTTTACCATGTCGAGGATTAATGATGCAGCAACGTAATCCACTCGCTTTTTCGTACATCTCCCCGTATACAAGGGACAAGAAGAATTAAAAGGATTACACATAACTTGAAAGTAAAATCTCCGTGCATAAAAGTTTACAGAAATCCGTTCCATTGTTTTCAGTATTTTTGTTGTCCCGCGACATTATGTGTAAGTTTTTACCACCAAGTTTTTTTATACTCTTAGAGAAAAAAAGAAAAAAGAAAAGCCTCGCTTTTTTTTTCTTCTTCTCCTTTTTCTCCATTCATCTTCAAATAAGTTTTCTTGTTCAAAGGATGCAGGACAATTTTTTTTTTTATCAAAATACGACACTCTGAAATCTTTTTCAGAGACAAAGGAGATAAAATTCGTACGTACTAAAGATTGCGTATGTACAATCGATCGCAAAAGTCTCGTTGTCTTACAAATTCATCTTGAAAAATTTAATTTTAATGAAAATTTGTATCTTGTATATATATATATATATATATATAATTATACGTGGATGTAAAATATAAAACCTTTTTCTGTAAATTTAATTCATCATTTTTTTCATATTTTGTGCATAACTTAGTCTGGAAATATTTTTTACGAGAGATATTATAATGAAACATTGATATCCAATTATTTTATAATTTAAAATTTTGTTTTATCTCGTATCATTACGAAATTATGTTTAAAAAAGTAATACTAATATTTTAAAAATTGATTTTGATCTCGAAATAATATTCTGAAAAAAAATTACTTTTCATCTACATCTATATGATGTTAATAACGTCTCACATAAAATTATTATTAGTTTTAATAACCATTTATGCATTTGCGCAATATGCACAAAAATTTAATAGAATTCACATAAAAAAAGTACAAGATATAGCAAATCCTTATTCCTTTAATCACGCTCATTAAAATTTGATTTTTGATACAAATATTCATCGATGAACACAACTTATTAATTAGAAACTTTCACGCACGATCCGTGAAAATTTCTGTCTTACGTACCATCTGCGTATAAATATTATATTCGTTACTCGATGCGGTTGGATCCGAAAAGAGAGGTCTTTGTATATCCCTGAATGGATCAAGATATATATATATATATTCAGGAATAGCAGGTATTTCGTTATGCGAAGAACAACAAAGGAACACGCGTATTTACATAGATATAACGGGATACATGGACGTCCACGTAATGAAGATTCGTGTTGCCCTTGCGAAACTAAATTACAAACGGCGGCGAAGTTAGTATTTCCAAGCCTGGCTGGCCGTCCACCTCTTCGAGTTATCACTCGTTCCAAAGTTTTCGATGCGACGGCACGGAAAAAAGCGCGTCGTATTTACATCTAAAAAAGTTCTCCACCCGGAGACACGGTAATGCAAATAAATATTTATATCTCACCAACAAGTGGCAAAATCGAATATCGGGGGCGAATATCGTTTTTTATCGTTTCTTCCCTTTAAATTCCCCTCTTTTAATTCTACTACACGCACGTATAATTAAAAAGAAAAAAAATTGTTCGAAACAGTTTAGTAACTCAGGTTTCAATCTGATCGAAATAAAATTTAACATATATACCGTTCGATTGAGAAGAAAATCCACGATTATTCCCAAGAAATTTCGATTTCCAATTTAGGGCAACGTAAAATTTAACAACGTTAAGTATATAGTTATCGACCCTTGGAAACTGGATCCAATAAGAAGCGGAACAAATTAAACAAGAGAAGAAGAATTTCCCTCACGCTCGGTCGGACAAGGTGTTGCTGCAAGGCGGCCGTTCTATCGAAAATATTTTATCCCAACGGCGGCGCATTACCTCTCGACAGAGCAAATATTTAAATTAACTTCGACTCGAAAACTTTTTCTCCAATAATATCGCAAATCTCACGCACTATTTCACCCCCGCGATCGTTAACAGATTAACCTCGTACGATTTGCCCGGCTACGCGCGCGTAATTTCATGGTCGAATCGTATCGAACGATGAGAGGGGACGGAAGTTGTTGTTCTGAGAAATTTTAACGAGAGAAATTCGCCAATCAACGCCAAGAGGTTTCGTTACACGCGCGTATCCCTCGATCGAAGATTCGTCCACCTGTCCCCCTCCTCCTCTTCCTCCCCCGCTTCGATCCATTGTTTGCCAATTAAACCGGCGACTGGTAATTGGCGGCGGGTCATCGATTGATTACGGGTCCCGCGGCAAATTTAACAAAGGAACGATCCTTTACTCACGTGTATCGAAACGGTGTTTCGTAAGGCGATTTCGGGATGGGCAAATTGGATGGATGGCAGTCGGATGCGACGACGATTAAGCGATGTTAATCAACAGGGAGGGAATAGCAGGGCGGGTTGGTCGTTTTCGGATAATTTTCGGAAACAAATTAAAGTCGGGACAATGCGAGGCCGTTTTCATATCGAAACGAATTTGCCCGTGTCAAAGCTTGCGTCAATGGGGCAGGTGTTGCGTGCGTCCGTGGTGTTCGACGTTATTCAATTTTGCGATTTCGATAATTTTATGGTAATAAAACTTTGTGGTTTAAACGCGCAAAGAACGATCCTAGCTAGGAAAAATCCCTCTATCTCATCTCGAATTACGCGTTAAAATGTTTCGAAAATTGCCGGCTTAATTTTTTATTCTCTTCGCGGCCAGTTTAACATCAGAATTATTATAACGGGTTCCAAAAAAAAAATTGTCGAGAGGGTTTAACAATCGCGAGATTATTTACAAAATAAAAAATTATATTCAATCGAAACGCAAAGAATTTAAAGATTTTCATCATTTCTTCGAGGATATTTCGAATGATTTTTCGAAAAGAAGAAAAAAAAAAGAAACGCAACGTAAGGATGGACATTGATAAATAACGCGTAGTCGAGGAATTATTACACACAGGAGCAGAGGAAAGGAGGAACGTAACGACGATCACGCTGAAATATAGCGTGGATCGGGCCAGTCGATCAATCTCCATAAGAAGAACGACAGAATTACAGAAGTTTCGATCCGCGATAGGGGCATTCATTTTTTTCCCCATTTTCACGGCGCGTTATCGGCTTACAACGATAACACAAACATCGGTAATACGGTGGATATCCTCTGTCCCCTCCCTCCTCTCTTCGTATAACGTACGTTTAAGCAGTAAACGGCGAGCACAGCGGCTCGTATGGATCGTCATCTATTGATCCACGCTACTAGAAACGCTGCAGAATTTCAATTGTAGCCGAGGAGGAAGGGCACAATGTTTGCCGGGCGCCGGTTTATAACACGGTAACGATTTGGTGACGTGGTTTTTCCAACCCGATGGGGAACCCATCGAACCGAACGAATCATTCATTCTTCGTTAAACTCGATCTCGATGAAATCTCGCGGAATCGAAATCGAAATTTTTGCGAAAGATCGTGGAGGGGAGAGGAGGAGGCGAGGGGGGATAATTTCGAGGAGAAATTCTTCGTATTTAGAATTCAGATCGATTCTCTTTTCGACAAATTTTCAATACATCGAAGGATAAAAGGATTATTTTTGTATGCAATTAAATACTTCTTCTTTTCAAAAGTGAATTTTGAAAAATGAATCTGATGAGGGGAAATTGTCCTAAAAGAAAAAGGGAATTATATTTTGAATTAGTATATTGAAAATTTACGTGTAATAATACAACTTTTTGAGTCGAGATCGAAAATAATGGATGTCTTTTCAATATATTCTAATATAAGAATTATAATTTTACTTTCGGCGGCTATACTCCGTTTTGTTATTATATTTTATAAGGTTGAAACGTTTTCCGAGTTAAAACTTCTCTTTTTGACGAATTAAAACGCTTATGTTTTAATCACTAAATGACGCGAAGGATGATAGATCGATAAAAGTGGATTCGTCGAGTGTATCTTTTAAGAAGTTCGAATGGAAACGTTTTTATTAACGAATATAAGTACACTCGAAGCTGTCTTAATTTTGTGTATTACTTTTGAAGAAGTATTTAACTTAATTGCCGCGATATCGATCGATACGAGACAATTAATATTTGACCTCCTTTCTCCCTCGATTCACCTTTTTCGCCAATCCCGTTCAATAATTCCTTTCAATATATCTATTCGTATTGATAAAATTTTAATCGTTACATTTTCAACCCTTCCACAACTTTCGCAGACAACTTCTTTTCTCAAATTTGTGCGGATACTCGAATATCTGAACACGTCTCAATTTTATCCCTCCCTTTCCCCCTCGTGAATTCGAATTTCCACGCTCGAAACTGCTTTTTGTTCTGCGGAATTCTGGAATATGTTAAACACCGATCTCGAATTTCCACGCGAGAAGAGAAGAAAGAGGGAAAGGGGGAGAAAGGGGAAGGGGAAGACGAGAAAAAAACGAATCCCTTCCTCCGCGTGGAATCCGAGGTTGCACACCCTTTGTACGACACACGGACAAATTGTAGCAGGGTGTCCGGCAGGAAGGGGGAAGTGATAAAACGTCGAATCGAAAACCACGGGTTCGACCGGCCATAACGCAATTTCATTCTTATCTCATCCCCCGTATCGCGTTTCATTGTCCTCCCCTCCCTTCACCCTGCTGCACACGCTCCCAACGACTTATTGCGGCTCGTGCTACCTTTATCTGTTTAATCCAATATTTCTTTCCCGTCCACCTATCCACCTATCCGCCCCCTTCGTCCGTTCCCTGATTTTTCGACGAAGAGCGGGAGGTGGAAGAGCGTACAAGGTTTCGAGGGGAAGAAGGTCTGCGCTTCGATCCCCTCTCCTCGTTTTCTTCCCCGCGAGGGCAACAGCCTCTGGAAGGGTGGTGGATGGGATCGAGATAGAGGGAAGAGGAGAGGAGGAGGAGCACACGTTCCACGCGTTCTCCGCGTCAATGAAACGAATCGCGGTTCACTTGGCACCGGCTGATCGGATTTAACAAAATGCGTACTGCAAACTGGTTACACCACCACCAATACGAACCTCCCCCTCCCTCCAGATTAAAACGCGATCGACGTTTCCGCTCGCGCACACCACGTCGCTTTTTAACGCGACCCCTTATCGTCGTCGTATCGTCGACGGGAGCAGCGCATTTCCTCCCTCTCCCCTTTTCCCTCGCTCGTTCCGAATATTTCAACCGGTTATCGGCTCGAGAACGATGAAACCGGCGAGTGGAAAATTTCGCGTAGAAAATTGGTTCGCGCGAGATTCGTATTAATCTCTCGATCCTCCCCTCTCCTCCTCGCGAATCAAACGGTTCGAATCGGTCGTTAAATCGCGTGCCATCGTGTCGGATGGAGGGACGAGAGCGAGGATCGTGATTATACTTCATTTACCGAGTGTGCTCCGATGTAATGGAGCCGGGTAAAGCAACCCTTTCATTGGTCGTTGGTTTTTTTTCCCCATTCGAGTGGAAGGTTAGCCGATCGTTGTGATTAACCGGTGTGCAATTATTATCGCACGTGTTACGTACGATGAAAAAAATGGAACTGTCGTCGGCCCCGAAAAATCCCACGTCCTTTAAATATTTCGAACGGACGATCGAACGAATATCGGGCGATCGTCATATTATTGTAAATTATTGCATATACTCGTGTTTCTGGAATACTCTCTTCGGCCGGCCTACGGTTTCCAATACGCGCTCGCGTGGCCTACGCGGGGACGTTTGATAAACGATTGAACGATCATTGGCGGGATGATGTATGTATCTCGAGGCCGTGCGTTTCATGTACCGGTGTGGTCGTTAATAAAATCCACTTTCCCAATTTCGTTTCGTGGCTGCCCGGTCGGGGAAAATAAATCATTGGAAAGGAAGCGTTTATAGCCGAACTTTCGCATCGGACACGAATCGAACGTTCGGCCCCGCTCTTTTCGCATTAGGACGTACATATCCTGTGTTTTATATATATATAACGTCTTTTATAATATCTACGTACAAGTAGAACATTAGATGAAAATAAATTGGCTCAGATGAATTTTTTCTCTCGTCATCTTTGATCCAATATGTTCGAGATCGAAAAATCGAGGTGAAATTTTTGAGAGATATTGATTTTCGATAAGAGATCCGCTGAGAAACGAAATTCAATGTGAGAAAATCTGAAAATATTTTTATCGCAATTTTTTCCTCGACTCTTAATGCCGAACAAAATTTAAGGGTTCTTTCTTTACGAAATAACCAGTTTCGAAGTTTCGTCCGCGTTTGGCCAAGAGAAGGAATGAAATTAATCGGGTCAGGGGGAAGTTTGGAAGGAATAGAAATCGAAATAACGGATAATGGTTAATTTCATCTTCACAGAGGGTGTCGGTGGGTTATACAATTTGCATCTACCGTGTAGCGGTACAAAAGGCATCCAGCTTTCGAATCGCATTCCAAACGGTCCGACGTGATTAAAAAGTGGAGGAGAGGGGAGATTGCAGCCACTTGCTCTCAGCCAGGATTCCAGCCGTCGAAGTGGGCTACTGAATAATTCAATGAACGCGTGTTAATTCCCATATACACGGTGGACCGTTGGAAACATGCGAACCCTTCCCCTGAAATTTTGAATTGTTAATCGGTAAGCGCGTTGTCCAGTTTTGAATCATCCTTGTCTGCATCACCCTTGTTGAAAATTTCGCGGTTGATTAAAAATAAACACGTTTTATTTCTCTCTCTCTCTCTCTCTCTCTCTCTCTGGAATAATTTTTTACGCTCGATTTAAATTTTTAAACGCTTTTACGTCTTTTTTTTTTCGTTTCGGTTAAATTTCGCTTTGAATTATGAATATTCAAGAGGGATGATCGTTGGTGATTTCTGTGGAAGATTTGTTTGTTTATTTCGTTTTTTTCGATAATCGTATTTCTCTCTCTCTCTCTCTCTCTCTCTCTCTCTCTCTATATATATATATATATATATATATATATAAAAGAAAGAAAGAAGGAAAGAAAGATAGAAAAGGGAGAAAGGAAATACGTATAAGGATAAGGAGAGGATAAAATAAGCGATGCGTGGAAAAGAATGAAATGGAAAATATATTAAATGAAAATACGGATATAATTGAATCGATATCTGCAATCAGAACGTGGGGAGTTATTTCAGCTTTAATATATTCCACATTCAAAGAAATATGTGACTTCAAAGTTCCATTGATAGAAATCCTTTTTAAAATTGAAAAAAAATATGCGTCGCATATTTTAAAACACACCTTGGATTATTAAATTTCTCTACGATTAAATTCTAAAAATTAAGAATCGAAATACAGAAAAATCATCGAATCCGATACATTCACGTTTTTTTTTTTATCATTGTCGAATCGCCATTAATAGGAATATTTAATAGTTACATTTTGATCGCGATAAATTTTTATACCTGATGATAAACTGGTAACTGAAACTTTTTAACGCCAAAAGTAGGGAAAAACAAATTCTCTCGTAAAAAAAAAAAAAAAAAACGCACACGGTTGCGCATAAAACACGAATATACGAATCGCAGTTTTTATTTCCACCGCAGAATCGTTAAAAATATTTCGCGAATGAAACTAAAAATTAAAACACGTACCCTTTCATCCATAAAAATAACCTCAAATGTATAAACAATATCAACCACCGACTCCCTCTTTCCTCGTAATCAATTTTTTCCCCCCCTCTTCTCTCCTATCATATCCGATCGACTCCGCTCCCGACGTCTCTATACAGTTATCGAATCTAGAGAGAAAGCGAGAAGACTCTTCTCCCGAATCGAAACGCGTCTCAAACGAGATCACCAAACGAAACAATCTTCCAAAACTGGCGCACGAATCCCGAATCCCTCTTTATTCAAATTCACCTCTTCTCCTCCCTTCCCCATGGCCCGCTGACCTATTTCTCGGAAACGTGGTTCTCGCAAGAAAATTTAATATCTTCGTTCGCGAAAACGATTATCCCGGCCGATAATGGAGGGACGCGGGAAGTTGGCAAAGGGGTTGGTTGGACGGACGCGGTAATATAAATTCGGCCGGGTTAAGTTGACAAAAGTTGGCGGTGGCGTGGCGAGTAACGAAGTCCTTGATGGAAGGTGAAACAAACAAATTTCGGTCGCGGCGACGTGAAATTGCAGAGGGCCGCGGAAATGACGCGTCCATGGGGGTGGAATCATGGAAAAGAACGGAAGCAAGAGGGGTTCACGGCCTTTCTTCCAGAGAGATTCGAGCCTCGTATTTCGACGTAATTTCCTCTGGATGGAGGGAAGAGATGGAGATACGATACGATTCGATGGTGTTACGCATTCTAGAATCGGAAAATGACCGGATTCGAGACGAGGAAACGCGTGATCGATCGACTTGACTCGTTTAAAAAAATTTGAAGAACGAACTTCGTTATGTAGAGTCTTTTGATGAGAACGAAATTCTTAAGGAGATGTAATTTTATTTTGCATCGACAATTGTTGGTTTGAAAATATTTTAACCATGTTTTGACGAGGTTAAAGGATATAAGTTATAACACGGTATTCCGAAAATATTCCGAGGTTTTGATAGAAGGTTTAAAAATTGTAGTTTAATAAATCAAATGGACGATCCTTACATGATGGGAATATTTCTATCGTATTATTTTTGTTGACATTTTTCATTCGCCCGATTGGCGTTAGTTCTAAGTTTAATTTTATTTAATTCCATCTCGATACGAGGATTAATTGCATTATTAAGACTTTGATGAATTTTTTAAAATCGCTGCCATAGTTTCCTCCTCCGATCTTCATCCTCGAATTTTATTTTTTAATATCTTCGCCGGGAAAAATCTAGAACGTATAATTTTATACAAGAATCCGAAATACTCGAGTTATAATAATCAGATAAATTATATTTAAATCATATTTAAGTCGTTTCTATATAGTTGACATTTTCCATTAGCCCATTTTTCTAAGTTTTCCTTAATTCTCGATCTCGAAATAGGATTAATCGCATTATATTGCGTATATACACGAAACCTTTTGTTATCGAGATAAATTATCATTCGATGAATTTTTTAAAAGCCATCGCTGCCACAGTTTTCTCCCCCGATCTTCCTCCTCGAATTTTATTTATTTATTCTTTTTTTAAATAAAACTCTCGAGAAGAAAAATCCAAAACAATAGTACAATTTTAGGAATCCCGAATAATATGTTCAAATAATTTGCAGTAATGCGACAAATTATTTTTACATCGTTCCCGTATCAACATCCCACAATAATAATCGCGCTAGCTCCTCGTCGAAGAATATTCCTCGTCATCTAAAATACCCTTGCGTTTCGCCAACTCGGCTATCGTTATCCGCCTCCACCCGTGGAATCCGTCGAAAACCGTATTCCGTATTATATAAACGGGCACGGGGTAATATAGAATCGGGATAACGAAAGCGCAACGGTTGATTGGTTACAACAAGTGATTGATGCCATTACAGATTCGCTAGCCCTGCCTCGTTTCACGAATTATCTATGCACATTGTGCGCGTTGTTTGGACATTAGCGAATCGCTGTTTGCTCTTGGGACGTATTGATGCCTGGGGGAGGGGGGAGGGGAAGGGAAGGGCCCAACCTCGGTCGGAGCTCTACTTCGAGGCTATCGTCTCATCAGCATATCGAACGTTCGCCGTGCATAATCTCGGTTTGATTACGGGAGGGGAAAGATACAATTGTGCGTAATTACGACCCGACCGGATTAATTTCATTCGATTCCCCCAAGGGGGTGAACCAAGAATATCCGCTTCTCTTCTTTTTTCCTTTCCTTCTTTCTCGTTTTTCTTTGTATCGAGAAGTCGAATATACACGTCTTTTTTAAATAAGGACGACGTTGAAAGTAATTTCGAAATTCGAAAGATTGACTCATCCTCGCGTGAGGATTTAAATTATTATTATTATTATTATTATTATTTAATAATACAATTGTGCGTAATTACGATCCGACCGGATTAATTTCATCCGATTCCCCCAGGGGGTGAACCAAGAATATCCGCTTCTCTTCTTTCTTTTCTCTCTTTCTCGCCGTTTTATTTCTTTGTATCGAGAAGTCGAATACGGATACTCGTTTTTTTTTAAATAAGGACGACGTTGAAAGTAATTTCGAAATTCGAAAGATCGTGGATTAATTCATTCTCGCGTGACGATTTAAATTATTATTATTATTATTATTATTATTATTATTAATCTGTTTTATCACGAGGAAATGTAAATGTTTGAACTTAATCGAATTTATTATTTTTGTCTCAGTCGCTTGTTCGGGAATCGAACAAGGAGAATTGAAATTGCCGGGAACGGACGGATTTGCTTGACGTAAAGATTAATTAATTATTATAATAACGGCCAATTAAATGTTTTAAACGTAACGGATTTCTCGAATCGATCGATATTTTATTGCACGGATTTTTATATTCGATTTTTCAACTCGATCTTAATTAAAAGTTCAATCGGCCGCGATGTTTTCCCTTTTCTTTCCTAAAGTCTTCTTCGGTTGATTTCTTTTCTCTTTTTTTTTTTTTTTTATTCTTTTCGGAAATATTTGGTTTCTTCCCTTGCTGGTCATGTCGGGCGAAAATGATTTTCATTTATTCGGTATTATTCATAGAGGGGCGTTGAATATTCAGGGCAGCTTTCAGGGAATAAAAATGAAGATCCAATAATGGGGTAGCGAAAGAGGGGGGCAAGAGGAAATTCCGTGATAAATTTTCTATATAAATTTTCCGTGTAAGTAAACGAAGATCATTTTGGATTATACTGCAACTACCCCCCTCCCTCTTTTTGGGATGGACGAAACTCGGATTAATCGAGCATGCTAATGCAGCGATGAAGCTGAGCCGGCCCAAAGTGTTTGAAAAGAGCAATATGGAGGAATATATTAGCGAACGTGGTATTTCATAAACCAGCTTTATAATCCGAGTCGTATCGGGGAAAAGTTATATCTATGACAGGGGGAATATTGCGACCTTTTTTGCAAATTTCCCAACGAGCTCTCCAAGAAAGAAACCATTGAAGTTTGTTGTTAACCCTTTTTCCAGGGATTGTTCCTTTTTTTTTTTTTTTTTTTACAACATAAATTAATACGCGCGTGTCGAATACGTCTTTCTTCCCGAATATTGTTCTTTCTGTTCACGAAAGGAAAGGTTTATAATATTCTTTTAATCTCATTATTTTCAAAGACGGTTCGTCGTATCTTTTCTTTTAAATCTTTCGATTTTACTTAACGCTTTTTTTCCTTTGCCTTTATTCTTCGCGGGGTGAAAAAGGGCGAAGGAAAAAATTTTTCCCTACAAAACGTAGATCGTAGTTTTTCAGAAGGATCGGGATCGGTTCGACAACATTCGCGGATAACCTCAAAAATTGGATTATTCGAGGATTCGAAAGGTTCGCGGCGTTGAAATATATAGAGTGGTTCGGTTTCACAGTGACACGCATTAAAAAAAAAAAAAAAGCCAAAGCAGAATTATTTGACAAGCTGAAAAATGCAACGGATAACGTACGATACCCTTTTTTTTCTTTTTTTCTTTTTTTTTTTTTTTTTCGATCGCGTGGATTCGAAACAGGAAGCTTTACCATTTTACCTATTTCCACCGTAACGTTGCCGAGGCACACGTATAAATTTTCCCGTTTATCAATTAAACGCCTAACGATATCGAATTTGTACGTTATCGAATAGCACTTTGGTTGCCACGAGTAACGACAGGCAAATTTTCCCTAGCCTCGAATCGAAGGTGCTTGTTAACCCTAGTTTTCGCAACTTGATGTATTCAATTGATACAACGTGACGAAACATCGATAAAACGATAAATGAATGGAGTGATAAATAATTATTTTTCCTGATTATTTTATCGAAAATAACCTCTTTTTATTATTCAAAACTATTATTCAAAAGTTTCGATCGCTCTCATTTTTCTGATGGATGTCTTTCTTTTTTTTTCATTCAAATTTATATACGTTCAGCTGCAGCATTTGAAGATATTATCGTACAACGAATGTATAATTGTATAATAATCGAATTGTGATAGAAAAGCAACGAATCTTTAAAATTAATTATTTGCAAGACACAACATGTTTCGTTTCAATGTGAAGTGTCAAAAATTAACTTTTACTATGAAATTGGCATTTCATCACCACGGATTCATTTATATCACGCGACTTAACGCGAGATAAAGTTCACCCTTTCCAAAGATTTACTCGATACGTTGGGAACAAAGTTTTATATACGTTTGGAACCGCTTAAACATGCGAACACGTCCACCATCCAGTCTCAGAATTAACCTTTTCGAGTTGTGCAACTTCCACTGAATATTGACACTGAACTTCAAGTTCTCAAATTACTCGATTCTCCTACATTCCAACTTCCAATCACCGAATGTCTAACTGCCTCCGAGCTTTTACCGATCAACCCCTCCCCCACACCGCACAATGGAATCCCCCGCGCTCTTTACTTTCCCGCTCCTGACGACTATCTTCCAGAAGGCAGACCAGCGTGCTCGAATTGTTCTCCCCCTATTCTTGTCATTCTTGTTCGATTGATCGGTTGAAACCGACTTTCGCGATTAAACATCTCAGGACTCAACAGTTTGCGAGAAGGAGGATGATGTCGTATCATATCCAGATTCCTATTTTCTTTCTTTTCTTTTCTCTTTCACTCTTCAAACTTTCGAACAGCTTTTCGAAAAAATGATCAATTAGCAACGCGATCGTTCGAATTTTTATTCGACAAAAATATAAAATTGAAATTTATAAAATGAGAAAATTCGCTTTTTTAATTCACACTTAGAGCATTAATTGGAGGAGGATGATCTCGTGAAATCTAATCGTTCGAACGAAGCGTAAAATTTACTTATTTAAAAAAAATAGGACTGTAACAATTGCTGTAACTCGACGTATGTATCACGTAAATTACGACGAATTTACATCGTGATAAATCTCTCCAAATTTCCGTCCAATCATTTTCCTATTGCATTACCATTTCCTGGAATCTTGCTGAAATACGATTTACTCGCAAGGATTACGACATCTATAAAATCCTCCCTCCGTATACGCGTCACGCGACTGTTTGAACGGAGGTGAGGATCGATCAAACACCCCAGGTGATCGCGACAGGACCTCAGCCCTGCACCGGCCGCGAGCACCGCACCTGCGTTTGCCACGTAGACAATATTTCCTTTGTGCCCGAGCACCCACACCCCCGAAGTCACGCGCCAACGCCACGTAGGACCCACCTCGCTCGTAGGAGGGTGCATTGTCGCGGTGCCAAGCGCAGGTGTGCGAGTTTTTCGTGGCTGGGATATTCCCCTGCGCAAAAGGCGAGAGTTATCGCATCGAGGAACTACGCCTGCCTTTTCGAGATCGTATCATTCGTCTCTATCGTCGATCCCGTTTAGATCTGCGGTGGGCGAGAGGGAGGGAGAGAGAAGAAAAAGGGGAAAAAGACAGGTCGATCGATCGTGAACGTACATATTACGCGCATAGGATTGTAAAGTTTCACGTGGAAAAAGCGGGGGAGCGGGAGGGGCCGATATCTGGCAGGCGGACAGGTTGCGTTTTTCACCACGGCTCCATTGAAAGAGCAGAGTTTTCGCGATTATACGAAGACACAAAGGAGTTTGCTTTACAGTTTGATATGCTCTGCCCGTTGGATAAATCCGAGTATTTTCGCAGCTAGAGTCGCACGGCGAGTTTCGTCCTCCTCTCTCTCTCTCTTTCTCGTATCCACCTCTATCACGGCTTCCTCCTCCACCGCTTCTGTGTGTTCTGGTCTGTTTACAGACATCGTGACCGATGTTTCTCCTGAAAATCCCCGGCCAAGTTTCGCCCGCAATTGCCGATGGCCAGTCCCCGGATTCCCAATCCTTCCACGGTTCGTAGGCTAGTGAATTAGTTAAACCTTATACTTTTCGCGTTGTTACATCCCCTATAAATTGGTTTGTCTATAAATTGTGAATAGGGATACAGCGCTTCCGCTGGATGAAGCGTTTCGATTCGTCGTTGAACGCTTGCTCCTTGCATTTATCCATGGGATATGACGGGGTGTGAGAGTTTGATGTTGATGCGTTTGATTTTGAACGACGTTGCTTCGTATAATAATAAAATTTGATTTTGGAAAATTATTGGATCTTTGATTCGTTTTCTTTTTTCCCCTCTTTTTGATCGTAATCGAATTTCGCAAGTAGAAGATAATAAATTTTCCTGGGAGCGAGAAAATCCTAAATTCCACGCAATAAAACGAACGTCGAGATTTTACAAGTAAATTACGAGTCATCCGATTATCCCATTTCGGTAAAATTTTAAAATTTATAACTCGTGACTTATCGATCCGATAATATCAAGGGATAGATAAATTATTGCGCAAAAATGGAACGGATTGCACGTTTCAAAAAATCACCCTACATTATTTATTACTTTCGTACTTCCTTCAGAAAACGAATTTCAGGAAACGACATTCGTCTTATTCACAGTTATATCCCATTCCCATTGGTAGATGGTTTTCAAAAATTATCCGCGAAATCGTAGACGAATTCCAATCCAAGCGAATCAATTTTATACGACGTATAGAGCATCTATATATACATATATATACTTAAAATGCACGCAAGTAATAACTAAATCATCGCTGGAAACCGTTATAAAAGACGTTGAATAAATTCAATTACACAAATTGATCCGTCGAATTGTAGTCGCTTGAAAGAGGGAGGGGGGCTACAATACTTTCTTTATCTCCTTTTCCATTTATCGCGATCTTCGTCGATCAATCGCACCATCAATAATGACCTCTCCCCGTCCCTGTATTTAATTTAAATGATATATACGCGGATACGAATAAGAATATAAGAATATGGAGCGGAGTAACTGCGCGCAAAGTGGTTGAAAATCGTGGAAAAATCTAGGAAGGGAGCAGAGAGAGAGAGAGAAAGGGGAAGGGAGGGAGAGAGGAAGGGAAGAAAAAAGGGAGGGGAAAAAAAAAAGAGGGAAGAGGCAAACACTTGCGTGCGCCTGTGGTATTGATTTCACGCAACGGGCCACGCGAACTCTGCGCCTGTTTCAGGTCAACGATACAAAAGTGGTGTTTTAAGTGGACGGTTGGAAGGAAAGCTCGAAGGAGTATAATATCGATGTTATTATCTGAGGCATTGTATTATTTGCGTTTATTTCGTTTCTCCAATTGTTTCGCAGAGTATTTTTTTTTAAGGCAGAAAAATTCTTAAATTTATTTATTGTCGTTTAAATAATATACGATGTATCAAGATTTAGAAAAATTTGATTTGTAATTTAAATAATTTAATCGGAGTATTTTTTTTTCTTTCTTTTTTTTTCTTTTCTGGAACGTACAGAAGAAACGGTTGGAGCGTTGATCTGGGTCGAGGATCAATGTTACGTTTTTCTTTTCGTCAATTTATATCGTTGAATCTTGTTTTTTAATATTTCTATCGGGGGGAGGAAAGGTGATTGCAAATATTTACCCGGTACTTTTTTTCGCTTCCTTCTCGGTGTAATTTTATTTAAAGTTTGGAAGAAAGTCGAGGTAAATATTCAAGTTTTACCTCGTATTGATAAATCTCTTTCGAGTTAAGGTTAGGTTCTTTTGTTCGAGCGACGTATCTATTACTTTGCGATATATTTTTCCGTAACTTGGTATAAATAGTATACAAGTCGAGAATTCCGTTAAGAATTTTTCTTTCTGAAGTTGTATTTCCAGTAATTTCACTATTATTATTAATTCACTGTTCCAATATAACAAGTTGGTTATACTTTGACACATTTTTTTTTTTTTTTTATATCGTTAACGTGAAAATTCTTTTTATTTTCTTTTCATTATTTGGATAATATTATTGTTCCTGCGGTAAATGAATTTTTACGCTTTTCGTTGAAACCATCATACATCGTATAAATATCCCACCTTTATCCGGACAAAACGTGATAAAATGGAAGTAAAACGAGGGGGCATTCCATTACATTAAGATAAATTCTCTTTATAAACATTTAAAATTGTTTCCCCCTTTATTAATTAATATTATCTCACCGGGCGTAGAGAATTTCAACTAAAAAACACGTTAATTATTTCATTCTTTGAAAATTATACACACGTAATATATAACATCTTCTTCGTTCGAATATTTTTTTCCTTTTTTTATCAATAGCTTCAAATTTCATAATAAGTGTATATTCCACGTTTTATATTTTATATTCGGAAATATAATTAATCGATGCCCGAATAAGCTGAAAAACAAAAGAAGAAAAAAAAAAGAGAGAAAAACGTGATAATAAGGACAACACGAGCACGAGTTGAATCAGCGTTTGACAAGAACGGAGGTCATAAAATCGCGCGCGCGGTTCAAATCCAAAATGGCCGCCAGCCGGTACGGAAGAGCATAATCCCCGAGCTTTTAGCGCTAATTAAGAATCTTCGAACGAGGGCATCTTTCGAATAAAATTCCCCCCTGGCGAATCATATTTGGAATCGTTCGAATAAATTCGACTACCAGTTTATTAAGAGCCGGGGATTTGCTCGCCACCCCCTCTTCCTTCCAAGCTTGCTGGAAACACCGGCCGATCTGCGTGTGTGCGCGCGTGTGATCCGAGCTGAAACGTTGAAAGTATGCGGCGCAATGGTGGCCGAAGAGATGTACGGGCGTCAGGGGTTGAACTATTGCAAAGTAGCTGCTTTGTACTCTCAGGTGTTCGAAGCACGTTGTTGAAAAGGAATACCAATATGGCCATCGTCTGAACGAGGAGCACCGGGAATACTGGGCTAAGGCCTTTGAGGGGGTATGAGCTGAAATGTGTTTATGCTGTGTACCGAGGGGGAGGGGAGGTCAAAGAGTTTGATCGTTTCCTCTGAATCACACCAGGGACGACTTCGTTTTTCTCTCTCTCTCTCTGTTTTATACGCGTTTGTCGTTGCTATGTCATCTTTTTTTTCGACGGAGAAAGAGAGAGAGAGGCTAGAAATTTTCGGATAAAAATCTTTGAACTCTATTGTTTCGCGTATATTTTTAGATTCGCTATTTCCTCGGGCGCTCGTCTTTTGTATACAAAAAAACAGCACGTCCCAGGACGGATGACACGGCAAGTTATTCTCCGCAACGAGAAGCTTCGAGGGCTTTCAGAATGGTCATTCAGTTGTGTTCGCCATGGGACATGGAAATGGAAAGCGACAGACGCTTGAGGGTGCGATAAATTAGACTGGTGCTGTTGGAGGAAGGAGGCGAGTAGACTGGCGAGGATCAACTGTTTTGCGACTGTGATTGCTAGAGGATTGAAATCTAATTTTTCCTCCTCGCTTGAGACGTGCGTGTCAGAGCATGATTTAAGAATAATAAATAGAGGATTTTCTAATTTTTCAGATCTTTTCGAACAAATGGTCGATTGGAAATTAAGCGTGCAATCGACGAATCTTCAAACTTCGTTTTCCAGGAAAGTTTGAAATAAAAAAAAAATTGTATTCTTTTTCTTTCTTTCAACTCGATTTCGTTTATATGGAACCACCGCCTCCGCAATTTTTATCCTCACCTTAATATTTTAAAAAATCGAAATGTAATTACGCGTCCTCTATATTATCTCGTCTTTATAATTTACTTCTTATTACGGTGTAATAAAGAGAGAAAGAAAGAGAGTGTAATCGCGAAACTGTTCCAAGAAAAATTTCATTCGAGATTAAACGCAAATAATTCGAAATAACTCGAGAGACCAAGAAAACTTGTCTTTATATTCTTTCACGTTTCCCGTAACTCTGGATACATTTTTTAACACTCGATTTTAACAAGATTCCGCTCTCAACTTCCATTTACACGAACGACGTATTTACGATTAATCGACCGTCTACTTTTATACAACAAATATAATTGAAAATATCTTTGATGACTGAAAACAACAATTTCTTAATTTCGAATAAACGACATTGTGAAAATTTCCGAGAGAGAAAAAAAAAAGAAAAAAATCCCAGAATATCTTCTTGAGAAATTACTTTCGTTGTATTCGAAAAAACACTGGTGAAACTTTTGCACGCAATTTTTCACTACTCTCAGGTATCGTGAATTCCACAATTCGTGGGATACACGTTTCAAAAAGATCGAAAGCTACGATTACCTTCGTTTCAACGTCTTACCTCGTTAATCCCAGAAAGAATTCGAAAGGGACCGATATTAAAATCGATATACAAAATGAATCATCGTTGAGACTTGCGAATCTCGAGGCGTATACCACGCGCTCTATCGATACTCTCATCTACTTGTACACGGAGAAGGGTTAGAGTGGCGCAGTTCAGTCGAGAGGACTGCAGCTATCATCCTTTCGAAACGACGACGACAACGACACGACTACGGCCATTAGACTAATTACGGATAAACAGCTGCGCCGTGTATTGTCCCGCTATGTAGCTTGATCGAAGTTCCAAGTATCCATCCACTCGAGGATTCGAGAAATATATTAAAATGGTGGTTCCAGCTTCGTTATAATTATAAACGAGGGCAGTGTTGCCGAATTTCACGAATTTTAATTATACTCGTAACTCATCATATTATTATTATTCGAAGGAATTCGATTCTGGGCCGAGAAAAATCCTCCCCAATTAATTATCAATGAATGCAATTTTGTAACGCATCCGTGACTGGCTGTTGATTCAACGAGGAATAACAATGAAACGCGACTTTTCAAACGTGTTTGCGTTTCCTCGCGTAAGATTGATTTCCGTGGACGGGTGAGAAAGGAAAAGGGTTTAATTTACGTCGTCCTCGAGAGAGAGAGAGAGGGAGGGAGGGGATTAAATTTAAACGGAGCACGATAAGAGACCAACTATTAGATTAACCACGTATGTACGAGTAAACAGGCATTGTTTCATCACGTGTTCTGGCGTCAACCGGAGGTGCTTATTGTTGGCGACACGTTCTCCACAACAGGCGTGGAATTACAGAAATTATTAAAAGAGCGATATACGGTGCGCTCGTGTGTAAAAAAAGAAAGAAAAAAATTCAATTCAGAGGTTGTTTGAAGGAAAATGTACGATTTAAAAAAAGAGAGGGGGAAAAGTGTGCTTTAAAGACGCAGGTTAAATGGGGGAGAAAAGGGTTGTATCGATTTCTATAACGGTATAAGAGCCTTTAAAATTATGCGGAATGTTTCAGAGCCATGTGGATCGGTTCAGTTAACTCGATCACAAAGGGAGATAAAGGGAACGTTTTTCTGTTTTTAATAAATACGCACGTGTATATCTGATTTCTCTTCGCGTTTCTCGCAAAGCTTTTAAAACACGAGCAAACGTGAATTTTTCCAGAACGAACGAGAAGAGAGGGAGGAAAAAAAGAAGAGAAAGAAAAAAATTATCATCCATTTCCATTACCGTAAAATTCTTCAAACAAGAGAAATTATATCATACTGATGTTTTCGGCTGTGCTACTCTCGCTTTGCTCGAAACTTGATGGGAGAAGAATCGACGTATGCCCGTTAATAGACCGCTTATTTTTAAATCCTTAATAATAATCGCATAATTTCCTCTCGCTTTTTCCTCTCGATCGATCGACAATCCTTGAACGATTCGCGTATTTCAAAAAATTTCGTTTCCATCGATAGTTCAGTTCCTCGAGTGGATGGAAGTCGATAATATTCGCACGATAAAAAAAAAAGAGAGAGGAAATAAAAAACATCCCTTCCGCTACTCGATCGTTTTTTAATCCAATAAACATTATTATCGCGTCCCCTTTAACGGAAGAGAATTGAATTTCTCCGATATATTGCCGATACATCGATATTTTCGGCTCGCCCTTCTCTGCGAATGTCAGGAAACATGGAATGGCGCGCGAAGCCCAAAGCGATATTCATCCAAGTGAAAATCGGTTGAAAGGTTGAATGACGGTTGTGCGTAGCTCGCCTCGATTCGCACGGTGATTAATAGTCGTAAACGGGCGTAACGTGTACACGCGAGCAATGGGTCGCAAAACGCGGAACCAGCATGAAACACCCTTGTAACCAACGCTTTCTCCTACCCAAACTAAAATATCACTCGAAACGTTTACCCCCGCTTTTCAACCATTCGTCTTTCGTTCGATCGTTTCAACGAATTTCCCCAATTTCTTCTCCGCCCTTTGTCCCCCAACTTTTCTCGAAACCTACAAGATTCGATCCGCAATTTATGACGATGCGATACGACGGAATTATGGAAGGCTCGCTTCGAAACGGAGTGGAGTCGAAGCGGGGTTAGAACGCGAGTAAGCAAGCGTTCTCGAGAAAAATATAAAAAACGTATTTTCGTAAATTTCGAAATATCTCCAATGTTAATTATTCGATATATTATCTTAATCCTTTATAATTAAAAAATTGGAAAGTTATGATCAGTTTTTAATATAATTCTCTCATGATACACGTGTACCTAGCTGGATACAGGCAGAAACGATCGTGCAATAATACTCTAATTTCCAACTATCCACTAACTTTTCGTATCGTTATGAAAGTCTAATCCATATTTTCTAGCACGTCGTCCAAAGTTAACGATCGCCGCCCATCCCCCATTCGAATTTCTTCGCGAGCGAGCGAGAAAGGGGGCAAAAGGAAGAGAAGGAAAAAAAGGAGAAGAGGAGGAGAAGGATCCCGAATGTTTTATGCTCAGGGCTCAATATTGAGACGTACGATAAGTGGGGAGTAAAATTATAGGGAGACGGTGATGGTGATGTAACGTCGGTGATTTATTTCCGTCAACCGACCGATTTCAGCTACATGCCTTCCGGTGGGCTAGGATTAATAGCGGGAGATTAGAAACTCAATTATACGTGACGTCCCGAGTTTCGTGTACACGAGCCGTGTAATAATATTTCAACCAGAACACACCGATGGATAGATTTTTCCTAGGGAAAAACACCTTCTCACGCTGAGTGATTTCCCGGCTAAATTTCGATCGCTGCGCATCATCCTGAAAACAGAATTTTATCATGCGTGTATATATGTATATATATATATACGATCGATGTTTGGAAATAGATGGGAACAGAGCGTGTTTCTTTATTCGAGAAACGGAGAGATGCAAAGGTAATTATACGAAATGTTATAATTGGATCGAGGAAGAGAGTTGAATTGAAAATTTCAATTTCGAGTAGGCGAGACAGAAACGGGGCGGATTTAATTTCACGAACGTTCATCATGAATGAACGAAAAGAGTTATCCTTTGATCGAACGAGTTTCTTTGCAATTTTATAATCGCGGTTCATGAAACCATGGGTTTACGATTCAACAAAAGAATATAGCGAAACACCGGTTTCGAATTTAAAAAAAGCCGTTGGACGGAAGAAAAACTCGTCCTTTGGCCGAAATAGGGAAACAGCGTTTCTTTCGAAGTTTATCGCGCATGCGGTAACGGATCCATAGATTTTACCAACGAGAAATACTGGCTCCCCAATTGCGCTTGATTTACCATACAAAGCTATTGGAAGGGGAGAAATTTTCCCTTCGAGTCGCACTTACCTCGGAATTTTCTATAATTACGCGAAGAACTGTAAGTTCGGAACCAATGTGAATGATGAAACATCGAGAATAGATAAAAATTCATCACGCGATCCCAAAACAAATAGAGAGTTTCAAGAGTTTCCCCGTCACAAACTTAGGAGGTTAAATTCGCGTGTAATAAAGGAGAATAAACTCTCGTTTTATCAACGAATAATAACTTTGTTATTTCCATCTCAGAGAGAGAGAGAGAAACACAAATCCATTTGCGAGCCAATAATCCAATGCTACCATTGAATAAACACGAAAAGTAGCTATAATTTTGTTCGATTATTAACCCGTTCGAAACGATGATCGATAATACCTTTAGAAACTACGTTTTTACGACGTACGTATAAACGTGGGTATAGGGAACGAAATGGATGAAACGAAGGGAGCGGAAGCGGTTAACGGAAACACGGCAAGTCGCCAGTTTGTTTCGAGAGAGAGAGAGAGGTGTAGGGGGCGTTGGTTTGTCGGTCGGTTGGCGACAGAGCATCGTACGATTCCGTTTAAAATGCCGGCAGTATTTAATTGATGGGCGGGGTAGTAATCGACGATACACCGATTGCTCGTCGAAAGAGGGTTTAATATTAATTACTGGAGTTTGTTTCATGGCGTTACGAGAACGCCGCGCGCGGAATCGAATTAAATCTGTATTTCCGCGTGTCTGTGTGTGTGTGTATGCGCGTATACACGTTTTTTGTCCTCTTCAACCTGTCGCCGATCGCCGCTACCCAGAATGTTATTTAATTACGGGAACAATTATGCGTACGGTTAAGCAAGAAGCGCACTGCTTGTGTCCATTTAACGAACGTTTGACTTTTTAAAGTATTTTTAGTGAAAAAAAAAGAGAAAAAGAGGAACCATTGACTCTGTTTTCTCGTATGCTTCTTATCCTTCCTTTTTTATTCTCTAAATAAATCGGCGAAAAAGAGGGGAAGAAATTTTATCACGATGGATTTTGGATATTCTTCGTATTTTTTTGAAAATACGATATTACAATGATCCCTCTTTTCCAATTTTTTAAAAAAATTAATCGATCGATAACCGGCAGAGACACACCGAGGTAACTCGGGGCTGGAGCTTTCGATTAAATTGTGTCACGGCTTTTTCCTCTCTCTCTCTCTTTTTTTTTTTTTTTTTTCATTTTAAAGAATTCCGTTAAATTGAAAGATCGGTTCGGATACGTCGTTCATTATTCAGATATCTCTGTACAGCTTTTTCCTTTTTCCCCTCTCTCCCTCCCTCTCTTTGTCTTCCTCTTTTGTAGAAAAAAAAAAGAGAAAAAAAGGAAGAGAAAAGTTGGCGAGCCGCGAATCGAATAAAATCCGTGTCGAGAAGCGCGGTGCGTGCGTGTGTCCACTTGGCACGAGGACATTGTTTCCAACATGTCGCGCGTGTATTATCTTTGGCACACGATGTCCCGCGCGCCACCGTTTCAAAGAATAGACGTTTGTACTCATTCATTAAACAGACGTAGAATGGATGTCCGCCGAATGGACAGCGGACACGCGATCGACTATAGAACATCCGACATTGATACTCTTTTTTTAAATGGGAAAGAGGGAAAGGCTTGGACAATCCCCAGTTCCTTTCCAATTTTATTGTAATCACGCGCGTCGGTTATTCACGAACGTTAACAAAAATTATCGGTAATAAGAAACCTGTTGGACGAAATATACTAGTATGGGATGTTAGTATAATTAATTCGGAAAGTTAGCGAATGAAAACATCTTTGGGTTAATCGTGGACAATAGGGAGGGAATTTATTTGGAACGAGAATTATAGGATATCAGCGTAAAATATTTTTTAACGATATTTATCTTTTTAAAATCAAAAAAAAATTGAGCATCGTGTGAGAAAAAAATTTGGAACGTGATTATATATATAATAACATGTTTCAGAAACAACGGATACATGGAGAGAAAGAAAGGGAGAAACAGAGCGAGGGAGTGTGTACGTGTGTGTATCCAAGCTTAAATGATTGTGAAGGATGTGCGCGCAAGTTAGTCGAGAGTTAGTCGAGTTAGTTGGTGGAATAGTGGGTTGTGAGAAGGGTGAGAGAGAGAGAGGGGAGTTTCGAAAGAATTGAGAGTAATAGTTTTGAATGGGCGTCGTTCTGCGGTTAAATTGTTATTGTTATTTTATTGTTAAATATAGTTTTCATTCTGTAATTTGAGATTTCACGTGTTAACTCTCGTTAAACCTCAGGAATTTCGTTCCTATCCAACCTCTAGCTCCGTCTAAAATCTCGCTTCAAATTCGTACAATATAATTTCTGTCCTTAAATATACCACGATACTTTTCCCTTAATTTCGCAATTGATTAAACGCCTTCCGTCAAATTATCAAGAATATGGAAAAACATTTGATTTTTGAAGAAAAATGTGACGTATTAAAAATTTGGAAAAAAAAGACACGATTATTTTGAATCGAAAATTTAATCAACATAGTTTCCCAAAATTATATATATATATATATCTATATATACATTCCGTACTTCGTTAGAATTTACAATCGAAACACGAGTCACTTTTATTTATACAGTATTCGATTGTTTGCAAACACGTTTAACGTCTGCTCGCCAAGTAGATACGATTCATTCTGCGTGCCACCTCGTACACGATCGTATCGATGGATATTAATCGTTCTTCCATATCTCGCCCCCCTTCGCTCCCCCTTCCTTCGTGTCCCCTTTTCGCGGTATGCACCCCTTTCGATCGGATTTCGCCTATCGAGGACTTTTGCGCGGTTTCGAGAATAAAATTCCTATTTTTCATTCCTTTCTATTACCTTGTAATTACCCCTCCTTTCCCTCCTTAATACAACGCGTTGAGATAAAATAAATCTTCCTCGAAAAAAAAAAGAACGGAAATAATATCCAATAATTAACGACAAATTTCGATGGAGGAATGGAAAGTTACGCGTGCGAATCTACTTTTAAGAGAATTTCAATTCTTCTCTGGTTTGCAAGAGGGAAATTTCAATCTCGGGTAGAAATTTTTTTCGAAATTCTCGAAATTAACCACGCGTCATAACAAGACTCGTTTCGTTCCTGTTTCGGGGAGGGAGACGTTTTACCATTCCTCCTCCCCCCATAATAGACGAGTAATTAACGAAATTCGTCGAAAAGAGTGACGCGCTTTCGAAAAAAAAAAACGACTCGAAGCGACAGGGGTGGAATGGAGGATTAATCGAGTCCGTGAAAAGAGAGGGAGGGGAGTATGAGGGAAGAGAGACGGAGGGATAAGCAGAGGGGTGAAAAGCAGAACTCGTGAATCAAGAGAGGAGAAGCAGGTTTCTGAAAAGCTGGCGGTGGTCGATCCACTTTCATCCACTTTCTCATCCAATGGCGTCGAGTGCATCAATATATTCGGGAAGGACGTGATTTACGACGAGCATTGTTCGCGGGGACGTTTATCTGACTCCGTAAATCGTTTCGTTGCGAGGAATCGGGTATCGTTGATTGAAGTTTACCAGTCGAAAACAAGAAATTCCCTAGGCTGTTCCTCAGATCTTCGATTGGGAGGGGAGGAACGGGGAGAAAAAGAAAGAGGAGTGGAAACTTGGGTCATATTTCGCTCGTTCGAGAAAAGAACGCGTAAAAACGTCAGCCGCATGTGTTCCTTCGTCTTATTATACGAATTGAATTAAGTAAGTAAGTTGTGTTGTCGAAACTAATAAATAATTTCGTTTATATTTATTGAAACGGTACGTGGGTCGTAATGGATTACATCGCATGGGACAATTTTCTTGTCAACATGTCAAACAACCAAGAGATTTCAGAGATTTCAAATCTAACTTCGTAACAGTTGACGCAAGAGATATTAAACTAAACTAAAATATTTTCAATCGAGATTCTGAGTTTTAAACTTCCACGAATTTTTTCGCAAGATAACCGTATGAAAATTTTTGCTAATTTCGCAAGAAGCGAGGGAATCGGACGTGATAGAAGCATAACGTTTGTGGGGGAGAAAAAAGAAAAAGAAAAAAAATCGTACGCTTCGTTCGTGGAAACATAGAACGCGAGGATAAAGGAAATTGATAGACGAGCAATGGAAACGAGGAATATTATTAAAACCGGGAAAGAGAAAAGGAAGAATTAATGAATGCTCTTAATCAAGATAAGGGAAAAAATAAGGGTGGAGAAGCGAAATTCTCGGTGAATAAACGCGCTCGTATATAAACCCATGATTTTTTATGCATTAATGATTACGAGAACGAACTCTTTCTTCCTTATGTAATACACGAAATACAATGGAAATTTATAGACACCTTCATCTTGGCTCGATGTCCGATCATAGCGCGACTCATTCTACTAATCTTCGCTTCGCTCTCGCATTAATCCAGCTGAAAAAGTAACTGGTTAAAAATAATAAAGTTACTTTAAATAATTACATGTTAAGAACATCAACATTTATATTATTATTACAGTTATTATAGTTGATCCGTTTTTGGTATAACATCGCAATTAATTTCAATTATTATTATGTTCATGAACAACCATGATAAATTACACGGAAGTATAATTCAATTTATTATTAAATTTCCTCGATATATCCGTCAAGATTTTTATCAGGAATCGTATTTAATAATAATAATCGCGTTGTCTTTCGAAGTTGTACGACAAGTTTGTGTCACGCTGGTTCATTAGGAGTGCATCATAATACGAAAATTCTTCGGACATTCGGAATGGAACGTGTACTTGAGTTTGATTAAGAGGTTCTCGGCCGATAATCAATAGCAGACCAATCTTCGAGAATTCCATACAGATTCGAGCAAACGCATCCGTTATCTAACCGCAATATTCTCGGTTCACGAGAAATTATCCGGTTAGACGAAGGTTAATGCGCCTTTTGGTTTATCCTATTAGCCAACTATCTCGCGTGATTCTGCATTTATCCGCGTTACAATTCTGATATTTCGCGCGTATTATATATATATATACAGTTATTATAGTTCGGCGATGCCGATACACTTTTGGTTCGTAAATTTTTTTTTAAAATAAATATCTTTTCTTTAAACGTCTTTAAAATTAAAAAAGTATATATAAAGTAAAAATATGTGTGGAATGATTTATTTCTGAAATTGGGAGAAAATTAAGAAGAGTGTATTAAAAAAACTGGACGTAAAAATTGATGATTCATCGTGCACGTAGAGGAGTTGGCTCGATCGGGCCAGGATCTATTTCGTTAGTAGAGTCTATCTTCTTGCTGGCAGGGAACGAGGTTAGTTTAACGGGAAATATCGAGTATCCCTTGAAACGGGATACTAATACGTATCCCATGGTGGTTCATTATTCATACGATTTGTAAATATTAGTCGGATAACAAGCGTACGGTGAACGTTCTTTATCTTCGACTCGACTTGGTGGTTTAAATGACGAGGACGAGGTAGATAAATTGGAAATAATGTCAAGAATATTAAACAAAATAAGCTTGGATTAAATATGAAAATTAGCGCTTTCGATTGTCCATCCCCCGATATTATTAATTAATTCGATTTAATTTAACTCACTTAACATTCTACGCGTATGAATTATTTTCCATATTTCAAATTTATTAAATGATAATTTACGAATTGACGAATTCGGGAGGGTAGAGCATCGTGATTCTTATTAAATATGAATTTCCGTATTATGATTCATTTCTAGTTCCTCGTTTCTAAAATATAATAACATTTCACGCTTCGTTTATAATTCATCCACCCTTTGAAAGATTCGGTTGATCTCGCGATCGTTCATAATTCACCAACCTAAATATCAAAATTCGAAACGTACATTATCGCACTGATTGTCCAGCTAAATCGAGAATCTATTCCCACCGAAATACCAAACGAAACGTTCCTCTTCCGTAGGATTCGTGATACGAATCCTCGAGTCCAACGTGTGTACTCTGGAGAATTAAATCAGCTAATGGCTGCTGATCATTCGTACACAAACATTTTAAACGAACTTTCGATATTCTCAATTCGATTCACATCTCATCTATCTATAATGATATAATAAAAAAATAATAAGATATCATTTACGATATATACATTTGCGAATTTCAATTCTGAATCTGAACGTCAATCTATCGGATATTCGACTGCGAAGCGGTAATAAATAAATGATAATCGGTGTAGATTTAAACTCGAGGGCGCGAAAAGCGTGGGGAAAGTTGGGGGTAAGATCGTAATTTTTCGCGCTTAATTTCGGGTTTAAACCGGAATGACTGGGACAAGCGAGTGGAGGCGGTGTCACCGCACTTGGCAACGGCGTTCGTAAACGGCGCAACGTGCTAGCGGTCACCGACTGTTACCTGTCCCTGTGTGCAACCACGAGATAAACCTGATTACTTCGGTGGCGGCAGAGAGTTCACCGGATATACACACCCATCCCCATTGGCACGTGGTGATATTCTCCTCTCCGTCCACCTTCGTGCGTGTTACACACGCGTCGACAACGCCAACTGATTTATGTCTCTGCTGCTAAAACGCGTCCAACGCGTGCAAAGGGTACGAAGCTTGTGTAATCGCGATTGTCAGTCTCCTTCCGTGCACGCGACCGTCATCTGTCCATTCCCATAAATCACGAGAGAGAGTCTTGATCAAAATTACCAATCGAACGCGATCTTTTGTAAATGTTTTAAACCGGAAAGTTAAGTTAAAAGTTGGAGATTCCCAAGGGATTTAAGGAGTGGAGCAATTTTTTGGAAATTTAATTTCGAAAAACTTAATTATTTTTATCGAGTTATTCTGAACTATTCAGAGAATTATATAATTTGATCGGGAATCGAAAAGGTTAAAAATTGCGATTAAGAATCGTTCGTTTGTCGATAGAATTGGTGTATTATTTTTAATCGCGGGTATCGAGACTTAATTAACCGAATTATATAAAATTTGACAAAGAGATAAAACGCATATCGGTGTGTACGTTTATCGATTGGAACAAGGACAAATCAGAAATTTTCCATATCCACCGAATTAAACGACTGTGTTTCCACGTAACAAGCAGATGTCAAAATTGGCGCGAAATTTTCAAAAGAATATTTTATCGAAAATTTACGATATAAATATTTTAATCCCGTCACGTTTGATTTATTCTTCTCCCCACTGAAGATAATCCCAATCCTCGTCTGGAATCCTTTCAACTACGATGTTTTAAATCAAACCCTCGATCGAACGAAGAATAATTAACATTATTAAACGGTATCTCTTGACAACCCTTCAAGTGGATCGTATTTCGTTCATTAACCAAGTTCCGATTCCCTATTATATTTTAACAGTATAGAAGCATAATGGACATCGGTAACATCGATATATTCGCGTTCATTCAGCTCGACGTAATTTCAAAAAAAAATATCAATACTTTTACATGCCACGATCGTGGAAAAACGCAAAAATATTAATAATTATTATTATTGTTACAAAAATTTTGAGAAGAAAAACCGATAATAATTTTTACACTACGGTAATGACGAAAGTGAAATCAATCTTCGAGTTTCCAATATTATTTTCATCCAATATTATTTTAATTTCGTGAATAATATATAGCCGTAATGGAAAGTTTTTTAAATTGTAATTAAATATAATCGGCATGAAAATCAAACTTTTCAGGACAGATAATTTCCTTTTCCTTTTAAAGATAAAGATTATTATACCGATTATTATACGGGAACAAAATTATCGAATTTTTCCCTTCGAATTATCCGTATATATAAAAACGAGGAGATAATGGAAGAGAAACGATTCACCATAGAAGCAACGAGCCTCATTTCCCTGCGTACAAATGAATGGTTAACGACACGTCGTGTACCGATCTTCTCGTAACGGGGGTTTCTTTTGCGGCGCTGATCGAACGATCGACCCAGAATCGAAATAATAACAGAACGGCTAACGAGGGCCCCTCGCTTTTCCCTCGTTTTCCTTTCCTTTGCAGGGATGCTTTTCACGCCGGCCAAAACGTGACGGGCTTCTCTAACACCTTTTTCACCGGCTTCGATGCTCCTTGGCAAACTGCTTTTCTCTTTCCTCCCCGTACCAAACCTCTCTCTCTCTCTCCTCCCTCAATATCTCCCTCCTTTTCGCTCCTCCACTTTCCATTCTCTCCTTTCTTCTGAATTGGGTCGGGCGCATTTTGTAGCATCTCAGAAAGCCGCGCGATAAGTCGAGGTTGGTGGTCACCTCGTCGCGTGTTCCGCCATCATTTCGTTACGTTTGCACGTTTCTATGGTGGCTGCTCCAGAGAAAGAGAGAGATACGCGTTAAGATCTATGCTTCGTATACCGTTTCGAACGCTATATTCCGCGACTCGTAACTTTTTCGCCGTTTATCGTTGCCGTTCGATCGAAAGTCTTTTTCCGAAATCGTCACCGAGATGACAAACGTCGATCGGAATCAGAAAAGAGAAGATCTCTCCCTGAAAAATATTTGAACACCTGTTCGTCCGAATGGAGAACATTATCAAAGATACCTCAAGAACGAGCAACGTTGCAAGATCCAACGTAATGGAAGTGACACGCGTGAGAGAAGTAAATTCGTTCGTAAGAATTCTCAAAACGTCGAAAGTTGATCGAAGCTATTTTATCCGATAAGATATTATCCCGTTCTTTCCTGCCCGAAAAAGTAGAGGCACAATGTCTTTACGAAAATTCTTCGCGCGTAAAAAGAGGAAAAAGAAGGAAGCGGTTCCAGAAATTGTTGTAATAATAAAGGATAAACTCCGGCGAAACATTGCCACTGTAAAGCCCCGCTACGTTCTTTGATCGTAGGCCCCTAAACGTATACTTCCCGACACGACTCCCCGCCTCGTAAAATTGCGGTCAAACTCCTGCCGCGAGAAACGATTCGAAACTTGTTTAATATTCCGTTGCTACGCGCGATTCTCGCGCGTCTAACGCGATTACAATCCGCCCTAATGGGATCCAATTATTATTCTTTTTTAAATTGCACGGTTTATAAAGCGCGAACAAGTCGTAACAATTTCCGTCCCCTCTGCTCCTCTTCCACTCGTCTCCGCTCTTTTTCCATTCTACGCCGTGTTTCCACAGCCGGTATTTTATTTTTACACGCGATTGCACACGCTGGAAACCGAGGGGGGATTCACCCTTTCGCCGGCTTTAAAACTATCCGACGACGATTCGTTGGATCGGATTGATTTTATCCGATTCTCTTCGCTAAAGCTGCTTCGACTTCGACGAGGTCGACTTCACCTTTGACATCGATTATTAGTTACGGTTTTTTCTCTCTCTCTCTCTCTCTGACAGCGGCTTCTTCGCTTGTTATCAGGGGCAAGGAAACGACGACAGACATCGTTCGATCGCGAAATGGTTGAGGAGGATCGTACGAATCACGCAAGCGCGTGATACTGCTTTGTTCTTTTCTCTGCAACTTTTCAGGATCGAAAAATATCTCGTTATTTTTTCGAAAAGAAATTTTTCGTCAGATCTTCGTTTCGAATAGTTATTTAGTAATTTAATAGCCAACGCATTATATTATAATATTGTAATATCAGAAAGGGAGTTAACCGAATAATTATCCGATTAAAGTATTATCGGTGTAAAATTTTGTGTTGGTAACTCGAGCTGCTCGCCCGTCAATTTTGAGGATAGGGGAGCAATTTTTCGGAGCAATTACTTTTTATACACGCGATGTGTAATCGAGTAAATAAATTGTTTTGAATTTAGAGAGAGATTTAAGTTGAAAATTTTAAAGATTTTCGTTCTTGTTAATTTAAAGAGACGTGTTACGAAACGATTGAATTAGATGAATTTTAATTCCAACGATTCTGACGAAGTTGGAACAATTGGATCAAAATGGTCGGTCATCGAAGGTTCTTATTTTTAGAAACGGAGCAAAGATGCAACGGAGACTATTGATCGGTCGATTCGATAAGTTGACTATCGATGAATATTTGAACGCTTTAGATATTAATGGTCGAAAGGTAGGAATAAAATTATATGTCAGGAAGATGAGATGTACCGGCATCCAGTTTAGAATATAGTTTAGATTAGCAATCAGGCTAACTAAGAAGCGCTCAGGCTCCAACTTTAATTTAGTTGTGAGCGTTAATTAGTGTATTAAATAACTTTGGTAAAGCAGAATTCTCAGTGTAAGATTAGCTTCCCCAATAAGAATATCGGGGCGGTCCTTCGAGGAGGAATTTTAGAAGAGCAATATCCCCGAAGACTGGGATGACAATTAGGACGCGTCAATGTCTTAACACTTTTATCAAACTTGTATAGAAACTTTGTAATAAAAAATAACGATACCGAGGATTAAATTGTGTGTCAAAAATAATTATAAAATATTAGAAGATTTCTATTACGAAAGATGGAAATAAAGAATAATTTCATCCTCGCCAATTTTTTTTTAAGCTCATACATCTCTGTTCACTGTTGCAATACGTCCAACATAAATATAAATGTAATAATTTAATACAACATTGCACAAGCTATGTGATGCAATTATAGACTTTTGTAATCTTTGACGGATGCAATTCCGAATGAAAAGAGTGAAACTTAGATAAAAACGCTGGTGGAAAGAATCATAAATCGTTCATTAATCGAGTATTATCGTGTCAATACCAATTATTGTCGATTAAAAATAAAATATCGGGGAATAGGATCCCGGTTCTTTCAACCGATCTATCACGAATCGTTAACAAATTTGTACAATCTTCCCTCCATCGACTTCCACTTTTACGGTTATCGGTTATCGAATCGGTTTATCGGTTCTACGGTATCATCGCTCACGCGACTTAGGGCAAATCTTCCCCCCGACAATAAACATCTTGGAGAACGTATACAACTGTGAAACATCTTCGTTTATGATCGCGGATCCACGCCGCCATTTATCCTCTGTGCAATTTCGGCGGAGTATTCGTTTTTCGAAAACGCTTTTCGTTTAATCCCGTAAATCGCGGTGTTCATTGTCTCGCGCTCGTTAACGAACACGATATCTCACCACGCTTCCAACCGTCCACGCTTTCGCCCCCAATATTTCCGTGCCTCCGAGCATCGCGTTCAACGAGGCCAGCCCGTGGAATTCCATAAGTGTGCACGTGTGTGCATACGTCGGTTGCCAGTTCCATTTCTCAACGTTCTCCTCGTGCCACCGAAGCGTCTGAGTCACCTCTCGACAACTTTTTCTTTCTTCCTCTTTTTCTTTCTTGCTTCTCAATCTACTTCTCCACCTAATGATTCGGCATTACGTCCTTCCCTTATGTTGCACTTTTAATCCCGTCTTTCGTAATAACGTGTAAACCAAGTTGAATATTAAACGCATCCAGAGTAACTGGTGAAAATTAATCGTGGTCGTGGAAGATTGAGAGGTTTCTTTTTTTTTAGTTGAGTAGTAAAATAGAACGGTATTGAGTAGAGACAAAAGACGATTCAGTCGGAAAAAGATGGAAAAGGGGAGAAAAGAAGGAAAGAGATCGGAAGAAAGTTGAAGGATACGAACATAAGTATCAAATTGTAACGATGTAAAATGGAATCGCGAGTGATGTATAAATGATTCAATACGAATAGTGTTATCGGATTTTATTCGGTTGATTGGGAAAATGGCGGTCGAGACGCGGCGTTTCGCGCCGATTCTGAATTCTTAATAATACTAGAGCGTACGAGGAGCGGGTAATACGCGTTTTGAAAAGAAGGTCGGTCGAGTAAAGTAAACCTTGAGAGACAGGAGGCTTGAGAAAATTGGCCTGGAACGCGCATGAATTTGAAAGGGAAAAAAAGGTGTCATAATAACACTGTGTTAAAGAGTCGATTCCGAGATAGCTGCCAGCTTAAAACTTCCCCAATCCCATACTTTTCTTCCTCTTGAAACAGGTATTTAAAAATAAACGAATTTTTGAATAACACGAAACGATGGAAAGATAACGAAAAGTGTACCTTATTGTAAACCTAAGAGACGAATCGATCTTTTTAACAATTTATATAATGTAGACATTTATTATAAATAAAAAGGTGAAACGAAATCACTTTTGATTATGATTTTACAAAAAAAAAATAATAATAATAACAATATATATATAATCGAAATCAAAAGAAATTCATTGATCGACAAAGCTAATCAAAAATTTTCTTACATAAGGTATCATCGAATATCTATCTTTATTTCAAGCATTCAACACAATTCCTAAAACAAAATAATTTACGAGAACTTGAACTACTAATCGGATTATACATATACATCATCCCTCATCAAAAACAGATACGATTTCGTACACGTTTCCACCGCTGGTCCCGCCATCCCCTATCAGATCGAATTAACAAATTAAATAACGATCGTGGAGGGAGGATATAAACGCGCACGTAGCCTGCTGTTTCATAACTCGAATCGAGTATTCCTTATCGCGGCGTGGTTGTTACGGAACACCTTGTACACCTTGGGTTAGATAGAGAAAAGATGGAGGATCGCAGAAACGGCAGCAACTCGAACACGAAGTACTCCTCCGCCTATCGCGTCCGTGGAGATAGAGGGTGCCGGCGGCCAACCTTTTCTGTGAAAGTGCCACCTAAAACTTTAAATCTCGCATCTTACGTACGCCTAAAACGGCGAAATATTTCATCCCACTCGCCAACATGGTCACCTCCCCCTTCTTTCGATTATCTTTCCTCTCTCACAACCCCCTTCGAACTACTTCTTCTTGAATCGATTCTAAAACGAAGAATCTCCCCTTCTCTCGAAATAATATCCCTCCACGGATTTTATACAACCGTCGTTCTTCCGTTCCCTTCCGTAAGCAGCCGCCTGTTCCAAGGCGACGAGAAGAAGAAAATAAAGATACGTTTATTAATCCCACGCGTCTCCTCCCGTCGCAATTCTTGTTACGGCGCGATACACGCGCGATTCGTCAGCCTCGCAATTTTACTCTCCCTCCGAATTTTACTCGGAGGAAAAAAAGGAAAAAATTTCTCTTCACTTTTCCCTTCCCTCCGATCTTGCAACCTCGTCCAATATATATAGCGCGGCGGCGAAAATTCGATGAATTAACGACACGCCGCTCGATAAACAGCGAACCTCTTAATTTCGCGCAATTACCAGCAACGATACCAGCGGGAAATTGGTGTAACGAATGCCCTGCGGGGAAAGAAGGGAGGGGGTCGCGTGAAACTGACGTTGGAAGTTGCCTACCATTACCAGTTTCGTTCGAAACTAAGGCGAGGTCCACGAACTAGGTTATCCCTCCGAAGCGTGTTTTCGAGTCGCGTTAACGCCATTCGAGGAGGAAGCTGGGCCCCCGCAACTGTGCCACGAACGGCCAATAAGGGAGGGGAGGAAGAGAAGGTGGTTCCAAGTGGTGAAATCGAAGGCAAACGGGGCATTTGATATTCTCGGGGATCGTGATTGTCCCCCGATCGGAACGAGAACGAAACGGAGAGAAACGGAGGAAAGACGAGGTTGAGGCGCGAGGTTGAGGATGACGAAAAGAGAGAGAGTAAACGCGGTGGCGATAGAAATAAGAGGAGGACACGGAGGGGAGGGTCACGGAGGGTATAAAAGCGTTACCTCGAGCGATAAACTTTGGTCGGAGCGATCCTCGGGGAAATAAAGTTGCGGAATGGATAGGAAGAGGAGCCCTCGACGCGTCGTCCTCTTCTTTTCGCTTGACCCCTGACGAGTAACGCGAGAAGCATCCACCTCGTTCGTCGTATTTTTTTCAACCTCCGAATATATTCGACTTACATTCCATTTCCGACCTTGGCTTCCATATTATTTCCTCGCGTGTAGAAACTACGTGATCCCTTTAATTTAATTCCCACCAATCGAGTTTTCTCTCGCGTGACTTTTCGTCCCCTCCATGCGAGAAAATTAATAGATCCGACTTTTCCTTCCCCCGGATTCCACCTCCGCTCCCTGCTTCCCTTATCTACGTTCATCCAAATCAATCCCTTCGAAACTAGCGAAACTTTCGCGAACTTTGCCTCGCGGAGCGTTTACTCCCTTCGAACATCTTCCAACCAAATCTACCCAATTACTCGACATCGTCCTCATCACCGCCCGCAAAATCGCGGGTAAAGGATGGATGTCACCCCCAAACCCTGATAACTATCTGTCTTCTTCTTCTTCTTCTTCTTCTTCTTCTTCTTCTTCTTCTTGTGCTTCTCATTCTTACACACCGTGAATTCCCGAAATTTTATCCAACGTCGTCCACGAACGGTTTCGCCAGATTCACTGACACGAATAACGCTCCGGTGGGTACGTTTCGCCCCTCGATGTTCCCCTCCCCTTCCATCTCGAGGGTACACGGGCCAGAAAATGGAAGTCGGGATCTCGAAAAGTCGGGCACCAGCCGGGTGAGACGCGATTCGTCTGGTTACCTTCATACCTGGCTGGATTCGAGACGGCCTGTATCCCTGTTGGAAATCACCTACGACGAGCAATTTTCGATCCTCCTCGGGGGTGGTGGGCTTTCGTTCAACCCCTTCCCAATGTATATATGTATACACGTATTTAAACGAGGATAGAAGGGTCGGTATTTTCGGTTGATTTCGTATTAAAATTATAATACCGTCAATCGTTACCGCGTGAAATCGATGGTCGTTATTCGCGTTTGATTATCGTTACAACGATAGAAATTCAAAACCGATATCGCGTAATGCTTATTGCACAAAGGTGAGCGCGAGCGAGCGCCATCCTCGGTAATTACTACTCATTAAATTAATACCGGGCATTATGCGCTCGGAAGAGAAATCGACCGTGCACCCCTCCTTTTTTTTAACCCATTCTCGCGACACCTTTGACTTATAGCACCGCAATCCCCTTCCAGCCAACTCGCTCGTTCGTTTTCGGTCGAAAAATTGAAATATCTTCTCTCGTCTCGTTTTAAAATTTCTTGTCTCCAATTATTTATAGATATAGCGTTTCTTTTTTTATACTTTTCGAACGTTTCGTTCGTTTATATTTTATTTTTTTTTTTAGATCGACGTTTAAATGAAAATATCATTTGATCATTTGGAAACGAATAAATTGGCGCTTCTTTTTCAAAAAAAAAAAAAAAAAAAAACATTTGTAAGCGGCATTGTTCATTCGATACGGATAAGCGAGTAAAAATGAAACATCTGAAAATTGTTGCAATTTATGCAACTGCAAATAATATCAATTCATCGTGATCGGATATCACTTTTGTCTCTGCAATCGTTGTATATATCATTATACCGTACAGTATCTTTCCGCTCTTTCAATTTTTTCCCCCTCGCTTTCCGACCATTTTTCGTTTCTCATCCATCAATTCTCGGGTTAATTAAATCAATCAGGAATCCCGGAGTTGGCCTGTTTCCGATCTTCCCAATTTCGAAAAATTTAATTTTACATTTTTTTTTTAATAACAATCACTCTTTTATCCCGCTATTTTTTATTTTTTTATTTTTTTTTTTTTTTTTTTACGTTTCATCGAGCTATTTCGTCGCACGTATATATCCCGAAGGTTTCGACGGAATCGATATCTATAACGTTGTACAATCGAGTTCTTACGATGTATCAAGATCCTCGATGAATTCGATACAATGCGTTAACACGCGTTTCGAAACGCCGTTTCGTATCGAACGCGTTCTCAGATTCTCGATGGAATCGATACACCCGCCATTGCGTTCCATGTAACTCCTCCCTCCCCTCCCCTTAAGGAGGCATTGGTGATGCACGTATATATCATTTTCAAGATCTCTCGGAGAAACGAACCGTCTCATAATTGGAGTTTTATTCCACGAGAAAACAAATATTGCGATTGATCGGGTATAATTTCTTCGTTCGATACGAAAGTTGATAGTTCTTTTTCCGGTAAACAGAAGGATAGTTGCCAAGTGAGGCAAGTGAAAAATAAATAAAATATATGGTGGAAAAAAATATATCATCTCGATCGTGATCGTTCCTTTTTTTTTTTATCACGATTAACTCTTATCCCGGTTGTTCTTAAAAAATTTTACAAACGAACGAATGCTCGTGTATAATGGGAGATAGAAAAGAAGAGAAAAAAGAAAAGAACGTCAAAGGGAAAATTCTTATTCGAACGAGATGCTCTGTAAGTTTGTAGCGATAAAGCTTTGTAAATGAGTTTTTTTTTCTTTTTTTAAGCACCTATAGGCGAGCAATCCACCATACACAGGTATATAAATTATGCACGTCTGCAGGTATAAATTGCTCGTCTGCAGGCATTTCATAACGATCGAAAGATATCGAACAAAAGATTTTCCATTTATCATTCTCATTCATTCCCTCATTTCAATGAATATCGCCGGTTATTCTCACCGCGGAATCTAGAAATCCGTATCCACAATTTTTCCCCCTCCAAATAAATGAATTAATTTGTTACGCGAAATGCCGCTCTATTATTCAATTTCCCCATCCATTCTCCGAATTAATAAGAATATATCGACGACTCATCTTATCCTTTTATCGTGATACCATGTAACAGGACCTGCAAATTGAATTTGACCAATCAAATAAAATTATATATACATATATTAATAATTCTCGATATTTCGACAGCTCTTCTTTCCACCCTTATCAAAACAATAATCCTATCCTAAACTCAGACTAAACACCGATGCACTAAAAAACTCCCCCTATATTTTTCGTCCCCTACTCCAACAATGATCTCGCGCCGCGAGGGACCTCTCTCGGCCGATTGTGGAAATCCAGATGGGAGAACAACAAGGATTACGTAAACCGCGAGAGCGTAGACCGCACGGCCGTGAAGATGTAGAGGCGGATAAGGAAGACAGACGATGGACGATAAAACGTTGGACTCGTCTCCCGATCGTTATTAACGTGGAAAGTGTGTCGTTACAGGCTTATTATCCAACCCGTTCTAATTAAATTGGATCAGCGCGATGAAGCGTATCGTGAAATTCTCGGTTAATGGTCTCACGCAGACCCATAACGCCGCGCCCTTCGTTAGCCGGTCCTTCGATGCCCGCCCGCCCTCGACATGCAACGTTTCCGCTCTACCGCGATCGACCCGTGATAAATTTCGTTATTTCGCCCGGCCTCGGATCGTGACGGATCGATCGGAGTCGCGGCCGGTCGGGAAAGGGCCGAACAATGGGGGAAAATCGCATTGTTCCCTGGAAACAAGGGTTTCTTTGCGTTCCACCGGATGGAATCAAACTTATTCTCGAGAGAGAGAGAGGGACATTGACCTGGCTTTTACCCTCGTTCCTAGTTTCATGTATAAGAGACGGAGTTGATATCGAAACATCGTGATTAATGGTCATCTACGCATCGATAGAGGGATAATGATTGTTCTCGAGAGAGAGAAGGAGAGGGAGAGAGAAATTTCTAGCTTCTCTCGTCTCTGCTTTAAATTTTGTTCCATTTTGTTTCTCCCGGTTTAACGAGTTGGTTGGTAATTTTCGAGGAGGCAAAGTAAGTTGTCGGCGAAACAAATATGGCGCGGTTGGTTGGTTAAACCTGTGAATGTAACTCGGATTAATACGGGGAAAATACGGGGTGGGTGGAAATGTTGTAACGTTTATAATGAACCGTATTTCGAATGATACGGTGTAACAATACGGTATAACTCTCGAATTAATACGACCAAGGTGTGTGTGTGTATGTGTATATGTATATATATATATATACATATATATAAAATATATATATAGTATTTGTTCAACTGGTAACGAGGATGGCTGGTGGGTGCTCGGTTGAAAAGTTATTTAAAAGCGCCACTCCACTCCACGGCTTAGCTCGTTTCTTTATCTCGAACAGATATTAAACGAGGCACGCAAATAATAATTCACGTTCCCCTGTCCCTCCTCCCCCTTCTCTGGTTTGTTTCCATTCTCCTTCTCCCCTCCCTCCCTATCCTCCCCTATCCAAGTCGCGCTTCCACTTCTCCTCCTCCTCCTCCTCCTCCTCTTCCTCCGCGATGGAAACGAATGAAAATTGACGTACGAACGAATGGAGCGACGATTAAACCGTGCGAAAGCGTGTGTGCAAATTTCGTAGAAAATCGGCCGTTGTGTCAGGGAAATTTAAAACGGACAGGTTGATTCGATTATTAGCGGTTGGCCGTTTTATGTTATACGTTACCCTAATGAAACATTGTAAATTTCACGCTCAACTCCGGGCAAACGATTGGCCTGAGTAACAGGGGATATCGTTAAACGATTTCGAGTTAAAAGTTCATTGGCATCGCTTGGATCATTGCTTCTCGTGGATCAATGGAAGAGCTTGTTCGCATCCCTTCCACGGTATATCTGTTTACTGTGTCCCTGTTAACGTGTTATCCCTGACGCGTTAAGGGACGTAAGTTATCGACGATGCTCGCTCGTTGCAAATTTAACTTAACAGAGAAAGGGAGGGGAAGAAAAGGAAGAGAACGGACGCTAAGGGAAGTATGCTTTCACTTTTTTTGTTTTTTTCCTTTTTTTAATAAACGCGATACCACAAAAGCTTTCTCGTGAAAGAAAGAAAACGTAAATAAGAGAGGGAGGGAAGGAGAGGGAAAGAAAAATCCAACTCTCTCGAGTAGATTATTCGAAGGATCGTTAATTATAAAATACACGCGGATCCAAGAGTCGTGTTCATCGTTAGTCCGCCAGCGCGATGTTCGATGGCGGACCAATAACACGTTTAATGTTCACTCGTTCGTTGGAAAAATTTTCCTCCTCGCTGCTTTTTTAACAAGCCGATTTATCTTGTTGTTCGCCGCTTCTTTTTTTTTTTTTCTCCCCGTCAGATCCGTCGAGATGCCAGGCGGATTTCGCGTTTTTCGCCCCTCGTTTTTATAAAAAAAAAAAGAAAACGAAAAGAAAGAAAGAAAGAAAGAAAAAGGAGAGATAAAGAGGGAAAGAAAAAAAATCTCACCGCTTCTATTCTATCCTGTATCCATTATAATAATAAGTGGCCACCGTCGTCAATTTCAATTTTCCTCCAAGGTATTTTCGACCATTTTTAATTCAGAATTTTTATCCAAATGATCGCATCAACCGTGAATATACTAATTTCGAGGAACAATCGGGTTAAATTCCCACCACGATTTCTCCTTTCTCTTCTTTTCGTTAACTTCCATCCCACCCCTAATTTCCACTCCTTTCATTCGAGACCGTTTAAGACCGTAAGACGTATCGACTTATATCTTTCAAGACCTATGCACCTATCATTATTAATGGTGAAACTTGACGATACGCGCGGTTTAACGTTTAAAAACGATTCTCTATATTCGATATTACGATATTCACGATTCAGTGAAAGGCTTCTCTTATTTCATTCATTCGTTCTCTAACTTCGATCAAGTCAACAATCACGAGGATCGATGAAACTTATAGCCTCGTCTTTCAAACGTCTTTAATCCTATCTATCCAATTTGTAATACACAATTGAATCGTCATTTCGCGTGATGGAACACACGCGAAAGAAAAATCGGTCGATCGTGCCTTCTTCTTAACTGGTTGGGAGAGACTTTTATTTCGAATCGATACATCCGAATCCTAATAAAACCAACGACCAAAATTACGATACTCCGTAATCTCTAATACAAGAGTGTGTAATCCAAATCCGCACGTACACACACGCGCGTAGATCGAATTTAATTTAATACCCCCCTCCTTTCCAGGTTCGTTTCGACGATCCCGCGAGAAGAAAATGTTTACCCTGGCGCACAGGTCGGGGAGAAGCCTGGTTCTAGAGTGTCATAAGTTCTTAATCCCTTTCGTAGCCTTCCATCGGTAAACACCCTCGACACACACGCACACACACGCGCGCGTACACGATACGCCAGAAGCGTCATCCCGTCCCCTTTATGGGGGTTCGAATTGAACACGGTTGGGACGATTAAGACTTCCGGTGTAGACAGGGAATGTGTCTGCAGGCCAGTCGTATTGATAAATATCCGATTCGCTTTCAATCTTTGCCAACGACAACCAGTGGTATTCAAAGTCGGAGGAAGAAGGAGAGAGAGAGAGAGAGAGGGGGGAAAGAGAGATGGACGAGAGGGGGATGATCGATCACGAAGACTAATGACGAGGAGGGAGTGTGGAGAGGCGTATGGAGGGGGTGTGGCGTAAAAGAAAAAAAGGGTAGCGCAACAAAGAGAAGGATCGGTCGTCGACACGACGGATCGAGTCCCGTAATTTGTCGACAGCCAGCAACGATCGGCCACATCGGGTGGGAAGGGAGACAGAGAACGGGGATCTCGGCGTGTAAAACTGGGACGAGCGTAGAAACGAACGCGGTGGTTAACAGTGGAAAGCCACCCCTTCGGCCAGCCACGCGAGTCACCTATCCACCATGATCAATGGCACGTAGCACGCTGAGAAGAAAGCTTCGCCCTCTCCTCGCCTGTGAATTTATGGCGGACTACTCCACCATGCCCTTGAGCGTCCCGCCACGCTTTTATAATTATGCCTCCGTAAACGAGCCTTCCGGCTCCCTATTCCACCCCGATTTTAACCGTCAATTTCCGGTATATAAAGTGGAATCATATTCTTTCCGATGATCGTTCTTACGGAGAAGGATGTCAGAAATCGTTTTTGGAATTTCGAGGAATTTCGAAAAGAGATTTTAAATTAGAAATTCCTTTCCCTCTCTCTTTTTTCGTTCCACCCCCTCGATCCGCTTCACTCCGATAAATGTCGTTACAAATTCATTTCCCTGCAATGCGATTAATTGCGCTAAACAGGTTAAGTATCCCATCGATCGGTCGAGATTTTTCTCCTCTCTCCCTCCCTTTCGACCCCTGTCCGTCCTTCTCGCGGTCCAACGACCACGTTCTGCGTAATACCTGACTCTTTCACGTGCGGTTACAACGAGAGCCTCGTCTTGAGATGCTAACAGAGAATTGCTATAATTCGCCCGTCCTGTGTTTTCACGTAACGGTTTACGTTATAACTCGATTCGAATACGCTCCGAACGAAAAGTTTTCGTACGACGATCGAAAAAGCGAGCCGTTCGAAACGGAAGAGAAATATGACAAAAATATATCGAATTATAGAATAACGCCTCTCGTGGAAAGGGAGGATCTTCGAGTTACATCAATTTCCCCCTTTCTGCCTTTCGACCAACTCTTCTCTTGCCCTCCACTCCGGACGATTTGCATGAATAACGAATCGTTGAACGAATCGTGGAGGAGAGAAGTCGACGAGAAAATTCGAAACGTACGTGACGCGTGTGTGGAAGCGCGGGTTTTAATCACGAATATATGTATATATGTGTGTGTGTATATATATTCGACGACACGCCTGAGGCATTTGCATTTAGAAAATTATATGTGTAATTAGCGCGCGTGAAACGAATACGTTGCACGCGCGTGGCGCGGGAGAAAGTTCATTAGCGGGGAGGGTGGAAATTTTTGCGTACAGTTTCGAGCATATAGCGACAGATTTTTTTCGGCAACGATTTTTCTCCTTTCTCTTTTCCTTTTTCCCTCCCCCTTTATTCGAGGCTGGATTTCATCTTGGATAACAGGCCGTCACGGGGGTTTAACGCGCCTCGAGTTCGTTAATTTTGCGGGATTATTAAACTAGAACCGGTCTCCTACGATCTCCCGTAATTAACCACGATCAACGTTTCGCTTGAGATTTTGCGGATCGAATATTAAAGCGGGTACCGGGGCCGGGTGAAGCTTTATACGCGTCATAAATATACAGGGGATGTTTTGGAAAATGCATGTATTGAAATATTCCTATATTCGTGGTTTGAATTCTGCGCAGGGGTGATCCGGTATTATCGTATATGTAAATGATATCGGAGGGAAAGCAGGATACGAAGTTAAAATTTGAGCGTTTAATTTTTCGAGCGTAATTCGATTAATAAGTGCCGTTATGAATTCGATTCCTTTGACAAAAGGAGCCGAGTTTCGATTTCATAAAATTATTCCTTCAAAGATATCGCGACGAGTTTCTTTTAAACATTTCTTCTTTGCCTGCTTATAGCTACGACACAAGAGATTTATTTATTTAGCTAGTCGAGCGATCAAATCGAATCTTCTTAGGGGCGATACAGAAATTATTAAACACGATGTAAATTTTCAGTTGCAAGTTTTCGTAAACGGATTATTACTTTTTCTTTTCCTCTCTTCTTTTTGAAACTGTTGGATCGTTCGCTCTCCTTCGACAATTGTCAAAGAACGAGAGATAAAAAGAATCTTCTGAAAAACTGAAAAATCTCGGTCTAATCTCCGAATTTCAATCTCCCTTTTCTTATCCTCCATATCTATTTATTTAGAAAGAAAAGTAAAAGTTGGATCCTCCGATTCTCGAATCTGGACGACGTTAATCGTCGAGAGAATGGAAGGAAAGAAAGGTGGCAGAAAGGCACACATACGTGTAGGTGTGCGGGATAAACGCATTATCATCCTCGCGAACACGCGAGGTTGAAATAAGGTTTCGCTTTGTTGATCGAGTTCGTTGTAAACCAGTCGACACGGTTGAACTTCCTTCAGGGATTTTAGTCGCGACAAAGTGACGGATAAATTGGATTTCCTTCGTCTTACTCTAAAATGCCATTAACTTGGTCTCCGGTTATCTCGTGCTTCCCCTCCGTTCGAGGGAAAATTAAAAATAAAATAAAAAAGGGAAGAGGTTCGTTAAATTTTAATAAATCCACGGCCACGGATTATCGAGTTTCGACGTCATTAAACGGTACTCTTTGTTAGGCCTTCTCCTCCTCCTCCTCCTCCTCCTCTTCTCGGAAATTACGCGAAGAAAAAGACGAAAGAAACGCGTAGAAAGAGATTCGATCGAAGCCACCACCTTCTTGTCGCGAAATGGAAATGGAAAGAAAAAATGGGCGAGGAGAAGAAGCCGAGGAGAGAAGGGAAGCACGAAAGCGTGCGTGAGACTCACTTTCAGCGCGGGGATGTGGTACACGGTTGGTCCTGGCTGGGACCAGCTCTTTGCGCCGAGATCGGGGATCCCTTAAGAAGAGACGCAGTTAGATCTAGTTCCAGGGTGCACGGTTACACAGCGGGGTCGGGGGCCGAGACGTTGCGAACCCGAGACGTTGGAGATCGGTGAAAATTAACCCTCAAAGGAGGGCTGCGATCGGGGACACATGATAATATCCCCCGTACACTCGCGGGATACTCACGGGAGCCACACTTTGCGTTCTTTGGAGCGTAGCAATAGTAACGGTAGCAGTAGTAGGTGTTTCCGTAACGATAAATCCGGCACAAAAACCACCGTCGAAATTTTCTTTCAGTCACTCTCGGACGATGATCAAATTACAAATCCCTCCTCTTCTTCTCTTCTTACGAACGTTGTACAAAACGTTGCACACGAGAGACAAGCTTCCACGATTTATCCACCACGGAACGTGGTATAACGTAGAAAGGGATGGGACAGGTTCCAACACCACCACCACCACCAAAAAGAAAAAAAAAGAAAAAAGAAAGAGATAACTTTTCCTCTCGTCCGTTGGAGAAGGAAATCACTGAACGACTCACGATTGACCGCACACTCGCGACAGCGCACAGCGGAGTAAACTCATCTCACTGGTGAAATTTATTTATCTCGGCCGATGATGATGATGATGGGACGTAGAAGTAAGCGTTTTCTTTTCAAAAGCGTCGCTCGTTGGTAGAAGAGTTCCGTGGTGTTCGAGCGAGGCCAGCCGAAGGAGAGAGAAAGAAAGAGAGAGAGAGAAAGAAAGAGAGAGAGAGAGGGAGAGAGAGAGAGTTCCTCTGTTCTCTCGCGACAAAAGTGTGTCACGCGAGGAAGAAACCACCACCACTGCGATCGAACGTAGTCCGCCGCTGCCGAGTCGTCGTTCTCGTTGTTGTCGTCGTCGTCGTCGTCGTCGTCGTCGTCGTTGCCCTCTTCCGCTCCTTCGTCGTTCTCGTCGTTCTCGTCGTCCTCGTCGTTCCGGGTATATATCCCAGTAAACCTTCCTCCTTCTCCTTTCGCGTATATATACGTATCTCTCTCTTTCTGTCGCGCACCTCCTCCCTCGGTTCCTTGTTTCGCGTCGTCGAGCTGTTGTCGCCGAGGAGAAGAAGAAGAAGAAGAAGAAGAAGAAGAAGAAGAAAAGAAGGAGGAGGAGGAAGAGGGTTTGGAGGTTCTCTCGCGCTCGAGCAACGGGTCAAGCACGCACCGCACAAGCAGCACCACCAGTACGTCGAAGGGAAGTCGGGTCGCGCGAGAAACGAGGGAGAGAGAGAGAAAGAGAGAGAGAGGAGAGAAAGAGAGCGAGCGTGAGTCACCGGGAGAAGATACGAGATATCGAAATCGTGCGTATCACCACTCACTGCTCCGCTCGCACCGAGTTCACACCGAGCGCCGTATCCGTGTGCGTGTTCACTCGCGTATATACTCGCGAGGCAAGAGCAAGTAACGGCGCAGAGACGCGGCAACGCGACGCGTACGATGCTGTCCGCTCGACGTTTCAACGCGTTCTCCTCCCCCCTCCTTTTCCGCCTCGGCGAAACGGCGAAAGGGTGCTCGCCACCGTGTGTCGTTCGCCCGCTCCTCCTCCTCCTCCACCTCCTCCTCCTCTTCTCTCGTTCGCTCGACGCGGCGGCGTAACGTTAACGAACGTGCGTGAACAACTTGGACGAAGGCGAGGAAGAAAAAATATACACGTATACACGTACATGCGCGTGTATACTCGAGGGAAACGTATAAATACGAATACGCACCAGCCCTAGGAGAGACCCTTAGGCCGGATCCGCGGAGTTTCCTTTTCACCTCGATTTTCGGTCCCTTGCCACCCCCGCGCCAGCCGCACACGCGCGAACCGCTCTCAGAATTTCCGAGGCTCGGGTACCGCGCACGTCGAAGGAGAGGGGAGCGCCCTTCAGCGAAGGGAGAAAAGAGAGAGGAGTGCGCGGCGTAGGTAGGGGGAGGGGGAGAGCGCGGAGGAGAAGGTGGAGGGTTCTTCCGGAGGCTCTGGCTGCGCTCAGCTGTGCTCGCTAGGCTAGGAGGAGATGGATAGGAGAGGGGAGAGGAATTTTCTCCGGTGGAAATTTTAGGGGAGGCGGCACGCACAGCTCGGGGTCTACGTACTTTTATGTACGTATTCGAGGGGGAGAGGGATTGGTTTGTGTCGGTAGAGATTGTTCGAGCCGCCGCCGCCGCCGCTACCACCTCCACCTCGACCACCTCCACTCTCACCTTTGCCTCCACCGCCACCGCCGCGGTCGTGGTCGTGGTCGTCGCCGCCGTTGTCGCTGCTGCGCTGCTGCTGATGGTGGTGGTGCTGGCTGTGCCGCCGCCGATGACGGTGCCGGTGCCGATGGTGGTGGTGCTCTGCCTGAGCGTTTGTGTGGGTGTGGTGGGGGTGGCGCAGGCGTTTTGGTGCACCGACGCATTGATCCCTGGAATTCGTAGGGACGGTGGCTAGGGCCGAGCATGTGTCCACTTTCGATGCGAGAAAGAGAAGGGAAGAGGGGGTTGCTGCTCGTTGGACGGAACGAGAAGAACACGACGACGACGACGAGTACGAGGAGGAGGGGAGAAGGGAGGGGAAGAGAATGGAACAATGAAGGTTGGAGGAAAGGAGCAATCGTTTCACTCGCGTAGCCGATGTCCACACCTGCAGCGTCGTTGATCGCGATGCGTTTCAGGACGACGGAACGTCGGTTGAAATCTTTCGAAGGGGAGGACGAGTTTCGACGCACTGACGAGGGGAGAGAGGAAAGGGATAACTAGGGATGGATGAAACGGGAAGGATTTCGGGAAATCGGAGGTAGAATATATTCTTCGCATATATTCTAGTGAAGGGAAGAAATCGCGCGAGATTCGAGTTTAAAGCAGCGAGCGTGAACGGTTTTAATCGGTGCTCGTGGACGCGGCGCGGCGAATTTCGAGTTTTTCGAGTTAATTGCGAGTGGACCGAGTTGGTCGCCGATCCTTCTCGCTGGAAGAAAAAGGGGAGGAGGTGGAGGGGAGGCAGGCGATGAATGGGCGGGCTGTAAAATTAAACAGAAGTCGGGAAGCGAGCGAGGACCCGGTTTGACCCGGAGGAATCTATCGACATTTGGCGCAACGTCTCCATCTCCTCTTCATCCCCCTTTTCGCGCGCGAAAAATCGGTCGATCGAATCAAGAGAATCGGAGAGGTCTCGAAGCAAAAAGGCTGTGATCTCTCGTTTCATCCCTCGCCTTCCAGAGCGTCGTTCCTCGTCGATTTTACGATCCGTCCGATCGTGAACGCGCATCCAGGGTTTGGTATCGCGTCGACACGGCCAATGCTTTCCGTATAAAATATTCAAGCCCAGGCAGCGTGCAGATATGTACCGATACTGAATAAGTAATAGGAGGCGGGGATGGATCCACGATCGTTTCATAACTCCGTTTCAAACCTGTGATTCATTCGCACGTAACGAGGGTTTCGTACTCGAGAACGTTGCGGCTGAAACGTCGCGGAGATTCGTGCAGGGGAGGGTGAAAATTTCGAAATTGAAAAGAGGTCGGTCGGGAGACAGGTCGAGAGCGGAGGTGGAGTACAGGTAAAGAGGTGCAAGGGATACCGAGTAAACGATCGAGGAGAATCTCTTGGATGGATTCGAGAAACTTTGGTTGGAAACTCTGATTCTGACACGATACCTTATAACACCTTTATACGTTGTTTCTTTCCAATCGATTTTCCCGCAGAAACTCGTAATTCTCGCGATTGGAAATTAATATTCCGATCGTGAATGAAATCTTTGTCTTTGAATCTCCCCCGTTGCATAATGATTCGCCAATTAATTCGATTTAGTTGGACGACGTAGATGGCATTGGTGACCGCGAGAACGAAAAAGAAAAAGAATAAGATTAATAAGAAGAGCGGAAACATCGAGTTATACAACTTTTGCATAATTTTCGATTCAACGCGTCGGTATCCTTTTGTTCGCATCGTAATGGAGCGCATTGATCGAACAAATAACGCGTGCACTCGCGTTCGCGCGCGCCCTCTTTCAAAAATTGAAACACACGCGAAAATTGGGAAATTTGCTGTAAAAATAAAATACATACACACACATATATACATATATCGATACAAAATAACGATTAAAAAAGAGAAAAAGAAACACCCCGCTGCGAATTTTTCTCTTTCCTTTCCCTTTTTTTGATGGACGAGTGAAATTCGACGCGGTTTCGAAAACGCGGGTGTTTCCTCGAAACGAGGGAAAAAGGAAGGATCGAACCGTGGCGCGAAATTTAACGAACGCGGAATTTCACGGGGAAAATTTAAACCGCCTTTTAAATTCGACGCGTCTCGACACGTCCCTACCATTCACGGCTCGTGTCGAGGATGAAAGGGTGGTGGGAAGAGGGAGGGAGGAAATTGGATGAACCCGGTGGTGGCTGGCTCTATATAGGTGTCTCGTTGGCGAGGGTTCGTTAGCACGGCCAGATACATCCCTCGAGCGTGGTGCACACAACCGAGATTTAAAGATAGATTCGAAAGTAGAATCAGGTCATGGTACGTTCCACGCGAGATCTTGCGTCCTCCGTAAATCGCGTCTACGTTAACGAGTCGACCGTGCCGCGCCCGCTTTTAATTGCAAATCATCTCGGAACGAACGGTCAGCGTAGATGAGTCGGAACACGTGGCGCCCCGTCAACAAAAATAAAACGACCACGAAGGAAATAAAGCTTCGCTTCCTTTCGAATTCGCGAGAATAAAATATTTTCTCCAGCGAGATATTCTGGAATTCGTCGATGATTCTGCAATTCGAAATTTTCATCGATTATCTCTCGATTCCGTAAAACTTTATTGCCGAGCCCTTCTTTTCTCCTTTTGTTTATCCCCTCTCGCGCGTCGATCGATCGATAATTCGTATCCGCGCGAGTTGAACTTCCACGCCGGAAAAACGAACGAAGGGAAATTCGCGGTATATTTCCCGTATCGTTTTTAGAATGATCGGGAGGAAGGATAAGGAAGGGGGCGAATAATTGAAAAGGTTAATAAAAATTTGAACTTTACAATTAGATACCGTCAAGAAGTTGATACCGCGCGATGTTATCGAATTGGATAGAAGAGTGATTCCAGGGGAGAGAAATTGGGGCGAGCAAATTTGCGGAAGCATAATGCACAGGGCGCGATTATATATAGAGCATTTTTAACGTTAACCGGGCGGCCAGGGTATGCCGTAAGGGGGTGGACAGGTTGGCTTAGTATTCGTGGCACGTTATATTTAACCGTCTTTTCTCTTTTTTCCTTCTTTTTTGCGAAAATGAAGACACGTGTTTTTTTCTCCCTTTCCTCTCTTTCTTTTCTTTTCTACTCACCCTTCTCGGCCAATCTCGACAATTTTCGAAATTTTCGCTCCGCGTAAACAAGCAACGCGCGACTATTACGATCGTAGAAAGAAACGAGGAGTCTCTCGCATCGCCTGTTCGGGACAAGATCGCGTTCCACCCGGAGATCTAACTATCGAAATGCATTTTCTCGTAAACAAGCTTTAGAAAAGGGTGGGAGAGGAGGATACCGATAGCCCCTTTTCTAGCAAGATGAACGCGTGCAACGCAGATAGAGCGAAACGATCGATCGATCCCTCTCTCAGACTTTTCGCATACATTAACATCGAGTGGTTGGAACGCGAGTAATAAAAGAGGAGAAGGCGCGGGAAGAAGGGGAGAGCGGCTAGCGAGAGAGAGAAGGGGGAGGAAGATTCTGTCCCATCCCGTGTTTATACATCGCGCGTTTTCAAACGCGCGTAATAAAAGTGGAGAAATAGAGAGGAGGAGTGTAGGAAAGAAGATTTCGTCCCCTGAGAATATCTCTAAGGTTCTGTTTATAGATGCATTTTCGAAAGCGCGAGTAATAAATGGGAGGAGAAGAAAAAGAAGAGGAGGAGATAGATCTCCCTGTTCTGTTTATATAGATGCAGTAATAAAAAAAGGAAAGAATGAAAAAGGAGAACCGAGAAGAAGAAGAAGAAGAAGATTTCGCAAGAAGAGGCGCTTGATAATTCGGTAATGATCTTACGTTCAACCCGTGATAACCGGCGCAAATGAGAGAGGTCTCGTAATTAATTCTCGCACACTTATGAATAGAATAAGAGATATAATATACGTAGCACGAGGGAGGGCAGACGGAGGGGAGTTTTAGATGGCCGGGTTTAGAAGACACGTTGCTGAGCTTGCGTAACGCGCTATCTCGAAATCCCATGTTGAAACGATCCCGCGAAGCGGTGAATCAACTCTGTTAATTTGTTAAGCGTAAAACGGATGAAATCGGGTACTCTGTCGGGTATGCCAGACGTGGCCGCGGGCGATCATTTGCCCTCCTTTCGTTCCGTGAGGATCGTGGCCGGATAAATCGGTTTCGAGACAACGATCGTACGAATGCTGGACGAATCGATCGTTCGATTATTACATCTAACACGATACGATGATAATTCGAAGTTTTAACAACAATCTCCAGTTTTATTTTCCAACGATCTTCCTCTCTTTCTCTGACTCTTACATTTTCGCGCGTAGCATAGAGCGATCGAAAGGGACTAATTGCGCGAACGTAAGTCGAAAAGTTGAATTAAGCGCATTTTCTTTGGGAAGGAATATCCTCGAGACTTTTCCAAGAGAGAGAGATATATATATTTTCTCGATATTCCGCCTCTCTCCAAAGGTATAACGTAATTATAAGTCTGTTGGCACTCGGTATTACGCTTGGTAACGACCTACCTTTCCATTATACTTTCCTTTACGCCGCAGTTCTCCTCCGCGTGCTATCTTCGAGAAAGATTAAAAAAAGAATAACAACGGCAATAATATTGATGATAATTCAAAACGCAAATAAACAAAATTTCACTCCGTTGCGAATATAAATAAACCGAGCCGTCCCCGTGAATCGTTGCATTATCAATTTCGGGTTTCTCGTTGATTCGACGGAGGGAGATCGGTCGATCCGTCGAGCTGATTATTTGGAAAACGTGCAACGTAAGGAAAAACGAGGCGGAGAGAGTAATAAGTAAGTGGTCGTATCGATCGCAATTTAAAGACAGGCGTAACTAAGCGGTAAAACGATCCAACATTTTCCAATCGATTTTGTAACAGCCTCTATTTCGGAAATTATTAATTGGATCGAGATGGAGAGGATTCTAAAAATGTAGAAATTTCTCCAGTTCGATCCCTCGATCGAATCTTAAAATTGGTTAAAAATGGAAATCTCGAGATTCCAAATCTGGAAATTTACGTTGAGTTCGATAGTTTCGATCGTTCCGTCAAATCCATTTTACGGATCGCCATTCATCACTTTGAAAATCGTTAATCGAAATGGAATCATACCTCCTAGAGATATATCCAGATTTTCCTTTTCGGCTAAATCGAATTTTACGCTTCGAAAATTATTCTACTTTCTAAATGGAATCGTTCCATAAGAAAATGAACTTAATTCGGACTAAGTTAAATTAATCGATGTAAAAATATATATATATATATATATATACAGCAACTATAGTCAGAGATTTATTTATCCCGAATGGGTAACGAAAACTCGGCTATCGAGGGGACCACGATCAAAGGGTAGCCCCACAACGTCGCAGCTGACGCCCAGGGTGTCTTTTTAAACCTCTTTCAAGGACAAATCGAAAAGTGCAGCACCGAACGTGCCTCCTCTCCAATTCCCTCATCTCCTCTTTTTAACGTCCAAGATGACCACCCGTGGGATCCTTTACCCTGTTCCGTATTCCTCTCCTCCTTAAAAAAAAAAGAATCAATTTTCGATTCGACAAGCGATCGAATCGATTTCGCAATGCCGATTATTTTTTGGGATTATTATTATTGTCGAGATTGGATCGTAGAAAGGAAAAGGAAGAAATAAATACGAATTCTCGATCGCCCATCAAAGGAGAATCGCGAATGCGCATTTTTGTCGCATTTCGGGGATTGCCGGTGACTGAATGGAAATTGAATGATTCGACGCGATGATAGATCTCGAGGAAGCGGGGCCCACGTGGGAAGCGTATGAAAAATTCATTGGGACGGTGGGAGCATTAACGTGGAGCAACGTTGTTTCCTCGAAACTTTGTCGATATCGGCGGCTGGCACCCCTCCCCCCCGAGTGGAGTACCATAATTGAACGGTGGATGATTTTTAGGTGTGGGTGTTAAATAAACAAAGTTTCGTTCGATCCACTTCCAACCGATATTTCGTTCCTCGTGCAACGGAAAGAAAGTGGTGCGTATCATCTGCGACGTAATTCCCTTCTCCTCGTTCAACTTGAAAAATATTCTTGATTTTTCGCCGTTTAAATCTCTTAATGCGTGTCTTAAGAGCATCCTCCGAAACGAGTAGAAGAAGGAGAAGAAGAAGAAGAGGAAAAAATTTTCGTGGATACAAACCTCCGCGTAATTATGGGAAGATGCGAAAAATATGCTTGTTCACGGATTAAATTAAGATTCTTATAATGAGGTGTGTGTGGTCTTGCGAAAGGCAGAAAAGATTGTGAAACGAAGGCTGGGGGGAAGGTTCATTATAGAAAGATGAAATTTAATGCCGGTTACTTATGCATACGACGCGTCGAGACCGTATTATTCGCGCGTTATTATACACGCGTAGGATGCATGCGAGCCGGAAATGTCTCGTAAGGGAAACGCGATCGCGCGATCCATGGCAACTTAATGACGGTTAATATGTAATTCTCCCCTATTGAAATCCGATATAATATTACGAATTCTCGACCCGTTGTTGTTAATAAAATATACGTGTGATTGGATGCATGGGGTTAGGGTGGGGATGCATTTACGTATTCAGTATTGGAGCGAGTAGAACGGATAGCGCGACTCGTGCTATATATAAATTCTGGAATGCAGGATGTTTGATGATAGACGAATTCCGTGTTCGAACGAGGATGGCGGAATAACGACGTGATTTTATTATGCTCGTATACGAAGAGTCGTTGATCGATATATGTAACAAGAAAAATTGCTTCGATCGATATTTGCCCTTGATTCAATCGCGAATAATTTTGAATCGATATTTTGTTCGCAATCTTTCATCGAAACTATGCGATGTTGAGTCCCAGTTTGTCTCGCATTCGACAAGTTGATTGTATATTTTAGGAATTGTTGTACGAACATTGCATAAAGTAACCTTTGATTGTATTTTCAAAAGAATGTTTCGAAATTTCTTCCTCTTGTTGCCGACGCTTTCGATATCGGCATCTGTATCGTTTTGTGGTATCTTGAGTTATATATTAGCACGTATGAACAAGGAGAGCAAATGATATAAAAAGGATAAAGATAGGGTAAAAATATTGAAATTAGCGCCATCTCTGGAGTGCCGCAAATCAAACATAGAGAGGATAGAAATAAGAAAAGAATTGATAATTAGCGCCATCTTTTGAGTTACGATATCTCTATAAAGATATGATTAATTCTAAAAGTATCCGAGAGATGGCGCTGTTCCATAATTCTTATTCTACCTTATCCTTGGAAGTTTTTCTTTTTAGAAGTTTCTTTAACGTCCAAGAGATGGTGTCACAGATCGATTCTTATCCTATCTCTATCCTTTTCCTTATATCTTCTATCCTTCCTTTCTGTGTTTCATTTGCGGCACTCTGAAGATGGCGCTGATTTCAATATTTTTACTTTATTTCTGTCCTTTTTCACTACTTACTTTCTTTGTTTATACTTATTCTCGATGCACGATCACAGACACGATACCACGTGTTAATGTTCATTTTTTTTTTTTTTAAATTATAATGCGTTTCGATCTTTAATGTAAGAGAGTATATAAGAAGATATATATATATATATATATATATATTTGTATCATCTTAAATAATTCAATTAAAAATAATTAAATAATTCAAATTGTGCAATATTAATACCAAAAGAATACGAAAATAATTAATTTTAAGAATATTAAATTTTTTTGATTTTATATCAAATGTAAGATTATATTTAAAACAATATTTTTAATCCTTTATTTTTATGAGATAAAGTTCCATAAAAAATCTTTTATATTACATATTATTTTATATTACATATAATCATTATATTGATTTCATTACTGTCCATTCGTTGAAGTAAGAAACATCAAGTTATGATAAACTTGCTCCATACAATGAGATCAAAAACAGTGAAATGCAAAACTATAAATGATCCGACTATTGAAATGCAAATTCTAGTAAAATCGTAATAATCTGTAATTGTGCATAATATAAATATCAAATTAAATGTTTTACAAAATTCCAAAACATTCTAAAGTACAAAAATAGTATTTTGTCTTGCATTTTTATAATTTTTAACGCATTAAAACTATTGATAGTTTTCTTAATCCCTTAATTCCTTAATCTAAGTCAATAGAATTTTTATAGAAAGAGAAGTCACTCGTTAATCTAGGACTAAAGATCGCAAAGAATCTTCAGGATAAGTTTCCATTATTGCAGTAGCGCCAAAATTAAAGGGTATCGCTATGCCACCATCAAGAACTATACTAGCATCGTAACACTGTGATCTTACTGTTAACTTATTACAAAATTTTCGGGGATGAATACATTTTGATATAGGCCACAGATCATTTACTATCATATCTCTTACAACGTAACATAATTTTGATTCCTCTAAAATATTATATAGAGATATATTATGTACAAACAATTATTTTGTGATAATTCTTTATATTTAAATAAAAAATATTATACTTACCTGCATCAAAATATAAGCTATCGTTAAAAGTAGAACAGATTTTATCAATCTCTTCGTTAGTAAATTGCTTCTCCTTATTTAAAAGAGTCAATATTTCTTGTACTATTTGCGGATTAACGCTATTTATCGATTTATACCATGATGTTGACCCTGTTCCTGTAGTAATACATAAACCAGAGCTTTTCACCAAATGATATTTATTTTCGTCATCGACACTTACAAGCAATGAACTTGTTCTAGCAGAAAGTGTTTCTGCTATAAATACCTATACGTGAAACGAATATTAAATTCTAAATTATTAAAAGATATATGATGCATTTAATTGAAACTTACTTCGTTTAATGCTAACCAAGGCAAACGCCTTATTTTTGGTAAATTACTTGACATTTCGTTTTGTTCTTGCATATAAAGTCTGCAACGATAAAAAATTTTTTTTCAACATATAATATTTTATATTGTAAATTAATTCAAATTTATTACCTTTCTCCACCTGCGATGCGACCTTTTTCGTGTGTATGAAAAGGAACATCCCAAATATTATCTCCCTTTATCGTAGTACGAATTCTTCGTCTCATTATTACGTTATAGTAACCGGCTCTTAGCATTTCGAAAATATCAGATATACTTTCCGTATATTTCATTGGTAACATGAGATATCCTTCGGATTTTTCCGGACATGAATTAATACCAATTATTGGTTTTTTGTTATCAAATATCATATTTGATGCCAATAAAAACGTACCATCGCCACCGATTGGAAGAATTAGATCCGCCCAAGCAAAATTCGAAGGATTTAAATTTTTCCTTAAAAATTAATATTAATATTGTCATTAATAATCATTTTTTTCTTTTTAATAAAAAATCTCTTCGAAAATTATATATACCTATTTATTAGTTTATATTCTATATTCAATTTTTTTAAAACTTCAGTAACTTGTTTTTTTACATTTTCGGTTGCTAAATGACTAATCATCATAGAATCATAATCAGAACCTCTTTCTTTTAATTTCTGTTTAAATTGTTCTTCGTTCAATTTTGGTTCTCGTATTTTTTCAAAATAATATCGCGATAACTTTACTACAATAAGTATTCGTTTTGGTACAAAACTCGATTCATTTCGCAACAATAATCTGAAATTATTATAAACATTGTTCTTATGTGGTTGTAAAAATTGGACAGCTCCTGAAAAAATATAAAATATTAATTAAATCATTAATTAATCTTTTATAAACAAATAAACAAATAAATGAAATAAATTATAATTAGAAATAATAATTTCATTTATCATGTGTTACGCAATATGTCATTTTATTTGTAATATGTATATACTACAAATAATCAATTATTAATTTAATAATAAAAAATTATTTACATAAAGTCGATTTGTTTCTTATATTTTCAATTATTTTATCTATTATCACATGTTTTATTTAAAATATTAAATAGAATATTTTATTTAGTATAATTTTTAAAAAGAATTATTCTATATTCTATAAAATTAATCCATTATATTGCGTAACATTTTTTTAATTTTTATTTTTATTATTGTATTTTTTATATTTTATATTTTTATATATATATATATTATATATTATATTACATATTCAAAGTGTTCATATAGTGATATACACTCTGATATTAGTTTATTAATATATAAAATATACTTTGATTATTCTATTACTTGAAATCATTCAAATTAAAATATATACTAAAGTTATTATTAAAGTTTGTTTTTTGTTTTTATTGGAGCTCATTGACATTACGATCACGGATGTAATTAAACATTATGTAAAATTCACTTACTGACAGATCTTCGAAAATGATTGAGAGTCGTCATCGCATGCTTAAAAAAATGTGTATGTCAAATTCGTGCAAATAATATTACAAAAAGTGGTATGTTAAGAACATTAAAATGTTCCTAACCTCTCTACCGGTACGAACAGTAGATACTATATAATCAAGTGCAATGTTTGCGTTCACTCTATGACCATAGAAATAAATCTCGAATGTAAAACTAGTATGGCGACCGCGGAAAATATGAATGCGAGTATAATTTTTGTTTCCATTGATAAAGTAATAATTTCTTGATAATTAATTAAACTAAAAATGGGTAAAAATATAAAATAATATTGTAAATTATAATAAGAAAAGTGATTCTATGTTTCTTTGTTTGTGAATGAAAAAATATGAATCATTTCAATAATTTTTGTTCTCAAAATTCAGTAATTGAAATAATTTAGAAAGAAAAAATTTCACTGTACAGATACACGCTTCGCTTACACTTTATTAATTCATTTGCAATACATTAATTAAGTCTGTTTAAATAGCATCAAGGCTACCTAACGTATGCCTTCGTTTATACTATAGACAATCATCTAACTTAAACACACACTCTTTTTTGTCTTTCGATAATCTTTCGTACACTCTCATTCTCTCGCTCTTCCGTTCTTTCTTCGTATTCTCTTTCTCATTTGCGCTGTTTCTCATTTCTCTTTAATCTGTTCCATTATCGATATCATTTATCGTTATTGTTATTACCATTGTCATTATCATTATACCATATAATATATCATAAGATCGACGTTAAAAACTAAAATTCGTATAAAAAGCGTCGTTATTCATACTAACAATGTAACTGTACTATTTAAATAATAATTGAATCTTAAAAAATTATTTGTTCTTGTTGTTGGTGGTAGTGTGTTTGAATGTATGAGATGTTTAATGCATCGAGTATAATACGAGGATGCAAGGCGTGCATAAAGTGACACATGTATTTATGTATACATTTATGTCGATTTATATTCTAAGAACTTCGGTAAGATCGCGAAATGCCCCGACATTGCGCTCACGTATCAAATTATATAATATATCATATCTTTTTATATCATTTATCATTATGAGAAATAACGATAGTTTTAAAAAATAAAAAGCATATGTTGATGATTTATAGAAATATAAAATTAACAAAAAAAAACTATAAATTTTTTCATATGTAATCGTAATATTTGCAAATGAAGAAGTTATAATAAAGAAACGCGCGATTTACTCGTTACGATCTTACCGCTATCAATCGTTCTTAGATTATATCAGGATGTTAATACATCCATTTTGCGTATCCAATTGCATCTCGCATATTTTTTTTTAATCATCTTTCACATTGTAATCGTTTTCACACGGCATTTTATAATCTAGCTAATACTTTTACATACTACGAATGTTTAGCACATATCACTACGGCCGAACCAACTCTCTCTCTCTTTCTCTCTCTCTCTTTCTTACGTACACTCTCTCTCTTTCTCTCTCTCTTCTTTAACCTTCGTTATTACATAACTATCCGCTATTACGAGCAATAATGTACATCAATTACATAAAAAACAAGATATCATTGTGTTAATCGTCTCAACGTCACGCGATGGTCACATTTGCGAAGGTACCGCGGTTTATTAATTAATCCAAAACTTACTACCGACACCATCATTCATACGTAGTAGGTTCTTACAACGCCCTGACGCACGATATTCGTTTCGAAACGTGTTTGGGTTGTTGTTCATCATCCCGGGTACATTGCATGTGAGATATTACATTATTATAATCCTATCGAAAAATCGAATATATCGCTTAAAAAACTGACGTATTATTACGAACAATTAAACGAGATCCTACTTGGAACTCGACGCGGATAAAATTCAACGACGCTTACATTTCATAGTATATGATGCTACGCATCATATAGAATAAAACTGTTTTAATTTGAAAAAAAAAAAAAAGAAAAAAAAAGAAAAAAAAGAAAGAAAAAAAACAAAAAAACGATCGTTCATTGCTTGTTTTAAAATTCAATTTTCATTCTTTCTTTGTTAAAAGTAATGTGCCATTCAACGTATACAATTATTCGTTCATTAAAATAAATAGAACTTTAATATATATTGCTTTTAAATATCATATTTTAATATGATATTTGAATTCGAATGATATTAGTTAAGTAATTGCAGCATTGATTTAGGATATGTTAAATTGATTTTTTAAAACATAATTATTAAAAAACAAAAACTGTTCATATTTAACTTTACATACATTTTCAAATATGTATTTTATTTATTTAAAGTTTAATTTTCTTCTTTGCAAATTATTTAAAGTTTCTTGTAATGTGCATAAAGATTCACATTTCTGTTGTCAAAATTCACATTAAGTTATTAAGTTATTATATTTAATCATTCAATCAATAACTCATGTGCGAATCAAAAAATATTTATAATAAAAAACAAATCAATAAAAATTAGAGACAAAATCCGTGGAATGGCATAAATTATGTCCTTAATTGGAAGATTGACTTCGTCGTCATGTTGCATATCTTACTCTACAGCAAATGTTACCCTTATCGTGCTGATGTTTTCGTGGGCAGAGGTGTTATGTGTGTTTGCATGTTTCATGTGATGTGACTATCTATATAGTATACATATACACTATATTCATATTTATACATATATATTTATATTTATTTATATATACCTCTTCTTTTCACATTCATTACTTTGCAAAATATTTCTTTTGCCGGCACTAAGCCTGTATAATACAATCGCAAATTACATCTTGTTCGCTTAGGCAAAATTTACTTGTTTTACTTGGTAAGTACAGTGACCATCTGCATTGCATTTCATTTCTACTCGAGGAGGAGGTCAGGCTTGGAGGCTTCGATAAAGTATCCCACATATGGATATTTTAGTCGCGTCGATTTTAAAAAGCTCCAAATCACAAAACGTAATTGTATACGTAAAATCTCTGTTACGGCTTCTGGCCTCGATAAAGCTTCTCTTATTTATCCTACTTACAATCCTTATGAGGTTCGTTAAACGCAACTTGAGTTTTGTTCGGCAGAAGCGTCTCGACGAATATAGAATATTCTTGTAACATCGCGTTTTTTAAGTTCATCGTTGATGCTACAGAGAGAAGTACGGGCCGTTAAAAACGTTCGCCACCATTGGATTATTTTCGAGCATTAAAGTATATGTATGGTTAGAATGCGAGAAGCGCCCACGCGAGCGTCGATTACGGGCGAATAACGAATAAAAGATCAGAGACGAATGGAACACGCACGTAACGCGACGCGCACGAAGATGTACCCGCATTCATGGAGTTTTATTATTATTTTTTTCTCTATTAGAATTAAAGTTGTTCAATCGACCGCTAGAACGAGGCCGACAGAGCACAGAGAAAACAGGTCTCGCGATTAATCTCTTCGATGATATTCCTAATGATACTCTCGAGGGTTTTATCCTCTAGTAGTAGAAGTGGGCAAAACTGTTGCAGGTGTTGCGAGAGCGAACCGAGCCTCAGCTATGCGTTTGCGGGTGTGGAGGTGGTGCGCCAGTAATCTCGGTCCAACGCATTTCGAAGAAACTGCGCATCCCATGTCCGGCCTTCCCCACGGGACTGTCGTCCTCGTTGAATACCTCGCAGTTGATGAACATCTGTCTGACATCGGCGCAAAACTCATCGCGAGACTTGTACCTGTATCGAGAAGCACTCTTTGGAACATGTTCGCAATTTTCCAATTTTTTCGGATTGAAGCTGACGATCAAGTTAGAGCTTTTTTCTAGAGATCTTAGATGAACTTTTTTTTTTTTATGTTTAGGGAAAGAGGCATTTCTAAATAGAGAGTACGTTCAATTAACTAGTAGTCGTTGGTACGCGTGTAACTTACACGGAATCCTGCAATTTCTTCTTAATAGTACTGAGATCCATGGGTGTTTTAATAATTTTCTTGTAGGTAGGAAACTGTTTGGTGTTCACCGGCAAGAGGAACGGCCAGGCCTCGTCCTGTTGCTCCAACTGTTCGAGTAGCACCTTACAAGGAGCCAACTCTCGTTGTTGTTTCTTCGTGAGCGTCCTATTGTTTCCCTCCTTCCGTGGTGAGGCAGTTGGGGTTGCTGGTTCCGATGAACTGACGTCCTCTACGTGTGTGTTCGATGCCGTTGACGGCGTTGGACTGCGACGCAAAACAATAGAAATTATTTGCACGATTATCTTTCTCGTTTGCAGGAGGTTTTTCCGTCTTAAAAGCTTCTGGACGAATGCATTAAGATTCGAGCGTGTATTTTCTGCTTGAGACGGGTACGTTGTTCTCGATGGAACATTTCGTCTTTCTGACTCTTTGTCTTTCGTTCTATTTGGTCTCGCTTTTTTCTCTCTCGTCGTTTTTGCCCTTTTATGGTTTATATTATTAATATTATTATTATTACCAGTATTAATATTATTATTACCATTATTATTATTGTTGTTGTTGTTATTATTATTATAATTATTATTATTATTATTACTATTATTAGTATTATTATTTTATACATTTTCATAGAACCTGAAGACAGCTCTACCGTTACGACGAATTTTTTAAGAAAATACCCAACCCGTTAGTCGATGATCGTAACACACTGTACGAAGTACAGGGTGTCCCCCGACGAGAAGAGATATGACACGATAGTATTATTCATAGAGATATAGAATATCACTTAAATCAAGAAAAACCTAGCTATCGATAATTTTTAATATGTGAAGAATATTAGCTACATATAATCTATCGCGGAACACCCTGTATGAAGTAAATATTTTCTTACAACATAATTTTCGACGAGTATGTACGATATGGGTCGAAGATGTAAGTCGAGTATAATCGCATGAGAGTGATGTGTATGCATTTATGTTCATTCGTTTTAAAACAGTTTCTTTTTGTTTCCTATTCGATCGGAAATTGGTTGTTCGTTTGCGTTCGCTGAATTATATTATAATTGAGTCATAGTTTCGTAGTTATTTTCCCTATTGTATATTTTATGTCAAACATTGTTAAATCAGCGTGTTGACAGTGTTTGTTTTTTTTTAACGTAATCACCTAGCTGGTGGATGATCAGAACTTTCACTTTCTCTGGTGCCTCCCCCTTTGGTATGACTCCTTCGACTACTATTTCTCTTCTTTGGTTGTTTACTGTGGCAATTAGAACAATACCATTTTCCCCTTGGCATCTAAAAATATGAGATAAATAAATTAAATAAATGAGAATAACACGTTTATTTGAAAAAATACATTCACATGTAAATGTATATGTATATATGTAAATGTATACTTGATAAAAAGAATCACTTACTTTTGGCATAACAGGATTGTGGCAGTCAGTGTGATAAGCCCTTGGACAGAGTTCACATAATACTAAGTTTTTACCAACTCTCTTTCCACATACCAAACAATTTCGCTCCCCTGTTGCTTTATTCATGCATTCGTGACAATACCTGAAATATATTCATAATTGTAATTGTTTAATTACAAATGAATTTATCATCATTATTTGAATATTTAAAACACAATTTCTTACCAGTCACCATCAGGAATGTTTTCCATTTTTGGACGGAAACAATAAGTATGATAGCCGCGGTCACAACCATCACACAGTAATAATTTGTCTTCGTTATCTCCGCTATGACAAAATTGACAATTCTGTAACAAGAAAAAAAACTTTCCAACTTAAAATGATAAAACGTATATCTTGAAGATATTAATTTCAGTTTCAGCATTTATTAATTAAGCATTTAAAATTAAACCCATCAATGCAATAAATGTTAATCAACGAAAAATACATATAATAAATAAGAAGATAAACTTTAACATTCAGAAATATATAATTAAAAAAATTAGCGCAAAGCAATTTTAGTTTCTTTGTATCATGCATTTTGATTATTATATAATTTAATGTATAACTAAATTTAGATATATAAATGGTGGATTGGAATAACTGAAAATTTGTATAAAGTAAAGCTAAAATAATAAAATATTTTAAAAATATGCATATAATTATATAATTATAACTAAATATAGAAACTATTCTACAAAAGGAATCATATGAAGCATTAAAGGAAAAAATTAGTAAACGATAAGCGGCATATTTTTTTGCATGCTACCGTTACGTTAGACTCTAACCACCATTTAGCACATCAATAAATTATTTTCCTTTTAAATTATAGCAATTTTTTCAAAATGCATTGTAAGTTTTATATTAAAATAATTAATTCTCCAATTCTTTTATTTTTCATTAATTCACAACTATGACTGCCGCATTATTCGCACTTAAAAATATTTATGAATTCGTTTAAACTTCCTTACAATATTACATTTGAATATGTTACGGAAAGTACCACGATAAGAGCATTTCGTTTGACCAAACATTTACCAATCATTTTTGAAAGCGATATGCTCTCTATGGTTCATTGTGCAAGGAAGGATAGAAGAATCACGCAGGAAGTAAGAAGAGGGTACTTTGGTTAGTAAGTTAGTGCGAATACCCACAGAGGCCTGAGAAGTAGTCAATAGCTGATTGTATTGAGTGGTAGCTTTGAGTGAGACGCAGCGGTTTCGTAGCTTGACGCAGACCGAGTTTCTAGCTGGTGTTAGACTCACAGCCTTCATGATGCTCTTGTCCCAAGCGATGCTAGCCTCCAACATATAAAGTGCCATGGCCAGCTGAGCGGATGTATGTGCTCGAGCTGTTGCCTCTCGCCAGTTGTTTAGCCCTCTTGGAGTTGTTTCTTCTTGAGGTACTGGAGTCTGATTGCTCTGATCCGAATTATTCGAATTCGCATTTGCAGCAGCTGCTTGTTCTGCCTTTAAAGCCGCCAAGTTTGGATCTCCCGTGCTATAATTTCAAATAAATGAATGCAATGATTCTCAATTGAAATTTGCGATATTTAAATCCTAGATAAATATCTTACCAAACACCTAACGGTGGTTTCAAATATCTCCTTTCTATAGCGGCCTCTAGAGACAATAACCTTTGCCGTGCTTGTTCAACTGCACTGATCTTTTCCATTTCGTTTAGTTTTTCAATTTCTTCAGCCTCCTCGGTTCCTGCCCGTGGAGGCAGTTTCCAGCCTTTGACCTGCATGCTGGCATTTGCGACTTTATCTTCTAGGGCCTCAACTTGTTCCAATAATTGCGCATCCACGCGTAGCGCAACTTGTTCGCTCCAAACTGCCGGATTGTCTGGTTTTGGAATTGGCGTATCAGGTTCATCAGGTGTCGCTTGAAGTTCTGTAGCAGTAAGATTGCCAGGATCTACATTGATCTTGCCTGTAACAGCTAAGAAAGATTCCATAGTTGCCCATGTTGTACGTTTTAGTTCTTTTTCGCGAACACCGCGAGAATGAAGATGTTCCAGCAATTCTTGAAACGTATCAACATCCGTTATTCTCCACCAGCCATATCTTAAGTCTAAAACAAACAATATAATACATTAGTATAACTTTAGATAATTTAAGAAATTAGTTATCACATATTACTTACCATTTGGTACTGGTTTAGCTTCTCCAGGAGGTGGTAAACCATGAACTTTTAAATATTCAAGTTGCGCTGCTTCGTCTTGAGTCAAAATTAAAGGAGCAGGACTATCACATCTATCGTAATTTGGACTAGCCGGTGGAGGAAATACTGGTATTCTCAGTTCAGTTGGTTCGGCTATTCCAAATATTTGTTTGGTACTTGGTCCTGGAGTATCACAAGTTTCCCGAGGTAAAATTGAGAACCAATTCGATTCGTTACTATTATCTGAAATTATTAAAGTAAATAACATTAATACAAATATTTTTGAAGAGTTTTTAATGAATAATAGATTGAGGAAATCTTACTAGAAATAAAAGTGCCATTCAATTCCTTCCCATTATGAAGGTTATTCACATGATTGAATTTATCACCGTTTGGAATTGTTTCAACAATTTTATCTTCCATCATCTTCACTGCTGGTTTCATATCTTCATCCGTTTCGTCATTTTCTTTTTTTGTTTCTTCTTTGACATCCACATCCATACTAACTACTTCTGTTTCTTGTTTAATCTCTTCAGATGTAACATTGGTCTTTGCATCAGTCATTGAATTATCCAAATCATTCTTTTTCTCTTCCTTAACATTCGTTAAATTTTCACAGTTTTGCATAGGTTCTTTCTTACAATTAATATCTTCAATTTCAGATTTTGTTTTCTCTATTAAAGATTTCGTATCTTCTTGATCATTTGAATTGAATTTCTTTTCCTTCTTTACATCATTAGGAGCTTCATTCTCCCGATTTTCGACTTTGGTGTCTTCTTGTTTTGTTTCTCTTTTCTCCTCCATCGATACATCTTTGTACTTTTCGTCTAATTCAGCCTGCAACTCAAGGATTTCAGGTTCTGCGCTTTCCATGGCCTCGACGAAAATGCCACCTGCGCATGCTAATTCCCAATATCTTCTCCAATACCTATCTTGGCCAAATATATGGGCTCGTAGTTGTTTTGAAGAGCTATTCAATTTTTGCAATTGTTCTTCTGATTGTTTTAATAATTTGTCCAACTTTTTACCGAGCTCTTCACCAGAGAGATTTTTGTCTTCTTCCTAAATTATATACGTATAAATGCATACAATAAAGTCTTTATTTTATAATAGATCAATCAATATATTTTAAATTATATAATTTACCTCCTCAGGTTGAGTTCCTTCACTCTCATTTTCGGACATGTCTTCAACTTCATCTTCATGATGAATCTCATCAGGAGTGGGTGTCGTACCTACTGCCGTTGACGACGTGTTACCCTCCTCATCGCCCTCTTTTTTCTCAATCGTAATTGTGTCTCCAGTTTTATTAACTATCACACCCACTGCTTCCATTCGTACTTTTCGACTATGTAATTGTCTCAATCTATGTAAATATTCAAATAAAATTATTAATTTCACTTTAAACGTTCATAACCTTAAATCATGAATAAAAATACCTACTTTCTTATCTTTGTATCCAAAACGAATCTTTCTTTTCTTAACTGAGCTACTGTTTCCAAGCTTCCTTCGATCTGTCTGATCACAGCCTTGTTCTGCAATAGCTCGTTACAGAGAAACGCGAGCATTTGTGCCTTGTGCGTCGGATTCAAAGCTAGGAATGGTTTGTCTCTCAGCCTTTCGGACATCCTCCATGTTTCGTTGTTATGTAAATGCTCGTAAAATTGAGCATTTTTGCCCGAACAGGTAGAAGCGTAATCACCACCATTTTGATGATGATCGGCAAATTTCTTATCGCGTTCCCGTTCTAGACATACTCCTGTCAGAGCCTTCACTTCTCCTGTCGCGTTCGCGTATAAGTAGATTCGTAACACCTCACTGATGTTGGCATGCGTTATATCAGCTTGTCGGAGGCTTTGGCCAAGGCCTGTCGTGTGTCTCGCTGGTTGAGGGATTCCTGGATCCTCGATCGCACATACTAACAAATGTGTCATCACGGACAGAAGCTCTTCCTCCGCTTCCTCATCATTGAGCAACGCCAATTGAAGGCTTTTTAGACTTGGGAGCGATTCCATATCTAAAAATAAAGATTAATATTTGAAATACATGAAATAATGATTATTTTAAAGTATTTTATTCGATTATTAAAGAATCACTTACCAAAGCCTAAAGTCTCGCCGAAATTATGCAGAAATTCAAACACCATTACAATGTCTGCAAACGCTTGGCCGGATAATTTCAGACCAGGTATTCGTTTTAGTTCTGGCAGTGATCTATGATCTGAAACCAGAGAATTCAGTACATGTAGCAGAATTTACAAATCATGAACAAAAGCCTCGCAAAGACATACCAGTTAGTTCCATGTCCTCAACAGGCTTTCTGATTTGTTCGATCAGTTCCATCTCCATCTTCCTCTGTTCGGCGCGTTTTTCTTTCGTTGCTATTCTTTCAGCTCTCGCCTCCAATCGTTTTTTCTCTCTTTCCTCCATTTTTCGGCGGTTTTCTAACGCTCGAACCAATGCCATGTGCTGCCTCCTTCGTTCTCTTTCCTAAATTATTTAACGAGAAATCATTGAACCGAGAAAAAAAGATACATAGAGAATGAACATTCCATGCAAAGAATTTCTCGTAAAATATTTTTGTTAAAAGCACAACTGTGGCACACACGGGCTGCAACAAATTCTACGTTTTCAAGGTGTTTCAAAAGAAGTTACATTTGATAGTAGACTTTTGTTCAAAAACACCGTGCAAAACTATTCTTTTACCCAACCTGTTTCAACTTTGGTAAGTTGGAAGATAAATTTTTTCAAATGATCAATGCGTTTTGACTTTCATGCATTTTATCATTTCTTTCTTTCTTTTTTAATAAAATAGATATAAATTTTTCATTATGATCGTTTATTACATGAAATACAAGCATCTGAATATTCTATCGGTATGATCGAAGCGAATGGACATGTTATCACCGAAGAACTGGTTAGTGAACGTGAATATTACAAAAAGCATTAGTATAGCTCGCGTGGCAAAATATATTGTTTCGAACGCGATTTTATTCGTCGATGGCTTGTAGATGAATCTAAAATTCTCGATAAGGAATTGACAAAGTGCAGATTAGTTAGTTTTAGCTAGTGATTCACAACTATATATGGTAACTTTAAACTCGTCAAGTCGATCTACCTTCTCATTATCGATCGTTCGTTATTTATTCACATATTCCTAATAAAAAAAAATTGAAATATTTAATTATGAAAATTTCAAATTAAAAATACTCTTCTTAAAATTGTAAAAGTTAAATTTTCGAATATATTATACGAATTAGATTAAATTTAATTTAAAAAATAAAATATTATTTAAAATATATCGATTTTAAAATTTAATCCATCGATCATCAAAAACGAAGAATCGATAAAAATTCTTTCATTTTTTTTTTCTTTTTATTGGTGTAAACAATGACGAGTTTAAAATTTGTGTAAATTCGACTCGTTCCATTTTAGTAAAGTCGTTTTAATTAAACTAAATTAGGTATGAGACATACCAGCTCGACGGTGTAGAGCATCTCGCGCTGCTTGGTGAGCTCCTGCATGTACATCTGCGGCACAAAACACATCCACAGTCCACCAGTGCTCAAACTACCTTATACGGTCAGAACAATTCGTTTTCTTTCTCGCGCACGCATTTATCAATCATCGTTATAAAAAAGTGAATTTTTTCAAATCGAAAAACATTGAATTCGCCAATCAGCTTCAAACTGTTTTTATAATATCCTTTTTAAAATTACATAAAAAAAGATTGGAACTGTGTCTTTCACAATGATTAATTCAAACATCGTTGTAAAACATCGTTGGTCAACATTGATTAACGACAAATTTCATATCTTACGTTTTTTGAAAGAAGTATAAATTTTGGAAATTTATTCAAATTTATTCTAATAGATAGATTGTTCAATCCATATTGTTGCTACATCAAGACCAAACTCACACCCGTGTCTCAAACGAAACTCAAAGCAATCTTATATCGCGACGTTCGAGGAACCAAAGAGACGAAATTACAGTTTACAAAAAACTAAAAAAGCAAATACGTATAACAGAACTCTGATATGTGTCTTTATATGATTTATAATAAAAAAGCATCGATAATTGTGGATCTCCTCACCATCATACAGCTTTATTTTTTGACAAATGATGCGATTTTTATTTAAAAATAAAAAAAAAAGGATATAATAACGTTCAAAAGAATAGCAGATTATATGTGCATATTTCAAAAATAAAAAAGAAAAAAAAGTAGTAAAATAAATAAAAAATAGTAAAAATTTAAATATGTATATATTAAGATGAAAAAGGAGATATATATAATATATTAAAATTTGATATTTAATCGCGTAGAAGATTAGTAAATGGAAATACGAATGAATATAAGCGATATGTAGATAAAAAATGTGTGTACACGAAACGGAAGCTCATATATTTCTACAAGAGAAATAAAGGAACACACACACTCGCACACCGTCTATTCTACAGCAATGACACGATTCAAGAAAACGATCCAAAAAAGAGAGAGAGAGAGAGAGAGAGAGAGAGGAAAAAATAAAGAAAAATTCGTTTTAAACTCACCTGTTCTTTCAGCATAACTGCCTGCTGCCGCTTCAGCTCGCGTTCCTGAGAAATCACAGAGAATGCTCGTGGTCATTTTTCTCTCGTTCGTTAAATATTGTTCTTCTAAAAAGCAACTAATGAAGTTGAAGAGGCGTATGTATTTTTCACATGGAACAGAGTGAGAAAAGAAAAAAAAAAAAAAAAAGAAAAAAGAAAAAAAGAAGAAAAATTAAACAAATAAAATTCGACGAAGGAGAAAACTCCAGGACAAAAACGTAAAAAAAGACGAAACATGCGATTCTCGTACGAGTTGATTAAATACGAACGACAAATTAAATTCCACTTTCAAAAGAAATTTCTTTAAATCCTTTTAGAATGTTTGAAGAATCAGTTTTTTAAAGCAGACTTTTAATACGAGAGGCGTATGTAAAAAGAAAAATAAAAAAGTTATAAATTTATAATTGAATCTACGATAAAAAGAGAAAAGAAAAAGAAGAATCGAATAAACGAATTGGAAGTTAATTTATCGGTAAATAACATTGTTACCTGGAATAACGTGAATAAAGTTAGGAAATTTCCAGGCTGAATTTTTATTTTTGAAAAACAAGTGATAGAGAATGAAGGAAAATGTGAAGTACGGAATAGTAGAGAGAAACCAGGCTAACGTGTAACAACGATTTTAGGATTACCTGTTGCTTTCGTTGTTGTTCTTCCAGTCGTATCTTCTCCACCTCTTCCTGCCGTTTTTTCCGAGCCTGCGCACATGCCATATACACACGTCACTCTCATCCGTCATTATTTTCGAAGGGTCAAACTTACAGAATTTCTCTTTTATTTTTCTTTATTTTCTTTCGATTTGAGCGCGATACCAGGGAATTTTGTCGTCGTGATTTTACCGATCGTATTATTGTCCATCTTCCTTATCGACTTAAAACGATAACGCGGCAAAAAGTTTAACGTTTAAATTCACAGATGACGATTTGCGGCTATCGATTTCTACCAACGCGTTACTAATTACGAAGGATTTATTGGATTGAAAAAAAAAAAAAAAAAAAAGAAAAAAATTAAAAAGAAGGTTATGTCATATACATAGATCTTATATCTCGTTTCTGGAATGTTTCGTCTCCCGATCGTTTCTCTTTTTTTTTCTCTCTCTTTTAATACCGTGTGCAAGCGCGTGGACCTCTGTGAAATTCCTTTCTCATTTCTGAACCGTTCTTTCGAGGATTTCTAATTTTATGTATACAGTTTCTTCGTGCTACTTGTGATCCAAACGCTACTGTGTAATGAAGCAGACGCGACTACGTAGCAGAGTCAGTGACAGGAAGATTAAGCATCTAATCTAGCGTATCTACGTAGTTCTAATTTGTATAATCGAGGCTTGATATCATGTTATTTCATAAAATTTCATTATAATTCTAATTAAAACATTATTCTTACAAATCTCGAATCTTTTTGATCGTTTTTTCATTTCTTCAACACGTTCAGGATGATAATAAAATCATAATAAATCCAGTTATTCAATTTCGCATATACATGGTACTTCAGTTGTAATGGACGATATTTTTTTTTCTTTTTTTACTTATCCCCGTATCCCATCATCCTAAACGTATTAAAAAAATCCAGCAATTCGATGGATCCCTTCTTGTGTACAAATCAACAAACGTGAAAAATCGACAAAACACACGCCTATGAATCGGAACCGAAACCGAACCCAGATAGTCGATGCACATAATTGAATCGATAACTCGATTTCAAACCGAGATTCGAATCGGAAACAGCGACGAGAACAAGTGAGAAAGAGAGAATATACACAAAACGTAGCGTCAACGGGTCCGCAGACGGATCCGTGATGGAAATCCCCTTCACCTGATTTACCCCAAAAAAAAACGAATACAAAGGGGGCGGGGGAAAAGAAATATTTAAAGAGTTCGAAAAATGTACGCATGCTATTTCGTGGAAAAGCAAAAATATCTGGTGAAATTTGGAGGGAAAGAATAAGAAAAATCGTGAGAATAAGGTAACAAATAACGTCGAGATATGAAAGAGAACTGGAGAGGGGAGAGAGAAAGAGAGAGAGAGAAAGAAGAAAGAATTGCAACAAGAATTGTAGAGAAGTGAAACAAACCAACGTGTTCCGTATTCGTGGAGAATCGACGTGACTTCACGGAACGGAACAAGGAGAAGTGAATATGGTGCTTTGTTCGAACGAAACCAAAAGCTTCTCAATCAGAACTACCAAAGAGAGAAAAATATATAGGCAACATATGAAATATATTATGTGATATATATAAAAAAAAACTATGTGTATATATATATATATATGTATATATAATATATAGGTAATAAATATATGTATATATAAATATATGTATAATTATAAACCACCACCATAATTTGTACAAGAAAATAGACGAGAGACAAAGTAATAGAAATTTGAAGATTGTTAAAAAAAAAAAAAAGTAAGTAGTAAAAAATTTTTCGGAGCGATCAGAAGAAAGAACGTGAAGAATTGTGAAAGAAATGAAGAGAAAAAGAGAAATAGGAAGAGAGCGAAGCATGCAGGAGCCAAGCAAATATACTCGCCTATTTATGCATATTATGTGATGTAATAATAATAAAACTGGTAATGGTGTAATATTAATGGTATCGCATTAAGCTGGTAATGATGGGAAAAAAAAAAAAAAAAAAAGGAATAAAATGTGTTTTTATCGATTAAAACGTGTTGTATAGCCTGTTTAAATTACAGAGAGAAGGAGAAAGTGTTTTAACAGCTGTGACAATGGTCGGTATTAAATATATGATAATTCGTGATAATAATTGTAATCAGAATATAATGGCAACGATAATAATAATACGAGCGATAATTATAAACAGAGCGTATGATTAATCGAATTGATAATATTACATGTTCCACGCGACAGCCTTTTCTAGGCCTTTTAAACATAGAAAGGGGTAAACAACAGATTTAAAAAAAAGAAAAAAAAAGGAAAAATTGAGAAAGAACGAAATTATTGAAAAAAAAGGAGAGAGAGAGAGAGAGACAGAGAGAGACAGAGAAAGAGAGAGAGAGAGAAAGCTTAATTTGCACGAGCAGTTATATTTGGTAATCGTGTAGAACACGTAAAAATTTGAAAAAAATATAGCATGCTATGATAATCATGTAGCTAGCTGTTATTCTTGTATATAGTGACAGGAGAAGCTAGGCAACAGGATAGCATTGCGACAGTCGGTATTTCTTGAATTTATCGTCATAGTTTCGCAGATATTATTATACATTCATGTCTAATTAAAAGAAAAAGAAGAAAAAAAAAGGGGGGGGATTTCTTGTGTTTTCTACGCATACTGTGTTAATTATTCGTCAAACAACATCGAAAGTTTCTTCGATTCTTTCCATGTTATACATGGAAAGAATCGAGAGAGAAAGTTCGACGATTCGAGGCATCTCGTGGCATTTAAACCGAATTGAGTATCGTTTCGAAAACAGGAACGTCGAATTGTAAAGTTTAATTCGAAAAGTTTGATATTCGACATATCGACCTGTCAATCCAATCGATGTAAATGCAAATCGAACGATCGTTTAAATATTTAAAAATTTGCAATTCCGTTATATATGCAACATTTTTTTTTCTTTTTTTGTTTCGATAATTTGATTTCATCCCTCGAACACGATGATTTATAAAAAAAAAAAAAAAGTAGCGTAACTTTTCCTCTCATGATCTTTAAATCGAACTAAAATGAAAATCAGAAACTCACTCCCTCCCCCCCACCCCCCAAAAGCAAGAATATAAAAATGTATTAACATTTAACAAAATTCTCAAAAATTAAATGAACTTTATATTTTTGTAGATTCACGTTTAATAAAAATAACGGAGCACAATATTCTCACCTTTAAAAAAAAAATCTCATCACATCAATCGTCCTGTAAACCCCGTCGACAATTCCATCTTCATTTTCTCGCGTTTATTGCGTTTTGAAAAAAAAAACCGGGAAAAAAAAGGAAGAAAGAAAAACGGACTCAATTTGGCGTGTGCCAGGAATGTCGATATTGTTATCACCCGGCAATGTTTGACCCTACAAAAGCACTGTGTATCTATACAGGCGCTTACGCGCCGTGCACACGCGTATGTGTGTGTATATATATATATATATATGTATGTATGTGTGTGCGGGCGCACGCGCTTGTGTCTCGTATGTGTGTGCCCGTGTATATACATGGATGTGTATGTATGCGCGCGTGTGGTGTCCTCTTTCATTCGATCGCTACGTGATGCACAAGTATTTTATGACGTGGGCTACTGGTGCTCGTGTACCTGTACCTTGGACCATCGCATATTTTGACTCCGTCACTTGTCGAAAAAAAAAAAAAATTCTCTGGAAAGAAATTCTCGGCTCGAAATTTCCATTTGGGGAAAAATCAACGTGTGTACAACGCGCGATCATGGGGAGATGGACGATAAAAATTTGGACGATTTCTAATGATAAGAAGCAGGATGTCGCGTGTAAAAAAAAACCCCTCGATCGATTTCTTCCGGTATAAAGAATAATCTTGTGATTTTTGGCGTCTCGCGAGGATCGAACAAATCTCGTGGAGAATTTCGTGAGAATGGCCCGGGCCGGAATCGTTTAGATATGCAAACACTACTTAGGAAGATACTTAGAAAGACAAGCGAAGAGAAGATGTGAACCGGCGCGCGGGAAAAATAATAAAGTGAAAACTCGTGGAAAACCTGAGATGAGAGATGTGATTTTTTTTCTTTTTTTTAACGAAAGAGAACCAACAAAATCCCGAATTCCGTTAGGAGAGAGAGACACGCGTGTAATTGACGGAAAGAAATGAGAGAAACGTAAAGAAGGGTCGATGAAGAGAGAAAAAAAAAAAAAGAAGAAGAAGAAGAAGAAGAAAAATAAAAGGAACAAAGATTCACAGATGATCGATGTAAAAATGCAAACGATCGAGAACGGAGAAAACACGCGGTCACGTGTGATTCGCAAGTACGTGATATATACTTGGCGTGAGAAACGTCTGAAAAAGACGGAGAGTAATATCTTACCTCTGGTTGTCGCATCACGTGTGATACGCTTAATCTAGCAATGGACAGAGTAGATGATGAGATGATCGTGGGGGAAAACTCGGGCAGAGGGGGGAGGGGAGGGTTAGGGGAAGAGGGATAATGAAAAGATTTTTTCGATCGTAAAATATAAATGGGATGGACACGACATAGAAAACCAGGCAATCGTAGTCTTACCTCAAGAGGTCCTTTCGTCTTGGTCCACCGGTATAAACCGGGGGGAGGGGGAGAGGGAAAGGAGGAGGAGGAGGAGGAGAAGAGGATAGAAAGGGGGAAATCCGTTGGACGAACGAATCGCAAAGGGACGACGGTAACGCTCATTAGTGAACATGAAGTCGATGAGGGTTTAATGACGATGTAAGATCGTAGAATGCAGTTCGCGAAATGGGGGCAAGGGACTATCGAGCATGGAAGTAAAGGTGAGAGAGACAGGCGGATTCCTCGAAAGCAATTAATCGAAAGTGCAACTGGATGGACAAAAGGATTCGCGGAAAGAATAGCGGCGGTGCCGGAAACCCGGCTTCGGGCAAAGAATTTCTTCAGGGAACGCTCAGTTAGAAAGTAATTTCGCACTCGACGATTAAATTCGCTCTTCCCTCCCTTCCCCCTCCCATTTTAAAATGTATACACGCTATGTTTTCATTTTTCTTTTTTTTTTTTTTTTTTTTTGGAATTATTAATCATCACGCGACACGTCGTGGCGCGAAACACACTTCAAGGAAAGCGGATCCCTGGAAAATTTCAATAGCAGCCGAATATCTCTGCTATTTACCCGATTATTGCTCTAAACAGCACTGTTTTCCTCAAACAGTGCCGTTTCCTCACCAACCACGATTCCATCTTCGAACTCCATTTTCTTTGGTTAACATTGGCGATAATATTGGGGGGAGGGGGGGGGGGCGAAAAAACCTCGCGGAGGACGACTCGCGTTGGAAGGATCTCCTCTCGAGGGATGATCGAGGGGGTGAGAGATAGGGGGTGAAGGCGGGGGTGTCAGGAGGCGTCATACGACATCTTACCTCCAGAAGCTCCTGACTTTGCGTCTGGGTCTGGGCCTGCTGGGTATTGTCCATGATGCTGGCGTTGGTCGTGGTGGTGCCTGTGGACGTGGTGCTGGAGGTTGGCGTCGTGGAGAGCTGCGTGGGTTGCGACGTCGACGGAGGGGCGACCGTTGCGGAGGTGGTCGGCAATGGGAGAGGCAGTGATGGCGGTGGTGGTGGTAGTGGTGGTGGTGGTGGTGGTGGTGGTGGTAGTGGTGGTGGTGGTGGTGGTGGTGGTGGTGGTTGTGGTGGTGGTGGTGGTGGTGGTGGCGGCGGCACCACCTGCACCTGCGGAGGCGGCACCACGACGGCTGTGGGCAACGTGGTGCTGGTGGTGGTGTTGTTGGTTGCGTTCACGGTGTTCAACACCGTGCTATTCGTTACCAGTGACGTGACAGACGCCAAATTGGACGACGCGGAGGGGAGGCCGGTTTTTTTCGCGACCGGGTCCTCGACATCCGAGTGCTGCTGCATCATGTCGCGGTTCCTCCAGCTCTCCGCGATGCTCTCCCGATTCTTCCAGATGGTGGCCACCGTGCTGCTAGCCAGACCCAGCTCGCGCGCCACGTCGCTCTTGCTCTTACCGCGTTCGATCTCTTGGATGATCTTCATTTTCTGCTTGATCGTGAACGCTAGCCGCTTTCGACCCTGCGTTTGTAGGTTTAGGGATGCCCAATAATCGATCGTGTTAATCGCAGGTACGTGATTACGTGGTGGTACGCGTGCGAGTGACACCCGTCGCTCTTTTCGACGGTGGCCCGTCCTTCGTTCGAGGAGGACGTTCGTAAACAATTGTTTTGAGCAACTTGGGTGAATGATCGTGGTGGTAGTGGTAGTGATGGTGATGGTTGTGGTAGGTGGTGGTTGGATTTCTAGCGTGGTCTCACTGTGAAGAGGATAGGCTGAGCCTTTTTCGAGCTTCGCAACCAACTGAAAGTTGCAACAGAACAAACTAAGGGGCTCTACACCAGCGATCTTTCGATTCTTCGACTAATAACTGTAGGTAATATTTTTTTCTTTTTTTCTTTCTTTCTTTCTCGTTTTCTCTTTTTCTTTTCTTTCGTTAAAATTTTTTCACGTCTACGTAACCAAATGATCGCTAAATGATGCCGTAAAAACAAACAAAAAAAAAAAAAAAAAAAAATATAAAAAAAGAACGAACAATAAGATCGATTGTTTAGCGAAACTGGGCATCCCTAGGCCACGTCCCAGCTATTTATCAATTGAATTACATCTACATATTTTTCACTATTTTTTTTTTTTTTTCGGTTATCTCCTTTCGGCTGACATCGTTATTTTTGATTCCCCTCGAACGTCTCGCTCTGCGTCGAATAACTGCGTGTTGCGTGTATGTTTTCGACAGAGAAGGAATCAGGTGGACATGTAATATGTGATGTGACAGTGCGTGTGAAGGTGGATGCAAGTGAATGGAATGAATGAGCGAACGAGTGACAAAGAGTGATTAAGAAAAAAAGGGACGAGTTGGCGGGTCATCTGTAATTTGATGTGTCTCGCTTTCTCGGGCCAAAAGATATTCCCATCCATTTTGGAGAACTATCACAATAAGTGGGCTGATTAAAAATTTCTATACTCGCGATTGATCTACTCGCGCCGATTTTTTTTTTTTTTTTTTTTTTTTTTTTTAAAACTTTTTCTTCGCCGCGGAAAAATCCTCGAGAAACGACGAAAACGACGACGAGATCGTAAACTCGATTTCTCGAATTTCCCTTCTTTTTTTTTTTTATCGATGCTCTCATCATTCGAGCAATCGGAGAAGTTTTCCGCTAGCGAAGTGCGCGCTTCTTCCCTTTTTCGCCGCTCTCGAGACCGTGTACGCGCCGATTTTTCGTTCGTCGGTTCGATTCGCAGAAAAGTTACACACGATACACGTCATCTCGGCTCGAGTGAAAGAAAGAAATCGGAGCGTGCACGATCGAAAAACATAAGGTAAAACTAATCTCTAACGAACGAGACGAGGGACTAGTCTAAATGGTATCTAATCGATCTAACTTTTCGCACGATCATTCGACGTCAATCTATGTGAAATTAGGTGAGAACAAACTATATACCACGACAAAGATCGATATATATATATATATTTTTTATATATATATATATATATATACGTAAGACTGTCTACAGTGCACACACAAAGCACCGGGTAATTAATATGCATCATCGAGATCACACATATACACACACACACATACGACTAATGGAACATATCTCGAGCAGACACTATCACGAGTTCTCGATCGAACGGATTAATTTTCCATTCGAAAACCTTGAAACCACGGATAAAATCGATGTTCCCAATTTTCCATTTGTCAAACACGGTATATCTCGTTTATATCTTCGATTATTTAAATCTAACTATTTTTCTTTTTTTATTATTATTATCCTCTTTATCATCCCGTAAATTTCGTCCAATTTCGTCCAACCGTTGGTGTTAATACGTTACACGAAAAGAGAAAGGAATTCGAACATCGATACACCGTGGTGATCTCGATTTTCTCGACAGTTCTTCCCCCCTTCTTTTCTTTTTTTTTTTTTTTTTTTCCTCTCCATTCTTTCGTACATTTTCTCCCGCTCATTCTCTCTCTATGAAAGCTGCACGGTTCATCGCGGTTCTCATCAATGAAACCCAAAGACTGTCGGGTCGGTTCTCGCCGTGTGGAGGACCCGGAAGCGAGATGCAGCCACAAACGATCTTCGGTTGAAACGACTAGAAAGAAACACGTTCTCGGCTCACTGACGACGAGGGAGCGTTAAACGAACAGAAAAATGTATCGAACACAAGAACTTTTTATATGAAAAAAAAAAATTATTAAAAAAAAAAAAAAAAAAAAAGAAGAAGTAACTTTGGAACTAAAGGGGTTTCGATCAAGAGGATGGGGGAGAGTTTTGTCGATTTGATATTAGTTGGAAAACTCTGGGAGGACATGCTTGGGGTTCTCCTGTCACTATTGCTAGCGATTCTCGGTCTTCTATGGGGGAGGGGTGGGGGGGATATTTCTTGATTTCTCGTGTGTCCTGGCACATTTTGTTTTTTCTCTTTGCTTCTTTTCTTTTCTTTTCTTTTCTTTTCTTTTCTTTTCTTTTTTTTTTCTTTCTATTTTCCTTTTGCTCGGTTGTTGGTTGTTGGAATTTCGTAGAGAGAGGGGCGATACAAGGGGTTCACATATATATATATATGCGAGTATATATATAAGAGTATCTGGAGTTACAAGAATATATCCACTGGAGGAGTATATATATATGTATATATATAATGTACAAATAGATGTATATATAATATACGTATATAGATATAGATAATATATATATGTATATGTATAATATAAATACGACACACACAGAGAGCATGCGACACGCACGACAGGTGGACAAAAATACAAAAAAACGTAGTAGGTATCCCAAATAGAGTGAGAGAACAGACTCCTTGTGAATGAAACAACGAGAATCGAGACAAAATGTGAAAAGGAAGTAAAACACGGATAATAAGAGAAGACGTAAAGAGGTTTCAACTTACCTCGAGCAACTGTTGATTCCTAATCTCCCGCTCCCGTCTAACCGCCTCCTGTCTCTCCGTTTTCTCCTGCTCCTTGATCAACCTGGAATCGTATATCGATCGATCGATCATCTTCGTCGCACGTATGCACAGCATTCGTTTTAATCCCTCCACGAAAACGAATCGGATCGAATAGACGAAGGAGAATTATCGAAACGAATTGAACGAAAAATGAAAATCCGACTCGATTCGATAATCTTTAAGAAGAAAATAACGATTTTTACCTAGCCTGTTCCTTATGTCGCTGCGCCTCCTCCTTGGCCAATTTTTTCGCGTACGCCAACTTCTCCCTCTCGTATTGGTTATTCGTCCTCGAGTCCCTGAAACCACCCGCGGCTCTCAACTCCTCCAATCTTCTCGCCACTTCCTGAGCCCCCAACCTGACGAATTCCGCCTCCGCGAGGCCCATCGTCGGTTGAAGAAACTCGCCTACCAGAGGACGAGAGGAGAACGAAAAGTTGGCGGTCGTCAACTCGGGCGGATTCTGTTGCTCTAGAAACTGAAACAGCCAATTCTGAATTCTAATTACGTGAGCCAAGAATGAATAAATAAACGCAAAAATGACAATAACGTTACTTGGAAAAGGACAAGAATTATGGACCAACCTTGGCTAAATCCGGGCTGCTTCTGAACGTCTTTCCGCAAGGGCTGTAATAAGACACGTCACCCTTTATCACTCCCGACTTCCCCAATCCCTTGATCACGGTCTCCCGCTTCCAGCCACGCTCCAGCGGCACCTGGAGATCCCTCTCGCTGGGCTTCACCTTTCTTCTCTTCGCGCTGGAGACGCCGTCCGTGTTGTCGTCGTCGGTATCCGTCACAACGTCTGTGTTGCTGCCGCTTTCGCTCGTCACGTCCATGTTGCTCTCCTCGCCGGAGACCTCGAGCAACTTGTTCTTCATCTTCTCCTGCAAAGACCGCTATATAGGGAGCATGGTTTTAGTGGGAAATCATAAGCGAAAAAGAAAAAAAAAAAAAATCCGCCTCCCTTCCAACTTTTTACTTCTCTCCTCTTTCCCTCTGACGATGGTGTGGCTGCTCCATCGTTCGATTTTCGAATCAAACGAATCGATCGTGATGTATTTTCGTGATAAAATTGATAATGAACCAATAATGAATGAACCAAAAAAAGGAAAAAAAAAAAAAATAAAAAAAAAGGAAAACAAGTGTGAAAATGAAGTGAAGGAAAATTACATGGAAGAATATATGCATATATATCGACCACGAACTTTACCTGATTCTTGTCATCTGTCTGACCGGTCTGACCGGTCGCTGTAGCGTGCAATTGAGCAGCCAGAATATTGGACCTCAGTAACGAGACCTGATGAGACAATGGCACACTGGGGTCCAACGTGGGCGTCGGTTTGATTCCCAGGGCTCTGCTCTGAGCGAGCAACGAGGCAACCGTGTTCTTCTTCGGTTTCGAAACGCCGCGACCCAGGTTCCTTGGCCTGCCGTCCTTGTGGTGGGTCGTGCTTGCGCTCTCGCTCTCCTCGCTCCCGCTGCTCGGCCGTTGCGGTGAATCGGCGGCGGCGAACAGCTGCGCCAACGAAGGGCTCGGCGACGCCGGCACCGGCACGGAGTTCTGCGGCACCCTTCGAGGCTTCGGTCCTGGCTTTCTTCTCGCTACCACGCGCGAATCGGTTCGATTCCACGATACGTGGTGGCCATGTATGAAATTCGTACAGAGAGAGAAATAAATTCCGATTTATAAAAAAAGAAAGAATTTATCCGTGAAATGAAAGAGAAATCGAAACGGGTGCTCGTCGAAGATGGAAAAAATCCGTTTCTGGGTGCGAATAGCGAATAATCCGAGGCGACGAACGCTACTTACAAGTTCGATCGGAGGCGAGTAACGACTGACTTAAATTACTGAGCTGGCTGAGCGGCTGGCTGCCGGAAATCGGCGAATTACTGCTGGTCGTCGCCGGTTTCAACGAGAGGTTCAACGGCGCGTCCGAATCGTTCGAGTTGCTCGTGTTGGTGGTGGTCGTGTAGGACGATGGTGCCGGTAGAACGTTGCCGTTCGTCGAATGTGCCGGCAATTTGATCACCTCCACGCGATCCACCGACTCCCTGTAATCGTTCGACTCGCTCTGAAAGAAATTAAAAACGTCTCAAAACGTTTAACGTCCGACCTTCTCCTTCCTTCTCCTTTGATTCTTTAACAATTCTTCGAAACTTTTTTTTTTCTTAATTTTGCAATCAAGAAATTTCACTTTTTCTTTTTCATAAAGCCGATAATTACCCCCGTGCGATTATACTTTCTCGGTTCCATCATCAGTGACGTGGTGGTCGTGTTTGTTTGATGAGCGGTGAGAGCGGGTACAGGGGGCGGATGTACGCTCACGCTCGGCGTGTCCAAGGATATGGTCTTCTTTCTACCGCGGTTCGTTGTGCCAGGAACCTTTGGACCGACTATGCTCGACGTGTATTTGATAATCTCTGTATCGGGTGGCAGGCGTACACCTCCTAATATACTGCTAGGATCGCTAAATAAATAAAACGTTTTGCATTATTCAACAAATATTTTTCAACAAATATTACGAATTATTAAATCTACGCTTTTATTACGTATTTAATGCAAAATAGCCCTTTGAAGACACGATTATGAATTATATGTTTCATAATTACATATATATATATATACATATAAAACTTTATAATTTATTTTAATTGTTACGTTGTAAACAAAACAAAAAAAAAGCAAGAAAAAAAAATATCTAACATTAAAACCGAATGCAGAGAGGATAAATTTAATCAGTGTCGACAAAGGGCTAAATGTTCACCGTGCGTAAACGCTTTTTTTCCCCGCGACTATTTTGAATATTAAATGCAACGGGACGTGTGACTAGTTAAAGGACAAATTGTTTAAAACGACGCGACGTTAAGGGCCATCGAGCAATCATAACAACGAAATTACACGGTTTACAAGCACCGTATGAAAGTTAAATGAACGGGAGCAGAGCCGTTAGCGTGGAATTCACGGTGAGAAGAACGAGATGGAAACAGAGAAAAATATATATCCCCGCGAATAACAAAAATATCGATCGTACGAATATCCCTTTCGATTCGTTTTATATTTCGTTTCCTCCTATTTCTCTTTTTTCTTTTTTTTTTTCCTTTTTCCATCCATTTTACGTATCGTTTTCGCTTTTTCCTTTTTTTCTTTTTTTTCCTTTTTTTCCTGTTCGTATTTTTTCGGTGATTGTTGTTGTTTTTCCTTTTTTTTTCCTCTCTCTTTGTTTGTTTTTGTTCATTCTTAACGATCTCTCACCTGCCCTCTTTCGCAGAACTGTAGGCGTATCGGCAAGCGTGGAAAAATAATTAATGGGAAACGGTAAGTGCGATGCGGACGCGGGAGCGTCAGTTAAAAAATAATGAAAACGGGAAAGACCATCGATTTAACGAGCTTGCACACTCTTTACCTGACAACGTTCGTTTGGGAATTCGGCGTGGTGCTCGCCGACGTGCTGTGATGAGAGGACGTGACCGGCGCCTGGGTCGAGACCGGTAAACTGCTGCTCGTCATACTCGGCGTCGTCGAGCTGCTGCTGCTCGCGGGAGTCTTGTGACTCTTGCTTGACTTAGCTGTTCCACAACAGAGACACGTTTTCAAACGTTCGGAAATTCTTTCCAATAAACGAGAAATAAATTATTAGATTCCGTGGAAAGCGCGCGCAAACTCCCTTTTCACAAACTTTTTCAAATTCCATTGGATTATATCTTATCTTTTCACAGATAGAGGGAGAAAAGAGAGAGATCTTTGCGATACTTACACTTACTGGACTTGTGGGACGACAAGGACGGGGGATTAAGTAGCGAGGCAGGATACGGTGGCAGGAGGCTCTCGGCGCCAGGCGGAAATCCGGGCAATCCTGCCGCTCCTTGTAACCTCGCGAGGTAGTCCTGTGCCGCTAAGTGTGAGGCCATCGTCCACCATGCTGCACTCGCGGGATTGATGCCTGGATTCCAATTAGAAATTCGAAATCGCGTAAATAATAATTACAAGCACGTTCGAAATCCAGCGGATAATAGTGTGCAACGGGCGAAATTATTATACCTAAACTTGCAGCCTGACTGGCAGCCACGCTCAGAGTACCAAGGCTGCTGTGGGAGTACGGGGGTGGCGGTGGAGCGGAAGCCGGTGTGTGACCCCCGAATCCGGGAGCAGAACCTCCACGGCCCAGGATAGCGTAAGCCGATGGTAAATGATGGGCCCCCAATCCATATCCGCCCGGCATACCGCCGAAAAGCGACGAAGCTGCACTGTCGCTCCGAGGCCAATACGCTGCAATCAAAACCGATCCGACGATGTTCAATTACTACTACGTGTGCTCGTACAACGCGAGAGGGACGTTATTATATCGCTCCTTTCCAAAATATAAACTTGGATCGAACTAGTGTGCGATAAAATATACATGCGTGTATATCATGCTGCAGATTTTCTCGCTTGATATTCGTATATTCGTGTGAATAGGTTTCAATAAACTTATCATCCGTAAAAATGTATAACGAGTAGGTTGCGAAGTTTTGGAAATGAATGTATAACATGTATAACGTTATTTCAGAAATAGACGTATTACGTAATTCCAATTTAAAACTTGATCGAATCCTATTAAAATTAGGAAAAATTTGAAGCGCGATAAATTGGAAGATAATGGTTCGGGATCGACGAATGAAAGGTGATCAGAAGCGCGGAATCTTGCTCTTTAAAACGTTCTCGAAATATCATCGCGTAAAGAAAAAGTAATTTATAATCGTTTGTCATCTTACTCTCATCTCATTGACCTATCCCGAATCCCTAGCAAGCGACAAACGCGATTTCTGGAAAAATCGATTCTCTACGAAGAGAAACTCGTTCGTAATCTGAGAAATTTTTAAAAAAATTTTAAATCCTTATATCTGAGCAATAAATCAAGATATCAGGACGAATGAAAAAATGATTTCACGATGTTTTCTCTATTACTTAAGTAGATTTTTAAAACGATATTTTTAAAAGTAAATGTTTCTTGAATATAACGTATATTCTTGTATGAAATGTACAGAAACATGATTTAAAACAAAATAACGAGTCGAGATTAATCTTTTAAAAATTAAATGCTTCATACTTCATATAAAATTGAATATCTGCATAAAATACGATTCTTCCTAAATATCGTACAACGTTCAATGAATTTATACGTTTTATAAAATACTCAGCGAATATATCACCAATATTTTTCTTTTTTCTTTTCACTCAGATTTTTCAATTATATATATATATATGAAAATTCATAATGCCAAGGAAATTATCCCGCGATAATTACATTTCTACGCGTTCGTCGATTAAATGTAAAGTTAAATGGTTAAATAACAAGAACATATTACACACGTAAGAAGCTCACGTCCACGAGGGGATCTAATCTCAAGATTTACAACGATCGCGGCCGGTATTACGACGCACAAACCTTTCGAGATAACGGAGTAATCTAAGGTTATATCTCTCAATGGTATCCACGTACCAACAATCAATTGTCGTGGTAATAGCAATCGAGGTTGACCTTCGATTAGAATTGAAATAAACTTTACCTCGCGTATCCCGATACCTTCCAACTTGAAAACTTGCAGATACGTGATCTCGCTCTAATTTTCAAGTTTTCGAAGCGTTATTGTTTCGAAATTTTATTTTTTTTTTTTCTTTTTTTTAACCAGAAGATAAGAAATTTGAACGGGGAAAACATCGATACGAGTGTTGACACAAAATCTATATCGGTTAATACGCATCTTGCATCTCGCCTTTGGCTAAAGATTAAATATAAAAATATACTTGCTATTTCTAGTAACTGTATTTATTCATTCGACAATTAAATGTGCATATATTGACCGGTCAAGTGTATACATTTACTGAAATAACATATTCATTGCGATATATACATATGTATGTATATACTTCGAATAAATCCTGCTTCTACATCCTCCACATCAAACAGGAACAGGTTTTAATCTCACGAGTATTATCCTCCCCGTGATCTTCGATCTCTATCATTCCAATAATCACCATAATAATTACGATAGAAATTCATTATTATCGACACATTTCAAATTTCAGTTCTATCCTTCTCCCCTTACATCAAAGTAATTACCAAATTCCAAATATTTATCCAGATCTTTAATCAAAAAACAATGAGACAAAACGAAAGAATCTTCGAATTTCTGTTACCCATCGTCCTTCGTAGCGAACATTACCGGCCTGTGATTCGCGTGTACACGATTTTCGTGAACACGCACACACACAAAACCGTCGCCAATTCGAGTTAATTAACCAATTATCCGCGAGCGTCATACGCAATTGATTTACCTCCCGGAATTAAATATAACCGGTGTAATAACGATAATTCGGCACCAGGAACACCGGCGCATACGGCGTTCACGAAAAATATTTGTAAATTCGGGAAACGAAGAGATAATTAGCCAGTCGACCGGGTATTTCGCCCTCGTTACGCGAGCCCGTTAATGGACGCGGAAAACTTGGAACGGTGAAAAAAAAAAATTAAAAAAAAAAAGGAAAGGGGAAAAATGGATGTACGCAAGAAAAAGCGCGAGGAGAAATTGGAACGAGAGAGGAGAAGGACGAAAGGAAGGAATAAATTCGATCCAACGAGTTAGTCGATCGAAATGATTTAAAGAAATGAACTTATCTCTTTAGCTCGAGAAAGAAAGAAGAAGATATTTCTTTTATCGAACGAAACACAAACGAAACGAATCATAAGGGAAGGAGAAGCTGAAAAGAGACGAAATTCCCTGATAAAATTTCAATCTCTCGCTATATATAATGCATCGCAACCATTACCACGTGTATACGATATGCACGTATTCATATATGTGTGTATGTATATATATATATATATATATATACATCTAGAGAACATTATGCAGTTGCTCCAGTCGGTGAAGTAGTCGTGTAAGCCAGGCGAGGGTTCAACGACCGGTATAAATTAAAGCGGCGCTTGGATTTCAATGCCACGGCCTTGCTCAAGGCCACCGTACTCGTAGAAAATCAACGGTACATTTGCCGCAGCGTTTGTAACAATAAATTGTACCAACATCGGTGGAGCCACGTGCTTGGTAAAAATATCCTCCCTCCCTCCCTCCTTCCTCCCATTTCCACCCATTTTTCGATACAATATTTTTAGATTGTATCGTTTACAGCCAACAGATCGAACGTCTAATCAACGATCTAACAACGACACGAGCTCCTCGTTACTTCAACTTGCGAAACGTCGAAAACTTGGATCGACTCGAACTTTCTTCTTCTTCCGAGCGACACGCGCGGATCAAGGTTATCTTGGTATCTCTCGAATGATTCGAGTTGAAAAATTATACGCCGATTCTTCCGTTCGGGGGGGGAGGAGGTAGGATCGACGAGACGGCTGTTGAGAGAGCGATATGCCATTATTCGAGGCGAGAATAAAGGGAGATTTAAAGATGATTCGACCGAGTCGAGGATATCCGCGACGATGATGGTTAATCGCAACATCCGATTAGAGAATCGTTAACAAGAAAGTTCGTGAAAGAGGAAGAGTATCGGCCGATGCGGTGTTCAGTTCTTTTTCTCGAACACGATATCATCGAGTAACGAGTTGGCAGGGTGGCAACGCAGCAATTTATTCCTCGCTTCCTGTTACCACGCGTACCACGATACGTTTTTAATTATTACTCGGCTCGATAGTTATAATTCGTTTTTGATAGTGCTAATTGTGGCAGGGCCACAGCCGGGACGATTTAATTGGCGAGACGTTAACGTTCGTTCTTTTTTTATTATCGGGAGAGGAAGAATTTCTTTGGTGCTGGATGTTTCGAGGAGGAGGAGGAGGTGGACAAAGAGTCAGGAGTTGGTCGAATGAAATATAATTTCGAGAAGTTATGGGCGTATTTTCAATATTTATCCTATTACGGTTACGAGTTGACACGGTTTCGAATTATTAACATTCTTAACCGCATACCTTATAATCGCACGTTTCAATAATTACTTAAGATTTTATATCTTCGTCCGATCAATGATTTAATAAGTGATGCAGCGTATACGTATCATTTCCTACTAATTATAAATAATTTATTTCCGATTTATTTGAATCTATCCTCTTCCTCTCTGTCTCTCTCTCTCACTCACACACGAATGGAAATAAAACATTTTTCACACGGTTCGATTTTCAACACGAGCACACAAATTTCTTCCCTTCCCTAATGAGCTAGCGACGGTGAACGAGCTATTTCGTGCTTTCCTCTTTAACGTGGATGCTTTAATGGCAATCCATTATTCGAGTAACCGAGCGAGCAGCGCGCGAGATGGAGAGAGAGAGAGAGAGAGAGAGAGAGACAAGCCACATTAAGTCCGCCATTTTCGGTGCTACTCGTTCGCCATCGCGCCAACTTCCGTAACGATTCTCGATTAAAGGAACGCCATCAAATCAACATCTCGTTCAATCGTTATTCGTATTCGAATTTCCTTGCGATTCTCCCGATGATCGTTAATTAAGCAAAGAAAAAAGAAAAGGAAAAATGAATATAATTGAAGATTTTTCAACCATTTCTTTTCAACGGCGTTTAACCGATGAATCAGGGATTCCATACGTGGATTCGCGTAACGAAGAGGAATTAAATGTAATCTTGTTTATACATGGGACAATTTGAACGAATATTCCTCGTTTCTCTGATACACGGAGTGATAAATGAGGCGATTAATCATTCTGAAAGGGAATCGAATTAGATCGAAACCGGGATCGAAGGAGAATTGAACGAAACAAAGCGATGAGAATGAAACTACTTGAGGGGAAATAACGTTTCGAAATATTGTTTCAAGAGAAAATGATGAGGGGGATAATCGATGTCCATTAACCGACGAATTTGAATCGAGATTATACCGAGAATTGTAACCTCTGCGCGTTCTCGAAAATTCAACAAGATCCGTCGTTTCTGAACAAGGGTGGAGCGGTCGAGTACGCGATGCGTCACGTTTATCGATTTGTGATTAAGCTTTTGAGTGAGAGATGGCCAGCTGGTTGGGGATTATTTATCCGGAACGAGGGTGGAAATAGTATGTGACGGTTTGAGCATACCCTCGAGTTTAAAATTCGAACGATTCTCTTTCAGAAAGAAAAAAACAAAAGAAAAACCACGTTGTTGATAGATATAATCGAACAAGCAAATACCCTCTATATAGCATATATATATATCAAAACTGCTCTCAAAACTGCTAGCATCAAATCTTCGAAATTGATAAGGAAAGATATAATAAATCGAAAAATATCTAATCGAAAAGCAAGAAAAAAATTCCAACGAAGCTCGTTCGAAAGTGTAATAATAAAGAAAAAAAGAGGGCACGCAACAATTCGTGGAACGATTCGAGACTGAGTCATCCACGCCGAGGCGAAATAAGAGAACGATCGAAAGGGGGAGGAAATAGGATATGGTCATCGACGGATCCGAACGTCATCATCCTCTGGATCTGGCTGGAAGCTACGAGTCACAGGCGCGTCGCTAATTTCCTGTTTTTCCATTGCACGTTAATAAAGGGCCTCCACCCTCGAGGGAAAGGGTGGCGCATTGTTTTTCCGTTAATCGATGTCCACGTCGAAAACTCTCCGCCCGTTAAAATCGTTAAAATCGTGCAATAAACGTCCGGATAGAGAATGCGATCGGTTATTGCCGATGTGTGAATCGTGGATGCGTTGATATTTATTCCAAGACAGATTCGTCTGATTTTACGGCGACGTTAAAAAAAAAACGTATCGACTGCGATTTATCTCTCCTCTTTTTCACCACGAGCTTTCGAAACTTTAATTCAATTTCTTTATTTTTATGCGAATAGATTTAGAAAGATATCACTTTGAGATAAAAGGAACAGTTCAACTTCGTTTCCTTCGAAGGCCGGCACAACGACGACCATTGATCTTAAAAATATCAAAAAGCTCATTAAATAAAACCAATACGTTACAACTTTGTCCATTCTTTATCGTAATCAAAAGAAAAAACGGTCGCATTCTCCCTCCTCTCGCAATAATTACACTCGATAAATAAGAAAAAGGGGAGAAGTCACCGATTTGCCGCGAACGAAGGCGAAGCCATCCGTAATTCCAGAGCGGCCCCTTTCCATCGCGTTCTCATCATCCCCGTGCCACCGTCGGTTCTATATACGTTTCTCTCCCTCTTGGAACCCCCTGGCCTAGCTCCAACCCCCACTGGCCAGAGAGCGGCGATCGATTTAATAACACGGCCATTTTCCCGGCTCACGGACCGAACACACACACACACACACTCCACCCGCTTCGAAACGCTTCTCCTCTACGATCCTCTCCTCTCCTCTCGCCTATCCTATCTTGTTTAGTTTCTCTTATCGGCCTGCTCGTTCGCTGATTCCGCATCGAGCCCAGAGATTTGTCGTTCGTTGCGCGCGCCCGTCGATGAAGGGAGGTCCAAGTTGGCTCGTATTCCGCGTATTAGAAGTGACGATAAGCGGAACAGGGGGTTGTAGATACGGGGTGGAGTTTATCCACACGCGGATAACGTATTATTCTTCTAACGCGCGTTATCGGGATGGAAGAAGAGGAAGAATTTGAGTTTCGCTTTAATTTCTCGAGTGGAATAAGGGTTAATAAGGTATCGTGTCGTTTACGCTGTTTACCATGCTTTGATATATATATATATATCGAGTAGAGGTGTGCTGGTTTTCGAGGTGTGGGCGAAAGCCTGGATACGCTCGCGAACGTGACATTAACTATAGCAGCTAATCGATGATTCTGCGTGAGGTGGAAACTGGGAGAGAGACTGAAATCATAGGAGCTGGGAATATTTTAATATAGATTTGAAGATTTGAAAATTCGATACAAGGATATTTCTCAATATCCTCGCTTCCACTTCTCTCTTACTTACTTACTCTTACTTACTCTATACTGTCCGTGATATTCGTGTATCATTCGTTTTTATACCCCCGTGCGTGTGAACGTAATTTGACCAAATTTCGAGAAGCAAAGAAAGAAGAAATAATAACAAGAGCATACATAAAATACGAAGAAATAGAGAAGAAGATTATCGCGGAACAGGGTAACGCAACGTAACTGCTACGCTCTGCTATTTTAAGGGTACAGAATATACGGACCAGATCTTTTATTTTTCTTTCCCTCCTTTCTTCTTCTTCTTCTTCTTCTTTTTTTGTTTCTCTCCTCCTCCTCTTGTTCGCTGCTGCATTCTCGGCGAGAGGAACGTGCCGAGAAGAAAATAGCTCGGACCAACGGCGTGGCACGGAACGACGCGAATCTTACGGGCTGGAAAGGCGACGGAATGAAAGATCCGAGATTTAACGCGGCGCTATATTCATTCAACGTGTTCGCCTGCGAGATACAAATAAAACTCGCGTAATCACGAGAGAGTTTCGACGAAGGAGCGAAATATATATACGCGCCCCGACTTCTTCTTCTTTTTTTTTTTTTCAATCCCGAGTTTCACCCCCTCGCCTAAAAGCCCTGCCCTGACCCCTTTCTCCTCGGAAGCGTCATCGCGTTATTGTTACGAGCAACGAACGTTCATGGAAAAGTCATTTTTGCTCGATTTTATATGGTTTCTTAATTTTCTTTCTTTTCTTCCTCCTCTCGTTGCATCTTTGGAATTTTTTTAAAAATATCTTTTTGTAATAAATACACGTTATTATTTCGATATCTTTTGCGACAGAGTTATTAAAGCAACTGACTTTCATGCAAGCATCGCTTATGGATCGCGATCTCCTTATATTATTTCCCGAAAACTGTATATTATACAGTTCTAATCCATTCATCCCAGAGATGACATAAATAAATTAGTGGTAAAGTTTATTTCTTAATATTTCCCAATACTTATAAATAAATATATATATATATATATCTAACAGCAACTTTCACAAAGTCACAACCGCTCCCACATGCCCCTCCCCATAATTAAAATCACAAAATCTTTCTCGCATCATTTCCCCTCTATACAATCGCGATTATACCGGACCTCGAGTCGACAAACGCGAATATCCAATCTACGCCTCTCCTCCGCTCGCCTCTCCCTCCCCTCCCCTCCTTCTTTCCTCCAGGTTTTACACCTTAACATCGCCTCGTTTCCGCTTATAACCGTCCAATCGCGATCCAGCCTCGCCACGTATATATACATACATACGTATATACGTGTATATATCCTGTGTCCCTCGAGGAAGAGGATCGATCGAGGAGGGATCGGAATGCCGAGAGGGGTGGCGCGCGCGAGCGTCGCCGCGATGGCTGGCTCGCCTCCAAATCGCTTTAATTTCGTTTACGCGACGGCCAAAGCGGAGAGGAAAGCGGCGGATGGGGGTGCATAGGGACGGAATAAAGAGGAAGTGCCTCCTCTCGACGCGTAACCGGTTGACAACCGAGAGTTTCCACCCGAGTCCAAGTTTTTCGCTTTCCTCCCCTCGCCGTTTTTTCTCTCTCAGTTTTTGCTTTTCTATCGTATTTCTAGAGCGAACACGAAATCATATCGTTCATCGTTAGGGACGGATATCGAGTTGAGGGAGGAAGGGAGGGGGAGAGATCGATGTCTAAACCTGGCTTCGCGCTAATTAATTTCTCGTTAACGAAGTCACGAGCTCCCTTCTTTAAACATAATCGAGCCAAGACGTCGAGTAAGTTGGTTAGAAATATAGGATAAGCTTGACGATGTGATAAAGGGTTGGTGGTCGTTGGTAATTGTGGATTTCGGGAGGTGTGGGGTGGTGGCTGCCGATTACGTTGATTATTAACCGTTTCGGTAAACACGTGTTTCCTTCGTGTCCTCCATTCTCTACGCGTTAATCCCTTTTTGGAGGGATTTGAATTTTAATTCGATTTGCGTTTTCGTTTCATCGAGGATGTAAGTGTTCCAATGTTTGTATACCGTTATTATAACGATTATAAGGAAAGTTTATCGATGGTGAAAATTTCAAAAATTTTGATTTGGATAGAATTTCGGAGCGAAAAAATGTCTATGGTGTAGATCGACGCATTATTCCACCACTATTTGATCCTTCGTTCTCGATTCGCAATTCACGAGTGAAGGGGGAGGATTGGGGAACGTTTAAATTCGATTTTCCGATCCCGTATAACAGCGCGCGTAATTTCGTATCAAGTCTTGCGAATGTAAATTGCAATAATTACCGTGATGCCGCGTTTCCATTAAACGTGCCTCCATCAAACACCGGGGATATCGCAAAATATCATAATTAATGAGATACAGGGCTCCACCGAAAAGAACACCAGAAATGAACGAAATCAAACAACAACGTAATTCTCCGCCCAAATATATTCCGCCAACTATAAATCCACCAAACAAACCAAACAAAAGAGACAAGCGCATCATACCAACCACACCGAAACGTTTATCCGTGCCAATTCTCGTCCCTTCGTTCCCAAAATCCGCCAATCTTCGCCAGAATGATTCGCAATCCCTTTTCATTATTCCTCTCGTCCTTATTTCAAATTTCTCCAGAAACGCGTATAAATGAAAAAAATCATGTATTTAAATATATATATTCAGTATATTTATAAATTTGAATATTTCGTATCTTTATTCCAATTTCTAGATTTAAATTTTAATAAATGCGTAATAAACGCATCTCGAGAAATGTGTTATTTCACCAATCTCTCCATTATCTCACTTGTTCCAATGATGATTCCAACGGCGCACCGTTCGATAATAATAATTTGCATCGCGCATCAATCTTTCACGCGGCTACTTATGGACAAGAGAGTCGAAAGCTTGGAGAGCGTTGCATTTTCAAAGTGTAAGTGTTGCATAATGCAGCGTATATTCGAGGCCCGCTGCTCGCTCTAATCTGCCCTCCGCCAAAGAAACTTCCACCGGATTGCTCCATAATTCAATGAATTGAATGTTTAAAAGGGCTGCGGCTACCGAGAGAGATTCGAATTGATATTTTTCTCACTGCCCGCGATCCTCGCGATCGATTCGAGCCCACTCTTCCCTCCCTCCAACCCCTTTATTATCGCGCCAAATATCTTTTTGCTCTATCTTATCTTTCGGGAGAGGTGTGTCTGTATCGGATTCGAGGCACGAGGAACGCATTTATCAAGCTGCACACGTTGCGCGCCAAGGGATGGAGGAAGGAAGGAAGGAAGGAAGGAAGGAAGGAAGGAAAGAAGGTTGTTTCGCATGGGTGGAGGAGGGTGAAAAATTCTTGGAGGAGAAGGGTGGAGAAAATGTAAGGGGATGGTAGAGGAAGGGGAGAAAATCGGTAGGGCTTGATGGAGGTAACGAGGCCAGTCGAAAGCAAGAGGAATCGAGAGAATGAAAATGAGACGAGAGTGAAAGTTGGGAAGGGTTGAAATTTGGAAAACGAGGGGCCGCGCAGGGGAAGCGGAGTTATGGCTGGTGAAATAATATGCGGGGACGCGCAGATATTAAAAAAACGAGCGTGAAAAAAATTCGACATTGGGTCGTTATTGGCTCATCTCTCTTATTTGCTATTTTTGATAATGATGAAAAAAAATCTCTGGGAAAAAATGCGAATCTGATTGATTGATTTCGATAAAATAAAGAAATTGTATTTATCGCATTATATTCCAATGAGAATTTTCCAACTGAAAAATATTCAGTTCTCGGTTTCGAGTCAGATAATAAATAAGTAAATAAATAAATAAATAAATAAATAAAATTTTATCTAACTTTTAGAGAGAGAAATTTACTTGGAAAGTATTCTTGATGGTGAAAAGTGTAACCAAAAAAAAAATTTGGCAACAAATATCGGATTTTTAGACGAGTATCGATGTTCTGCCGAAAAAATATTGGATTTGACAAATATATAGATACATCGTATATTCGTATTAATCAAAAGTAATCGTGTCTATGGATAAGATCACGTAACATCGATGAATAAAATAATATTCCTTGTTTCTCCATCGTTTCATAAAACTTCTTATCGTGTATCCTCAGATCGGATGATTTTCCATGTGAAAGAAAAGAGAAAAAAAAGAAAAAAGTCGTCGAAAAAATGTCAAACGAGTGGATTGTTGTTCGAGAGTTGGAAGGAAGACAGAGGGGGAGGAGCAGAGAGGGAGAGAGAGAGAGAGAGAATGGCAGGCAGTTATTCGCACGAAAACGACGGCCATGCGTGGGACGAAAGCCACTCAAACGGCGTTCCCACACGTAAGGTCCGAGCGCGAGTGTCCCTAGGCGAACGCTAGCCAAATGTCACGACGCTCGAGCCAGCGCCCACGCGGTTTTAACCAGCTTTCGGTTGCGCGTCGTCCTCCTGGAATCTCGAATTATTGGACCTCCAATTGGAATTCGCGCGACCCCACTTTTTTGATCGCGTGCGGGACGATTGAGGGGATTAAAAATTGCTGGAAACATCGAATCGCAAGATTTCGAACTTTCTCGATTTCTCAAATTTGAAAGGGATTCCAATTCGTCGCCGTCCGTTTAAAATAGCGACACACCAGCTTTCGAAAATACTCGCGAAATGACAAAAAGTCTTCTCCTCGTTTCAAAAAAAAAATCTCGATTCCCGCGAACTCGGCGAAAATAAAAACATTCACGCTTCTTTCCCTCCCACGATCACCGAGAGCAACGGCTGTTTCCAACCGTTGTCTCGTCCGCTTCCTCGAACTCGATATTCTTCAACCGTCTAACGACCGTCGGGGTCCTCTTCTCGTCGTCGCGGAGGCGCAAGGAAAAAAAGGAAGGGGGAAGGGGAAGGGGAGAAAGGAAGAAAGAGAGAAGCGAAAAGGAGAGGAACTGGATGGAAAGAGATTCAGACGGTCGTGAAACGAGAACTCGCATCGCAGCGCGAGTTTGCATCGCATCGCATCGCATCGATCGCGGGGAGATAAAAGCGGGTTGTATCAGGGAGTGCAGTGAAATTAGAAACCGACGACGAGGGTTGGGAAACGCAGGGGGAGTTGGGAGGGCGTCGAGCGAAAAGAACCTATTTCTTTCCCCCCCCGACCCCGCCGCGACTCCTCGTCTCGCTCCCGTTTCCTAACAGGATTTCATCCGACGAGCTTCTTGGAAAATCTAGCGCGCACGCGTTCCGTCACGCCGCGTAATGACGGTATCATACGGATCGCGTCGATGCGAGGGGAGGATGGTTGAAACGAAAGCCGAGGGAACGAACGAGCGAGCGAGCGAACGAACGAACGTCTCACGCGTCGCTCGCGCGAAATAGAAACGCGACGCGCTACGCGGGAGGGTCAGCCTGAGGGACCGCGGTTATAAACGAGAACGACTTGGAAGGAGCGCTTCCCTCCGTGTGTATGTATGTATCTCTCGTTTCTTTTTTTTTCTTCTTCTTCTTCTCTTTCGAGGGGGATGGTTTTTTTGGTCGAAAGAGTTTGTCGACAGGATTGCGCGTCGATGATCGGGAGCTTCATTACTGGAGCGAGTGTATGTTACGTGAGAATTTTTGAAGAGGTTAATACTATTATTATCGTTTGCGTGATTCATTTTTGCAATATAAATTGGAGTCCGGTAATAATTGTAATAATTCTAAAAATTCTCGGAAAAGATGAATGAAAAACACTTTGATTAATTTTATAAATGAAAAAAGCGTAACGAGTAAATTTAGTTATTCTCTCTTGTGCGTGATTGTTTTCATGGAATATGAATAAATTTCATGAAAAACAATGTTCACCATGTGATGTGTTACGTGCGTGTAACACGTGGTAACGAAAGTATTAAACAAAGATTTGTTTCGTTCTATAAATATCACGATGCGTATATTTAAATTTGAATATTTTTGTTTTCCTTTGCGTATTATATGTTATATATATATACATATTCTGTAAATTTTTACATTTAAAAAATTTCCCGTAAAATACACAAATACGTCGCGTATATCGACCGTTCTTTTTACTTCGCTCATTTCGCTTATCGTTTTTCCACCAAATCTATAAAATCGAATAATATTGTTATAAATAAACATTTCAGCAATTCGATAGAATTATTTACATCAGACTTTTCTCGATTATCAATAAGGTTCTTTGCCATCTTTACGGCAGGGAATATGTAAAGCAATTGGAGCGTTAACTTTGCTCCAATTTGTAAGATTCGAAAGGGAAGGAACGTTTGTTTTGGAGTTACTTGAGCATATTTGTTTTCCCCGTTATATATTTTAAGAGTGAAGCATAGCGTGTACGTATATATACCAACTTCGCGTTCCTGAAGATCTTCACACACACACACACACATATATATATATTTTCACATATATACATATATACATACATACACTATTATTCTCTGTTATCTCTCTGTTTCGCGCAGAGGAAAACTTGATATACGTGATAAACAGGATCTTTATTATCAAGTATTTTACAAACCATAACGATCCACTTTCTTTCTAAAACTATCGCAACCCTTGGAACGAAGAATTTAAAATTAATACATAAAATTGAAGAAAAATACAAAAACTTCAACCGTGTATAATCCATCCTGATTATCGCCTAATATCCTCATATCAAATTATAAAACTTTGAAAGAGAACGTAACGTAATTCGATTCGATTCATCAAATAATTACACCCATTTAAATTTAAAATTCTGCAACAGACATTAATCACGCGATAATCTATTTACGAAAAAAAAAAAACCTTGCTCTCGAACATATTTACATCCTTCGCAATTTTCAGAGAAAAGGGAAATCCTATCCCATCCTTCTCCAAGGTTAATCGATTAATTGTCGTGCGAGAAAAAAAAAAAGAAAGAAAAATACGAAAAGTGAAAAAAAGGAAAGGAACGAGCAGCGAGGAGGGCGCGCAAGACTGACGAACGAAAGACGAAGCGGAGGTTGGGAAGGGAGGGGGTTGGATGGGAGTACGCGATCCAGCGGTGTTGGGCACGGCGCGTACCCCCGGAGGGTAAGTTCAAACGAAAACTCCGCGGCGTCCAACGAGTTTGTATCGAGCGTAGGAGGTAAAAGCGAGCGAGAGAGAGAGAGAGAGTAGTACTAGTAGTAGTAGGGACGAAGCTCGGTCGGATAGCTTAGGACCGAGAGAGAGAGGGAGAGAGAGAGAGCTGGGCGAGGATGCTAGAAAACCGTGAGAGGATGGGAGGACGAGGAAAGAGCGGAGGAAGACGGGGCTTCCAGAGCGAAAGAGAAAGAGGGAGAGACGGAGGCGGTCGTGTGGACGGGAGAAGGAAAGGGAGTAACGAGATCGGAGAGAAAGAAAGAGAACGTAACGGGAGAGAAGATATTCTCTCTCTCTCTCTCGCCTCGTAGCAGAGCGCGCGATGCTGGTGCTTGCTGCAGAACGAGCCTGGGACGAGGGAAACGAGGGATTGGTGAAGAAGGGAGGGGAAACTGCCGCAGACCGAGGCCATGGTAGGCGAGGTGAGGTGGCAATCAATAAATATACAGAGAGAACCGGCGGAGTGCGAGGGAGAGAGAGGAAGAGAGAGTGGTAGATCGAGCCACGAGGAGGCGAGAGAAAGAGAAAAATATAGGGGGATGAGGATCGTGGGAGAGAGAAAGAGAAGGAGAGCGAAGCGCTCGTCGCGTCTGTCCGACCGACCGTCGGTCCGTTCTTGCGTCCCCAAAGCCCCCACGAATCTAACCGACGCTCGTTCGAAGCGAGAGAGAGAGAAAGAGAGAGCGAGAGAAAGGGAGACGGAGAAAGAAAGCGGGACAGGGGGATACGATATGGAAGTTGATGGAACGAGATGGTAGAGCCGGCCACGAGAGGGAGAGGAAGGGAGAGGAAGGCTCCGGAGAGAGGCTTTGCTTGAAAAGACAGGAGCAAACGGAGAGAGGGAGAGAGAAGACGCGCGACCGACAACACACAGGGATGCGAGAGAAGGTCCGGGAAACGCGTATATACCGGTCGGATCGCGGAGGTGAAGCAACGAAATAAACGAAATCCCATCGAATGGAACGGTCGGGGAAGATGGAGAAGGACCCATCGTTCGGCTCTTCCCGCCTCTTTGTTCCACGATTTCTTCCCGATACCCGGAAATATTCGAGTCCGTGTTTTTCAAGGGGGCCGCTAATTGGAGAAGAAGAGATCGGGTTAACCGGTACTCGAAACGAAAGGAGAGGGAGGGGAGGAAGGAAGGGAGAGAGAGAGGCCTCTCTCGAAAGAGATCTCGAGGAGAGGCTGGCCATTAACGATGGGATCTATGATTAACGTCCGGTCCGAGGAACGATGTTGGACGGGTATCACGAGTTAGTAACGGTATCGCGAGTTTCGATTCGAATCACGAGCCGATAATTAACGTGTATAAACGTTATGCGGTGGATGCGCCAACATCGACCGATTCGACGGATCGATTCGAGGGAATCGGAGCGTGGAAGAAAACGCGGAGCAATGGGTATTGATTGCCACCGTGCGAAAAGTCGCGACGCCCCATTCCGTTCCCGGCCACTAGGAACGCTCAACCATTTCCGCTCCGGGGAGCTTCTTCTTGCCCTTGTTCAAGACGCGCCATGATTTTTCCATAAATGTAGACCGGAGGAAAAAATCGCGAATAAAGGATATTTGATGTCAGCCGAGTCTAAAGGGGTATCCGAGGATAAGAGTGTATTATTGGAAAGTGTAGATTGCCGTTCGAAACTTTCCATTCGAAGGAAGGAGACGTTGAAAAGATGGATGGATAGGATAGGACGGACGGCTTTAATCAGTTAATAGGAACGGAGAAGATCCGAGACCTTATCGGGGCGAGGTCGTCGTGTGAAATCGTTTAAAGGTAAATACACTCGAATTAAAATACGGCTTGATACTTGGATAATGTCGAAGCCGCGAGGCCGTGTCTTCTTTCGACGCGGTTCGCGAGAAACGAGAACAACGTGACAAGTATCCTCGAATCGCCGATGAGAAAAGGCTAACCGCCTCGCCGAGAAGAGAGGAGAAGGGCTCGATTGCAAGCGTGCAAGTAGTGCTAATTAAAGTAAGTGGCCGAACAGGCCTCTCCTTCCTCAAGAACGCGTTATATATACGTACGGTATATACACATACTTATACAGTCAAGCGCAAAAGTCTTTATATACGCTCTTCTTAACCACAAATCCACCTCGCTCTGCTTGAAAATCCTAACTTTTAATCAAATTTTTCTCCAATTCCTAGAGCGCGATCGTATTTCGAATACAATTTTTTTCTTTAGATAAAAATAATTCGCGTCGTTAAAAAAGGATTTCGATTTCACTCGTTTGAAAATGATCGAATACCACTAAGAAGAAATTTCTCCGTACGCGCGGAAATTTCGTATGTACAATGACAATTTTTACCTCAATTTTACAAGTCGTGATCCTCATTTAGAGTGAACGAAGATTTTCGTAACAGGCTGTACCTATATAAAATACGCTGGGTTCGGCTTCTTTGGGAGAGAAAGAGAGAGGGAGAATAGCGTTAGAAGAGGTCTTGGGCAAGCATGAACGGAAACGAGAGAGAGGCCGGGTGAAAGAACAAGCCAGCCGGAGGAATATCCGTTCGCTCAATGTGGTATGCACGATACTAAAACCTGGAGGGAAAGAGAAGAGTTGAATGGTCTTGATGCTTGTTCAAGGTCTAAAACTTGGAGGAATATACAACGTCTGTGGAAATTCTACCGTAGTACGCCGTAGTTGCGTTCTGCTCGGTGGAAAGGTGGAAGAAACTCGTGGATACATCGTAATACGTTCGCTTTTATTACTGTTACAGTGTAACGGGAGCTGTGTATATCGCTCTCTTGGCCAAAATAGTTTGAGATTTTATCGGTTGTGCGAGCATGTTTGGATATTTCAAGTTAGAATGAGAAACATCGATATTTTATTATCGATGTAAAACGAAACGGGAGTATTATGTGTGAAAATAAATATTAAAACTAGATTAAGACGAACGATATAGATCAATCCAATTCGAACGATTGCTCTCGAGAATTATTTTTGAGAATGAAAGTTACCCTAGAACAATCAAACCAACGTCTATCTTCGAAAAACATTCTCAAGAGTAATTCTCCAAGATTTTACTCTCAAACTTGTTTTTATTAAGAATGTATGGTACCGAATGTGTTCAAAGATATCAATAACCCCCAGTAAGGCCATCGTGGGAGTTTCAGTCCTTTCTGTTACTGCGATCTCCCCTTCGAAGATATTCATGAGAATTTTTCTTAATTTAAAAAAAAAAAGAAAAAAAAATTAGATTCTGAAAAGTTGGGATTCTGAGAATGTTGGAATCCTGATTTTCAAGTCGAGAAGAAATCGAGTCGAATCGGGCAATATAGAAAGTATCGATATCAGGAATCCCTGCTATTTTCAATCCACGAAATATTTTCGATTCACTTGATCCTGGAAAAAAAATCACCGACATATGACACGATTTTTTCGATTTTTCACATCCTCAATTTTTATCCTAAATGAACTTGACCGAAAATCTCACTTTTGAATGATTATAGGAGAAAGAAAAATTTCAAGATTGATCATATCTTGTGTTTAATGGTTCGATGAGCTTTAAAAAAAAAAAAAAAAATAGCGAGAGTCGCTCTTTAAAATGAGCAAAGTACTCGAGACCTCGACCTTGAACTTGTAACACACATACGCTTTCGTATACTCTTAATGTAATACAGGTCAGAGAACTGAAATTAAAACGAGTCATTCATAAATTTATTATTCAAAGTAAAAATTTCATCGATATCTTCGATTTCATAATTAATACGGATTGTTATGAAAATCAAATATATATATATATATCGTATTTATTATATTTATGGACAACGATGAATCGACACCAGAAAGATAATTTATTATTATGCATCCTCCCCGCGTTATTTCGCGTCGGTGCAAACAGCTTGATTAATGAAGCTCGAAGCTACGGGCAAAAGAGATTACGTCGATAATCTCGTTCGATATCCAACGCCTTTGAACATATCGATCGCGGTGTTATTAATCGCGGTGATTCTATCCCCTCCGTCTTATTCGTCAGCAGTCTTGCAGGATCGTTGAGTCGAGGAACTTTTTAAAAGTTCCTTCTCGTGTCTCATCTCGTTTCATCTAACAAAAAAACGTGTCCATAATAATGGAAATGAATAATAACGACCCGACTTTCGGATCCTTAACCGTGATAATTAGAAAAAAATTGAGCAAGGCTGGTAATTTTAATTATCCACCAATTTATTATTTTCCATCTTTTATCGAAGATAAATTACGTTATGTATTCCGTAATAATTCGCCTTGATTCGAGACCAAACCATAATAAATGGGCCGATAATAAAATAATCAAGCATTTTAAGTATAACTCGATAATAATAAGAATACTTTAAAAGAACGTACAAGTCACGAAGTCATCAAAGTTGATCAAGGAATCAATTCGGTTGAGGAACGGGATCCTTCCGTTTTAAAAAAAAATATATATCTCTCGGACAGAATGGAAGAAATTATGTGTTTCCACGCTTGATATAATAAGGAGAAAGAGAAACGAAACGCGGGGCGCAAGAGTTGGAGGGAGAGGGGGAAAAAATGGGGGAAAGAAAAATTGGCTTACCGCCGAAGAGCGCAGTTGGATCGAGCAACGGATTGGCCTGGTCCGCCTGGAGTTTCTCGGAGGCGGAGGTGGCGCCTGGAGTCGCCGTGGCCGCCGCTTCGCCTCCGCCACCTCCACCGCCCCCGCCACCTCCGCCCGATGCGGAGTTCTCCTTCTCCATGCCAGTCCCCTGAAAACGAGCATCAGCGTTTCGTTAAAACCGTTAAATTCGCCTCCCTCGTCCTTTCTCCTCTCCATCTGGATCGAGTTGAAAGAACGTGTAGTAGGGAATGACGAGCAAAAATACGAGGAAAACCAAGGAGAAAATATATATATGTATATGTATATGATAATTGGAATTTGTTTTAAATCGTAAGAGATTACCATTATAGATATCCCGTCGTGGATTTTGAATTAATTAATTTATTCGCTCGTTTAGAATACCATACGTGAATAATTATTTAACGGTGTATGAGCATGGAATGATCGATGAATGGAAGAGTCGATAATAACGGGGCACGTAGCCGTAGGGGAACAATAGTACTATTTGTTTTCCTTTCATTGTTTCCAAAGCACCGTACGATCATTGCGAAAAATCTTCTTGCGAGAGCCTTGAACTTTCTGGATGGCGAAACAACGAATCGAACCACTTGGACCGAGGAATTAACGGCGCGAACGTTAAAAAAAAAAAAAAAGCAAACGTATAAAAAAAGAAGAAAAAAATACATCAAATAATGTCTCTTTTCAAAAAAAAATTAATTACTCGGAATAACACGCGCGAGTTAACAAAAGAAAATAAAAATAATGGTCGGAAAAAAAGAAAAGCGCAATGTCTGTGTAACGTCTGGTTCCCAGTTAATTATGTTAATACACCGAATACGCGGTGTCTCGAAACCCGCGAAACGCTCCTCTATCTCTTTCTTTTCCCGCTTTATTCTTCCCTCCCTCCCCCCCCCCTCTTTTCCCCATCTCCTCTCTCCTTCCCTCCTTCCCACCGACAGCCAGTAGGAGGAAAGGTGGAGGGGGAGGAAAGGTAAAAATCCAACGATATTATTTCAGTCACGCGCATATGCGGCCACGTATGTATATGTGTGTCTCGCATGTTCATTCGATGACTGTTTACCAGTCGAAGAAAGGCTTCCTCTCGAGCGCTTTAAATAAAGGTCGTTCTCCCCTCCACCGTTTCCCCTCCAGCGCTTCAATCAGCTGACTGGCACACTCCCCTCCCTCGCCGCCCAGCTGTTGTATAAATATACATGGTTACAACGTTGAGTCAGGTTAGGCTGGTGCTAGGCTAGACACCGCACCAGCCACTGGCACCGTTATTATCATACACTGTTGCCTTACGTATAGTTGACGTGTATCGCGCCCCGAGAGTAAACGTGTACAACATTACTCGCACTCTCGCTTCTCCACGATCTCAACCACGGTTGTGGATGACACAATCGCCGAATTCGATAATTCAGGATTATTTTTTTTCGTCACTTTTTTTCCCCCAATTACTCGACACAAATTTAAACGTGACACTTGGGGTAACGTTCGAAGAAATCTTTCGACGAGGCGAGACGTCTCATACGATTCGTATTCGTATCGGATTATCGCGAGGAGTAACTATAACTATAATGTAATCGTACGAATAACAACGGTTGGTGATTCGGATGGCAATTTGTTATTCAAATCAATTTTCTAATCTGTTCAAATATGAATCGTGCGACGAGATGGTTAATGTTATACAGAGATAAACATATTTGCCGATAAATTTATCGGGAAATATCGGGCGGAATGTTTATCTTGAAACTTGACGAAAAATAATACCTACGTTTATATTTATATTTAAATATACGTAGAGTTTTTAAATATTTATTGAAATTAAATATTTAACGTGGCAATGAAATTTTAAAATAAATTTTAAAATTAATAAGGAATTAAAAAAAAAAATATTGAACGTAAGATAATAATAATCGGCTGCTAAATATATTTAGCAACGTGTTAATCACATTGTTGATCATTTACCTCGTGCAGAAGTTAATAGCTATTTGAATAATTGAATATAAAAGATTGAATAAATTTCAATAATTTTGTTTGTATATTATTTAACACATATTACCCAATATTATTATCCAACGTACAACTTTCTACCCGAGTAATTGCTTTAAATCGATATTTTCGCGCGTAAGTATATTTTCATTCATATTTTTTTTTTTCGACGATAAAAAAATTCCCGTCGATTGGAAAGAAAAAAACACATATTGCTTCGGAATTTGAGAGAGAGAAAGAGAAGCGATATTAAATTCGAAAATAAGAGAGATGGAGAACAATTCGAGAGAATTTTTTGCCATGATTTTAAAAACATCACCGCGATGCCGGGAAGCCTTTTATTCCTAATCGAAGGACGAAGCCGCGTGGAAGCCCTCGATCGCCGGAAATTGTCTTGGACCAGCGCGCTTTCTGCGTTCCGGGGATCGATGGAGCGCTTTCTCCTCCTCCTCCTTCTCCTCCTCCTCTTCCCCCTCCTCCTCCTCCTCTCTCTCTCTCTCTCTCTATCCCTTGACGAGTCCAAAATCGACGTGCAACCGTGTCATCGGCGATCGATGAACCCCCGACATCGACAAACTAAGACAGAGCACTTGAATCGTTTCGGTTACGGAACATTCGTTCGATTGATTAACCCAATTCCCAACGCCACGCAAAACAGTTTCACCCTACGTGTTTTATCCTCTGTAATACATTAAATACTTATCTATCCAATTTTTCGTGATCTATAAAACATTATATAACTAGTGTAAGATTTTTTTCTCCGCGTATCAAAATGAAAACAAACGATAATTTAAAAGAGAAACTCAAAAGAGACGTAATATATTATTCGATCGAAGTGCACGCACGAATCAAATCGATACTTATACACATGTATATTACCGTATATCGACTATATTCCTTGCTACACTCTTTCGTTGGAAAACGTTTAATTGGAATGAATCGCGTCAGGAACGAATCGACTCTACGCGTGGAGGTAAAATGCGAGCATCATCCCGTACATTTCCTACAAATTAGAAATCAAGTCGATTTCCTTCTCAAACAAAACACTAACAGAAATGCAACATCATCGTGACGAGTGTATCTTAATAAGAAATATTCGAAGCAAGAATTTCCTCATCGAGGATCGTGGAATAGCAAGTTTTTCCCGGTCGAAGGAACGTAACACCGGTCGAGAAATCGATGGTCGTAGCCCAACCTCTGCCCCATCCCTCTCCCCTGTCCCTCCTGCCCTCTCTCTCTTCCACTGTCTCTGTCTCTTTCCTCCCGACCCTTCCTTCGATCCTCTCTCGCTGACCGAACGAACGAGCCTCTTCTTATTCGTCGTCTTCTCCTCCTTCTCCACCTCCTCCGCCTCCGTCTCTTTTCTCTCCTCTTTCTCTCGCCAATTTACGAGCGCCTCCAAGTACTCGCAGAGGCTGAAAACCGGGCAGCAAAAGCGTAGAGAGCCTCGTTTCTCGATATTCCCCCGGCTACCAAGAATTCGACGCTCGTGCACCGATCACTTCGGTATTCCCCGCATGGTACAGAGTATCCCGGGAATATCGCGCGGCTTGCGAACGGCGAATTTTTTACCAACTTGGAGGGAACCGTCACGTAGCGCGTTATTCGCTGGTATTCCAAAATGAACGCGTACAATCGAGCGTGAAAGTTACTGCGAGACCATCTTTCGATCCGAGCTCTAGTTTCCATTTGGAGAGCTCTTTCGTGGTCTTTCGTGTGAATTATTACGCGGGTAGGATAAGCGAGAAGGAAATTGTGTTTTCGCACGATGTTCTCCTGGTCGTCTAAAATTAACACGCTCCGATCTTAGTTTCTCCGCGGCCTCCTCCCTTCCCCCCTCGTCGATTCAAATCGAACAATGTAACCTTTGAGAAGGATTTTTCTCGAGCATCGATCAGCACAATGTCAGCTACAAATCCGAGAGACGAGCTTTAGAAATGTGAACACTGACCGATGGTACGGGCGGACAAAGCATAAATCACGAAACGCGTTAACCTAGATTCCGTTTCTTCCAAACACGCCTTCCACCGAGTCCTTAAAATGCATAAATATCACCGCCACGTTTTTATAAATAGCACGAGCAGATGAAAAAGGCGGTGGGAGGAGCCCGTGTAAATCCGCGAATGGATTAAACCGTCGGGCTAATATTTTCGTTCGAATGGTTCGACCAACCCTGAGAACGCGATAGAGGGTGGAAAGAAAAATGGAGGCAGACACGAGCAGGGTGTTCACAATAACATGGAAATGGATGCAGGAGACGCGTGTCTCGTATATCTAGCCGAACACCGCTACATATAGGGAAAAGGGCCTTTTCCTTTTCAACGGGTGTAAAGTCCACCGGTTATTTGCCGAGCACAATGACCCAGACATGGCTATGAAACATTATTCGTCGATACACGCGTAGAGAAAAGCATTATTTTTTAATTGCTCATAGCATGCTAATCATCGTAATATAAATGAAAAATATATAATATTGGATGATCGTAAATTTTGAGATCATAATTGAAACTTGAAACATAGGTTTCTTTTACGACATTTCTCAAACAAGTATTTCTTTGTATAATAAAATTGCTGCTGCGATTATTTCTTTTCTCCTATAAAACTATAGGTAAACCATTGACAAAGAATATTTTGTCGATAAGTTAGGTAATTGATAAATTTTTAAATCAGCGCCATCTCGCGTTTGGATCCTGGAAGCTTTCACTTGTTACTAGCATAGCAGGATGTACAAGGAGGTATGCGAAGTCGAAGACAAGGAAAGCAACATTGTGCGAGAAGGATAGATAGTAACTTCGGGTACACGTCACGTGACCACTGTCACGTGACCACATCGTTTATTACTTCGTAAACATTAAATCGAAAATTAATTAATTATTCATTTTCTAGCAAAAATCTCTACACTTTTAAGCTCTCGTTTTAAAGATAAGACCTTAAACAACTTTCATATATAGCTTTTAACGATAGATTTGTTCTAATTAATTATTTATTAACGATTAATGGGTCATGCGCAAAGTGACGCTACCGATGCGTGATATATTTTTCATTAATTTCTTATTATTACAGGATTGATTTATAAATATCAATGAATGTATTTGAAACGTTACTTCCTTCTTTACTTTCACGTATAGTTTTTGTTCATAATATTTTTCTTATTTGCATAAAAAAAATCGTTTTATGTTTCGATATCTTCCAACATTTCGGATATGCAACAGAAAAATTAATCAATTATTAATTTTTTAGTAACAATTTATGCATTTTTAGACTCGTAACTTGAAGCTGAAACTTCAGAGAAATTTCTTGTATCAATTTGAACGCGAAATTCTTTTCAATTAATCATTTATTAATGAATATCATAGAGAATGTTTCAATGGGTAACTCCCATTCCGTAACCGAGTAATAAACAATCAATTTTTTCATACAAACCATCACAAAATTACGAATAAAAACTATACGTGAAGGTAAAGGAGGAAATGAGGTTTTAAATGCATTCATTCATATTTATAAATTAATCCCGTAATATTAAGAAATTAATGAAAAATGCATTGCATATCGATGTCATCGATTCGCGCATGACGCATTAATCGTTAATAAATAATTAATTAAAACGAAACTATGGTTAAAATCTATACGTGAAAGTTATTTAGGATCTTAGCTTTGAGATGAAAGCTTAAAAGTGTAGAAATTTGTAGTAAAAAACGAATAATTAATTAATTTTCGATACAATGTCGACGAAATGATGAAAAATATGGTCACGTGATAGGTATCACGTGATAGTGGTCACGTGACCAAAGTATCACTTCTCTATCCTTCTCGCACAATGTTGCTTTCTTTGTCTCTGACTTCGCATACCTCCTCGCATGTTCTGTTATACTAATAACAAATCGAAGCTTCCTGAATCCAAACGCGAGATGGCGTTGATCCCAAAACTTTTTTAATTGCCTAACTTATCGGCAAAGTATACTTTACGTTAAAAATTTACAGCAACAAAAGGAAACATTGAATTAATTAGAAATGAATAAAATTAATGATTTAAAGTAACGTAAAGCAGAATAACAAAGAAAAGAAAAACGTTCCCTTAAACATATATGTTTTACGTATAATTTTGTATTTTTATTCGTAATATATAAGTTTTATATGTCATATGTATATTTTATATAATATATTTGCATTTCTACATGTTTAATTAACAGAAATAACAGATTAAAGGAGCGAAGAATGTGATTAAATTGTAGAAAAATGTTCACTCACGCCACTTTTTCCCTCATTATATTCTCCTATCACAAAATCATAATTTTGAACAAAGATTTAGAAGAATGAATGAAAAAAGAATTGACACGTGGTAAATATCTGCGAAATGTTCATAGTTTTTCATACTTATTATTATTATTATCTGTGATAATGATCTAAGGATCGTTAGTTTCGTTTTTTCTTTTTCTTTTTCTTCGCGACGCTTAATAACATTTTCCGACGGTTCACTTCAATTCAAGTAGATTCAGGATTATTACAAAAGATATAATATTTAACAATGATGATCGTACAAAGCGGGTGATAATATTCAACCGCCTCGAAATTCGTATTTTTAATTTTGACACGCCGCAAAATTGCCAGAAGATAAATTACACGCGGTAGGAAATAACGAACTCGTGTTTCAACGCCGATTTTACGTATCTCTCCACGGTAAAATTTTACACGTTTGTTGCGTTGGGCACAATGAGAACTTCATTCGACAAAGAGGGAATGAATTATTTACCGATCGATGCATATGATAAACTCCCGTCCCCTCGGTTATTTGCATAATGATTTATATTTTATTTGTTAACTTCGATCGTTTAATCAAGACCGCGCTGCGTGTTTGCCTATCCTTCACCGGCTATCCATTTTCCAATGCGTTCATAAATACATATAAATATTTTTCATTAAAATTATCGGCCACGATCTTCGTCCTCGTACGCGTTTATCGTTTTTCAACGAATTCGCTTCGTTTCGAGAAACAATATTCGCGTTTTTAAAAAAGAGAGAGAGAGAGAAAGAGAGAAAGAAAGAAAAACGACCATTGTCCGATCTCGATTTCGCGAGAGATGATCGATTCGTTCATCGATTGGACACAATTCTTCCGATAATCGTACGACAATAATCGCAGAAATTCATTGCCCAACATCGCGTATGACTTTCGAGTCATATGCGAGACATGCATATCAATACTTTTTATGCCTCATTTGCTTTTTTCGCTACGATTTATTGTTCTACCATTTCTTTGTAATCCTCTGTAACGCCATACGAACTTTCAAATCATATACCTACATATCTGTACTTTTTACGCCTCGTTTGATTTTTTTTTCTTTCTTTCTTTCTTTCTTTTTCCCCGCTTAAATTTATTATCCTGACATTTCCTTGTCCAACAACACTTTCGAGTCGTGCGGACGATACTCAATATACTTTCAAATCTAATTATTTAATTTTCTCCCTTAAAACTTATTATCCTCCTTTGCCTCTTCGTCTCGATCGAACGATTATCGTTCGTAGCAAATTTATACTTTCCCGTATATCGATCGGAGATTAGAACAAACGAATCGAAAATTAGTGCGAGAATTACAGGATTTCATGGAAACGATTCGATTATGGGAGAGAGAGAGAGAAAAGGAAGAAAACTTAAAACTCATCAAAGAGAAAGACGAAAGATTTCTTCCGAAAAAGAATGAGAATCTAGAAGATCCATATATTTTTTTTTTATTATAATCCCCCTCGATTGCCCCTCGATACAAAACGCATCTGTTTTTCCATCTCGAATCAAGAATCCTGTAACCTGTAACTGACACGGATCAAACTACGATCGACTGTGAAACAACAATTTTTTCGGGGAAGGGAGGGGGACGCGCGTTTCCTCCATAAAAGTCGAGACCGATCGGGGGGGAAAAAACGCCTCCAGGAAACGTCGATACGCGTCGTCGTATCGCTTTATTTCCCGAATACCGGAAAACTGTCACTGCGAATAATAATAAAAAAAAAAAGGGGGGAAAAAAAAGAAATTGAGAGAAGGGACAAGGAACGTCTGCGATAATTGGGAGAGGAAGGGAGAAGGAGGAGGGGGGACAATCCTGTTTGTAGATGGCTTCGATCAATCAATAAACGATGATATTGTTTCGCGATGGTATCGCGATGCAACGCACGATGGCCGAGCGCAGGTGAACGTGACAGGTGTCAATTTCGAGGTGACCCCGGTGTGTGTCAAGGAAATTTTGCTCGCCATCGAGGTTAAATTACGCGTGCTCCAGGTTCTTGGATCCAGTGATTCGAATTCCAACTGGAATACATTCGACGTTAGTTATTTGGAAATTCGACGAATTTAGAATCGATGTTTTTCGAAGAATGGACGAAAAAAAATTTGTCACCGATGGTGAGTTCTTCAGAAGGAATCAACGAAAAATTGTCATCCATGTTAAATTACTCGAGCTATCGCATCTCCTTGGATCTTGGACGCGATTCGAATTTTCTATCATATTCGTTTGTTTTAAATGCAATGGAACTTATTCGTCGTTAGCTCGTTGAAGATTAATTTCGAATTTAAAGACGAGTTTAAAGTCGATTTTTTTCCAAAATAAAAATTGTCATCGATAAATTCATAACATTCGCCATTTCGAATATAAAATCATATTTTTCTTTCAATAAGAATCAATAAGAAAAATTGTTATTGTTGACGTTAAATTACGCGTGATACTATGATGATAAGGAATATTGGAAGATTAATATAAACAAAGCTAAACTTCGTCAATGACTGAAATGTCATTGATGCTGTCTATTGGGAGATATTAAACAGAAATTTAAACAGAAACATTCATAAGTTTCTTCGATAAAATTGAAAAATACCAACAACGAGTTAAATGGTACAATCGTATTGAAATTCATTCGACTATTATACAAGAAACAAATACGAATGATAAAGGATCGTTCGTTTTGCATGGAATTTTGTAAATAGAATTTAACGAAAAAGAAGAATAATCGATTCTCAGCCTCGAATCGGGTTCAAATAGACGAAATTTTAAATTGAACTTTTATCGAAAATTCGCGAAGATAGAAGGATAAATCGAAGCGATTAAGAAATTTTCGAGGATAATTAATTTTCGAACGAGCATCGAAACGTTTTTTTGTCGAAAAAGAAAAAGAAGAAGAAGAAAAAGAAGAACGTAACGAATATTGGATTCAACGACGATTTCATTCTCCGTTTCGTATACATTAATAATACAATGCAAAGAAGAAAAAAAAACGAAGAAGATAAATCGAGCAAAGAAAAAACACCGCTCGTTCTTCTTGTTGACACGATATCGTTTTCCCGATGGATCGCTGATCAACGGGGATTATCCAATCTTTGTTCAACGAGTTTAACCCTTGGGTGATCGGTGATCATAGGATAGGAAATCACGAATCGAAATTTTCTACGATCCTCGGTAAACTCGACTTTTCTTAACAATTAACTTGGAAACGCGTGACAATTTCTCCAGAAATCCTTTGTTGTCAAAAGGATTTAATTTACAACCGAGTTGTATATATTTAATATACACACGTGTGCCGTATACCAGCGCGTTGTTCAACAATGGTAACCCGTAGAGGGTTAACGGTATTTATATTTATGTACGGTTGAAATACGATTTAAACGGTACGCAATCTTAATTTACGATCCACCTCGATCAGGAAATTCATGATACACATACAAACCATAACGCGTAATTCCAAAATGGAATAGAAATAAATCCTCTAAGGCTTAAAAAAAAAAAAAAAAGAAGATAATTCGATATTCTATTTAGACCTGTTATATACATACATATATACATATATATATATGCCGAATGCTTCTTCCTTCAAGCGATCAAAAAAGCCGTGATCTGCGTCGCGAATCGACGACGAATTTTCTCCGCGGGGAGAGAAAAAGCGGTTAACGCGAGAGAAAACTTCTTCTCGTTATCGTCCGTGTAACGAGTCCATCTCTCGTGTATACCGCACCAAGGATGCCGGGGACACCTCTCCTCTCCCTCGCCCCTCTACGCCCGCCATCGGCTCCGCTTCGATCAATTTCCACGCGGAGCGCAAAGAATTGCGCTTCCGCCGTCGTCGAACCCGCTGTCACCGCTCTCTCTCTTTCTTTCTCTCTCCCTCCTTCCCCCTCCACCCTCCATCGCATCTGCGTCAATTACAGACGAACTTGGCCGGTTCTCCTCTCCTCGGGGAGAGAGGAGGAAGGAGGCGAGAGAGGAAGATAGAAGAAGAAGAGGAACGAGTCGCGTCGAGACGAGGAGAAGATTGGAAGAAGCAGGAGGAGGAACTTGGTAGATATATATACATATATATATATATACATACATATATACGTGGCAAGGAGAGGACCTCGGGATCTTGATGGTTTCGCTTTGCAGAGGCGACGGTTACGAGGTGCGTTGGTGTGCGGGTCCGAGAGAGGAGCGGGCCGGCGAGAACGGGCGGGCGGAGAGACGGCAGGGGGGAGGAGGACGGAGATGGAGAGTCGCGGAGAGGCGGTGGAGGGTGACGGAGATGGAACGAAGGGCGGCGGTGCGGGAGGGGGCACGGAAAAAGGGAGGAAAAAAAAGAGAGACAGGTACGCGTAGAAGGAGAAATATACAGGCAACGCTTGGAGAGCACACGGGCGACCGGAGAGCGAGAGCGAGATATGGAGCGAGAGAGAAAGAGAGAGATGTGGTCGCAGGAGGCGGTGGAAGTGGAGGAGGAGTAGCAATCAATACAGAGCCACCGGAGCAAAACCATCCCTCGACTTCTATCTCCCTCTCTCCACCCGTTGCTCCATCGTTTTCGCGCTCTATCTATATCTTGCTCCGTCTCCCTCTCTCGCCCGTTCGCTATCGCGCCTTCCTCCGTCTTCCTCCGTCCGTTTACCACCCTCCCCCTCTCTATCCGTCTTTCTCCTTCTCTCGCTCCGCGTGCACCCCTAACTGCCACGAATACGACGGTTATATGGATGCTATAGAGCGTCGCTAACAGGGACTTTCCTATGCTTCCACTCGCCTCTCTCTCTTTCTCACTCCGCGTCTATCGCGTATAACGCACACACGCGCGCGATCCGGTTCCGTGGAGAGCGCCCGTTTCTGGCCTGTGTGAGAGCACGCCATCTCTCTCCGTTTCTCTGTTTCTCCGTGTGGTAGTTACCTGCGATTATGAGCGATCGTGCGTGCGCCAGCAGCGGACCAGATACGCTCGTTCCGTGAGCGAAACGAGGTTTGGATTTGGCTCGACGAGACGAGACGAGACGAGGGTTTCTCGTCTGAAATATACAGAGAGGAGGGGACACGGCGACAATGATTCGGCTTTTCTTTTCTCTTTTTCGCTTTGCCACGTGAAAAATCCCTACCTTTTTAATTTTACAAATAAGCTTCGTAAGCTCGATTTCAATTTTTTCGTATTCTACTACTTCTCGCAACAAGATAAGAATTATACAGATCGAAGAAGGAAAAGAGAGAAAATGAAGACATTGTTCGTCAACAGGAGGAACAATACCGAGTTCTCGAACCGATAATTACGCAGCGCGGTTCGATGCTATTCGCATAATTCAAGGGCGAGGAGAAAGGTTCGCTCGGTTGGACGTTCACGATCCCCGTGAACTTGGATCACCGCAACACCGTGGACCTTGACTCTCTCTCTAGCTAAACGCTTCGATCATTGCGTAAATTACCTTTCGTTCGATCTCGACGACCACGTATATACCACGTAAATAAACATTAGCTCGACCGTTTACTCGAGGAAAATTGAAATTCCTTATTAATAAGATTGGAATTATTCCATTGACGGAGTAAAAGTCTCTATTATTCTGAAAATCGATGGCAATTTTCATTCGCGATCGAGCCGCTCGACGATTATCGAAATTATCGAACGAGCGAAATGATCGATTTATTTAAAAAGGAAGAAGGAAAAACGAGGAGGAATACGAAACAGGGATAATTACGAGAAGATACGGAAGATACTCACGATTAATTACAGGACCTCAACTCATAGTAAAAGCCGACTCCACGAGGCCCCATCACACCTGAAACAGAGAAATACGTTTCCTCCATTAATATTTCCACCATCGTCGAGCCGTCTCCTACGCGATCCCTCGACCAATTACAATGCAAACACGCGTTAGGAAGTCACTCCGTCACATCTGTTCACCCAACAGTTTTCCAGTCGTTCGTTACCCACCGTTTCGCGCCATTATATTTCCCCGATTGATTCTCTTCTCCTTCTCCTCCTCGCGAATTTAAGCAAGGATCAGTCGTCGTGGAGATTTTCCCTCCCCTGGATTTAAAAAAGAATTTAATCGAAAATTGGAAAGATCAACGAAACAAAGAGTTGGTTTCTCGGTACATTATTTATGGAAAACGGTTAAAATGAATATTAAAGCTGCACGCGATCGGGCGAATACGCCGATAAACAATACGTTACAACGCTCGCGCACGATCCTTCGATTTGAACAGGTTTAACGTATCGATTTCCCATGCTGGATATCAATGAATGAAACAGACGTGCTGTTTACGTGCAACAAGGTATACAATAGTGTGCGCACGATTATCGCCATTCATATTCACGTAGCATCCATTTCGCGGGGGATTACAAGCGAAACTACTCCTGATAAATATTTATACGCGATGGAACGGCGCGGCGTATGCAACCGAGGGTAAATGTTTAATTTCATCGTGTTGCAGAAGTTGGCGGTGCAAACAGACCAAGTTCCCGTTTCCGGGGGAGAGAAAGTTAAAGGATCACTAATATCGAAACGGTATAGGGAAAATTGGTGGACGTCGAAGGAAACTGTCCAACGCCGGTGTTGCGTTTCGAAGAGAAGATGGCCGCTGTGATCACGGACGCGAATATCCTTGGTAATTAATATTCGATACTTGAAAATAATAAATAATCGAAATTCTGAAATCTTGTTCTCAAACTCGTTCGAGGAATATCCTTCCTTCCTTCCTTCCTTCCTTTCTTCCTTCTTTCCTTCGTTCGGATCGTATTAACGAACGAAAGTAATACCGCGAACGCAGTGAATTGATTTGAAAGGCGAGCGAGGGGCGTAATATTCGTCGAGGGTCAGCCAGTCGTCCGTGTATCGGCGTTCGTTAATACGAAATCAATATTACCAACCGGCCGCCTCCGTCGTCTCCGTTTTCGACGGCCGTTCGAACGTTTCGTCCCGCCAACGATACGAGACCGCGTTCTCGATCGAGTTCTCCTTCCCTTCCGGAAGCGGACGAGTCGTGGCCAAAGTCGCCTTTTCGTGGAAATTTCGAATGTGTATTCGTCCCGATTCGAACATCAAGGTGGAGATATAAAGAGCGCGGGATAGAGCTCGCCGCTGCGCGAGAGGAAAGACATAAATTATTGCTTTCTCTCATTTATAGATGTCAGGGGAAGGGAGGGGAGGACTTTTTTCGCTATAAAAATAGTCGTACGGAAGATGGTAATCTATTTTAACGGTTTAAGAAAACGATTCTCTTTTCGCAAACAAAAAAGTTTATTTTGTATTATTTTAATAGATATATTTATGTAGCAAGCATCGATTAAGAACGAGAAAGTTTCGAAGAATTTCAAAGGAGGCGATAATTAACCGAATCCCAATGGATGGCGTCGGAATGAGCCGCCGAGGTGTATAAAATTCAACGTTTGAAAAGAACGAGGAAGAGGAAAATTGAATGGCTCGGCCGGATAAATAGCTACTTTATAAATAGCCCGGTTCTGGCGCATTACGCATCGGCGAATGGCTAATAAATACGCGGAAAATTTAGTGGCCGAAGATTTACATCGTTGGCGCGTTAAATAGAATTCCCTGTCGTTATAACTTCTTTCTGCCCCGATATTGAGCTTCCACTCTTTCGACCCGTTACCCCAAAACGGAACACCACACCGACAGATACCGATCTATCCGTATTTTCGCCGTGATTTTCCAACCGTTTTAAAACCGGCCGCCGATAAATCTCGGCCGAAAATTGTGAAATGCGCGGGAATCGAAAGATTGCCTCGGTCGATAATGCAATTTCAACGCGGCAAATTTAATTACCCTTAAATCGCGAACACGGAATTACATCGTTTCGTAACCTCGTACTCGTTCATACGAGTTCACCAAGGTATTAATAAATTGATGTATAGAAAATTGGTGGAGCGATGAACGGGTATCTCCCACCGTCTGGATATAATCCAAATTTTAACCAAATTACCGGAGGCAAGGGTGGAGATTGGGACGCGATGTACCGTCACGTAACGGTATTACGGGAATGGGCTCTAATTTCTCGCACGACGCCACAAGAAATCCGCGGCAATTTCGCGGAACACGTCCTCGATATTCGCACTCGTGCGAACCTTCAACGGGGATTTCGATTACGCGAAACGGCAAGCGTATAAACCCGTTCGAATTTCGAAAGCCGAGCAGAAAAGTTTTGAATTAGAAAATTTGAAAATTAAAAGTGGAAGCGTCGAAAATTTAAGAGGTTCGCCACGACGACCGAGTTTCGAGCCTATGCATCTCGAAGAAGCGGCACGAACTCGGCCACTCGACTAATCGAATCACGAAACTAACTCATTTGCGTTAATTGGAATGGTGGTGGTTGACAGGGTTGGTTCGGTCACGAGTTCGATTCGTATCGAGACCGGGGGAAAAGATGCGTTTGTTTAATTAATTGGCTCCCTTTGAACCACTTTCCCCGTACCGACGAACGATCACCCAGGATTTTGACGCGTCTGCGCTTCCTCCATCGATTATCAAGTATCGCTAATTAATCGTCGTCCCGTCCATCCACCAAAATTCTAACTCGATATAAAATCTGTTACTTTTAAAAAAGAAACAAGACTCTTTTTTAATCATTATTATTGTCGTTATTATCCCATTTCAAATAAAAAATAAATCGAAAGAAACGTCAGGACGATATATATATATATATATATATATATTGGAAATCCGCAAAAAGGAAGATTAATTATTATTAGTACAATTATTTATCTAGTCTATTCGAGCGTTGCGGTAATTCGAGGCGTTTGTTACTGTTAGAGGCGTATGCATTATTCATACGTTATGCAAATCGGAATTGGCGTGGCCGCGCCGTGTGAACGCGTTACGCGAAAAATACGATAATGCGTGGCCCGAGAATATACGCCGTGTCGCCTGAAATGAACGAAAGTAGTTTGTTCCAGAGGACGCTGTTCGCGCGTTTATGCAATTAGTCTTGGAAAATCCCCTCCCCGTTAATCTTTATCCCGTGTTTCCCTTTCTTCCCGCCTCCTTTCGATCTATTTTCCTTTTTTCCCTTCTTTCTCCTTTCATTCTTTTCCCTCTCTTTTCCTCTCTTTCCCCTTCGTTACATGGCGATTCGGGAGCGGAGGTGGAGCCGCGCACAATTAATTGTCGCGCGAAAAATAATTCCCGTTGCGTTATTGTTTCGCGAATATAAAATCGGTGGAAATAAAATCGAGGAAACGTTATATAACGATGTTTATATAACAAATCGTTAAAAAGCCATCGGGCTACGATTTTCCGTAAAAAGCAGAAAATATGGGTCATATTTATGCCCAGTCACCGATATACATATATACATATATACTTGTTTTAAATTCTCCTCGATCGGGGGGAGAAATTTTTTTTTTTTTTTAATCGTCATTTCGCGATTCGTGTAACGAGATTTAAAAAAAAAAACACGAATAGATCATATTTCGGGTAATCCGTCTATACTCCGATGTCGAAACTCGACGTTCCGAGTATACAGTTTCGTTCGTTTCTATCGATATTTATCGAATATTAAAATAATTTTGCTCCCACCCGTAACAGTTGAAAGAACACAAACGCTTCGAGTAATTAGAGATGCACCTTGCCCTCGTAACTTTATACACGTTTGGAAGGGTAACCGCGTTAACCGAGCCACGTGTCGTCGTCACAATGAATACCACGCACGTGAATTTTCAAAGTGTTTAACCCTGTATACGTTCATTAACAATCGGTTCGAGATACGAATAATTACGTAAAAACGTTAGCAACCTTCCTCGAAAATTGAAAAAATTTAATTCCCCTTTTTTAACCCTTTTCAGGGACACGCTATCAAAGATTTGGATACTTTCAAAGCAGTGATGATCGAGTCGAGTGAAATATTATCGCTGTTTCATCGACAAAATTTTCGAATAATTTTAATCCAAAGAAAATTATCGCTATCGTTCCCTGTGACGATCGATAATCGTAAAGAGGGAAGGTCGGCGCAAAAGAAAAAAGAAAAAAAAGAAAAAAGGAAATAAAAAAGGAAAATGACGGGACACGATAAATGTTGAAATAACAGAAGAGAATAAAGATGCAAAAAGGTGAGGGGGCGGTTCAACGTTCCCCGGGAGCGTAATATATCGCGCGAGTGCAACGAGAGACAGAGGCTGAGTCATCGATATAACTTGACGCGCGCACACACAAGCGTGGAGCGCATGGCCGCCACCACTACAATCCCATTCATAAACATAAAGGCCGACTTACGCACACCGACGCGCACGTGCGCCTATTAAAGGACCGTATGTAAATGCGCGCACACGTGCGCCCGCGCACGTGTACCTGTGCGTCACTTTGCCGTGAACTTTCGCCTAGCTAGAGCTTTCCGACGAATTTCATTCAAAAGCTTCCACCTCTAATCGTGGAATGTGCAAATTGCCAAGGAATTGCTGCAATTTACTTGCGGAAGATTGATTATCCTTTTACGCGAGTTTTCTTTTTTTTAATTAGGAACGAAAATTCGTTTCGAATTCCGCGGATAATGCACGAATTTGTTCGATGATAATGCAACAGAGATATATAAAATATTTATTAGATATTTATTCGCGAGCATTGTTGAGTCTAGAGATTAAAACGTAATTACAAAGTTGGTATGCAAAAATGTCGGTTAAGGTTATTTGTTGAAGTTTGCGTTAAACGGAACGAGTGAAATCGCTTTATCTTCGCGCCGCTGTCGCAATTCATTACATCTAACGCGAATTTATAAGTTAATAAACAAGGTTTAATCGACGTTTTCGCGTACCATCTTTTCTATTTATTTAAAATCGATCCTCCACGGAATCGTATATCCCACGAATATATCAACACTCCGTGTAATGGATAAGTATATCGAGTACAAGTGAATCGTATTCACGAGTGAGTCTTGAACATGAGATACATAAAAATATACTATATTTATTAGAAATACGTTCGTTTATTAGATTGATGTTAGACAAATGTCGAATTAATAATAGTGGAGTGTATTTAAAGATCATAGAATCGTAATAAAAGTTCGCTGACACGAAAGTTGGATGTGAATCTCGGTGGTAAAAGTTCCGAAACCATTTCAAGTACAATATAACTTCTAACTTTATCATAGCAATCGGAGTAACGATAAATACCCTTTTCAACTTTCACGTTCTCTTCAATCACCATAAACACTTGCCAACGCTTAACGAACCACTGAAAAACGGTGTAAAAAGCAATATAAAAAAACATCAAATCCAATGAACGTATCACCCTACAAAGTCGCAACTTTTGAAACACGTGGTTAATTTTCCACGACGGCCATAAGAATCTCTCAACTTCTCATATTTCTTTTTTTTTTTATTCGTTTAAATTAAATTCGTAACTTACACCACGCGAAACGGCACATAATAAAAATTCAATTATATATATATAATATATATATATATATTTACGATTAATAAGTAAACTTATCGATTCGTCAAAGCATAAAAAGTACAATAAAAGAAATAACCGCTTACGATAAATCGCCAAGAACGATGTATTACTCGCACTGGAACGAAGGAAAATACACCGAAAGAAGAAAAAAAGAAAAAAAAGAGAGAAAGAACAAAAGGAAAAACAGACGACAAAATGAAACACTTGAACGCTTGTTAGGTAGAATTAACTTAGGTTATGCGAATAAATTTTTACGTAACGTTAACTATCGCAGCTAACGTTCGCTATAATTTAATCCCTTTTGTTTAACTGACGCGTAATGTGGGACATCCACGCACACATGGAAACGCGTGATACAGCGTGCACACAGGTAAGAGACGAGCAAATTGCCCGCTCTCTCGCTCGCGAAGAAAATACATAACCCTCTACTATTCCGCCTGAGTCTGCCATCGTGTGTGTGCGTGCGTGTATGTGGGCGCGCGGACGCACGCGCGTTCACGCGCCCGTGTGCGTGCACACAGGCCACACGTATACCCCCGGCCATGTTATTCATCCGTCGGCTACGTACGAGTAAATATACGTATACACGGACCTGGTGCGTGGATAGACGTGTGCGTTTACACACGACCTTCCTCGTGTATACGGGTATCTGGGTCAGTGTCTTCCTCGAGAGTAGCTTTTCGAGCCTCGATTCGGCGTTCCCGCCTCGATTTTCCTTGATTTTGTAAACGTGCCTCTCTCGTTTTTTTCTCTCTCTCTTTCTCTCTCTCTCTCTTTTTTTTTCGTTGCCAAGGTCACTCTCCTCTGTGATTCCCGCACAACGTTTCCGTTTGTCCAAGTACCGCCGAGTTTTTATCTCCTTTTTTTCTTTTTTCGTTCGTGTTCCACTGGCTATTTTTCTTTCTCTCTCTCCCCTTCTCTCTCTTTTTCTTTATTTGTTTTCGACCGCTGAGCGGAATGGATTTGTTTGGTGAAACACGTGGCAGAGAGGAACGAACGTCGACGATTTCGCAACGATTTCGAAAAGCGTGCTCCTTCTTCTGGATAAATTTTCGTCTCGAAGCGAATTCGAGAGAGATCGAGGAGCATCGGTTGGGGAGGGAAGGGGGCGTACGATGACCGAACTGTGGGACTCGAACGAGCGACGTCATCGAGGATCGATTCGAACGAAAAAGAAAGAAAAAGGTGACATTCTCGAGGCGAAGGCGAAGCAATAAAAATAAGTGCACGAAAATAGTGCTTGCAAAATATATCGTTTCGCAGCGGCGAACGCTGCGTTACGTAATAACAATAACAATAATAATAGAAAATACGTATAAACCTGTTATCATCGTAATGATAGCTGCGTTGTTCCATCGTGGAAGCATCGGTAACCCCTCCCCCTGCCCCCCGCCGCGTGGCCCAATTGTTAAACCGCGTCAATCATGGTTCGTTAAAATGGCGGCTCCCAACCACCGCCCAAGAATACGATATTATCAGGCCGGTTAAGCAATCACGGTAATAAGCACGAATTAATTCCCAACGAGCAACACCTCTCTCGTTGCACGGCAATCGGACACGTCTTGCCGTAATCGCCTCTCGCAGTATTCGCGGCGATTGAGCAATGTGGGTGAAGGCTAATGGCCGACCTCAAAGTTTTAATCGGCGATTTTCGCGGGGAGGGCAACACCCTCCCCTCCGTATTCCCTTCTCTCCACTCCTGCGTCCAGCTTCGTTCGCGCGAAAAAGAAAGGGGGAAAAGATAAAAATGGAAAATGGTCGGGGATTTCTTTACGAGGCCGCCGAGTTCCGTTAAAAAACTGTCAGGCGGAATGAATTTCACGAAAGGCGGGGGGAACGTTCGAGAGACGTTAATATCGCGTGGCTTCAAAAATGGGCGGCCATTGATGGCCGAGTTACTGCTGCGTGGACGGTGTTTTAACGCTTTCTTGGCTTATTTTACTACTCGTTCAAGAATGTACGCGAAAAGTATTAATCGTACGGTTACTATCTCCTTCGTTTTGTACAATTTCTCGATGAATGAACCTCTTTGGTGAATGAACCTCCCTCTCCCTTTGCATATTGCGAATGATAAGTGTTTAAGGAAGCGTGCGGGAGGTCAAGTGGCTGTTTAATATACGAGGACCTGTTTCGAGCGCGTCTCGATGAATTCTGAGGGTAATTTTGGAATCGGCGGCGCGATCGAACGAATCGAACGAATTTACATCATTCAAAAAATTTAATTCTTGCGTTTCGTTCGAGATGACGAGGTTTTTTATCCGACAGAATTTTACTGGAGTAGCAAGAAAGGAGGGGGGGAGGGAAACGAGTCCCTCGGCGGTACGTCATCGTCGGCGGCAAATAAAAATAATTATTTAGGACGGATTCGAGCCGAAGATGGCGAAGCCAGCGGCGATGGAAATTCAATCGCGTGGGTCGATTAAAAGCAGCCGGATTCAAAGGGAAACCCGGCTGGCTGCGGATTGAAACGTGGCGAGGTTTCGCACCTGTACGCACGTTCCAGTTCTCAGAGTCGCACGGCCCACATTTCGCCTTGTCGCCAACGATCGAGCGCGTTTCTCTCTCTCTCTCTCTCTCTCTCCCCGGATCCGGCCGCGCATCTTGCTGCGGCCAAAATGCGCAGCGTCTGCCGATGTAACGAACCTCGGGTAAAAATAGCGACTGGAGAAAAAGAAAACACTGAGAATTCCTCACCGAGTATCGGTATTCCGAAAATAATCTAATCTAGTCTTTCTCGAACTGTATTTCCACCGGCAGGGAGCAAAGTTTTGTTCAAAATTGTTGCATCCAGCGTCGAGAAGAAGCTCGCGATTCGAAAATTCAATAACCTCGACTTTCACGAACGATCTAGAAGGACTCGAGAGATCGGTCGATGATTAAAAAGCGGGGACTCCTCTCGTGTCAAGATGGAACGAAACTGGCGGAAGTTACGCAGTGAAAACGGGTGAACGGTATTGCCTATAAATCAGGCCGCTGTTGCCCTCCTTGGTCTTTCGCTCTTTCCTTTCTCTCCCTTTTGTGTGCCGACTTCTCTCCGTCTCTCTGTCTCCCTCTCCCTCCCTCCGAGCCGCCGTCCCACATTTTCCTCACGAGAAAGAGAGTGGAGGATCGATCGATCGGTCGAAACGATCGTATGTAGGTACTATTACGATCTGTGTCTCTGGACGAGAAACGGGCAAGTTGCATCCGACTCTGTAGAAGAAACGGGGCTCGACTCGATGCGACTCGACGTGTAATGAATGGATACAATAGCGCAATCGATAATTCGAATGGTAATAATAATAACGTATACAGCCTACTACCGTATTACGAAACGATCTTTGAACAGGGATTATCGGTTATTGTACACGGTAACCTGAATTTCGCAGGTGTGTGAAATACTGCATCGTAGGATCGAGAGACGTTGGAGCGACGAATGGTATCAATTACGTATCGAGAATAATGATTCGAATGCGATTTGCCCCGAGGAAACGCCGTAAGATCGGTCGAAAAGCTTTTCCAATTCGAGTTGGAACGAGTAACTCTACCCATTTCTATCTGCACGATACAAAGAATTCCCATCGTCGTGGAATAAAATATCGAATAAAAATTGTTTTCAAAACATCGTGCGCGTTTACCAACCGGATAATACAATACCATTGGAAAACTAACTCTAACACCGCGTAGAATGAAAAAAAAGAGAAAGAGAAGGAGAGAGAGAGGGAGAAAGAGAAGAATCGACAGGAGAGATGTAAAAGGCTCGTAAAAGTTGAATGATGGGGATGGAAAAGCTTGAATTACCGAAGTTGAATGGTTACGATGTAACTGACGGTATAAACGCAACAATTCATCGAGTAATACCGTAATTAAATTACAAAACATTTTCACGACGACCATTAAACATTCACCTTCGAACAATCTCGTACAAACGAGAGTCAAACTCGATAATGCCTCCTCTGTTTCGGTTTTTTCCTCCTATAGACGTGCATCTACCTCCAATCTGCTCATTACTTTTCTCTCTCTTTTTTTCTACTATTTCTCTTTCTCGTTATTTTTCGCTTCTACTCCCCTTCTTCTCCCTCCCTTCCTCTTTTTCCTCGTTTGTTTTATTTCTTTCTTTTCTTCTTTTTTTTTTTTTTCCCCCCCATTCCTTACACGGGGGACAGCTATGCGTCAACTCGATGGTAATTACATTGGCCGCGATACGTTTTAATTCCACGAGTCGTACTGCGCCCGCTTCGTAACTCCATTATTATTAATTTGCGTGATTTTTCGTATCGGATTATATATACGTGGGAACAAAATTCGCCGACACCGTGCCGGAAATCCGTCGCAATCGGATAACGCTCGCGCGCGTTACGCTTCACCCATCGACGCCTACTACACCTACTACACCCGCGCCATTAATTTAATTATACGGTAATTTGTGAAATACCGACAGCCTTCTTTGCCCTCCTATTTCATCGCTTTACACGTTGCTCTTCCCTTTCTTTTTTTTTTTTTTTTTCACCTCGAGTAATAACGTGCCCTTTTTCTTTCTCTCTCTCTCTCTCTCCATTCTTGTTATCGGATTTTTGTTTTTAAAATATACCGGAATTATTTAAAATATTGGGACGAAGCGAGAGGTAAAGCGAAGCTGGTAAAAATATATACCGGATTATCTTCTTTATATACACGATCGTCCGTGCGAAAATCTTTGTACGTCGTTCTTGTGATCGAAACGAAATAATGCTACAAAATGTTCGTCAATTTTTTAATTTTTGGAATTCTCGCTATTATCGCTATTCTTCTTCGATTTTCTCCTCGTTGAACGATGACGCGCGGTGCAAGAAAAGAAATTCAGAAGATTTTCGTGTACATCCGTAATCTCGTATTTTAACAGAAAAATGGAGAAACGTATATTTTACGTTCAGGATTTAATTCTCATCGTGAGATTCGAACGATATACCTGACAACGACGTATCCGCGATTCCAAAGGGGCGGGGGAGGAAGGGGAGGATCGATTTGGATCGTGTTCGATCGTCTCTTGGCCAGGTAACCGATTGCGTCACGTCTCTTGAAATACGTTCAGCCGATTACATTGAAGTCAAGTGGAATCCGTTCCTAGCCGGAAGACAAAGAACGCTATCTATCCTTCGAAAACTCGAGACTCGTGTTCAAGGTTTGGAACGAAGTATTTTAACGCGATTGCATCGAATCATACGTGACGATAAGTAACATTTCGCAAAAACATCGCGACAAAACACCTTGAATATTTTACAATAATTTGTTAACGGGTTAAAAAAATTCAGAGGTTCCAATTCCAAGTTTCAAACCTGAAAAAAACTCAGAATATCTTTCTTCTTTTTTTTTTCCCCCCCTCCCCTCGCTTTTTTCCACGGAAATTTTCCACGCCGATGCGAAAAGTGTTTAATAAATAAAACATAGCGTCTAGACTCTCCAGAAATTTCCAATTCCTAAAAATTCGGATCGAGCGTTTAACGTAACTCGAACTTTTTCGCAGGTAAGAGAACTTTGGTGAAATATAAAAATCAAGGGTCTCTCCACGTACACGAGATACGAACTACAACTTGCTTTCACCGATCCTCGTGATTTAATCGTTCCGTCGACCAAGTTCTTTCTTCTCCTTTCTTCTTTTTTTTCTTCCCCCTTCCTCCCTCCCCCTCGCCCCTCCCCCCACTCCCGAAAATGAAACCTGAAATCCACGGCACGCAAACCGGCCCGCATTCACAGCCGAAAGTTTCGACGTTAGTTTGGCCAACTTCATATTATGTACCGTACATAGGGTAACAAGTTCACCAGCGACGCTTAGGCAACCAACAGTTCTCGAAGAAATTCGAAGAATAAAGTACAGTTGCGGAAAGTCGGACCCTTTCCATTTTCATTCACTCTCTCTTTCATCGAGCGGGGCTTTTTTTTTTTTTTTTTTTTCTTTTCATTCTCTTCGCGTCTCTCTTTCGAATCGAGCTTTTTTCACACCAGATCCAGATAAATTCTTGAAACAACAAACGAATATCCATACCCATAACCTCTTAAGCGTTAGCATACTCTCGTTTACAGTATCGATCCGGTGCTATTCGGTATTTTACGATTCCATTTGATGTCGCTTCTGGTTACCTCACCCGTGCAATTTTACTTTTAACTTTTAACCTCCTCTAACTGGCGGGGATCGGTAAATCGTTTTATCGAATACTTCGAGTATTTTTCCTCGAAGGCGTAACGATATCTTTATAACTACAGAAATCTATAGTATAGTATATAAATCCCAACGTATTGTAACGAAGCTTCTTTTCATTCATACCGATTAATTCCTATCCTCGAATAAGATAAATATCTCGAAGCATAAATCTTACCTTTCTAATAAATCTAAGATCTACGGCAAAGCGTCGTATCATTGAACATAACCTAAAACCACTCGCGTCCAATAGTTTTCGTTATTCGTACGATTAATCATTTGCTTCGCAAATACGTTAAACTATCTCCAAATCGTGAATCTTATCTTATAATGACAATCTTCTAACGAAACCAAAATTTATTGCAAAAATTAAAAACATAACGTAAATCATAACGTATCGTCAAACCTAACCTAAATTCACTCGTATCGAACAAAACATTATTAAACTTAACCTAAAGCACCCGTATCCAATAAAACATCCATCGAAGCTTCCACCACGGGCTATTCGATCCTTGCACAAAGCGAGCGAGTAATAAACGGAGCTACTGAACTTTCGAGCGTAGAACCGGAACGCGAAATGCCAGTAGTGCACGTATTTATCGCGCGTCTTCAACGGAAAGGAAAATGTCAGTGCTGTGAACCAAGGAATTCTCTCTCTCTCTCTCTCTCTCTTTCTAATCATGTTCACGCGTGAATAACATGCGCGCGCAGGCGAAACGTTATTCGCATTTGCGAACGCGTTTGCCCGCGAAAGCTATTCCATAACGTCCCACACACGTAACGAGAGAGCAGTAATCACGATATCGGCTTTACACGCTCGTCCGTTGTTACATGATTACGCTTCCATGCTTTCTACGCTCCAGGTCATTTGGATCATCTGGGTTCGGTGAAAAGGGTAATACACCAGGATCGATATCTTATTCGACGGACGACAATTTCGAGTATTTCGGGACAAATTTCGAGGTTATAGTCGGTTGACGAGTGCTCAAAGGAATAGGAGAGGTTATGACACATTGGTGTGTTTTGCTCGAGACGCGTACGCTTTGATTGCTAAGAACGTTGAAGGTGATATATAACGTAACAGGCATAGAAGAAACTTTGTGTATCAAGTGTAATATTGTGATCTAGCGTTACGATGTCTTTGAAGCTATTAACGAAGCGTGATATCATACCCGGTATTGTTCGTGATATCATACTTCAAACGAAGATATTGGATTGGACACATCGATATCACGAATTCTCTTCTGGAATCAATTTCTAACGAGCATCAATTTATGATCAATTAAATATTGATGGGTTTTTTTTAAAACCCGAAATCTAATTCGTATCTTCCACGTTAACTTTTTTTTTTTTTATTTTCGATCACACGTATACACGACGCATTCATTAAAGATACGAATTTGATACGAATTGTAACGCATTATTCTCGGAATATGGAATATTTACCTTAAGCAATGATTCAAAAAAAAAAAACGGAAAATACCAACGTTTGTTTCATAACGCTTCGCACGATCTCGCGCGATCGCATTTGACCCAGACCAAGAACCAAAAAAAAAAAAATTTCGCGCATACGAGAAAGTATTCAACGTACGAGAGCGAGCAGAAAGAAAGCAAAGGACAGCAAACGGAATAATAATTCAGGCTTATCCATCCAGCTGATACTTTCAGGCCGGTATCTCGACTTTCGTTGCGACAGATCGATACCAGAACCCGGGGTGGGGCATTGTCGTGGCCCCCAACCCCTGCTCTGCCATGTCCCAACCTCCCCCGGTTGCTGACGACCGCGACGAGGGTCCTGCCGCCGCGCCGGGACACGTAGATCGCTCTCGTCCTCCAACCTTCCTCGCGCTCGCTCCATCCACCTCCTGTGTACACGCTCCTCTTTCTCTCCCTCCCTCCCTCTCTCTCGCTCTCTCTTTCATGCACACGTACACGAACACGTGCACACGTACGCGCGCGTGACCAAGCGAGGGGGTTTCGGTTCGTGCAACGCGCGAACAAAAACAAGCGGCGTTTGGCAAACTGGATATATCGGGGTGGGGCTTGCTCTGCTCAGGGTTTAAGGCTCCTAAACGCCGTTTTGAGCACGTCCAAGCGAACGAAGCCGCGTTTCCCTTCGCCGCATACGGTATCTGCCTTTGCTATCGCGTGAAATTCGAGGCCGTGGCGAGCTCCACGCCGATCGATACTCTCCACACGCCGCGCCGTCCGCTGGATACGTTCTAGGCCGTTCTTAAACGCGAATCGGTCACTCCATGGGGAGCGATTCGATTTCGGGGTTTATTCGAGCGGATTCGAGGCGATTGCTACGCGCACGTAGACGCCCCAATTTTTACGTTCGCGCATTGCTAATCGACGGAACTTTCGTGGATCGAAGGATTTTCACGAGGGATTGATATCGATCGGAGAGAAGGCGCGTAAAATGAATTTGAATAATAGACGAGAGTGCACTGGCTAAGATTCATACCTTTTAGGCGGAATTTCTATAGACGTCGACGTATCATCCGATTTCCGATGAAATCGTAACGGAAATCGCTATTGATACGCGAGTCGACAAATTTAAGATTTTTTCGAGATTTATACGATTGCTGTTGCAATAGAATGAACGTAGACGGCCGATGCTAATAAATGCGTTATCCGATGAAGCGTAAAAATTCGAATAAAATTTATACAATTGCTGTTGGAATTTCGACTAGTAAGTAAACGATAGATTGAAAAAATTACGGTGTCCATGGAAATATGGATTGTTGTCGACGTAATTGTACACGGGCTGGCGAGTTTTCGAGAGATTTCGAGATAAAATTGAATTCACGACTCGATATAAGAACGTATTTCGATGATTACTTTGATCATTTCAATTGTAAAAAAAAGTTAAACCTTAGGAAGAAGAACGTCTATCCCAATCCTCGACCTATATTTCTTCGCAAATTAATCCCTCCATGCATCGAACCAATAATTCAAAGCCACCCTCCTCTCCCCCCTGTGCATCGAAAGCTTCCAAAATCGATCATACCTATTAAAATTAAATTCGAGTAGCCGTCGTTCCAATCGAACCATCCATCCCTCTCCAATCTCCTCAAACTCTCTCCCCCCCTCTTCACGAAACGTTACCCCCTCCCTGCCGATCCAAATTCTACTCATAAATACCACATCTTCTCCTGAATAGAGAATCGCGAGAATTATCAGCACACGGACGAACTGATCGCCGCCGCCCACCGTAAACAAAGAGTAAATCGGCGCGGTAAAGGGACGATAGATGTGTTGTGCAGGGACGGTCGATATCGGTGGCCAATCAAAAGGGCCGGGCGTCGAGAATGAAACGATCCTCGACGCGTGCACGCGAGTTTTTTAACCATTAAACGAGGCGGCGATTGGCATTCTGAAACTGCGAAAACGACGGGTTACATAAAAATGTCGAGGTGTATCGACGCCACGTGTGCGAAACGCCGCGTCGAGGCGTCGCGACGCGCCGCGAATACATATGTCGAAGGGGGGGAGGGAAAAAAGGAGAAAAGGGAAAATAGGGGAAAAAATTGTTAAAACGGTGGCCGAAGTGGGTCTCCTTCCGAGCCGGGATTTTTTCCCCCCGAAAATTTCCATCGAAATAACACGGTCGACCGAATTCGATACACGCGCTCGCCACTCGAATGGAACAAGATGATTTTTAATACAGTCGGAAATTGTCAGTGGAAACATTCGATCGCCGACCGATTGGAGATCGGTGCCTTTTATTTTTCGAATCAAGTGAAATACTTTCTCCTGCAACAATTACTACTCATTTTCTCGCGATACGAAATTAAAATTGTATAAAATTGTAGAAAAGACACGATCCAGCCCGCGAAAACTCGATTCTCGACGACTTGGATCGGTATATCTCCTGGTCGCGTGCTCGTTCGCGTTCCCTTTGGAATGGCGCACAGCCTCGCGGCGAATTAGTGGAACGAATTAAAAATACAGCGGGTCGAGTGGAGCGAAAGGAGGCGCGTATCGATCCTTGGGGAAGAGGCAGGGTGAAAATAGTTTTTCCCGAGCGGAGTGGCAGTTTGACAGAGCGCATCGGTGATATCTCGCGACGCGAATATTCACCACGACGACGACGACGCTCGTCCTCCATTCCCGCGATAGTGGTGGTGGTAGGATCGGTTATGGCGGCGACGATGGCAGTGGTGGTGGTTGATCGTGGTGGTAGTCGTGGTACGTGCACCTGGAACTTACTGGACCCGAAGCGTCCTCTCCTCGGGTCTTTGACCCCGTTGCATCTGGACAGAACGCGCGCTGATAATGCATCGGGACGATTATCGCCGCTGCTCTCGCGATCTTCGAGACGCGTCCAGAGGCGATTTCGCGTCCAATGACTCCGCCATTCGAGAGCGTGTGTGCACGCGCGGCGTGTCGAAAATAGTTGCCGGCTGCAGAGGATCGCGAGGCTTGGCGAGGACGCGTGGCCAAGTAGAGGAATAAATTTTCGGAGATAATCCTTTGTTTCCTTCGTTTGCTGTCCGCAAAAATGTGCGCGCGGTGTAAAATAGCCGATAAACGGTGTTTCCACGGGGATGTGAAAAAAGGCGAGGGAAAAATTTAAGTTTTCGATCACGATCTCGATCGACCGTTTCCACGATCAACCGGTAATCTACACCGCTCTGATTACCGATCCGAAGCTCGAGCTCCTCGAACGAGATCCTCGAGGCACGGTTGGGCGGAGAGAGGAGAGGAGAGGAGAGAGTATCGAGGTAAAAAGAGGGGAGAGAGAGAGGGAGAAGAAGGCTGGGATGTATCGTAAAACGAGCGTGGCTCGTGGAACGAGTGCATTCCCCTTGGAAATTGCGAGGCTGGTGGTACTAAAGGTGCTTAAGCACGGCCCTGTTCCTCGTCTCCGTCCGTTTCCTTCTCCGTCTCTTTCGCGGGTACGCGAGGAGCTCCTCGGCCAAGCGGTTAAGCTAGCGTAGCCGGTTGCCAGTTAGCGGAGCGGCGTGCTCGTATAAAGAGTCTCCCAGTGCAGAAAACGAACCGGCGGTTAATCGTGCGCTCTCCGCCTGTCTACGTACTTACTCTCCACGGATGAGCAAGAAGGAGACGGAGAGGGACGCAACGTATCCACACACGCGTCCTGCGTATCCGCTTCGCCTTTATCCCTCGCCTTCTCTGTCCCTTCGCAACGCCCTTCCTGTTTCTCTATTTTTCCATTCGCCTTCTCCTTCCCCTTCTCCTTCTTTTTCTTCCTTTTCCTCGCTTCCTCTTCGATTTTTGCGACCGGCCGATGTCCTCTCCTCTCTCCTCTTATTTCGGGGGAACGAAATTCGCTGCATGCGTGTAGAATTAAGAAGGAGACCGGGCCAATCGGTACGGAATAGAATTTTATCGATCGGGCGAAACGACGAATTATATTCGTATCGTAATCGCATCGCGATTCCGCTATTGGCAAAGCTATCTTCTTCCCCCTCTCTTTCGCGCGATTACAGTGGAATAATGAAAATTCGTTATTTCAATGGTCGATACGATAATTTTGATTCCTGGTCCCCGAGCGATATCCACGAGAAACGTGGGATTTTATTATGGGACGGGTTTTATCGCGTAATAACGCGAGATATAGTTAATTCAAAGGCGATCGTGTTTGCCTGGACGTTAACGGCGCCTAGCAGTCGCATCTAATATGGACGGGCGCGTCGTTTAGGCCCCCGATACGCCACAGCTTTTGCGACTCTAGCACCACGAGACTTACGACGTACGATGAATAAAATTAAACCGCTTGCCACGGCTCGCTATCGCGACACCGGAATCACGCTCGTTTTCTACACCGATGCTTGTCCGACCGGCATTGTCGCGCGAAATTTATGCATGCGCGTACGATTGCTGGGGGAGGGGGGAAAAAAAGAAGAAAAAAGAGCGCTTTCCACTTAACGAATCGATACAAATAGTGGAATTTCCAGTAACGAGAGAAACGAGAGAATCGATCTAGCCGAGATCTCGAATTATTTATTTCGGGTCAAGGAAAAAAAAATTAGAAAAATCGAGATTGAAATTTATTGCATATTAACTACTTGCGATTGTTTGGTAATCGCGGATAAATTTTATCTTAATAAAACGAACATTTAGATCGTGTTTTCAGAATATTGTTTTTGAGTTGCAACAGCATCGTTACTCTTTCGTATTCAACAAAGGGAATCAGGATTTATAAAGCTGGAATTTTGAATTGAAACAAGACGAAATTTATTATATTGCCTCTTAGCGATCCTCCCCGTAATCGCATATTTTATCCAACCGGATTCTACTTTAGATTAGAATTTTCAAAATATTGTTTCAGCGTTGCAACAGCAGTCGTTACTCCTATTCTGTTGTTTCATTTCACCGTCTGCTCGTACATTCGTATACGCGGCGGAAGAGAGTTAAAAAATTGGAATGGCAATTTCGAAAGCAAGTCTATTAGCGACCGATCCGAAACTCGGAGAGTCCTCGAGACGCGTTGATCGGGCCGACCGACCATTAACCCTCGGCCATCCCACCAGCCCATTACTCTCTCAAGTTAACGACCTAATCCGATAGGAGGCGACCAACTTCTTCGTTCCCCGCCGTGTTTTCGAACGCGCCCAAAGAACCAGACCAACCAGATCCGCGGCGACTCCTCTCCTCCTCGACGCGTTGTGAACGCTGCTTTACACCGCGCGTGCACAAAAGCGGACCGACCGATATCTCTCCCTCTCTCTCCCCTCCCTCCTCTCTCGGCCGCCGAGCCAAGCCCAGCGTCCAAGGTGCGTCACGCTCGAAAATATGCGTGCCTTCCGCCTCACCCTTCGCGGATGCAGTTGCACCGCGGCCAATTCGAACCACACACGCACACACGCGTTCGATCCACGCTGGATACCTCTCTCTCTCTCTCTCTCCCTCTCCCCTCTCTCTTCGCCAAACACACGTGGAATGCGGTTCCAGATCGATCATTTCTCACCCTTCCTTTTTTCTTCTCTTCTCTTCTTTTCTTTTCCTTTTTTTTTTTGGACCGTCACTCTCTTTCTCGTGTAATATTTACTCGTTACTCTTGGAGGAAGAGGTGTTCTTGCTTGGTAAAGGTAAAGTCGGTAAACTAGGTTTTATCGGGGTAAGATAGTTTTCGGTGTTAAACGGTAAGAAGATTACTCGGATATTCGATAGAGCGATAAAGAAGACGATTTGGATAGAGGAGACGCATAATTGTATTCGATTTAAAAAGAATTTTTGAGTTAAAGATCTTCCTTCCTTCCTTCCTTTCTTTCTTTCTTCTATAAAAGTAAGAAATTGAGCGAGTTAAGTTAAACAGCATACGAAAAAAAAAATGATTCAAAAATGTGCCCCCCTCCCTTCCCCAATCGCGTCTAATTCTAACCTCAATTTCTAGAAAATATCAAGAAAATAAAATATTACACGATTCTTCGCGTAAGATCGTAGATCGCGATATTTAAAAAAAGGAAAAAAATGAAAAGTTGAGGCCGAAGAAACGAGACACGGTGTCTAGGGGCGATTCCTTATCGACGATTCAGATAAATCGTATCTTTCCCACGTCTGTCCGCGTTATCGTGCCACGTTAGATTGTTTTCGTTGGTGTATATTTGGACGGCAGGAAAGCGTGGAGGCAAATCATAAAGAGGAAGAGGCTTGTAAAATGGATGTACGTTACGTGTCTGTCGGCCGATGATAACGCGACACACGTACACAACAAGCGTGGTTCCTCGTAACGCGTTAGCAGTCGTATCTATTCTTAGACGCCACGTAAATAACGTATACGAATTTTGTGGATAAGACATACAAGATATACGTACGTGTAAATCCGAGAACATCGGTTTCGACATCACATTTCGCAACGTTCCCCTAATTTCCACGTCCCGCCAAGTTTACCCTCGTCACCCAACTCCAACATCTTCTTGGGAACACGAACCCTCGTTTTCAATCGATCCCCGGCAACGAAACACAGATCGTCCCCTCCTATCCTAACATCTTTCAACGCACTTGCCTTCGATATTCGACTTTTCACACTCGTGTCCCGAACCACGTGATCCACCAGTTTCAGCACGCTCAAAGCAAGGACGACGCCACTTTCCACCGAACACCCGCGATCGCCGAAAATTTCTCATCCAAAAATTATTCCGTTCGTCCGGATGGAGCACTTGCACGATCGTTAACCCAACTACGTTCCTCCCGTTCGTCGAGGTTCGAACACACCGAAACCAGGGAAGAAGATAAATAAATAAAAGAGATCACCACACACTCTCTCTCCCTCTCCAACGAATCGAATACATCACTAGCAAATTTTCAAAGTTCCCCCTCCGAAATCTATATAATCCGACAGTTGTTGGACGGTAGGTGTATCGCGAAAACCCGTCTGGCGAACGTTGTCGAAACAAAGCCCGTTTTCCCATCTCCTGCCAGGCCTCGGAGTGTCTCATCGGCGGCGCATCTCGATACGCCACGAGGATCGCTACGCGAGGAGCAGTAGTAGTGGTGGTAGTGGCGGTAGTGGTAGTGGCGGTAGCGGTGGTAGTGCGGCAAGAACGACACACGGACGAGGAGCATCGCGGACGACACGAGCACCATCACCGTCGCGATCGCGATCGGCATGTGCACAGGCATCGGCATCCACCGAGCGTATGGAAAATTGGAAAAAAGGACGGGAACACGTGGTGGAAGGGTGTCCCTCGCGCGCGGATACGCGTCGATACGCTTCCTCCGAGGCGCATTAGTCGTCCGACATCATCGACTAACTATACCGGCGTGGCGGTGGGACAACGACTCGAGCTGCAGGCGATCCGGGATACAACTGGCGTGGAATACGAATTACACAGAGGGAACAGAGAGCTATGGAATAGTGGCGGGACCGAGGGGGGGACCAAAGAGGGGGGAGCGGAACCGGTAGAAGAAAAGATCGATCTGCCTCCATTGGGTAACGTTTAGCCGGCGTGCTCGTCACTTTTGGTGTCTCTTCTCGTCCCCCTCCCCTCCCCCCTCGTGCACACGGACGGCGTGTGTACGCGTGGTGGTAATCGATAGAGTGTAGTCGCTTCCCTTTCTTCTCTTTTCCCTCCTCGCCTCGTCTCGTTCCGTTTCGCTTCGTCTCCTTTCTTCCCCGTCTATTTCGCCAACAATATTCGCCTTCCTTTCACTCCTTTCTTCCTCGTTCGAAACGAGCATGTAAAAGTATTATCGAGCGCTACGATCGACTCTCGACACCGAACAATATTGCGAGGATATTTTCGAGAAGGAAGCCACTATTTATATACGCACAAGTTTGCTTATCGAGCGAAGTATTCGGTTAGAAAGCTTGTTATTGTTTGTATAGACGGATCAAGCCGGGCGCACTCGTCGGTCGGTATCTCGGGACACGAGGAGCGCGAGGAACGTTCGACGAATTCGAGATAAACGTATAAACTTAAATCGACGATAGATTATCGTATCAGCGTAAATATTAACCGATTAACATCGCCACGATTCAAAATCCGTTTCCAAGGAGCGTATCTCGAACGAAGAATAGGGAAAATAACGCTTGTTTGACTTTGGCCGAGGTGAACCGCCACCTATAATATCAATCGAAACTGTTTCCCGTCCGATACGTTTAATTCACACGCTATTTATAACCGATACGAGAATTATATCGAGCGACCGGAATTCCATTCGATCGCGATAAAAAAAACGAATTCGCTTTTTTATCGCGCGTAAACCCGTATCGAAAATTTTCTTTTCGACTGGCGTGCCTCCGAGTTATCGTCGAAACGCGACTCTCCTTTAAATTCACCCACTTCTTCGCGGAAGGAAGTGTGTCAATCCTCGATAATGAGGCCGGTAGCAGAGCGTGTGCCAGCAAAAATTCAGCCAAACTCGTTATTCGTGTTTCGTCTGGAATCGATGGCCGCGTCCACCAGAGGAGGGGGAGAGGGTCGGCTCGAAAAATCTTTTTCGTTTCGTGCACTCGAAATTAAGCAAGGGAAGAAAATATGGTGGAAAGCTTTGGTCGGTTACTCGAGCTATTTATTATTATCCTCGGGTGAGAGACCGAGGAATTAATTAATGGGCTTGGTAATTAGGCTTAATTAGCCCGACTATTGTTGCTCCGCCGTAAAACGGAACAATTAGGTTCCAACGTACGTATTCGATCGATGAGCGATCGATGATAGAGGGAAGAATTATTTCATATTTACTTATTCCAATTTTAATCTTCTACCATCCGAAGCCCCATTTTACCTCCGTATAATGTAATTATTGGCATCCAATGCAAAATAAAGTAGAAAGTTAAGATTACATAGCATCGTCGAATCGTGAAAAGAAGGAAATTTTTTCTTCATCTCGAATTCGAACGAGTTGCGATTCTTATAAATAGCGCGGAAAATTTCGTGGAATACGTGCACGGTCGATCCGTGTGTTCCGGCCTTGAGAAGCGAAATTATGCAAACTTGAGGAGTACAACGTTTCTTACCCCTCATACGTCGTCAATTTTCCTAATGTTCCCACCTATACCCTCGTTTAATTACCCTTTAACCGCGCACCCCGTTCAGATTAGATTTATTTACAGCCGAATAACAGCATCGTGGTCACACACCCTCATCGCTGCCTCGTAGCTCAACCTATCTGTATCTCGTCTCGAGTATCTCTCTCGCTTAGTCGCGTATAAAATCGTTAGCATATCATACCTCGTATATTTTACGTATATATATATATATGAATCATTTTTGAACGATAACCGATCAAAGTCAGGTCAGAAATCGCGAAAGAAATTATCACGTTCGAATACATTTAGAAATCGTTTTCGTTGGAAAACCTTCGATAACTCCTCGAGGTATTCGAGTGCATCGAATTCGAAAGCATATCTGTTGACGGTAATAAACTCGCGGAAAAACTCGGATGCTTGGCTTGCCTGAATTCGCAAAGGAAACTCTCCTTTCCTTGCGTCCAAAATCGAAAAGAAGGCACGCGATCTCGACCGAAGCCGAGGATAAGCCGAACGTCCACAGATCCGAAAATAATTTCTCGCCACTCACCGTGAATAAAACTCTGTTCTCTCCGTCCGCTGCTCCCCTCCCCCCTCCCCCCTCCGCTCCTTACGTAACGATCTCGCATCCCGAACAATCGATCAGCCTTCTCCCCTCTCCCTCTCCCTCTCCCCCCTCCCTTCCACGTAATCCTCTCCGACGGAGCGTCTCTCGCGACAAGCAAGGAACACTCGAACACACCGAGGTGGAGGGGAGAGGAAGATCGGCGAGCAAGTATTTAATCGGCGGGCGAAGGAAGCGGCGTTCGTCGGCTCGTTAATCATTCAAAACGCGTCGTCGATCGTCGGTCTAACGAGGAGAACGGAGTTCGGTATATAAAAGCTCGGCTAATGGGCAAACCGTTGCCTCCCCCCCCCCCCTTGTCGATCCAACGTTCTAATTCGGAATTTCCACTCGATTAGAGGGACCGTCAAATGCCATTCAACCGGCATTCTATTTCTACCGCGGCCGGACAGATAGTATTCGCGGCTCGGCGCCGCGAATAGAATAGGGAACATCGATGGGGAATCGAGATACCTTAAATAAGTTAGAAGGGTTCGTATAGCGCGGCCGATCGATAACCCTCCCCCCTCCCTCCTTGCCAACGTTTGCGAGAAACGTTGCACACTGTCGAAACTTCGGGAATCCATTTTTGCCGTGGAGAATAGTCGGATGGATGGAGGGGTGGGCGGGCTGCGGTGGGCCACCTAAGGCGATTCGGGAGAGCGGGAGGGAAGGAGGGGAGAGAGGTGGGGGCACGTTTCGGATATATCGCGAATCTTTATCTCGCAACGATGGAGAATAACTTTAACGGCCGGAAACTTTTTTTTTCTCCAGTTGCGAAGTTTTTTTTCAAGTCGTATTATTACCACGTATAGCGCGGAGTATAGTCGAAAGTCTGGTGGAATAATACGTTTGAATCTGTAAAACGTGCGAATTATTTTTTCGTTACTTATTAGTTAGAAACGACGGATATCGTATGCGTTAAAATTTAATCCATAAAAATCCAGTGTACGAGAATCGTAGGAAAGAAAGAAGGCAAAGGAAATTGGAATGTAACGTTTTCGTAACATACGCGTGTTTAAAAAATATGGAAGATCGTAGGTAAGTCGAGAGAAGAAAGAATATCGGAGGAGGAGCGCGTTTGAAACGACGTCTCCGTCGATATAACGGAGGGTAGAGGAGGCGATCTTTTGAAAAAAGTGGAGGGAAGAGAGGGAGGGGGATCGCGTTTGCCGGCGTTCAGGCGGAAATTTACGAACAGGGGGCAGGGGGAGAAAAAAATTTGGCAGCAAGCGGTCAGCCTCGTCCCAAATATCGAACAGCTCCGGTCGATAGCGAGACGGTTTTTCGGTTGCCAAAAGTGGTGGCGTGCGCGACACGCGAGAAAGCCTTTTTCCCTGCTCGAGCGCCGAGCCAAAAATCGCACGTCCCCCTTCTCTTCCGAATTCGAGGCCGCGTGCAAGGAGAATTTCTCGTTTCAACGAATACTCCGTGAACCTTTCTCTCCTTCTTCTCGAACTTGTACCAATTTCGTTGATAAAAGAACGCTTTCTCGTTCGCGCCAATTTTTCTCTCTCCCGGCCAGAGACTCCATTCCGATCGACACGTTTCTTTGAACTAATTCTCTCGTTTATCTCTCGAGCAACGGAAATATCCGATCTTGGGGAACGACGCGTCAAAGAATGGTGCGTGCACGATCGATAGGATCGACGAGGGAGAATCGGGAAGAGAGAATTAGCAACGACGAGGCACGCCACCGAGCGTTTACACGCCGCAAGTAGCGTACCACTTTGTGCCACGACCCAGGGGTTTCCAGTAATTCCACCCGGTTCTTTTCCACGCGAGAGACCGCCACGACCAACGAACCAAGCCCATTACGTCGACTCACAATCCCGTTCGTCCACCGAGTTTCTTCCAAATTCGAAAAAATCCATCCTATTCCTCCTCTACGTTCCACGAGGGCAGCCGCCGCCGATTATCGATCTCGAGAGCCGATTTGCGTTCCGTGCATCGTCGAACATGCACCTCTCGTCAACGGGCGAGATCGCGGCCAGTTTTTTGCCGGTTGGAAACGGTGGCACGGTTTCATTACGGGCGCGAGCCATTTCTCGCTCCCGTCTTGCTCTCTTCCTTCTTCTTCTTCTTCTTCTTTTTCGTCCTCTTTCGAACGCGGAAGTCGGCACTCGTTCCAGAGAGGGAGAGGGAGAGGGGGAGAGAGAGAGAGAGACGGCTGCTTGCCCCGGATGGAGTATCCTGCGCGAACTTTGCACGGGAATACGTGAACGCGTCCACCGTGGATCGATAATCGTCGTTGCGCTGGCTACTCTCTCTCTCTCTCTTTCTCTCTCTCTGTATGTTGTGTGCCGTGCTCCCACTGCGTCGTCGTTTTTAGAGGTTTCTTTTGGGAGCGTGAGTAGACGAGGATCGAGTGGGAGCTTGGAATTTTTTCGGGAGAAACGGGAAGAGGGAGGCTGGTTTGGAAAGAAGGGGAGGGTAATTTCGGATAATTGGGACGTGGAATTGATTGTCGTAAGTGGATGCTCGTTGGCGACGGTGGAAAATGTCGAATTAGATTTTAAACCGATTACGAGGCTCCGTAGGAATTCGATCGTTGTGGTGTTCCACGAAGCTGCATCCATCCGACGCGCGATCGGATTTCAGAGCGGCAACTCTCGATGGGAACGCGGATGCCCGTCGACTTCGACGCGACACGCATCTCTTTCCAACTCTTCCGATTTCTTCGATCGAACGAAAATCCTCCTCCCCCTTCCCACGATCGTCCTTCTCGCGATTAAAATTCCGCTGCACGCTCTTCTCCCCTCCGAGAATTCGGGAATAGGAATCGGCGGAAAGTCGACTCGTAGGGGAGATGTTGGAGAGAGGAAAGATCGTTGCTGCATGGAAAGGATCGCGAGGCGACAGCTGCCCCGAGGCTTTGCCAGCCAGCCCAGTCCTCCGCTCCACGATCGAACGCGCCACGGATACGTTAAAGCCAGACGAAGAGGGAGAGAGTGTGAGTGAGAGGTCACAGCCCACGCCGGATCACTGACGTCATACCCCTTTAAAATCCGAGTCCAGGACGATTTTCTCGCTCGGTCGAGATATCCCCTCGATTCAGAGGAGGAGGAGGAGGAGGAAATCGATCGTCCCTCGTAATTGCCCGGCGAACGTCGGCCGACGTCGAAATCGCGAATGCGACTCGATCGCGCGATGCCTTTGAATAATTACGCGGTTGCACAATGCCTCGTGGAGATATCTACGTGTCCGTGTGCGCGCGTACGTGTGGGAGGGGGAGGTGTATTATAGAGAGCGTGGATCGAGTAGCTGATACGCGGAAAGCGGTGAAACAACCGAGTCCGAGTCGCCCACGTACTTAGCCGGCGGGAATCGATAAGTTGCTGAACTTCCAGGAACGAGTCATCCGTATATATCTAGTGGCCGGTTCAAAAGTGGGGGGATTCGGATGGGAGAGGAGAGGAGAGGCTGAGTAATACGTGCGGTGAATGAGGAGAGCGAGTTTCGAGTTTTGAGCGAGGTAATTTATTCCATTCTGTGTGGCGCGCGCGCGAGGATTGCTTATGCTCTCGGAATCCCATATGGTTCCAGCTTTTCCACGTAACAGGATTCGAATATTTGGACGCGGCGTTAAACGTAAGAGCCGAGTTTCTCGTGCTCCCCCGTAATTCCATATTTTTCGTCTTGTAAAATTACCTTACATTTTTATCCACTCCCCCCTTCCGAACGAAAATCAATGAGTTTTCGTCCGCGCAGGATGAGTGTAATCAAGAAATTCCTCGTAATCCTCGTTCAATCTGCGTTCCAGCGAAACGAGAGAGAGAGAAGCATCGATAAAGCGTATTAATTCAACGAGACCGAGAGACACCTCGTCGATCGGAGGCAAGCAGAGAGAGAGAGAGAGAGAAAGTGGAGGTTCCATGGTCGAAGAGTTATTATTTCAAGTTGAAGAGGGTGACGGTGCTCGAGGGAGGGGGGAAGCGTACAAAGAAAATGGGAGAGGGCGATTAAAGCGCCGGTCCCATTTTCTTTTCTATTCTTTTTCTGGCCGCGAATCGATTACCGGGGCTGAAAGCCACCATTCACAACGGCTCGTCTCTCTCCCCCTCTCACTATCACCCGTAGTCCTTCTTCTCCTCTTCGTCGTCTTTCGCCGTCGTCGCCATAGTTGTCGTCGAGAGGTGATCACGAGGCGTAACGCGGACTCGTCGAACCGAGTCGTAACCGCTGTCTTCTCGAAACGAGCATAGCGGAAAGAACCCATCGATGGAAAAAAAAAGAAAAATCCAGACCCGTCACTTCCGCCCGATCCTTTTCTAACCGAATCGCTCGATGCGTCTTATCTTCTTGCGTCGCGTCCGCCAACAGTCGAAAGAAACGGTTAATAACGCGTGAGAGAGAGAGAGAAGGAAAGAGAACGACGAGGGAATTTCCGCATAATTCTCGTTTGTGCTCCTTCGAGTATCATAGCTTCCACTCTTTTAAACGTAGGACACTTAAAGAATTATTTCTCTTTTTTTCCTCTCTCTCTCTCTCTTTCTCTTCCGCTCTTTTCTCTTGCTTCTCGTCTTCCTGTTAATTTTTTCCTCTTCTCTCCTCTCTCTCTCTCTCTCTCTCGTTTAATTATATGAAGCGTGACTCAACACGTGGGAGGTGCGACAAGAGGGGAAACAACGACGAGAAGGATCGTTCTCTCTCTCAAAGCTCGAGGAGGGTGGCATACCTTTCTCTCTCCCCCTTTTCCACGATTTTCCCCCGATTTTTTTCCCACGATCGAGCGCGATATCCAAGCGAGCGAGTGGAAGAACGCGAGTACACGCCGGTGTGGCGCTTAATTTGAAGCAACGAAAAACAACGCGAGGAAAAAACGATGGAACCGGTACAGAGATACGGTGAAACGAAGGGAGAGAGAGAGAGAGGGATAAAGGGATGAAAAGCAAAATATTTACCGGGCGATATTTTGCAGAAAACGCGCGACAATGAAAACGCACACCACCACCAACCAAACCTCCCCTCAATCGATCCACTTCGAATCACGGATATCTCCATTACCGAAAGGGGTGACGGTGATGGAGGCTGGTTTCTCTAAATTCTTGAACACTCCGTGCCCGTTTATTAATGCCCGCTCGCAATAAAACAGTCGAGTGAGCGCAGATTTCGAAGGTAAATATTAATATGCAGATTCGTCGGGATATATATATATATATTCGATATTAAATAAATGTAAATTTACGTACGGAGCGTATAGCTGTACAGTCTCCTCCTCCTCCTCCTCTTCCTCCTTCTCGTCTCTCCCCTCCCTCCCTCCCTCCCCCAGCTAACTCTTCGCACGCGTTTTGCTATTTGTACAACTTATATATAAATCACTTGCACGATTTGTGCGCGTACACCTGTTGTCATCGGCGTCGGATAAACAAATTAAACAAACGTAAATGTTCGTACGTTTGCAATTACGCGATACATTCTCTCCCGCAGCGATATACAACACCGACGCTATAAAAATCCCTGTTATTCCCCGTGTATTCCATTCGCGTGTATTTCACGCTGCGTGTGCCACGACGCGGCGTAAATTCGTATTATCCTCCCCTTTTAATCCATAAACAACCGTCCGAAGAATAAATTTCGGTTTTATCGACGGATCGCACCTGCCGCGATCGAGAAACATCTTCGACGAGTCCAGACTCTGGACTTATCTTTCGCTTCTTTCTTCGAGTTCAATAACTCGATAAATCGAAACTGTTTTTTAAATGCGAGAGAGAAAAAAAGTAAGCTCGATCCTTGAACGGTTAAGAATTATCCACTCTTTCCTGTTATAATTTACTTTCGAAGAATCTTCCCGCTCAAATTCGAAATATTTGTAAATATTAACCGCGATAGAGGAACTCTTTCCTTTTTTCCTCTTTACAGAAGACAGAAGACGTAATTTCTTATTTTTCTTCTTTCAATCAATCAAGCGAATAAATCGATTGGAAACTAGCTACGGGTCGAAAATCTTTTTTATTAAATGGAGAAAATACGACGTACGAGATTTCAGATCCAACGGATATAGGCGAAAGGTTTCCCGCGATTTAACACGTTGCAGTGGCCTCTGCACGGAGAGGATGACAGTTTTCAGCCAAGAATAGCATTGTCCCGCAGCTTTCATCGGAAGCATCTTAAGCACGAGTGACGGACAACCGGTCGCTCGAAGCCACGCGTCCATCACGCTTGTACAGCTTGGAGAGATCAGCCACGCATACACGCCCGATAAATCTTGTTTGGCACAGCTATCGGGTTTTGCTCGGCTGTAATAATTTTACTTATACGATACGCCTCGTCGAGGGAACACGTCCGTCATCTCCGTAAAAATCACGGAAACGCGTAGAGAAACAGGCAAGAGTTATCGACCAATTTAGGACGCGTGGAATACGATCGAGATCGCGTACCATGTTCGGCTCCAAAGAAATCAACCGTCGCGCAGCGGATGGGCAGAATTTTCGGTAAGAAGAGGTGATGCGATAAACTGTAACGATCGAGAGGCACGCGCGATAGCTCGCATGGTAAGTCAGAGGTGGTCGTGCAGTGACTCAGACGCCGTAAGTGGAAATTCACCGGCGTGCGCGAAGCGTGTTCGACCGAATTAGGAGCATCGTACTGAAATCGTATACCGGTTTATATCTCGTATTGCGAACAACAGGCACGTGTCGCGCGAAACCTCTTATTTTCTTTACCTTTCTCCGAAATGGTGATGGAAAATTTTGTGCAAACCGGAATGAATTCTCGAAATTATAAGGATAATTTGAAACGATTCGAATCTACAAAGATCCCACTCGTTCAGGTTTCTAAGCAATTCTAATTTCTCTTCGAAACGGTGGAGAATCGTTGTTAAACGAATCCAAACTTCCAAATTCCGTTCTTCCAAACAACGGAACAGCCCGAGTTTCGAAAGTCCAATCATCGATTCTTCCCGATCCAAGAAACAAACGTAGACCTCGTTACGAAATGGCGAGCCGAAGAAGCCGCGCGTTGGAGCGGAGAGGAGAGGCAGAGGCGCGGCAAAGAATCGCGGTTTCCTTATCTCTCCACCGACAGAAGGGATATCGTGGATCTGGCGATCGAGGCTAAGTCGGACTTTCCATCACCGGCGCTCGAGTCATCGCGGCGACGTTTCTCGAGCTTTGCCCACGGGTCTCTGCCTACGCCCCTCCCCCTTCGCCTCGTGCGTTCGCGCAACTCTCCGCAACGATCTTCGATTTGACCAAGGTGGGCTGCTCTCTCTCGATCGCAATAAAAGGGTTAATTACTCGCGAGAGTTGAGAAGGTGTGGAGATTTGACTCTGTCCAGAGCGACGTAAACAGAATTAAGCATAATTTTTCCGTATTATTTCGAAACTTTAGAATATATATTAATATTAATTTGGTGTTAAAGAAACTACTTTGAAAATTCACAATTTTCCTGCATCTCATCCAAGTTGGATATTTCGTGGTTAAACGAAAAAGAATACATCTTCTGGATCGCACAAATTTCCTTTTTCCTTTTTCAAACGTAAAGTCGTTAGCTGATCGCGTTAAGACTTTTATATAAGAATTATGAAATGGATCGTAACCGGGTGGACTGGTTGCCGAGTGTTGGTTCGATCCAGTTAATCGTTAAACGTTCACGTCGAGATTAATGACGTTCCATATTATATTAGATATACACTCGAGAGAAATGGATGCTTTTGCCATCGTTTAAGAGACTTTAACGGGAATTAAATAGGTGGCAACGAGGTGCGATACAGCGAATGGTTCATTGAAGCGCTTGCATGGTAAACGGTTAAGGCGAAGCCGCGGCAACTATTTGGCTTGTAAACACGCTTAACTGGCAAATAACCCTCGTAAAAGTACTCGCGTGAAATCTTGGAGGGAAAAAAGATTAATAGAGAACGATCAACATTTTTGTTACACCAAACATCCATCTCGAAACAAACTTGAAAAATATGTATATACACATATGTACGTGTGTGTCTCTCTTACGATTAATCGAACATCTGAAATTATAGAAAATTGTAGATAGGATCTTATCTTATCGAAGTTTATAGAAGAATTACATTTCGAAGAGGTTGAAAGAAAAATGAGATTTCTAAACAAACGAATACCGATCGAAGGAATATTCGAACGAATTGTCTCGTTTTGTTCGTAAAAGAAAAAAAGCGAGCATTTATTTTTTCTCTCTCTCGAAACGGATACCAGTTATTAAGATTCTTGGACCACGTTTTACGAGCCCCAGCCAGCCACGCGAGATATAATTCCGAAACCTGTGCCGGCGAACAGTTAATTTCTCTTAATCGGGGAGAAGGATATTGTCCGGGTGTTGAATATTCAAATTCGTTTCTCATTTCCCCTCCCCTCTCTCTTTCCTTATTCTTCCCTACGTTGCAAAGATCCCTGGAGGAGTGTTTGCCAGGCCGTGGCCCGGTTCTGGTTCAGGGTCGATGGACAGAGATCGTGATCGACCACTTTCCAACACGGAGGGACAAGGAGAAAGGAGAGCGCAATCAACCAGGAATTCTAGCGACGAGTTTTGGAATTAAAATTTCGAATCGAGGGTAAATACGAATAATAATATTGTGAGAAAGCGTCTTACGATTAATACATATACACACATATTCTCTACGTCGAAGTGGGCTCGGCTCTTCTATTCCATTCGACTCTTTTTCACATCTTTAAAAAGCGAATCCACCTATTGGCTGGATCGAGCAAGAGGGGAAAAAAATCGGAGAGCTTGGGATATTTCCACGATATTCGTTACGTTTCGAATCGATGGACGGATACGTCACGTAGGCAGCTAGCGCACAGCTGATGTCAGCGAGCGGGAGTGACGTCAACGCTCGTTATCTCGACCGGTGTAACGATTGTTCGCTGGAACAATCTTGGGGGAGGGGGAAGGAAAAAATCGCCGTCCAAGAAAAACCCGAGCTCCATGCATGTGAGCTGAATTTCTCGCTTGTATTTCGTTCCACGGTAAGAAACCATGCTCTCCCCTCTCCTCTCGCCGAGCACAGTCTCGCGTACTTTCTCGTCGCTGCCTCCCCCCTCTCTCTCTCCCTCTCTCTCCGTTTAATCGTGGAACGATAATGGAAACACCTTATTTGCATACAAATGCGCGCAAGCCCTCCGCGTTTCACGGATTCGCCGATTAATCCAGGGCATCCTTAGAAACTGTCGAACGTCGCGGCTCAATGAATCGATGATGTGTATATATATATATATATGTATAGTGTCGTCGATGATAGGATGATGGGAAAGTTATCGAGTATTAGAAAGTTGGCGTTGGTTTTCAAACGTGGCTCACCTGGAAACCTGTGTATTGTATATTATATTATACAGGTGGTCACCTCGCAGACGAGCCGAGTTGGATTCCTTCCTTCCTTCCTTCGCACTGATCGTACGTTTCTATCCATTCGAGCAGGCGATCGATGAGAATCGATCGAGATAAGATTAACGTCCGATACGAGCAACGCTAATAGGGAAGAGATAACGGAAGTGTACGCGTGCACGGATCTTCCTTCCTCCTTCTCCTTCGATCGAGCATTCGATTGCGAAATGGTAGCGTGTACAGAGATAGGAATGTACCGTGGAGGAATTCGCGCTCGGAAATAGGGATTGATACCGGAGAGAGTTTCCAGTTCGTGGGAGTTGCGGGATACAGGGTGTTTCACGTGACTGGGCACGGCTCTGACTAAGGAGAGAAGGAAGGCAGGATAAAATTAAAGGAATAATTCGAGCGCGTGCACTTGATCCGGAAGCTAAGGTATTTAAAAACAGCGATCCTTCCCTTTTCTATCGAATCTTATTCTCGAACCAGTGGTCGCCGATTAGAAGAAACGAGACAACGCTCCTCTCCCCTTGTGCAAGAGGGGGTAAATACCGAGAGAACGGCTGCGCGATTATTATACCGTTGCAACTTTTCTGCCACGCGGAATGCAGATATTCGAAAGATTACACGGTTAGCGCGGCCACGCCGGGGCTTTCCCGCCGCGACGGAGTTTCCGCCATCGTTGGAGCAACGACGAGGGGGGATGGGGACCGGTTGAGTTGGCCGGTAAATTTTAGAACTGGATTCGCTGCGACCCGCCACCACCTTCGATCCATCGCGATTACTTCGCTTTCCAGCCGCGTTTCGCAATCGTCGTTAAAAGGTTCTTAGCATCGTCGAAACGATCGGTGTTACGCCGTTCGTGTTGCGTCATCGTGATCGACCACGTTACACGCGATCGTTTATCGTCGGAACGAGAGAGAGAGAGAGAGAGAGAGCGTGTGTGCGTTTGCCGCCGAGTCCGTAACGATCATTTTGAATAACCGAGCGATTTGGTTTCGAGCAGAAGGCACCAGTGATAGTCTGTGTGGATTTATCGTGGAATTGCGCGTGTAAAGAATTTACCAATTGAATAGATCTTTAAAGCGATCTTCGAGGAAACTCGAGTTGTTCGGGAAAGGAAAAAATCGTTTCGCGGAAGATGTATATTTGTACGAATGATTCTTGTGTAGAATAACGATATGCTTATTCATTGTTGAGGACAAAGTTCAATGGATAATTTTGGACAACGAAACGTTTTTCGGACCGATTTTGAGGAAATTGTAGAGAAAAGATATACGTGATAAAAAATCTCGTGGTTCGTCGTGGGATAGCCGATTAATTCGTTACAACTAATCTTGATATCGTTTACTTACTACGATACGAATGGCGAATTGTTCTGGGTTATGGTCGAATTATATTAGGCGCAAAGGATCGTGCATACGTAGCAATTAATTTATTACCACTCGTCTTTGATCTCCCAAGCATTTAACCCTTGCTGCCCGTTAATTACCTCAGAGATAACGGTTATGGGTGTTATGCCTATCTCTCGATCTCGTCGATCACGCTCGTTTTCCGAACGAAGAATTAGAAAAGAAACTCCACCGAGACGAATCCACTTTCCAATTATATTTAAACGTTTCGCCAATATTATTATTATTTATTTCGCATTGATAGTGACGATTATCTTATCGTTATCGAGAAAAATATTACTCACTTTCTCGTGACATCGCATTAATTACATTAATCATTTATTCGGTAAGACGGATACTTGGTAGGTAGTTGGCGCAAACGTTGAATGCATGCAGCGTAAACTAGAAACACGAACACACGTCGACGTTATAACCAGCTCTGGACGTCGTGCGTCATCGGTTCTCTTCGTGGCACCGCGAAAAGGTCACCGGCGAGAGAGCATGTGTAAAGACGTGTCGGGTCTCTCCCCGTATCCGTCCACGTATAAGCGATTACGAGAGCGGTATGGAGCTAAACTGCAGCTGCACTTAAGCCCCCGTCTCCCCATCTTGCATTTCCGCATTGTCCGCCATTCTTTCCTTCCTTTCTTTCTTTCTTCCCCCCTCCTCCTCTCCTCTTTTTTCGCCGCGATCGCCGATTTCTCGCCTCGCGGCCCATTGTTACGAGATACCCGTCCCGTCCCCCCGATTTCCCGAATGAATTTCCACCCACCGTGCGTTATTCGACGAATATTCATCGAAGTTTTCCAACGATGTGGCGATGTGGTTTCGAGGAAAAGGAGCGCGGGCAAAATTCACCGAGATTATTGCGTTTTTTCCCTTCTTCCTTTTTAAAAAGGGGAACCTTACGTTAACGAATATTCGGTGTGTTTGGGATAAAAATAATCTCGTGGAAAGTAAATCGTAAGTTATAATCGTTTTTGGATGAGAACGATTCGTCGATTCGGAGAAGAAAGGGGGATAGAACGGGATTACGAAAATATTGCACCGTTTCGCGAAACGTTGTTACGATATCGCGTAATTTTCCCCGGGGTTTACCGTAACTCGAGAAATCGAGAAGTTACGTTAAATCGAGACAAGGCGAGTTGTTCGAAACTCGGAATATTTATGCGCGTATTTCTCTAGGCAGGGATGCTTTGAGTTTAGCAAGTTTGATTGACCGCTATTTGTTGGTCAATGGAACGGAGATATGAATGACGCGCTAACTCGACAAGCGTATGTATATATACAACGATGTTATCGCTGAAAAAAAAGTATCCTTGGACTTTTGTTTCTCAATGTCAAACATTTTCGTCACGATGGACACGATGGTGAAGGCACGATGAGCTGTGTAAATAAAACTATCGGTATCGATTCGTTCCGGGGAAAATTTACGTTGCGAGAAAATTCGAGGTGACGTTTGTTTACGCGTGGATGAGTCCACTTGGCGTTCGAAGAAATGGCGGCCACTTAGCGAACGAGAGGCGGCGTGCTATATCGAAAAGCGCACGATCTCCGACGAGCGCGGCTACGAGGTACGATAAGAGCGAGAGAAGAGACACCGGTTGACCGGATAATAGCGTGGAACGAGCGTCGCGCTAACCAGCTGACGTTTCGAAGGAATCGTAAGGTGGCGCGTGGAAAAAGAGAGCGAGAGGAGGGAAGAAGAAGGGGCGATGGGATGGGAAAGACGAGGCGTGGAAAGAGAGCGGGAAAGAAGGAAAGAGAAAGCGTCTGAAACGGCGAGGAACGGCAGATGTAAACGAGAAGCTTTTACCTTTAATGGATTCGCCCCGGGGCCATCGAGATCTTCGGGGTTGAAAATACTCGGCGGTAACGAAGTTTCGTAACGAGCGGCGGCGGCGGCGGCGCTAGTCGCGCACACTCGACTGCGCCAATTTAAATTCGAATTGCAGTCGCCGATCGAAAGCCGTATTAAAAGTTGTTTTCGACGGCATGAATCTTCTCCCCCCGACTCGATCCTTGCCAACCGACGCTAAAAATGTAAAGGCAGCCTGCGCTGCCTGTGCACTACCGCGTATATACCCGAGAAACACGCCGCGATCGAAATCGTAACCGATCCAAAAATATGTACGCCGCTGCTTTGTCTCTCATCGCGCCACACGGTTACGCTAATTGGTCGCGCGTCGCAATTCCAACGAAAGATTCGTTAAAGATTCGAATCTGATATACGTTGGATAGGAACGCGAGGATTCTCGGGTGAATCTTTCAACCGTATCTCCTTCCGATCGAATTATATTTTATAGTTGGATAGTCGGGATAACCTCGAGAAACTTGACGATTATCGCATCGAGCGAGTTTACCAGCGTCAAAGCGACAGCCGGCGCGAAAACAACGTACCCGATCAATTAACGAAACAATACGTATATAACGCGATTATCGTCATCCAGCCTCTCCCGTGCCAACAGACACCGTGCACGCTCAAAGCGCATCCGCTCGGCTCACCGTATATAACAACCGTATATCTCACGTATACCACATCCCCAGTAGCGAATACGTACCAACAGCGGAACAGTCGATGAGAAAAGCGCGCGTGAACACGCACGCGCGCGCGTTTTCTGGCAGCGGTTCGTTTTACACGCGTCGCCGTGACGACGACGATAACACCGTAACACCGACACTGTGCACCACCACGTCGTAACAACAACACATCGACACAACCGTGCACGAGTGGAGAAGGGAACGGAGGGAGAACACACCTGACCGTGATCGCGGTTCCGATCGTTCTAACGACACCACTTTTCTTCGTTTCTTCCCTTCTCCGAGAGAGAAGAACTCGGCAGCACGGAACTACGACACGACGACGACGACGACCACCACCACCGCCATCGCCACCACCACCACCATCACCACCACCACCACTACTACATTATCGCACGTGTAACGAGAATAGTATCGATGGAGCCGCGATGCAACCCACTCGAGGTAGGTGGAAAAGGAGGGGAGAAGACAGGCAACGGAGGATTAAGAAAACCGTGGCGCTCGCGATTAAACGCGCTGTACAAGGAAGTATAATAATTGCGTAGGTACCGAGCGACGTTAATGGAACGTCTTGCCAGCGGCTGTAGCGCGATCCAAGGGACAGCGTGTAATAAACGTGTACGGTTTCTCGTTCCCTCCTCCGCCGTCTCTCTTCGTCTCCCTGCACCTTGCATCCTCTCCACTCTCCCTCTCTTTCTCGCACTCCTTTTCTCTCTTTCCGTCACCGATCTCTCATTCCTTCTCCTTCTTCTACTTCTTCTTCTTCTTCTCCTTTTCCTTCTCGCTCTCGGAGATACACAGCGGCGCGATCATCGCGTCATCTTCGTCTATCTCGCACACATTGGTCGCGCACACAACACCGCACTTCCTCTCGGTTGCACTCACTCGCAGGCGGTGTACACACACACGAACGCGACACGTAGTACGGTTAAAAGGCGCAGAGACGAGAAATCGGTTGCGACTGGATTCCACGAGGCGGCCAACAGGCCACAAAACTTGGCCGAGGCTCAAAAGAATCGTCTTCTCTTATTCGTCCCTCTCTCTCTCTCTCTCTCTATCATTCTTTCTCTTTTGGTCAGTGGCGATCGTGCGTCGCGGTCCTCGTAGCGTTCTCTCTCTTCGTTCCCTTCGACCGAGAGAGGATCTTCGTTCGACGCGAACACCTTTCCTGTCTTTTTTCTTCTTTTTCACTCTCTCTTCGTCTTTTCTTCTTCTTTTATCGCGTTTCCTCCTCCGCCCGTTCTACCTCGCCCCCGAACCCCTGACTCCACTTTTGCATTCCGCGTCGCCGAATTACCGCTTAAGGCTGCTCCTCTCCGCGCTGGAGAAATATCTCGGGGGAAGAGGGGAGAGGGGAGAGAGGGAAAGGACGTGGCCGGTGACGATCGTTGCTCGTGGACGCAGAAGAGGATCGACTCGATTTAAAATCAACGAAATCCTAGGGTGGAAGATGTTAATTATAATAAACGATAATTCCTCTTAATTGCTCGTTAACGCCTGTAAATGTTCGACCATAACGCTTTGCAGTGAATTATGATTGACGTTCTCTTACGGATAAGTTTTTTCCTTTTTTTTCTTTTTTTTTTTTTTTTTATAGGTGAGGTAAACAGTACTTAACGTTAAGTACGTTTTTAATTATTCGTTATTTAACAAATTCGTGATACAAAGTATCAAGAAAATATAATTTGTTATGTCTCGGTTCTGAAAATGCTTTACCAGCTTGAGTGGCGCCTGTAATTAAAAGATTAATTCAGTGGTTATATTTTTCTCATTTTCCTACAATTATTTGTCACGTCTCTATTACTTTTTTCTACAAATAATTCGATAATATGAACTCTCGGGGAAACAGGATTACGATATTACACGTGGATCGATCTAATAAAATTATGAGGTAGAAAGTTATTCTCAAGAAGATAATCATATAAATAAGCTTTATTTCCTCTGTAAACGATCGGTGCGCGTTTCTAACCGTTAAAATATTTGTATCCGCTACTTTATTATATACCTTGAAAATAAACGAATTGATCTCGAATTAAGAATACAGTTATTCCTCTCCCCTCTCTTTCTCTCTCTTACGCTCTCTTTTCTCTCTATACATACAAACGCGATAAAACGTTTTTAAAGCAATACTAAAAAGAGATGTATACACACACACACACACACACACTCGCGAATGAATATTCATCCGACAAGCGAAACATTTGAGAAAATCGTGGCCCGTGTAACCAGAAATGTGAAAAACGGTGCAAAAATGTACGGCCACGCGAGCTCCGGGCTAACTGTATGTTAATGCGTGAAACTTGCTCGAAATATAAGAGGCGAATCGGCGGTTTAATTTCCCGTGCCCGGTTACCCGTAATTCCGCCCGTAAAAAGTTGAAAATCAAAATTTAAGCCGACTATTTAACGCGAGCCGTTCTTAACCGCGACGATATCGCGCGACGAATATTCAGACGATGGTTCTCTCTGCCCGCGACGGACTCGAAAAAAAAAATACCGTTATTTCTACATTGTGACGATAACATTTGTCACACAATTTGCCGGTGTCATTACGAATACGGCAATTTGCATTATAAATTATCGACTTTTTCACGATGAATCACGATCACCGTATATGTTATTACGCATCGTCTGGATTCCAAGTCTCTATGAAATCAACAACAGAATTATCCTACGTGTACAGTGTACGATCAGAGACAAAAATCATGAGAAAAGAGCGTAGCCTGTTTCGTATTACCGTGGAAACGAACGAAATAAAAACGGATTTATCGTGAACAGGCGCGCAATTAAAAGGCACTCGTAACTCGCGTCCGCCTGGTGCGTTACTGTAATTTTCGCTTATCGATGGGCCGCGAACAGGTTTGAAAATAAACGAGAAAGAATCGGAACGCGCCGCGCTAAGTAAACAATCGCGCGTATCCGAAATTATCGTACCGGTACCCACTTTCAACGCGCTTCGAAAATCGATGTTTCATCCAGTTTTCGAACGTTAACGATAACGGGGATATTTACGCGCTGATGTTTTGAAATTCGCGCGCTTTTTATCGCCGCCTCCCCTCCCCCTTTCCCGTTCTTCGTCGCGCGAATTGAAACTAAATTGAAAAATTCCGCGAGGAACGGAAACGAGAAAGAGAGAGAGAGAGAGAAATGTTAATCCTTTCGGGTGGGTCGAACACGAAATCGATACGTACGTTAAATTAAATAAATACCGTGATGCGAAACGATTATTATCGTATTCTATAAAATTGAAAAACAATGGAAAGCGTGCAGAAATTAAATAATATTTATCGAATCGAGCCTAATACCCTTCCTTTTTCTTCGTAATAGATGCGCCCACCGACGCTCATTTCGAAGCAACGTTTTCACGCTACGAAGCTATAAAAACCCGCGCGTGCATGTGCTCGAATCTGGATTTTCCCCTCGCGTACCCACCAGGCTAGGGAGGCGGAAAATTATCCCTGGAAACTTCTCAACCGTTGTTTTTCCCTCCCTCTTTTCCGCCACCATCTAATTTTCTCCCACCCTATCACGTCCACCCTTCACAACCCTTGATCCTAGAACCTCGTCGTAACGTGACTATGTAACGCGCGCCTACGTGATCGCCGCGTTTAAAAAACTTACCGATTTTGGATCTCGATGAACCTTAGCAGAGTGAACGATAATAACCCCCCCTCCCCCTCAATTTTACAACGTCTGGCTACCGTTTTATTACACGTTTTTTTTCTTCTTTTATTATTTCCCTACTCTTTTATACGACGTGTAATTTTGACTAATCTATCGATCGGTTAATGAAGAGACACGAGGTCGGTAAGATTGATTAAAAGGAAATGGAATCGTTTTAAATCATCGATCTAACGATTAAACATTTAAATAATTGAACGTGTTGCGCGTAGATACGATCGTTTTATCCGTACACACTCTTCGTTCGCATCCGTGGATTACGTGGATATCATTCGTTATATCGATCTTGTGCTACTTTCAATACGTATAATTCCTAATGAAAAATATCAAAAAACGTTCGTTCGTGCGAGCATCATCGACGCAAATTCGTCGGAACGCAGTTTTTTTCTCTCTTCGAGCTAGGATAGAAAGAGAGAGAGAGAGAGAGTTTCCCTAACGTTCTGGTTAGGGAAGAAGGGTCAGGAGGATGGAAAATTATCCCTGGAAAGCTCCCTCCTCTCTCCCTCCTCTATAAATTTCTCCCTTTCGGATCCATCGCTCGCGTCGAACCTGTCCCGATTGCCGCTTCCTTCTCGTTTTCGTGACGGGCAAACCACGGCCGGTTTCTCTCTTTCTCCCCGGACAGTCGGTCGGTCGGGTTCCATCGTTTTCGCGTGTGTATACGTGGGCAAGGCGCTCGATATTTCAGGCCGTCGCCCACGAGAAACGCAGTTCCTGGGGGCGTGTTCCGCACTGGCATGGTCGACGGTGGCCGGCCGCCGTTACCTCGGTTCGTTTACACCGAACGTAGAAACCGAGTGCTGGCATAATTTCCGGCGGAGACGGTGGCGTGCGCAGCTAACGCCGTTTCATGCGTCCGCAACCATTCCTCTCTCTCTCTTTTCCTGCTTTATACACGGTGTTCCGGATCAAGTGGGAAGAAAGAAGGAAAATTTAAACCGTTGTTGGAAATTGGAACAGAATCGGGAAAGTTTGGGAAAAAAAGTTTCATCGAAATTAATTTTCGCGATAAGCCGAAAGTGGGCGAAAGTGCAAAATTAAATTGTTTACGGGTTAATCGAACCGGCCAGAATTATTCGCCGTTTCATTCCTGTTCCTATTTTTGTTTTGAACGTTTTATCCAAATTTTTATCGTTCTTTGTGAGCGTGTATATTTTAGGTAATCGTTTTGCTTGCAAAAGAACACAAAAATTTTAACTACAAACGTTCGCTGCCAACCATTGGAGGCGAATAAGCGTTAAGAAATAAGTTTCTCCAGAAATGTTTTATCTCATATTAAGGTTTCTTTTTTGTCTCCTCGAGCTCTTTAAATTTTCTACCTGCTCCGTCCGAACACCCTGTATACCTCGCCTCTCCCTCCCTTCTCTTCCCTTCCCCCTTTCCTCCCCCCAACTCCCTTTCTCCCGTACCCGCTCCGCTCTAGTCCGTCTCCCTCTTTCTCCCGTCCCTCGCCGCCTCGCCCCGCAACGCCCGACCGTCGCCTCGCGACTCGTCTCTCGCTTTTAAGGTAGCCCCGCGTATAGTATTCGCGGCTCGCTGCTCCTTCCCAATTAACCCTTTGGTGACACCGCCGCGCTTAGATTAACTTCGCCAGGCGGCCGCGCGTTCGTTTCGTTGTTTCGTCCTGGAGTGGAGAATTTCCCAGAGAAGGCTGACCCACTGAATTGACGAATCTCGTTCAGGTAATGGAAAATTGCGAGCGCGAGTGTGATACGTCGGTTTTGCACGTTTTCGAAGCTTCTGAAAAGGGGAAGGGACGATGACAGTTTTATTTTGAAAAATAATTTCCCCTCGCGTCGTGTTGATATTTTTTTTTTTCAGTTTATTGCACGGTGTATATAATATAGAATTCTTATCGGTGAAACATCCTCCTGCCGCGAGTATCTAGCGTGATCTTCGTTCTTCCTCTATTCTCTTCGTTTCCTTCCTGTTCTATTAAAGTATTCGACGAAGTTAAAAAAAAAAAGGGAGAATTTACTTCGATTAACGAACTGATATTTATACAACTACCGATAAAGGCGATTAATATAATAGGAAGAAGAAGCTTCGATTGAAAACTACACTCGCCTGATTCGAGAAGCCTTCCAACGTGTATATATACGTATATAACTCCTTTAGACTTATCCTAGTAGAACTCGAGAACTAATAAATACTCTTAACGGGCCAGGCCAAATTGAATGAAACTCCGAACTTGATCTTTTCTACATATTCGTCCGATATATCCCCATTCGATTCGACTGATAATTACACGATAATTTATGCAAATATATTTATGTTATGTGGATAATATTTTTTCGAATCCGCGTAAATTCCAAGTGCGTTATCGTAAGGACAAGAAAAACAGTGGGAAGAATTCAAGGTACGAAAAAAATCGAGGAAATCGCAAATCCCTTTCGCAAAGCGAAAATGTTGCGATGAATTCGTTGGACGTTACTCGGAATATCGTGATACCGATCGATTCAAGGTCGAAGAGCGGAGCATGAGTCACGATTTTCGGCTCTTTTTCTCCGGGGACGTATATATATATACACATATATATAAAGACGACCGAGTTATCGATTCGGGTCGCGTCGTGGTGGACGGTGACACGTACGAAGCGCGAATTTTAAAATCGCGGGGCCAACATAAGAGAGGACGCGATTCGCGGAGAAACAAAGGGTAAAAAGTAATGGGATTTGCATTTGGGATACGAAGTGGAATAAAACGAGAAAATGGCGAGAGTTAGGGACGAAAGATAGGAAGAATTCTCGTTGGACGAGAAATTATTTTTCTCTCGCCTCGTTTCTGTTTTCTTTTTTTTTTTCCTCTCTCTCTCTCTCTCCCTTCATTAAATAATCGTCGCGCGAAGGGATACAATGCACGATCGCTGGAACGTTGAAAATTTTATCAAAACGACGATTTAGGAATCAAGCGGAAACAAGCGTGAATCGTTGGTCGAAATAGTTGGCTAATCGGAGGAAGAGGATCCTCGTGCATTAATACGAGACTAACGGAGAGCAGAGATATAAACCGATAAAATTTACTGTAACCATAAAATATTTTACGCCCCTCCAGTCGGTTGAGATCGTACTTAGCCCGAGTTATCTGCGTCATAAATTCGGTGGGAAGGGACGTGAGGATCGTCGCGAAAACCTAACCTTTTTTTTCTCCATTCCGGCCGCTTATTCCCCGATAAAAAGAAAAGCCACGGATGACGGACGTGGGAAGGTGGATACTACGTATACAGGGAACGTGATCGCGTGGTTTATGCGTCGAGGCGTTTTTCTAGGCCTCGAGTAAACGTTGGAGGAAAAGGGGGAAGCGTCCGAGTGGGCTTACGCGAATGTAAGGAGGCAGATAGGGGGAGAAAAATGGAAAGTGGAGGGGAGGGAGGGAGGGAGAGAGCGTAGGTGGAACGGTTCGATCAGCGAGACGAGGAATCCGGAGTCGTTAAAGAAACGCGTCGGGTTGACTCATTCCAAGCGACGAGTTCGCGAGCACGTTGGGCTGTTTCTACATTTCCATGCGCAAGGTGCAGCATGCGCGGACAGCAATCACGGTGCACGCGTGTCCGTACGTCGCGTACGTGTGTGCCGCCTAAGAAACAGAACTGTCCGTTGACGTCATCCGCTAACAAATTATTCGACTCGCGGGAATTCGACGTGCCCGCTGAACGTAATATCGTGCGAATAGAGTATATTTCCACTTTTTCTCTCTTTTTTTCCTTTTCTCTTCATTTCCAGATTTTTAACCATTTATCCGGAAAGACGCGTCGATGGAATTAATTGATAAACTCGATTAAAATTCTTCTTACGTTTTTTTTTTTTTAGTCGACTTTCGAAAGATCGATATAGCTGGAAAAAATAAAGTTAAAAAATAAACGATACGACGCTGTTATTGATTTATAAGCGACGCTTAATAAAAGGAATCTTCTAAAATACTTTCACACAACTTTGTTATCAAGAAACTAACGTCCGCGAGAAACGTTGACGAAATTGGAGAATCGTGTCGTCGTCGTCGAACGGGGAAGGGAAGTTTCCACTTTCGTTAATTGCCGACAAAATATCCTAACATTAATTCGAGCCAGGTCTACGCTCCCATCCCTCGACGCGCATCGATCCGAAATCCAAAACGATCATTGGTGCGTGAAACGACATAATCGAGCTTTCTCGCACAGATAACGAGGTTGCGCTGTTAAAGAAGGGGAGTCTCGTTACTCGCACTCGCGCAAACACGTATACACGCATACGTGTGCGTGCGCGCGCTCGTACACTTACGCGTTTGCGAGAGACGAACGATGAAACAGTAGTCGTAGAAAGGGTTGCCCGAGTGTCGAGCACATAACGTACAAATTATACGTGGCCACGGAACGGGTGATTTACACGCAACAAACGAAGCATGGAAAACCGTTATCGCGAAGTTCGCCGTGGTTAACGTGTTAAGTATCCATCGAGAAACATCTGATAAACTTAATCCGATCGTCTCGCAGCGGTCGTTAACATAAGGATAGTCAAATTTTCAGCGTTCACCGGAGTAGGCTTGGAAACTGCTTTAATCGGCAAGCTAAGCTTTCGTAATACGAATCGACGCACGATTAACAGACCCGTTACAAGATTGAAATTTTCGATTAAAATGTAAAATAGCTACGGTTATGGCCTAATCTCTCGAACCTTGATGTTTATTTGGATAATTGGGTCCTGTATTTCATCGCGAAATTACACAATTACGACCCATTTTCTCGCGGCACTCGAGATACACGATAGATATACGAACGAAATTTCGAATAAACTCACCCTGGATGACGTCGACATCGCGCAGGAACCTCTTAAGGACTCCCTTCGGTCGCTGCAACTCCTGGAATCAAATAGAAACGTGCGCTGAGTGTGCACCGAGTAACGGCGCGATAGTAAATCATAGCGTAGCGAGTGGAACAGACTGGCAAAAGCGAGGAGAACGAGAGCAAACGCGCGTTACTCTTCGCTAAATCTGCTTGTCAGTGTGTTCTCAGCCTGAACGTGTTCAAAACCGTACTTCCATTCGATGATCGCGTCCGTGCAGGTATAGCTGGCTCCATCCTACTCGGACGGAACTCGGTTCGAAAAGTACTCGGAAACCTTCGAGCAAGAGTGTAATTTCCACAATTAGCGCTCGCTTCTCTGTAAGAGTATACTATCTATAAAGACGTGCGCGTTGGGCACGCAGGCACGCGTGTGTAAGCGCGCCTCGCCTTATTTATAGTTCCCGGTATGTCCCGTGGTTTTTAAGGTCTTCGTAAAGTACCGTTCGGTTAGCGTTGTCTCGGTTTAGAGCGCGCTTTAAACACCAAAGCGATATTCCCTGTAATTACCGACGGGGTCCACGCGTGTACGCGAGCGCATGCGCAGACGCGGCTCAGCCAAAAGCCATCCGCGTAGCGCACGTATAACGCGGTATGAAGATTCGTTCGGGCATAAATCTCGTTTACCGGGCACAGTGTATATACCGTACATACACGCGCAGATGTACGAGCACGGAACCGATCCCGAGTCGGCGAACCGTCGATTTGCCGCATGCCCGACAGCGTTACTTTTGTATCGAGCTACGCGACCGCGTAACGCGCCTACACACACATACAGGCGCGCAAATAATTACAACCTTCTAGAAGAGCGGAGCAACGGCGGAGGAGGAAGAAGAGGAGGACGAGGAGGAGGACGAGGCGCAGGTGGAGGTGGTAGTAGGTAGAGGCGGAGTGAGAGGAGAAAGAGAAGCAAACGAGCCACAGTTTCAAAAAGCATCCCACCGATAATACCCATATTCCCGGCCATCGAGACCCGCAGAGCTGCGCAAAATTCCAGACTCGCCGCGTTCCTTCCTTCTCTCTCTTTCTCTCCGTTTCCCATTACGTCTCTTTCTCTTCCCTTCCCTTCCCCACCCTCCGCCCTCCATTCGATATCCTTCTCCGTCGCTCCAACGAGGAGAGCAGACCGCTACCGCTACTGGTTCCCGTGTTACGCGCGGCATCGCCGGGAGCGACGATAATATAAAGCTCGTCGTTCTAGCCGTCGCGGCGCTACGCTGGCGGCGCGCGGCGAGACTCGCGAATACACGCATACACGGGGAGAGCGACGAACACACGAGGCGAAGCAACGACGACAATGACAACGGGAACGAGGAATACGAACGACGAGTATACGAATATACGGCGACACGGTGGAAGAAGACAGACAGCGCATAGAGGAGAGAGACCGAACCGATACTACTACGCGTACCCATCGCGTGCGCCTCCGCTGCTCGCGCTCGCGTTTTCATCCCGCGCGCAACAAACACACGAATCGGCGATATAACGACGTGCATACGCGCACGTATGTGCATGGTGTGCACGTGTGTGTATACGATCGGACAAAAGATAATCGCGGAGAGCTGGCTGTCGTGTCGGCCTGCTCTGGCCGCCTATGCTGCCTGTACCCGCCGAACGTGATACGACGCAGAGAGATCGTAGCAGGCTGAAGGGGACAGTTCGAAGGGGGGACGAAAGCCGAGAGATCGAAAGAACGAAACGAAACGAAACGAAACGAAGAGAAGCGAGAAGTCGGTGGGAAAACGCGAGAAAAGAAACAACTTCTTTCCCCTTTCTTTCTCGTATCTCGCTACTACTCTTCGTACTGGAGAGAGCGAAGAAAGAAGGCGGCGCATAAATGAGAAGAGCATAACCGTAGTAGGTGGAGAGAAAAGGTTGACGGAGGAAAGGAGGAAGAAAGAAAGCATGGGGGCAAGAAAAAGATAAAATGGCGCAGAGGCGAGTAATAGGGACAGAGAGCCGGCGGTATACGTGGGGTGAGTTGGGAACGAGCGGTTTCGTGGGTCGGTGGGTGGACCGGGAGAGAAGCGTAGCGGACCGAGATAGAGCGCGGCAGAAGCGGAGGCAAAGAGAAGAGGAGGTAGAGGCAAGGTGGGATGAGGTTGGTTAGACGGACGCGGCGGGGCCAAGAGACGACGACGACGACGACGACGACGACGACGACGACGACGAACGCGTAGTAGAGCATAGGAAAGGAGCGTAGCACCGGCATCAGAGGCGGAGGGGCGGAGGAGGGCGGGGAGATACGCTCTGCGAGAGGCGCTGGCTGAGTTTGTGAGCACGCGCTACTACTCTTCGAGTTCTATCTGCTCGTGTCCCTCTCCGCGCTCGCTAGATACTTCTTTCTCGCTCGTGCCCTTCCGCGCCTCTGCCGCGCTCTCGTTCCCTCTTTCTTCTTCGTTCGCGGTGCACGTACTATATACGCGGTCTCTCGATCCTCTCTCGCTTACGCTCGTTCTCTCGATTCGCTCCGCGTTCGTCCTTCCCTCTGCCATCCTTCTCGGCCGCCGCGCGCGCGCTCTCTCTCTCTCACTCCCTCGCTCCTTCTCTTTTCTACGTTCGCACCGTCCGTCGCCGAGCTCGTTCGTGCTGCTCTCCCTCTATCCCCCTCTGGGTTCGTTCCTGACACTCCAACCAGCCGCCTTCCCTGTCCCCGTCTCCGCTCTTCTTCCTCGCGACAGCCGCATCGGTTCTCGTTCTGCGTCCGTGTGCGCGCGAGCGTGTACGTGTGGAACCGCGTGGATGTGTGTCAGGGTAGCTCTCTTTCTCGCGTGCACGTTCCACGGCCCGGTTCCTCCGCTCCGCGTTTCCCCGGCCTCGTCGCCCCTCTCGTTCCCACCCTCCACCCGTCTCTTTCTCTCCACCGCGAGCCGCTCCTTCTCCGTCTCCGTCCAACTCACCTGGTCGCTTTCGCGTCCTTCTCGCGACCGATCCTCCGCCGCTGGCCTCCGTTCCGTGGTGTGTCCCGGCGTGCATGAGACACGAGAAAGGCTCGGCAGAGGCGAGTTCGCGTTCCATCGTAAAGCGCTGGCTGGAATTGGTATATCGGGGGATGGAACGCGCGAGCGGGGCTTAAGGGGAACGAGATATGGGCCGTAACGTACCGACACGTTCAAGACGGACGTCGTTCGCGGACGAGATCTGAAAGCATTCCGGGTTGTTGCACCGGAAGAACGGGCCTGAAAGCCTCCTATCCTCTTTCTTCCCATCGCTCTCACGAGGAGCGCCAAAAGTTTCGATACACCCGATAAAAGGAGCCTCGATAATTAATAATAGGAGAAAATGACGGCGTGAGAGACGCCGCGGGGAAGGGATGGAGATGTGCTCGACGAGCGCGGTGTTCCGTGAAAGAGTTTTCGAGAAAATAACGTCGATGCTAAGGTCGAGTTTTATATATATATATATATATATATATAAGAAAAGTGAGCGAGAGTTAATGGTCCGTCGAGGTGGATCGTTAACACGATCGGTGATCGGTAATTGACATTCGCGTGAAAGGGGAACACGCGAGATATTCGAGAAGCGAATTATCATGGAATCTTTAAAGAGAAGGATCGAAGGATGGTTTAATAAGTTGGAAAGAAACTGGAGAACGAAAGGATCGCTGCTCCCTATCGCGAGTGGAAATCGCGATAAGGTAAATGAGAAAAGTAGTAACGAGATCCAGGAAGTCTTTCGAATTTATACACTCTGGGCCGTTAAGTCAACGCGAGAAGTGTTTGTCGTGGGAAACGCGACAGGATTATGATAATTAATCCTGACCACGAATAACTGCAAAATCACGAGAGAAAGATGGAGAGAACTTCTTCTTACGTATACGTGCGTCGATGGAAACGATGATTTCCATAAATAAACAGAGGCGATAAGGCGACCATAGGAAAACGGAAGCGAGAACCGGCGATAGCGCGTTTTTCTCATGATTTCCGTCGAATTATTCGCATTGCTGATAACTTTGATACCTTGGAAACCTCGCGTGCAAACCGTTTTGTTCCGATCACTCTCCCATTGGCGCGAAAACTATCGATGAATCATTGCTCGCCCTCCCCCGAAAAGAGAAAAACAGTGGAAGAAAAAAAAAAAATATCACAGATCAAGTTGATGATCCAATAAAGCTCGGCGGGTTACAAATCGATCGTTACATCGCAATACACACATGTTAACGCGGTTTCTCTCACCAATATCAAACTTATGAATGAATACAACGGGGTTACATGTGCGATCAAAGTTGTGGTGCACGTGCGCACAGGCACGCCACACACAGAGATGTATATAATATCGGTCAAATCGCTTGTTGTTCGCTTGTTAGAGCAATCAGGTTTTGCGCGCGTGCACAAACACGCCGCGTAGATCAGTTTCACGGGCGCATAATCGGCATCGTCCATCCGTTCGTTTCGCCGACCTACGAATATACGCGATAAAGTAATGGGCGCGAAACGACGTGTCGAGTGAAACGAAAAAGTTGACAAACGGGCAGAACGATCGGTCGAATTTCGATCCTGTTACGCAGAGCAATCGCCCCTCCCCTCCGAAACCTTTGATCGTTCTCGCGAATATATTCTGGCGAATACTCTTTACGCGTAATTTCCGTGGAAAGCATCGCGCAAAACCCGTCTTTCGACACTCCGTTACGCTTTTTCGCCGCAACCGTTTCCGCCGCGCTCGCGTAATAACCCGGACATCACTTGCACGACATCTCGATTTCGATATAACCTCTGAATTTTAATGGAAACTCTGATCGTTCGAATATATCGATGGAAAAAACGAAGCGTTTCTCCGTACGTTTCGATATTCGTTTTGTATTCTAAATACGTTTTATTTCACGTATTACGGGGAATGATTGACGGAAAATTAGAAAAATCCCGTTTCCATCCTTCCCCTTCACGTACGATGGAACGCGTGGTTGGTTTTTAATCCTGTTTGTCCATCGATTTGCCCCGACTGGCATCGAAACAAAACAACGGCGCAACAATGCCGCTGCGATAAAGAATTTGTAACCCGAGAAATCCACCCCCGGCGCTCGCGATATATTATGTCCCCGCGGACGAACGGCGGAAAAGAAATATCGCGTAATTTATTTTTATCCCGCCAGTTCTCCGTATATATATCAAAAAAGTCGCCTACGAGGAAACCCCAATTCGAAGGTTTAACCACATCCTGGCACAGTTTCGACCCCCGCGCCAACCCTTTATCACGCGCCTACGACAGCTGTTAATTACGCAACGATACACGCCATCGTTTCATATTCGTCGCGCAAGATTTTCGAAACGAGCGAGGAAAAAATCGGGTGCAACGGTACCGAAATTTCGTTTGAAAAATTTCGTTCGTACGCTCTTTACATAATTCTGTTCACTTTTATATACATACACACGAACAGCGGTGTATAGATAAGACGCGCGGATCGATTGCTCGAGCGTTAAATTTCGTAGAAATTTTCACGGGAGTTGGAAAATGAGAATACTTGGCATTACGGATATTGTGTTTCGCAGAAGGGGTTGTTGAAGGGTCAGCTGCGCGGAAGCGGAGGATGGAGGAGCGTTATCATCGTCCGGGGATAGTTTTAATTCGCGAGGTGGGCGCGCCCGCGGGACGCGATTATACACGGGAGTAAAACACTCGAATAATTGCGCCGCGTTCGCGATGCACAAACGGGAGTAAAAAAGAAGGGGAGGGAGGGGAGCCGCTCGTGCTTTGTTTTACCCGCGACAATTGCTTTCCAATATGAGACAGACGGTCCCGAAATAAATTATTAATCCGTAATGAGCGCAACCTGCCGTCCGTAATTCCCTCGAATTACAACGGGACGCGGTGCGTTTAAACGACGAGACTTTTTGCCGACTCGTCGCTTGATTTATCGTTTATACTCGGGAGGAACGGGACAACCATACACGGCTGCGTTCCATCAGGTTACGTTTCCAAAATAGGAAGGGAGGGGTAAAATGGATCGATCGGTCGGCTGGCCACGTACGAAATTAGAAGTCGCATCGAGCAGCGTACATTTATTTCTCGATATTTCGTCGCGAAAGATGTCGGGGAAAAAGCTGGATCCGACGAGCATGGATGTTGGGGAAATTTTCGTTTATCTCGCGCAACACGGCTTCCAAATCGCGTCAACGTGTCGCCTCGGGAAGCGTGACGGCTCTTTCGCGTCCTCGCAACCGTATACGCGTCCCGCGTAATGCCTTACAGTGGCAATTCGCCGAGTCTGACGAGCCGTGTCTTTGACCCTCGTAAGCTTTGACCATGACACGATATAAACGAGCCGACAGTCGCCGTTTATTATCGTGTCATGGAGGTTTGCGCGGCTCGATAGAATGGTGCCGATCCCCGCTGCCATAGATCTGCCATAAATTAACGCAACGTCGGTAGCGCGTGTTAAACAATCGTACACAAGTTGGAAGAAACGTGACGCGGAGAGAACGAAATGGGAACTTATATTATACCTCGTTCGGGAACCTGTTCGATCTTTCCACGAACTCGAATAAATCGACGAACAGAGAAATTCCACGACCAGAGACCAGATACGTAAGAATCTAGAATTCTCTCTCTCTCTCCCTCTCTCTGTCTCTTCTGATATTTATGCCGGTTACGCGGTATTGGAAACGCGTTATCGACGAACAGATATCGCACGGATTAACACCGATAAATTCCACAACGCGTATATGGAGTTTTCCGCGACGATACCGAGAGCATCGAAATATCTCTCCACAGTGAATATCGGTTTTCGTCCTTTTTAACGACGAGACGTCGCGGTAAAAATCAATTTTCTTTCTTCTGTACAGATCGGTGCGAATGTACGACAGACGCGAGGAACGCGCTTTCGTTTGGGTAAAGGCTTAGAGAGCTCGGTATCGTTTCTTGCCCGCCTCGCGCACACACGCGATACACGGTTGCGAAAGAAGGCGAGCCGGGAGAAACTGCGCGCATTTTTCGGTCGCGATCGCGCAAGAAACGAAATACAAGGCGCGTAATTCGAGCGCGGACTACGTCCCACGGAACGACCTCAAACGGCTCGACTTTTGCCACGTATCGGCGTGCCTTCTACAACGCGGCTGCCTCTGCGTAATCGAGCGAAAATTCTTCGCGTTCCGTCCCGATACAATGGAAGTATATAGCGAATATTCTAATCGTAGAAATATTTGGGAATATTGGAAATTATTAATCGTATGTTATCGTAGAGGAAAAAGAAGCGATTAAGAAGCGTATTACGTATAGCGATGACGTTAAAGAAAGCTTTCGTTCGGGTATATACATATACATATATATATATATATATACGTTGCGGCTAACCACGAGTGATGCAAATGCTACTATTTACACAAAGTGTTCCCTACATACGGGTTTAGTGTCGACACGGCAGAGAAAAATCCCCGCTTCGTGCGAACTTGAAAAGTGTTCGTTTTCCCAATTTTTGAACGAACAGAGATACAAATATCAGTCGTCTCCGTCCACGAATCACTCGATGATTGCACGCAATATTAATAAATGTTGATTTCATTCCGTGATTACGCTTATTCGTTTATCTCGATCTTGGAGGTGTTATCGATAGGACGATGAAATTTTTCCGGAATTTTGCCGTACAACTTTTCTTTTGCTCTCGTGGGCGATTTTAAACGTTAATTTCATCGTTAAATCGCGCATAAACGAGGTTCGCAGTGCACTCGGAATCTGCTCCAACGACCGCATCAATTTTTCCTATCAACGATGAAAGCGGTGGAATCGTCGGATCGGCAAAAATTCTTTATTGATCTCGATTCTGCTCGATCCGAAAGTAAATCTAGCCTCGTCGAGCAACGAGCGCGTGAAAACGCTCAAGTATCGAATTCGAAAATTGAAATATTGGACGCAAGTAACAGTATCGATCCGAAGAAGTGTTTCTGTCCAAACACATATCCTCCTAGAATCGTTCGAAAGGCAAAATTTCGAACATTGGAGTGGAAGAAAGCATTGTTTTCGCGTCGATGAGCGGATACAACAACAACAACAACAATATTAATAGTAATAATAATAACAATAATGCTCGAACGGAGGGAGATGATGGAACGCGATATCACCGGCTAATATTATATCCGACAGCTGAATTGCGATATCGTGGCGAAAGGTTGGCGCAAAATTATCAGCCGCGTCTTATCGACCAGCGGATTCCCGGCGCGGAGAGAGGCCGGCGTGCAACCAGAACCCGATAGTCGTTCGTGGTGGAGAGCGAGCACGTGATCGAGGCAGAGCGCTGAGATCGCGACGGTACGGTAATTTTTAGCGCGTTCGCTGGGGGGAGCCAGTCACGCAGGCCAGTTTGACGACAACCGGATTCGTGCCTCGCCATTATCCACGCATTTGCGAAGAAATCGGTTACCGGCCACACCATCGGACACACCCTGTATCTCAACAACTCTCCCCTTGCTCGGTGTGTGCGGCGTTATAGCGCGTAGCCAGGGGACTATATCGGTATCCTAGCGTGCGTTCAAACTGAGATCAATAAAGCGCTCCTTTATAGACTTCGCTACACACGCTGTACAAGCTTGGCCAACTCTCCCTCTACCTTTCGTTCGTTCGTTCGTTCGTTCGTTCGTCCGTAGTCTCTCTCTCTCGCTCGCTCTCGGGTCGCGCAGCACACACGTAAAGAGTCAGCCTCTGCCACCTCCCTGAAATCGCTACCCACCTCCTCCCCTTTCGCGGCATCAAAGCGCAGCGTTGGCCTGCTGCTACGTAGCAACCCCTCGCCCGCCATCGTTCAAACCCCGCGCTGCTGCCAACTACGAGGCCATAAATAACCGAATGACCCACCGCGAATAAGAGAAGGGAAACGCGACGATCCGGCCACCCGTTACACGTTCCATCCTTCTCCTCATCTCGCTTCCCACTCTCTCGCCGCCTCTCCATTCCCGCCGCTTCGTTATATTATAGAATTATCGGTAGGCCTCGCTCGCACCGATCGCGTAAATCGAATCGCCCGCGAGAACGTTTCACGCGCTTCGCGTGGGACGCGGAAAGTGACCGGTGGGTAAAAGGGCGTGGGACGAGAGACGCGGATATCTTGGAGCCAAGCATTTTTCTCCATCCCGATCTATGAGAATCTCTTCGGCCTCGTATCTTAATGCGTTCCTTAACGATCGAAAATCAATCGAGTCAACCTCGATATTCTCGGACGTCAATAAGAGAAAAGTCTCGGGATCTGGGTTATCGCGACGAGTTGTAACGCGGGGATTGATGCGACTTGGCCGTATGCAAAGGGAATATAAAGAATTCGTACGAATGTGTATTTCGTACGGAGTATTCGTAACGAGATTGGAATAATGGCGTGCGACCGCGATCCTATCTGTTTCGAGGCTGATTGAACCGGGGGCCCGGTGTATATATAACAAGCGATCGTTATTGTAGCCATCGATTAAACGGTAACGCGATCGTAGCCGGGCGAAATGAGTTGCGAGCAGGGTTAGACCGAGGGGGAGAAGGGAGGATCGATTGAACTTTTCCAAGATTTTCCACTCCTCCCCCTCCCCGTGCTCGTACACACAGTTCGATACGATGCGGCGGTTGTAATTAATACGGTTGTGGTATCAATCACGGCGTACCGTTACCATAATGATATTAAAAATTTCATAGCGTTGCAGGTGCGCAATCATAAATAACCGACTTAACCGTCGATAATATATAGTACCGAGGCGGTCGGATTTAGTCACCCGTTACACGTTAGAAGGTAAAAGAGAGAGAGGGAGGGAAACCACGTATCGAAACGTGGTTACGGCCATATTTCAATATACGTATTTCAGTCAATCGTAGATGGTTTCCCACAAGCCTACAATCGACGATGCTCCAGGTGCATGCTCGTTGGACGTCGAATCGTTAAACGTCGACATTAAAACGTTGAACAGGCGCAAAACTCGGGGGCAAGTATTTCGGTTCACGCTACAATTAGAACACGGGCCGTGAGCCTAAGTGTCTGGCAATTTCATACGTTCATCATGGTTTCCGCGCAACTTCCTCCTCTTTTATCTTCCTTTCACAGTGAACTCTTGTTAATTATGCGACAAAGAGCACCGTTAAATCCCGTTAAGAGCCCGTGCAAATGGAATCGGCCGATTTCTATAGGATGCGGAGAGAAATGTACATGGTTCGCGGAATCGAAAAACGTATTAGCAATGGTGTATCGTAATGCGCCATTAATCACTGTACGAGGAGAGGAAGCGGAACCGCGGCAGACGAGAGACACGATCCGTTAGCGTGGAAACAAAGGGAGAGAGGGAGAGGGAGAGGAAGAAAGAGTCCAGATCCCATCGGGCAATTAGGCGAACCGAGGGAAAGAGATTGTGCAAATTATTAAGATATCGAGATAGCAATGGAGCGATATGTTTTATAATGGTCGCGTGGAGGACATATGCGCGTTGTGAACGCAACGCAATTACTCGAGGGACGTAATTTAATTCACGAAGGAAACGCGGTTATATTCAAGGGGATTCTGATGTATCCCCGGTTCACTTCAGTTTTCACCGATCGAAAACATTTCTTCCATCCTTTTCTGTCTCGCGTAACCAGCGTAATTAAACACGCCGCACGCCCGCCGTGTAATTACACAATTATCCTATCGTAGAATTAGCGAAATCATAGACCGTTTCGGGGCCTCTTACCATCGCGAAAACGTGGAATTAACGTCCTCCCTAAATGAGACCTATAAGCTGAACGATTCGTCGAACGGAAACGTAAAAATCGAAAATTTCTCGGAAATCGTTCGTAAGAGACGATCTCGAGTCGAGACGAGAGAGGTCGGTTTTTATATCTCGAGGAATATGGGGAGAATTTCTAGAAAATTAACATCATCGCGGTGTGGTGATATCGATTTATCGGGAATGAGGGAAGAATTAAAAAAAAATGATAAATAAAATAAAAGGGAAACGGTAGAAAAGAGACAAACGATTCCAAGACGAGAAGAATGTCCTCCGTTCGATAAAAGTCACTTTAGGTCTTTGTCCCTCCCTACTAACCTCTCCGTGGAGCTGAAAGAGGGGAGAATAAGAAAGAGAAAAGAAGACAGACAGATCCGCTCGAAATATTTCCAGCTAGCAGTTTATAAATAACAAGTTTATCGATGATTTTCAATTTTGGCCAACATTTCGATCGATTCATTCGAAAATTCCTTTTTATATCTCATTCGTAAATTCTTGCCAATTAATTTTGTTAATACACAGAATTCCGTTCGTTCGATTCCGATCATCCATATAAAGTGAATAAAAATACATATTTATTATATTGATTTTACAGCTAGCGAGAGATAATTCCTTGGAAGAAATATTTTTTTAGAAAAAAAAAAAAAAGCGCAGGAACAAAAGACCGAATAAGCTTTTCGGCGTACATCATAGGCCGTTATCGGTAGTAGCTACGCTCGACACACCGACGAAAGAAAGGAAGAGACAGAGTAGGAGGAGATGTTCGACGAGTACGAGGCTGCATTCTTTAGTCACGATCTCAGGGAGTTCGACATTGCTTGCCAATCTGCCATTGAGAAAAACGGTATTAATGTTCGCGGTATCTTATTTATCCGGCATTGCGAAGCATGAGCTAACGTAATATCCCAACTCGTAACAGATTTTTTTTATTCCCACCATTCTATCTGCACGTCATCTACGCGATGAAAGGAAACAGAAGGAAAAACAAGCGCGATGTTATCGAAAATTTGATTAATCGATTTTCACGATACTAATTGGAGGAAAAAGTTAAAGTTCGCAGAGTCAAAACAGAGGAAAATCGCAAACTAGCGAAACGATGGATATAAAAATTGTTCTCGAAACAAGGCAGATTTCGCATCGAGCACAATAGCATCACAAACAAAATTTCCCAATAATAGTTCTCGAATTTCGATACGTTCCCCTGGTTGTAAGGTCCTGAAACGGGAGGCGAAATAACATTCGGTGGATTCTCTGCACAGCGTGTCTCTTTTTGCTCGCAGGGACGAGGAAAAACGACGCGAGCCGAAGGGTTGAGGAGACGACGACTCGGCTCGGCGTTCTTCGGCCACGGTCCACGAGCAACGACACCATCTCCGCGCTACGTTTTTGCCCGAAGCGCCTCTCCCCTCTCTCCGCCCTTTCTTCTCGCAGCCGTAGACCCGCTCCTTCTCTCCTTCTCCGTTCCACCGTTGTGCTACCGAATCGTCCTATCCTTCTCTATCCCCTTATGCTCGGTCGCGCGCGCTTCAGAAACAACGCGAAAGAGAAGAGGACGAACGGCGAACCGGGCAAAGCGAGAGGGAGAGAGAGAGAGACGGAAAGATAGAGATCCGCACAGCACGGCACCAGACACCTGCAATCCGGCTCGTTCTGAAACGGAGGGAGAAAGACGGAAAAAGGTCGGGGCTTTGCGCGCGTAAGGAGAGGCAGGATCGTTGGAAACGAGAGGAGGAGGAGGAGCAGAGAGCGCGGACCAAAAGGCGATGCCAAAGAGACGACGAAACGAAGCAACGCGAAAATGGCTTCCGAACGAATACTCGGCCAGGGACTCTCGCCAGTTTCGAGCGAAATTACCAGGCCCATGCGCGCATTGGCCGCGTGCTTTTCTCCTTTCTCTCTTCTATTTCTCTCCCTCTCTCTTTTTCACCCTTACGCTCCGTATGTTATTTACTGTAATTTCATTACCGCGTACTTTCGCATCGCGACGACGCCATATCGTTGGACTTTGTATGAAGTCGCCATTAACCTTTGTTTCGGGCCAGGCCGCGGCCACCAAGAGTATACGGACGCTTCCACGCTCGCACGCTTATAGTTCAAATATTAGTAACGGGTTATTATTAATTCTCAAATTAGACGGGCCGCTGATTAAATTACATTGCGAGCCGTGGAACAGAAGGCCGTGTTTGCGCGTACGTTTACACGGTGTCTCTCCCTCTTTATAAAGTACACCGCGGAAAGGACTACCTCGCGATGCGTTATTAATTTTTCGATTACGTGGGCGCCGGGTATTCATATTAAAATGTCCGTCTCTTAATACCGCGTTTTCAATTTGTACGCAAGCCAGAGCTCCTACTGGCCGCTTTGTCGTACTTGCACGACATATTAAAGTCGTACACACTATCGTCGAGCATCGTTAGTTCTCTATTTGAACGCACAGATTTCTGTTCTGAATACGATCACGGAAAATTAAACGAAAACTGTGTGCGACGCGTTGCGTAGCAGACAGAGTGGACAATGGAATAAGAAAAGAATTACCGGCTGAGTTTCTCTTCCTTTTTATCCCTTTTCCTTTACCGTGTTTTCGCACGTGCGCGAGATAGAGACACTTTTATCGTTTCTCGTCAATTTTCACGTCTTTCCAATTTGCATCGATCGGTAAACAGAATAGTTATAGACGCCCGACCGTTTCTCTATTTCTGGATGTCGTTTGCTTTTCTAGTTCGCCTAACGCTATTTCGGCCTCGACGTTTATGTCGTTATTGCCCGTTGGACGTTGGCCCAGAATCTCGATAACATTCGCGCAAATAATTAATCTTCTGCGAGGAATCACGAGGCATAACGTTATCCACCGTTCCTCTATGAAATCACCAACGTTTTTGAACTAACAACGGATCGACATCGATTCGACGATGAAACGTGCCAGAAATTGCGTACGTCGCGAAAACGGGAACGTTGAAGAACAGACGAGAGGAAGCGCGATCGTTAGACCGAATCGAGAAGGCTTACTTAACGATCATTATGCTATGTATTTTCAACAAACGTTGCTTTCACTTGTCGCCATTACACTTCGATGATGTTTCTAGCCAAACCAACTTAACCAATTACGAATCATATCCTTTTCATTTTCTCTCTTCGACTCGGTCGCAGAATTAAAAAATTGAAAATTTTAAAAACAATTAAATAATACGCGCGATAGACAATGTTTCGAGCAACTTTAACGGATCCTAATTAATAACTCGGTCTCTCGTCGATATAAATAATTTACGAGTCGTAATTACCTTTATAATAACAACGGTTTAACACGAGAAACAATCGAAGGAGTGATAAGCTTTCCCGCTTTCCTGCGAACTTCTCTACACGAAAGAGAGAGGTGAATCACGCGTTAGCGCAGCAGACATACCGAGATACAAGTCCGTGGAATACGATCACGCGACTCGAGAAAGATCGAAACGATAAACTGCGCAGGAACTTCCTTCGAACACGGCTGCGGCCATTATACGACAGAGGAGGCCTTGTTCGACACCTCCGTGTTTTCGGCTGAAAAACACCTTTGTATGCGAAAGACGAGCGATCTTAACAGCGAATTACGGGTCGCTTCAAGAGGAGAAAGGAGGTTGGAATACTTTCACGCGATGCTTTAAACGCGCCGGTTACGTCCTCTCGCGTGTCCATATATCGAGTGCCGTAACGCGTCTGCAATACGATCTTGGAGAGATTGGAGAAAGGAAGGTGTATCCGTATACGACGGAGAGGAAAATATTCGGCTAGATATACAAACGTAATTTGTCCAGCCCTTAGCGAAAATAATCAAACTTGTTTCCCCAAAATCTATTAATATTACAGATTGACTTTCAAAGTAATACAAATCAAAGAGATTACTGGACTCCCCGGATGTTTATCCATCAATGAGAAATACAAATATATATTTGAAACGTTCAAAGTAAAATATTCCCGTTTAATGAGTGTTCAAATACTTGGCCAGTTTTAAATAGAAAACAGAATCGAGTGTTATTTTTATTTTCAGTTCGCGACCTCTCTGGTAATTATGTTTTTTAGAGTTGTGTTATTACCGGCAGCACTTTAGATCAACCAAGAACGAAGCGGTCAACCTCGTGTACATATAACAATTTTCGATCGCGCTTCGTTGGCCCCTCCGTCGACGTTTAACGAGAAGAAAGAGCGAGGAAGGCGCGAACGACATTTTCTCTCACGAGGCTGGTACGCTTCTGCGCGTCGAACAAGGAAACGTCACGGCAAAGCTGTGAATCATCGTCGGCGGTCATGAATCACGTTGCCCTTCGGCGAACGAACCGGGGCCTCAAAGCAACGCTCTCTTCGTCGTTGTGCCGAAGGTTCAGATAGTTGGGTCTATCCACCGAGGATTTCACGCTGGACAATGAAATATTTTCCTCCTAGAGGCGGGATAATTAACCCCTTGATGCTCGGGTTAAGCCGCAGGTAAAACGGTAGAGTTAACGTGGCAGAGTTTTACTCTCTAAAACTCTTTAAAAGGAACGGCGGTCGTTTCGATTTGATCGTTTCGAGACGAACTAGAGAGAATTTTTGTTCTTTGGATAATTTTGTAGACCATTTTTTTAGACGGCTTTCTGTCCACCAGTTAAAATTCTTTTAAATTAATATTCCAAATAAATTATTTTTCTAATCGACGTTAAAAAGTTTTCCATTTCAAATTCGTTCATCTTTTGAAACCGCCTTTTTGAATTCAAACTTGAAAAAGTTGGTTAATATCGTGATTGCGTGTACTACACACCGACATGTCCCCGATAAGTTTCTTTTCTGTGTTTGCATCGCATGTCGCGATATCGATGCTTTCGCGGCAACGCGATACATCACGATTTAAATACCTCTCCTGTAACAGCACTTTACGTCACGTGTCGCTGTTACGTAACGGATGGTTGAAAAAAATCTATACCATAAAATTGGACGCTGTTATTGTTATGCAACGCGAGAAGCTTCGGTATTAAAGACGGTCGCGTGAATCCCCGTAAAAAGATGTCTTCCTCGCTTAGTCTCATTTTTTAAAACTTCTCTTCCTTTCCGCTGATTATCGATTACAGCAATTCGCTTGAATCATACTTGTTGTTCAGGATTGATGATATTTGGTCGAGAGATGATTAAAGAGGAATAAGGAGGGTTCAAAATCGATCACAACAAGCGCGAATCGAGAAGGATTATATACGATGCAGAAACGACGAATAAAACTTAGGATCGAATTGGGCGAAGTGAAAAGAAATTAAAAAAAAAACTGGCAAATTTCCATCGACTCTCCACTACGCTATTCCAATCGATCTCCGAGATCACCTTGGGCAAGGTCGATCATCCTTCCATCCGTTACCTCTCCCTCGAGAAATACATTCGAGGGATTGCTTCGTTTTCCAGCAAAGGTTGTGAAAGTCTGGCGTATCTCTCTTCCATTGTTCCTCCTTCTATAGAATTTATCGTGCGTGCTATATTCGAACGACAAACAATTTCAATCTTTAGATAATCGTTTCTCAATCGGAAGGAAAGATAAGGGATTGAAAAAAGAAAAAGAACAATGAGAATGGACATAAAAAATTCCACGTAATCTAATAATGCTCTAGGATAAAACTACGACGACGATAATAATCACCATTAGCTTCAAAAGTATTTTCTTCGTACGCAGGAAGTACTTTAATTGACGAATGTTTCCTAGACACGTTCAAAAAAACTTGAATACCGACGTAATACTCTTTTCCTTTCTCTCTCTCTCTCTCTCTCTCTCAATCATGCCGACAATTCGTTGCATTGCATGAACCGACAGCACATCGGTAACGCAACCTAACCGTACATACGTACACGTATAAACACATGGGTATACGTAGATACGTGTAACGAAGCTTGGCCGCGATGAGAGATGACTTTCTAGGTAGGAGGAGCATGTAATGTAAAGTCGGATGATACGATCTCCCGATAGACGTGTGAGTGTCACGTGTCCGTGATTTCGATGCGAACGCATGCGAATTGTATGCCTTGGATCCTTTCAAACGCGCGTCTATTTAACGTGTGCTTTTTAATTCGTCACATAAAACCGTATTGTGATGCTATTTCTCTCTTTCTCTCTTTTGTCTTCGTGCCGAATGAAAGAGCGTCGACCGAGTTAAATTGTTGATTTAAATTGACGGTATTCACGGGGTAGCGTCTATAACTCGTTAAGTGTTTGGTATAGTCGGTGCGATTTGACCGAAATCAATTGGTCGTCGAAAAAAGTCACTTCGCTTAAAAATATCTTTCTTCTTTAATACGATTCTAATGATATCTTTCCTCGATTATCATACAAAATCTTATCGATTTACGTTCCATCTTCTTTCAATAATTTACCAATTCCATCGTAACATCAATCAATTCTCGGCACTCGATTGATCCAATCCAATACGTTTTCACACGTTCAAAAAGCCCGCCATTCGTGCTTGTGCTAATTATTCCATACGTATACATATAGACGCAGTGGAGCGAAAATAGGGGCGCAGCGCGTGCGTGGCCAAAACACGCGCGTGCTTGTACTAAACTGTATTCCCTCTTCTCCCTTTGAACGGCTATTCGCGTCATGTGTATATATACGTATACACATACGCACACGTGTGGCACTACGCTCGCTGTGTACATGTGCCGATCTAAATGTGATCGAGCGTATACACATACGCATAGCGCGCGTGTGTGTATCGCGCGTGCACTCGTACATACTTGTGTTTATATACACGCGTGTGGTCGAGTATAAAGAGCCACTGCAGGAACAGAAGCAGCAGCGGCGACACGACGACGATGGTAACGGCGAGTAAACACACGAGCGACGTGGTGAGACGAGGATGAAAAAGATAGAAGAAAGAGAATGGGCGAGTGAAAAAGGGGAAGAAGGAAGAGGCGGAAAAAGAGAAAGAGAGATAGAGGACAGCGATGTTCTCTGTATTCTTCGTCGAGCGTGTACATACCTAACTTAGGTCATACCGGCACGGACGCGATAAGTGCTCCTCTATCGCTGGTCCGCAGCCACAGCGGGGAGAACGAGTCGTGGAATTCGAAACAGGGTGGTCCTCAAAGAATCGTCTGCTCTCAACGACAAATTTGGTCGATAATTAGAGGTTTGTGATCTCTCGACATTCTCTTTCCTTTTCTCCCTTTTTAATTCCCGGACTGACCTTAGTTTTTTTGTTCCTCGCGATAGTAAACAAGCGAGTAAACCCGATGACCTCGTTTGTTATTGATTCGCATCCTGATTTTCTATTTTAAAAGTAAAACTTTCTTCTTTTCCTTTTCGATATATTTTTTTTTATCGTATAGATATCCACAGACCTCGTCCATTTCCTTTAATTTCCTTTAATTAATTCATATGCCTCGATGATTCCAGAATTATTCCAATCGGTTCGTCTTCCTTCCTATCGATATAATCTATCGGAATGGGGCGTGAGATATGATATGTACGCCTTCTACGAATTATTGTTCCGTAATGTCACGATGATCTATCGATACACGAGTACACGATCGATGATCAGTGAATCTTGTAAAAAATTTCGCGAATGATACAGTTCCAGCGAGAAAGTTCCGCATCGGGACTAATTATCGCTTTCGTACGGAAATAAATTATATCGAGGTGGACGTTTACTACACCGGGTTCATTGTTCCGTTGATTTACAACTTACGGGAGCGTGTAGCCGAAGGAGTCCGGGTAGCACGCGACGTAACGTCATCGAGGAGTTTTCGTTTAATGCCGGACGAGAAGATATCTCGAGAATCAAATTTCACGAGACGTGAAAAAAGAGGGAAAGAAAACCAGCTTGGTGTAGGCCAATCACCTGCCGGGCAATAAATTCAAAGAAACCCTTATTTCGACGTTCTCCATTCGTTTGCGCGACAATTTCTCTCCCCGTGTACTCCATATTTCAAATTCTTTGTCTCGATGAAATAGTATCACAGATTGGTGGCCGCGTTTTCTTTTCTCTTTTCTCTCTCTCTTTTTTCAATCTTTAATATATTAAAGACACTTTTGTATATGTGAATAAAATCGATGTTGAAAGAGAAGTAATTAAATAAAAAAGATAAAAAAAAAAACCCAATTTGATAATGAAAAATTTGCTATTTTTGATAAAATATAGTGGAAACACACGGGCCATAAAATTATACACGAATTGTACGATAATTTGAAAATTCCGGTCTAGCTTTCGATGATTTACGATACATCTATAATCGTGAATCACCAGGAACGCGCTCGTGCGATTTATGACGCACCGATTGGTGTAATAACAAAACTTCATCTTCCAGTCGACGCAGCGACCGGTCACTTTTCCAATGGATGCGTTTTGCCGCGAAATTCACGATTTAATGCTCTCAAGGGATAACGTTCGCCAGAGAATTATATGCGTAACAACGTGAAACGAACGGAAAAAATACGGAGAGAGAGAGAGAGAAAGAGATAGAGGGAGGGAGGGAGAGAGAAAGTAAAAGAGATATGGAGGAAAAAAGAATAATTAATGTTCAGAAAATTATAGACTATCTAATTTACAAGCATTCGACAACTGTTAGCGCAAACGCAATGCAGATTTGCATAACGGTTCCGTCGTAGCGATGAAAAAGTCGGAACTCGAGAGAGGTGAAGCTCGATACAATCCCCGTATATGAAATACGATTCGCCGTTTCGCGCTCTAACAAACTTCCCCCACCTCGTGGTTCCCCCTCCTTCACCGCCCACATTTATGAATGAAGTTACGCTGGCGATCATTTAACTATAAACAGTACTTCATTACGATGCTGTATTATGCAATCTCGTATAACAAGTTATAAAGGCGACCACGTTAAATTTCACTTCGTGTTGTTTTCTTTCGCTATTCTACAGCCATATTATATCTCAATTCTCTTTTAAAAAAAATTGATTGCATTTAAGATTGTTTGATAAAGGCACGCGATATAATTAATTTTTTATAATTTGTTATAATTTAATAAATTAGTTAAAGGATAGACGAAGATTAAATATAAAAGTTAAGTTCTCATTCTAGTTTTCATTTGATAAAAATAGTTTAAATATATCTTTTTGATATTCTTTTCGTTTTCGTTTTGATTTTTTTTTTAAACCTATTCGTTTGAATTCTTTATATTTTAAAGAAAAGAATGAAAGAAGTATCCATTTCATTTAGAAAGATCGATATTTTTGCCTGATATACCGGCGAAATCTTATTACAAGACGTTACATGTGACACAGCTGCACATTCCTTCTATCTTTTTTAACCTAATCCTCATTCTTAAATCTCAACACGACGTTCATGATTTCGAAACAAGACAAAATTCGTGGCAATACTTTTCAATTTCGTTCAACGACGACACACGTGGCGCTCGAGTGCCCCGTTTATCGTTTCATTTTCGATGGACGCTCTTGTGTTTCGAACCATCGATGTTCGAACCGAGAATCTTCGATACGTGCTTTTTCGACGTCCGGATGTCCTCCTTCTGTCTCGCCTCGTTTCTCGCGACCCTGCTTCGAAACGATTATTCTTTTCTTTTTTCCTCCATTATTTTAACCGTTTCTTTCTCATTCTGGTCTTTCCATTCAAAGGTTGACCCGATTTCGTACCATCGTTTACCATTTTACACGCGAGTGTGCATAATCGATGACAAGCATAATAAATTTGCGATATCACGCTATAAATCTTACGAGAGGCGGATTATCTCATACTCGACGAATTCGTTCAATAGTGTTCTTTGTATGTGTATGTGTATGTGTATGTTAATCGTTTTTTTCGTTCGAGGATGGTACAAGGTAGTACAGGGCGATTGAAAGTTTGGATGATTGAAAAGACAGTGTTAAAAAATTAAGAATATCTAACGTAAGAATGATTATTAGTAATGAACAAAAAATTAATTGGTCTTCGTTGTATTTAAAGAATGCGAAAAATTATTTCATTTGTCAATTCATAACCAACGCGTATTTTGAATTTATAGCTATGAATCCGATTAAAAAAAAATCGAGCGAAAAATATTGATGATTTCGCAATATAAATAAGACATCTTGTCAAATTATTAGCCAGGAAAACGCGTTGCGTACATCAACTGTAAGACTCGATTGTAATACTTGTAACTCGAGAATAGTATCTTCCCAATAGTTTTTAGAACGATACATTACGATTAGAATTAATGTTACGAGGTAATGTTTTGATCTTTTCACTGATAGTATTTTTGTTTCTCATTTTACTAATTGCTAGTTTCGATATCGTTCCACTGAAATATCGTTTTTGTACATAAGGCAATTGTGAAGAGTTAAAACGAGACTGTCACACCTTGCGACAACCTTCGAGAAATATCGCGAATTAACAGGCAGTACGATAACGATAATGTTTCTCACGGACGGTTTTAAGAACAAAACGAATTGTGGAAAATTAATAAGAGGAGAAACAGGAGAAACGCGAGAAACGTCGTCTCCCGAACTCGTCCGCTCTCTCTTCTCTCCTTCGAAGCGACCGTTAAGAGCGGTGGAATACCTGAGAAACGAGTTGGAAAAAAAACGTACGCTCCCGGAGAGCGAGATGAAGAAACGAGTGGCAACGTTTCACGAGAGATAGAGAGAGCGCGATAGAAGTCTATAGGAGACGAACCGATGAAGAAACGAGCAAAAAGGTCTCGAGAGAGAGAAAGAGATCGGAACAGAGAAAAGAAGAGAGAGACAAGGAAAAAGAATTTGAGCACGGTAAATTTTATCCGAAACTCTCTTTCTCCTTGTCTTTCTCCCACTTCTTCCCTAGCATTCGTGCACGATCTTTCGTTCTGTCTTTTCGTCGTTCTTTCTGGAACCAATGTTTTTCTCTCTTTTCCTGCGCCATGGCCAGGCTGTAACTTACCCGACTGTACATGAGACGAAGAGAAAAGAGGAAAAAGATCGTGTGCAACGAAGAAAGTAAACCTCGCCGACGAATCTTCATGCTAACAACGAATCCGTCCTAATTATTCCCCGAGTGTCGGGTAGGAAGATCGTCACCGCCGCAAAAGAGGGCGAGAGAAGCAATGCAAGGGACAAGTCAAAGATACAGAGAGATATACGTTCTCGATGAAGAATGAAGTGAGTGAAATTACAGAGGAAAGGTAAGAGATAGGAAAATAAAAGAGAGAAAACGAGAGAGAAAAGTACGTAGTAGTCGTTTCAACTCATGGCAAATGAGCGGCACTCTGTATCGATCACCATAGGTCACGACTCGGGGATAGGTGAATGTGTGAATATATATAGATACGCGTAGGTATGCATATAGGTGCACCATGCGCTTATAGCGATTGCAGGGAACCTCGTATTGAGAGGAGAGCGGACAAAAAGAAAGAGGGAAGGGAAAGAGGAAGAGAAAGACGGACAGTTAGCCGACGAAGCACAACGACTTTACGTTGGTAACTTGACTGAACTCGCCTCTCTGCTCACCGGTACCGCGAGTCTTCTTCTACGTATATACTTCCGTATATAAACACAACCGAGTGCTTTTTGTTTAACGATATATACATACATCATTGAACTCCCGTATATCGTGAAACAGAACACATAGAATCGTACGTAATCTCTCTTTCAAGTTAGTGAACATCTTTCGTGACCGTAAAAAATACATGTAGAAGAATAGTTCCGAAACTACACGATATGTTGTTTTTTTATTTAATATCCGTATTTTATTTCCTTCGCTTCATCTTATTCGATTCTTCGATCATGGTAACTAACAGAAGGATGCAAAAACATTATATCACGATATGTATAGATTCGACGAGGGTATTTTCCCTCCTAATTTGATACGGGTAACGCGAAAGAATGCGCGCTCCATAGGATATTCGAAGCACATAGGTTCGACAAGTGCTCTGTATGTCAGGCCATCGACCTAAAAACCACATTAGCCGGTCATAGCTGACGTCGTCAACCATGTATGTATTTAGAAACGATACTATTGCCCGGAGTCGCCGCCACCACCACCGCCACCGCCGCCGCCGCCGCCGCCGTTGTCGTCGTCGCTGCTGCATTTCAACCGATCGCGGTTCCATTCCGTATCAGCGAGCGCTGGGCTCCCTCTCTTTCTCTCGCTCTTGGCTCTCCTTCGGCCGGGCTGGTTTCGATCGTGCGAACAAACCATCCGTAGCCCACCAACCAACGGTGGAATCGTGTTCCGTGAGTCCGTCGGGTTTGCGCGAGAGAGTTGCCGCTTCTCTCCCTCTGGCCTCTGTCTCCCCTCGCAGCCGTTTCCTCCTCCTCCTCCGTCACCTCCTCCCCCACCTCCTACCTCACTCTCTCCCAGAGTATTGAACGAACGAGCGCGAGGAGAGGAACCAGGAGACCAGAGGCAGCGGCGACCGAGAGAGAGATCGAGCACGAACAGCACAAACATCGGAGAAGGAAGGCAACATAGAGAACGGGAGACAGAGAAAGAGGGTAGGAACGAGCTCGAACGCTAACATGCGGGAGAAAGATGGAGGCAATGTGAAGCAGGGTACCCTGCCGGCATACAGCATAGCCAGAGAGACGTGTCGGCTCTGTGGATCCCCTTGCTTCCTCTCGCTCGCACTCACCACCCTTTTTCTCGCTTCCTCTCTCTCTTTCTCTACGGCTCTGTTCGCTAACCTCTCTCCTTCTTCGCCTTTAGCGTTTCGCGTTTCTCTTTCTCTATCTCTTCTGGTGCTTACCAAGCTAGCCTACCTCCATCCAGAGCGCTAAAGTCCTCTCTGAAATGCGACGGTAACACCCTCCCTCCACTCCCATCTCCTCCTCATCCTCTTCTCTGCCGTCGTCCCGGCGTCCCTTTTCCTCGCTCTCCGACCTCTCTCTTTCTATCTCTCTCTTTCTTTCGTCGTCCCTTCCCACACCGACCCCTCCCGCGGTCCAATCGCGGGCCTCCGTGCCGTACAGATTACAGAACGAGTGAAGAGCAGAACCCAGTGCACGCGCGAGAAAGAGGACCTTTTCCCTGTAGAGAAAGATGCCGAGAGACGAACAGAGATCACCGCTATGTCCTCGTCATCTCCGCTTCAAGTCGATGCTCGCTTTCTTTGTCGTTCGTCCGCTCGCTTCCTCTTCGCTGAAACGAGCGCGTTTGCGTTGCTTGCAAAGGACCGGCGAGCATCGCCAAGACCAAGATACCGAGCGAAATGCCTTCGTTTTTGCAAGTCGAAAGAAGGCTTGGATATATATGAAAGGAACTCGGTTCCAAATCGAATCGAGAATCATCTAAAGATAAATCAACTGTATTGCCGAAATCGATTATGATTTTTGGGATTGAAATTTATTAAGTAAATTTACTAAGTGTCTCTACGTACGACAAATATGGAGAAAAGCTGTAGCAAACGACAGAAGTGCAGACACAGAGGGACAAATACGTAAGAACTAATGCGATAAGCAGCGATCAATGATCGCCGGAACGTATGTGTGTCAGAAGCTGATAAGATAACATATACCGGTGGTTATATTGAATACGATTTGATATACATTATTCGTTGATATACATTTTTCGATAAATTGCAATTCTTCGGTAAAGATAATTGAATTAACACGGTAATGAAACGTGTCGTTAAAAACGTTCCTCGTTCGAAGTAGCGTGTCTTCCTATTAAGTCGTTAACTGGTATAATAGAAGAAAAAGAACAAACAAACGGCGCATATACAGACAACACACGAAGCGAAGAAGAATAATCTGAGATGCAAATCGCGGAATTACACCCGTCATTAAGCTAGCAGTTGGCGAAACGTAAGTCGAAGAGAGGCGGGTGTACCGTAGCGTAGAAGAGATAAAGGCCAGTTAAAATAAAACAATCGATAAGATTGAGAGGCAAAGAGGGAGGCGAAGCGGAAACAGAATAAAGAGGAAGTCGGCGCACGGTTGATCCGGAATACCGAATACATTAATCAATAACAAGAGGGCTGGCCGCTTGTCGAATAAAACGAGAACAGGAAAAGCGGAGCGCGATTTCAATGAAAAGAAGGAAAGAGAGAGAAAGATAGAGCGGGGAATATAACGTGAAAATCCTGAATAGGGTAACATTAGTCGGTCTCATCTGCGAATCGTTCAGTACTCGATGTGTCGTAATTAACGTCAGTCAATCCTTGCATTTCTTTTTACTCGGTAGGTAGTCTCTCCTCTCCAATGTTTATTATCTACGAAATGATCCGTGCGAAACCACTGATACTGCCTTGTGCTCTTATTTTGCGGTTATGCTTACAAGACCCTTTCCGTTCTTATTCAGAGCAAATTTTAAACCGTTATAACAATAGACGAAAAAATCCTTCTTAATATATTTCGTCTAAATATTCGACATTTCGTCACAAAGCGAAACTTTTCAATCCAAAGTCCCGAGACCCTTAGAAGGAAAATCGTGCTTTCCCAAAAATTCCAGACTTTACGGCTGTATTCATTTCCCAATATCCGGCTGTCACGGTTACCGAACAGAGCAAGACAAACGTTCCTTCGTGTTCTTCCGTTTTCGAAGGTTGAATACAGGACGGGGCCACGGACAGCCGGGATCTCTCTGGAAGGGCCGCAAAAGGCCGGCTTTCGGTTTTTTTCATGGCAGCTGCCAGCAAACTAGGATCAACGGGTACGCACACTCGCGCACGAAAACCTCGACCACGCGCTCACCGCGCATCGACGTATGTAGTATCGAGAAGGGGGCTGGTGTGAGTGCGGCCGTGCGCTCGTACACAATAGGGGGGCGAGGAGTCGCGTGAGAGTGTGAGCGCATACATGTGGCACGAATCCACACACATGTATCGAGTTTCAGAAGGCACGTTAGGCGTTACCATCGACCTTCTTATATGGAATCGCGTGCGAGACCAGGTATATACGCGCGTGTGAGTGCACGAGCGTTAGTGTATAACACATCTCTGATTGTGAGAAACGGTCGAAGGAAATAAACGCGAGTGTACACGTTTGTACTTGTCTCGAGAGAAATAATTGCAATTGCTAGCCACTGCGTAATCTGATGCGTGTATCACTTTTGAACAACAAACGGAGGAGCCCCTTATCGGATTCTTTGTCTCGATGAAATTAAATCGCTCCAGTTTCGAAGTTCGCTGATAATTACACACCTTGTACAAATTAAATTATTTCTTTCAATCTCATGACCAGAACCAAGATTATATGATAATTAGATAAGCGTGCCAATGTTATAATCTCTGATACTACTAGTTGTAGCGGATAATTTATTCTATTGTCTTGATAGTATTAAATATCCAAGAATACGAAACATCTGATGATGATGGGAATAGCGATGCGTTGATATAGAACTATATAATAACATTTCTTAATGAAATTCATTATCGAACTCGCAGACTCGGTTTGAGAGTGTTTAATCGCTGCATCGATAAGACGATCGAGACGTGCTTGTGTATACGATATATGAGCTACGCAAAGAAAAGATATTTTATTCGACGGTTGAAAACGCACATGAGTCGGTGCGCATTAATTACACGTGCTAACTGTACTTTTACTTCCTGCTTAATTGCTTGTTTTTCGTTTCATCAAGAATCGAAAGAACTTGTCGTATTCGTCTGCGAAATAAATTCTCTTTGATTCAAGTACAGTGTGGCTATTGCAAAAATATACGATAAATTTGCGGAAACGAAAATCAAATCAAATCAAAATATTTTACGAGTATGTTACTTTCTTTCAATGTTTTGTGAGTGATCGAGATTTTATGAGAAACGAGGAATAAAACGGACAAAATTTACGTTCTTTCTTTTAATCGTTCTCTTTTTCTCTTTTATAAGATCACTTTAAAAATAAATGATATAATTATGCGATTATTATCACTGAGAAGGTAACTAAGAAGAAAGAATGAAAAAAATGATCGGGATCGTTACGTTAAACGAAGATGTAAAAACAATTCGAGTCGTCGCAATTCCGAGACTTGATAATTTACCGGATAATTGATTAATTAATCTTAATCAAAATAGATTACGCTCGGCGTAAGGACCGTTAACGGTCGTACTTTTAAAGTGATTAATTCAACCGGGCATTAATAATTCTGGATTCCATTGTTCCTGTTATTCCATTCTATCGGTTTGTCTTCGCCATTCCCTCCCTTTTCCTCTTCTTATCTCTTTCTCTGTCTTTTGCTCGCTAACCCATGCCCCTCTTTTCCACTCGATACAGTACCACGTTTCAGCAAACTCACGGATGTGTACGTTTCGGCGTGATTTTAACTCGAATCACATTGCTAATACGTTCTCGTTTATTATGGCTTTTGTACGCGCGAATACGATCTCACAGTCGTCGCCCTATTGTTCCATTGTACCATATAATATCCGTCGGCGATATCTTGAGCCTCTGCGAGCACGCGGAGCGGCAAGGTCAACGTTAAAACACACAAACATTGACGATGGATCCACGGTGGCTGCAATCACGCGCAACCGTTGAAAACTATCGGCACGTGACGCTTTACTTGTATTTGGAATTTGTATGTATTTTATTTAGAAAAAATAAAAACCAAACAATCAAAAATTGTATACTTTTAAATGTAAAACGGATAACAAAAAAAAAATAATAAAAAAATAATAAACCTTTGAAATGTTTTATTAGCCTGACAGAATTCAGATAAATCAAGATAATCAGATAAATTTTTGATCTTCAAAAAAAATAGAAAATTAAAATTTCCAATAATCTCATCATATTTCGTTCCAAAAAAAATAATTACCATACTATCTCCTAAGAAACCGACAAACAAAATTATTCTTCCCTACAAGTTCGAACGAACGGACGTTTCATGGTCGAGTCGAAGCGATCCTTAGTTTTTAGGGCACGCGAGCGACCAAGCGCACGCGGCAGTCGGTCGGTTCTCGTATCGATCACGCGACAGCTTCAGTGTAAACGCATTTCTCCCCTTTCTGCGCGAGAGGCGACATCTAATGTCATAATGAATCGATAGACATTGTTAACCGTTACGAGAACTCGATTATCGCGGAGGGTATCGTGAAGGCAGCCGCCATGTCGTTCGCGTCGTTCACCTCTTCGTTATCATCGCTATCGTTTGTCATTTACTAGGGGGAGGAGGGGAGGAGAAATATACGAAAAATTTGCTGCTCTAGAGAATCGACGTACGGGCGTCAAGCGATTATTCTTCGTTGCGTGAAGTTTGCACCCGTTGGCGCGTTCTCGTTCTCGTACTGTTTTTAACGCACCGGAAATAAAAACTGCACATAAGGGCGCTTCTCGTTCTCTTTTTATCCTCATCAGAGAGAGAGAGAGAGAGAGAGAGAGATCCAGCGAGGAAAAAATACGCGCGGTAGCCGCGAGCGTACCTCGAAATTCTAAATAAACCAGGGACACCCGGAGACGTAACGAGCGGTAACAACTGTCGCGCGCCGTCGTGAATAACGACGTCGATATAATCGGGGATTTTCGAACGGACACTGCGTGTGTAACGACCAACGTGACTACGGGCCGTAACAAAAATTTCAAGCATTACGCAATAAATATAGAGAAGACATCATTGCAAACAACGAATTCTATCCAATGTGTCACGTAATTTCTTCTCTTTCTCTCCTTTTGTCGTTTAATTCTTTTTCACTACTTTTTTCTATAAATAAACAAAAATTTCTGCATAATAATATATATATATATATGTTTTATCACAATTTATTCGATAATAATCAAAAGATTTTTAACAGACATTATTTCTCGAGCGAAGTATAATCGGGTCGCCATAGTCGACAATACGTCTCATTTGCATAATGGCGAGAACGAGCACTGATCGAGTATACGGTACACAGAACCAACTCGATGGTACTACGGTCATTGTCATTTAAACGATTTCAAGATGAAACATCTAGCATTTCGGTGTTTCCTCGAAATAATTCACCACGATCCGCAAACTGCGTATAATAACAAGGATTATTTAATTAAATCGATTCTCTTAAAAGGCGATTTTCTCTCGGTCGATTTGTATAAACTGTAAAAGTTTTTAGTATCGGCAGGAACGAAGTAGATAGTTATTTAAAAACGATTATTTCTCCTGTTAAATAACCTACTATTTCGTTCAGGGTTTTATCGATCTGGAATTCTGGATTACAGATTACAATCTAGTAAAAGTACGTACTAAAACTGCCTATGGTCACTCGTCGTTGGAACGATCCTACGCAGGCAAGTTCTCGGGATTAGTAACGGTAAACGAAAAACTTTTGAATCCTCTCCCTCCATAACCGTATAACTATATTGTTACTTTTTGTTTTCCTCTAATAATTAAAAGTTTTTTACGCAAAAAGAATTTTGTCTGTATACCAAACGATTATTCCATAATCGGTAAATTCATGCTATAAAATGATCGATCGATAAAGATTTGTACGTGACAAGATGTCATGTGACACACATTCCATCAAGTTAACTCGACAAATAATAATTAGAATAACGAGGTAACGAATATACCCACGATTAAATATTAAACGCATCATTACTGAAACCTACATCCACCACACATATGGAATGCGAATGCTGTGAACGATGTAAACGGTTTCCTAATTTGGATTCTCTGTGCCGTACAAATACAGAAAGCAACTTCAACCGAGTTTGTGTATACCATATATGTACGGATACATATTTTCCATGAGAGAACGTTTATAATTTTAACAATGTATTACAAATACAACTTAAATCAATTGCTCTATTTGAGCAAGAATAAAAATAACATGATTTTCAAGAACAATAGTTTTAGGCGACATTTTCGGTTTGAAAAATGAACAAATACTATATGGAAATAGAATGTCTATACCTTATTGTCGCTCACCGGAAGTGGCCTCCTCTGTCGCCAGCCGTTTGCCGCTTTTCTTTTCTTTCTCCCCTTCTTCTTTCCTTTTTTTTCTTCTCCTTCTTCCGTTGGTTTTCCAGCAACACTCTTTTCATTCACGTATCAAGCAATGAAGCCTACATTCAATCACTAGCAAATCGGACGCATCCTTTCCAATGATCTTATGTATTTATTTCTATCCCACATGTGCCCTTCATCCTTCTCTGTGAGACGTATATGTAGATACACGCATGACGCACGGTTGCTCGCGTCCGTCTATTTTTCTCTTTTTATTTTTTTTCTTCAACACGTTTCTTCTAAATCAGGACAATAAGCTTTTTCTTTTTCTCTGGTTCACAGATACACACAACGACTATGAATTTCTTTTTCGAATTTCTTTTTTCGCGTCACTTTATTTCCCGGTTACTTTGTGATCTGCTCTTTTCTATATTCAATGTCCAGTTTCTACTTTTCGTTTCTTCTTGATTTCACAAGTTTGCACAGAAATTGAATTTCCAACGGATCGTAGGCGGAGAGGAAGGCCACGAAGAAGGAAGAGGAACGTCGGCTGTGCGCACAGCTGCGATCACGGAACGTCGTGATCCGGAGGAGGCGACATTTCTACGCGGTACGGGAGCGACACGCGATTTCGTGCAAGCCTCGAGTCGAGTGAAAGGGAGAAGAGGGGAAAGACGGGAGAGAAAAAGAAAGAAAGCAAGCGAGCCCGACGTTGTCTATAAGCCAGCGAACGGTGAGTTTTCCTTTCCTTCGGAGCCACTACGAGGCGCCCTTCTCTCTTTCTCGCCGTCTTCTTACCCGAGAGCTCCAACAGCCTCTAAACAATGAATACAATACGCCGTGATGGCTGACGTGCGGACAAAACGCGCACGCCGAACAATGTCCCGCGAAAAAACGCGCAAGGGTTCTCTTCGCCACGACGCTGCGAAGAACAAAAAAAAAAAAAAAAAGAAAAGGAAAAAAAGAAAGAAAAATATGAACGAAAAGAGAGACTAGTCGTTACTAGAGACCGAGAAAAATAACGAAGAAACGAAAGAAAGAAAAGATGTAAGACGATGCGGGTCATGTTTTTTAACGATACAAATATTCGCAAATACACAAATTCACAACACTTCTACCAATCCAGTAAATATCTCGGCCGTTGCTCGCGAAACGAACTCTTGGGATTCGCATGTTGTTTCTAGTTTTGCGATTTTACGATTATGTACACTTGACTTCGCGCCAGAATACGACACACGAGGAGGAAGGCTTCGTAAAACGATCGTGACGTTCTGTGGATCCAGTTTTGTAGAAGAAATATGGCGTTCGCAAACACGATACACAACAGCACGAAAATGGTCGAAAAATGCACGTTTCCATGTGTCACACACTATGGCCGCGACGTTGAATCTAATGACCTGTGCTGCTACGAATATCGACCGATGATAATACTTGGTCTTCTTACGTTTTTGTCTTCGTTGAAAATGGAATATCAAATCACTGTAAATTACCAATCTAGATATATATATGATACTTAAGTACGCGTCAAGAATAAAATGACAAAGTCAGGCGTGCCAACTTGAAAGCCATTATTAAGTGACATAGGTGTTTAGTCATTAATACCAAACCATTAGCAAATAATATAGATCCCGTAATTAATCACACCCTTAATTAATACAGAAAAATATTGAACACACACTATGAATGATGTAATTAACAATCCTAAATATTTTCCGAACGAACTGCTGATGAATCGTCGTTATTTCCCGTATTACCGACAAACAGTTCGGTTATATATCGGATAAATAAGCGAGAGACGCTACCGCTTCTATGTCGCTATAAGTTTCCATGCTATATACCCTTCATTTCTAACGTGGAACGATTAAGTAACGAGGCGAGCTTGTACGAGTCTCTCGTTCTCCCCGTGCACGAGAATAAATTCACCCTGCACGCCCCGGCGTGAGGATCGATACGCACGATTATTTCGGGAACTCGCCCCGTTCTCGTCGAGTATGAGAGTGAGTTACCGTGTGCGACAAAGAGAGAGAGAAAGAGAGAAAGAGAGAGAGACAGAGAGAGACAGAGACAGATACAGAGAGAGAGAGACAGAGGCAGGGAAAGAACGAGCAGCATGGAGAAAGGAATGGAGAGAGGGTGAGTCAGTAGATAGAAAGAAAGGGAAACACGTGGAGAAAAAGAGGGGTAAAGAGTCAGGACGAAACCGTGGCGTGGTAAGAGACAGAGAAGCGAACAGAGAGGGACCCTTTTTGCCCCTGGAACGAAGGCTGCAAAAGAGGCTCGGGGAAAGGTCGAATGGGCACGTAACGTTTCGAACAACGCGCGAACGTTGAACGTTTTTCAACGTTCAACGGGCGACGGAGACGACGTCGACAACGATAACGGAGACGAGGACGATCGATTTTCGTCGAAAACGATGGACACAATCGCAAACGACACGAGCAGAGTCTGTTCTTCCCGAGTTCGTAAACGAGTTCATTCGACAACCAGCAAATCCCACGATGCCGAGTGGCGCGTTGCGTGATCGAGCACGAACGAACGAAGCCTGGTAATAAGCGGCTGAGAATCGTTCGAGGCGTATACGAGTCCTTTCCACTATAACAAAATACGCTCGACGTAACCTCGATCAATTTATGGGGCGTCGTAGGTAGATAGAAAATTATGCTTGCTACCTGCGCGTCTCGAGTTCCAACAGCAATATAAGACACCATATTTCTCTGCTTTTGTCTTTTTGTTTTCTTCCATTTTTTTCTCATTGATAGAATATACCTAGATGCTAAAAACATTCGAAGTAAAAGTTCTACTTTTGTTATGCTTTGCCGTAGTAAGAGGGAATTGATTTTACAAGATTGAATTTATATTTAGATATAATTCGAGAAAATTTTGGTCAAGCTCATGTTTGTTAATATATAATTTGTAAATTGAATTTGAATATCATAAAGCGCGCAATTAAATTCAGATCGTCGCAATATTAAACAATTTTTTAAAATACAGTAAAAATTAATTAACAAGATTTAAAGAAAATTATTTTGAGATTTTAGTTTTTTATAATTTTTTTAATATATATTTGTAGATTCATATCACACAATTGATAAAATTAGAAAATTATATTTCGAATATTTCAAATTATTTCATTGCATTTATCTATTCTATTTATCAAATAATTTAAATTGATTAATAAATCAAATTAAAAAAAAAAATATCATGTAAAAATGATTGATTTCATAATAAAAATGATTTATTTCATAAATTCATTTAATTACTATAATAAGCCTGTAGCCTATTCATCGCATTACGAGTAAGTTATGAACACCTATTCATTCAGCTAGTATTTGCCAGTTGACTTAAAGGATTCATAGATTCTTTATTCATGTATGCTAATTGCGCTCCACGGATTACGCCGGTTAGTCACGAGATTCATCAGCTGGAAGGGTGAACGCGTCGTTTAATTTGCTGAATCCTGCATTACGTCGTATTTGTACCAATTGTCCGTTTGTAACAATTATCGTTCTTGGACAGGTTGAAACCATCGAGGTGAAGCAACGTTTCGTCTGGCACTATACTATAGCTTCGCAACGTCTTCCGCGATAAGTCACGTTTCGATTTCATAAGACGATCGATCCTTCTACGGAAGATACGCTCTCTTTGTCTCTTTCACGCTCTTTATCTCACACCGATGACGTTTATCATTCGAACGTGAAATACTAAAATTTTATGATCGAAACTTTATGATGTTCATTTAATCCCTTCATTAAGTAAATCGATTTTTTTTATAAAATTAATAATCGAATTGCACATCTTTTTTTTGTCAAATAAACATTTATAGAATCATTAAGTATAATTTGAAAAAAAAATTGTACAGGAATCAAATGATAAATTCACTTTCCTAATATTGTATACGAAATTTCAGGACAAAGTAAAAACAAATTGAATAAAATAAGTTGAACGTGCCAATCAGACGTGACATTGTGAAAGGACAGCCTAGAACATTTCAACTACGGTCTGAAGATACTTTCGAATTTAGTGACTACGAAATCTGTCCATTCTTGCCAACATTTGAAATCTATTAAGTAGATATATACAACTAACCGGATTTTATAAATTTTTTTCATTCTTCAATCGAGTTAAAAATATATCGATGTGTTTTTGTGGAAGAAAACTGTTCTTTTTTTTATTTCAAAGATCATATTCAAAAGAATATATGAAAATTGTTACGTTCGAAAAGATACGAATCGGTGAAATAAAACATCACGCGCTGCGTGAACGTGTAGCGGGAACCTCGATAGAACATAACTGTTTCTCGAATGATTTATTTGTCACCGATATAAGTTGCATCAAAAACTCGAAACTTACGCTTCTATGAATTTTACTAGAAAATCAGTAGTTTGTATGATCGAATAAAAAACAAATAGTTCTTTCGTTATGTTATCATTTGACCGATCCTCCCCACTACCGTTTCTTGCACAATTACATATCTATCATCGATAAAGATACATTTGATATACAATTTTTTTGATATTCGATTATATCAAATTTTTTTGAAATATGGATAATTTTACGAGCATTATAAAATTTTTATTCATTAATTCTTCATGAAGCAACAATAAATTAATGATAAAATTTAATTATACTAATTTTTGTGCGATATGTGATCGAAATTTAAAAACATGCTGCAGCTAACATTGGCGTTGATGTTGGGACGCGAAACGTATCCAACGTGAGCACGCACTGAATGATAGATTGGAAGCAAGCATATCAGCTATATATCCTTTAAAGCGATTCTGAAGTCATCAAATTAAACGGTCGAAAAGATTTCTGCCAAGTACGAAGTCGGTGCGCATCCTCGGTCTCCACCACTTTAGCCGCACTCAACGTAAGAAGTGTTCTCACGGAGAACTCGCAAAAGAGCGCGCATCTCGTTCTTCGGCGTCGATTTAGGTCGTTAACGGTAAAACGGCGTTTGCGCTCCGCGAAACTAAAGAAGACCCGTTAAGACGGCTCTCGATTTTGCTGACGTGCCTCGCGCGATTGCCGTGTAATTGCACCTGCACGAAAATTGCGTCACCATGCTTCTTTAAGCATTGTTCCATTTCCATAATTCTAAATATCCCGAAAACAATTTTTATGTAACTTTTCATATATAGATACATATATATATGGATTTTTTTCTTTTAATTGATTTGAATTATGTAGTAATAATGTTTCAAAAAAATATTACGATGCATGAAATAAAGTTATTACGAATTTCGAATGTGTCGAAAACGACACGTTTGTCACGCAACACGCGCGTCGTCATATTAATTTTTCTTGATCGCTTAAAATATTCGAACGTTCGTATTAATCGCCGTTTAAATGAACAATAGAATTTGAAACGAGACGGATGCGTGTAAGGTATATATACAGGGGAAGCATCAGATTGTATAAAGAAAACGAAAGAAAATGTATCATTACGCTCGACATCTCTCGAAATATATTATTCTGTCTTACCTAAATGAATTTGCTCCTCATGTGTCGTATTGCATCTAATCTTTTATCTTGCTTGCACTTTTTCTATCGTATATGGAATAAATGAACACACATATAAACGTCGCATAAAGAATCAACACCAACGACTGTATTACTTCGGTCGTGTCTCACCTATCGATTTACGATCTATCGATTTCTTTAGTCACCGAAGCACAACTGTGTCACAACCTCAAATTTCAAGGATTCAACGAACTGATTACTCTTGCACTTTATAAAAAATCGGACAAATAACGCGCGAAACTGTTACACTATGCGAATATCCCGTTAAATCGATTTTTTTTCAACTTTGACGATATGCAGCATACTTCTTACCTAACGTATCAAATATTTGGTTCGCGTGTCACGTCGTTGCCTACCGAGCTTGGCTGCACCTTCAATTCGACGAAATATCATTCCACGTCTTTCAACCGCTATGAGACAGCGAGACCTTCGATGAGCCGCACTTTGTGAGAGGGACGCGCAGGTATAACACGATGATGTTTGCAATTGGACCTCGAAGCTTATGATGAGACTCTCACTCGTTCGAGCCCCAAGCACGACACGTCGCGGTGGCGTCCCGAGGAACAAAAAGCCGAGTAACGACGATCACACAAAGGACAATCGATGCTTTTCTCTCTCTCTGGATTTTCACTGATATCCGTCGCACTGATTTCACACGCTACGAATATGTATCACGCTCAAAACACCCGTATTTATAACCGACAAATTACGCGTTCGATTCGATGCGTGTGTTTTGTTTTATAACGCGATATACAAAGGTCGTCCGTTTCTTCACGTTGTCCGCCCAAACAAGAATCGTACTCGCGTCTATCTACGTCCGTACGTCGCGGGCGCCGATGGCGGAATGAACCGGTGGCGCCGCGAGCGCCGACACAGGCGCCCTCGTGAACTAACCCGCCTCTTCTACTGACACAAGCATAACCTCTTACCAATACGATAGACCTACACTCATCGATGCCAGAAATACGCCGCACGAATACATGGAAAATGAGTAGGATCGTACGACAGCTACACTCCGCCGAATCTATAATGGATATTCGCACCGACGGACCACCTGGCCCACCTCCCCTCGCTACAATATCTAACGGGTGTCCATCGATTTATAGCGATACGAACAATGGACAACTAATACATATCGTGTAATATGCCTTGCGTTTTTTCTGGCACAGTATATAATTTGAACAGAGAATTACAGTGCTTTTCGATCGTATTCACATTCTTACGATAATTTATTTTACAATAATATTTTTCTCTTGTTCAAATTAATTGAATCGAAGTATTATTATACAATTAATTAAATTTAAGAATGTTCTTTATGTGATGATTGATATGTAAAAAATTCGAATAAACATCGTAAAATATTAATATTAAAATTATGATTTTTTTGTATGAAATACGACAAAGTGTATAATAATGCTTATTAAATTGAAGATAGATAAAAATATTGACTCGATGATTTAAGAAAAGTGCTGTGTACCTTTCAGTTATTTTCCTTTGGGCAACGACACATAAACGGATTATTGCTATAAGCACGGATAACTGCGATAACGTTGATACAGTTACCTCGTTACCCCTTCTGTCGTAATCGTAATAAAACCTCCACTGTTCTCGAACTCTGCTCTCTGTAACTACGTTAATTGGCCTCTGAACAGCCTGTACGGTCTGCACGACCCAACGAACTAACGGGTGTCTATTTTTTAACCGATTCGATTCCTCGATGAACACCTCTTGCCAGACTCGCATTCATACTTCATCTTGTTTTGAGCATCGATGTATTCCATCCACCTCCATCTTAAATATCAATATATAATCATTAAATCGCTACTATCCGCACAGATTTACCACGTCACGTATGATTATGTATTTCCACGTCAGCTATCGTAATATGCAATTAGTTGGATCGCGTAATAATACGTTTCCTTATTTACATCTCGCTGAAGTTGATGCAGAATAGCAAACGGAGGAAAAGAGCTAACGCGCATGCAACTATGTATATCTCTTCCTTCCGATGTAATCTTGGAAATAGAGGGACTTTGAGGAAACTCATTACAACTACTCGCACTCTGTCGTCGTTATTCTCGTCTTTGTTGTGCTCACTCGAGGGCATTGGTGGACGCTCATTTCTTATCCGAAGAAAGAGAAGTGATTGTCTTAGTTCCATTCGGATTACAACGGGCATTGCCAATATCCGTTAAGATAATTCTCTGATGTATACACGTGTATACGATCGAGAAATTTTCTTATGATTTTAATGTAAGTAATCGAGAATTTATTCGCATTATATTAATAGTATTCGTAATTCTATGTATTATTTTGATTATAAAATATTTAATTAATGTATGGTGAGAAATTTCATTTTGCTGATAAAAATCGACGCTCGTTTACGAATTAACTAAAACTAGTCAATCGGTAATTATTACCATTTACTAATCATTCTTTCATATGCAATTTCATTTTAATACAATTTCATTTTGATACGCATATTAAATGAAATTCGTCAAATCAAAGCGGCATTCACAAAAATCCCATCGTCTATCTTATCATGATGCTCGCATTTCGTTCGTGTGTTCAACTTCGTCATCGTGTGTCGTATTAAAAGTATTGGAGGACAGTCGTTTCCCATCTAAAGAAAGAGAGAAGTCGTTGGTGTTCGGTCGCGTACCTCGCAAACCACAATGCGTAAAGAAAGAAGAAAAGGAAAAGGGGGAGAGAGAGAGAAAGCAAAAGACACAGCGAGAGCGAAAGGGAGAAGAAAAGTTCCTCGATGCCGCTTGCTAGACGATGGAAGGGATACTTGGAGTTGGGAGGGAGAAGGTAGAGAGCAGTGGACGGTGGAAGGAGGCGACGAAGAGGGGGAGGAAAGAAGAGAGAGAAAGGGAAAAAAGGCACGTTGTCCAAGTAGATGCGATACGCGCCGAAGATCGTACGCAATGCCTGTGGCTATCTAGCTTAACTTGTGAAAGCCTAACGAATGTTCTCTTCTTACCATGTATGTGAATTTCTGTCGCTCGCGCGACCCGCAGCCAGACACCTGCGCGAAATAATGTCTCGTAATAGTTTTTGCACGAACTTTGCGATCAAACTGATCCGTAATTTTTAATAGTTTTTAACCAGGTAAGATCAAAATGCATACAAAAAAAATAAAATCACTGTGATTTACGTGAAAATACATATCTATAGATAGCATATGTACATTCGTTGAATATTTTTCTTTGGATATGTACATATATATATTATGTATGTTTGTGCATGTTTACGAGCAAAACTTCTCTGGTTCACGAAACTTGTAAATATGAGATTTATAGTCAAGCGGAAAGTAAATACTTTCAAGAATAACTAGGCATTAAGATTTGATAACTTTCAAGCCGATCTATTCAAAAATATGTAAATATATATATTTACATAATCAGATGTTGATGTTGTTACTTGACACATGTAATACATAATAAAAATTGTGTTAAAAATTAATGAAGATTGATCCCGTTGAGAGAGAGAGAGAGAGAAAGAGAACGACGTGAATATATTTATTGTAACCTTGACACAGTTTCGGAATCCAAAGCCTCTTCCTAGTTTCTAGGGAATCTCATACTTCAAAGTTCACCTTCGAAACAAGACAGTTTTATCGCTAATGCGCTTTGCACCTTGAAACATATGTTCTTCGAAATACTCCTGCGATGCAGGAGTTATATATCGATGCTGGGTAACATTGTAATACGATACACGATGATATTTCATCTACTTTGCGGGGAGTGTGTAATATGTACACATATATGAAAACCGGTGGAATACACGGAACGAGTAAAGTGTAGAAAGACAGATAGAATCTGCGTTGATCACGTCGATCTGTGAAATCGTGTTAAATTGTCATTTATATTTCGGTTTCTAGATATCTACTTACAAAATAATCAATTTTAATGTTAAATCGCGCAAAAATTACATATATGTGTTTACTTACCTATGTGATCAAAAATAAAACAGATCAAAATAAGATCTATCAAGAGCATAGAAATTTTTGTTATATAAAAAAAAGAGAAAAAAGCAATATTCGACAATATTACACGATGATGACGATAGTAGCTGGCTTGCAATTTACAACGACGAAAAACGATTTCGAGGCGTGGAGCCACGTTGCCGTAGCTGCGTATGGATCGAGCTTTAGTAGTGGACGGTCTCGCGGATCTCTTTGTGCAACACAAGGGCCGCAGGGCCATCTTCTTTCTCTTCTTTGGACGGCCTCTGATATGTACCTACTCCCCTCTTTCTTTACTGCTTTCACATCTTCCTTCTTCTTCTTTAGCAACAGAGCGGCGGCGGCAGCAGCAGTAACATCTCCTCTGACGCCGCTCCTCTGTCCTCGCGACGAGTCATCTCGTTTAGGTCGTGCAAGCCTGCAGGGGGAATGAGGAGGACTCGATGGCGCGCGGAGACGCCGGGCACTCAAGGAGTGGGGGAAGGGGATCGCTAGCTGTGGCGCAGGGAAGAGAGGTAGGAAGGGCCGATGAGCCAAAGAACGAGGAGAGGAAACGAGAAGAGAGGCGACAGGGTCGAGGGAGAGTAGCTACGGGACAGAAGGATATATGGCTGTGTATTATGTACTCGGGACCCGTGTTACATACGCCTCCGTTTCTCCATGTATACGTAAGCGAGCAGGTGTGCGTTTTCTTCTGTGTGTTTCATACATGTGTTGGTTCGGGCGCGCACATATACCATCGTATCCTGATGCGGTGTACGAAAGTGGGTGCGAGCAAAGGCTCACTTCTCACGCGAGTTTCTTAACCAGCTCGCATCGAAGATGTGGCGAACATGGAATCACGCGACTCACGTAAAAAATGATCCTGCGATCCTGGCGCGGAAGATGGAAGAACGGAGTGAGAGGATGGTGGCAAGAGATGGGATAATGGCACGCCGAATGGATGACGCGTACAAGAATGGAGATTCGAGCAGTGTTCGTAGGTGGAGTAGAGCGGAGAACAGTATCAGACAAATTGCAACTGATAATTATCAGCATTGCTGGACAGAGATATGGGTAGGCTTGAGATAAACTGACAAATTTTTGACAAATACAGAATTGAGATTGGTGGAAATAGTTTGAAAGTACTTGATTCGATTGAATGATCGAAATTGATAGATTTTTGAACTAAAAAGCTATTGAACATTTTATTAGATTAATAATATATGATTAATAATATAAATATTACAATATGACAGATATATTAATACGCGAATTTTAATTATATGATTTTTTTATAAATGAAATATCTTGAAAAATCTGTTATGAATATACGAATATATAGTATATATATACTTTTAAAAATATATATGTTTTGTTTCAATAAAAGGTATTTTCAAAATATTCACAATCGATTGTAAGTTAATACTATATATGTACAATATTGTTTATTTTATAAAATTCTTTTAATAGCAATCGATATTTAATTCAATTTGGATTAATGAATTACAATTTTGCATGATTTTTAATGAATTATAGTTTAAATATTAACAAAAAAATAAATAATTAACATTATAAGACATACAGCGAACTCTAGTGATCAGAATCATTAACATGTTTCATTCCACCAGAATCCGATAATATCGACTAAAGGTAATATAAAACTTTACCACATTTTGACAAATACATAGCTGAAAAATAATTATGATCATTATTATTATTTGTTGTATATTAATCATACTTCAATATAATTATTATTATTAATATAATTTACATAGATAATTTTAATACTTTAATTATACAATATGTACTTAAGGATTTTTATAATATGTCTTTAATACAAATTTATACTTTATTAATATTAATATTTATTATTAATTATCATCAATTATTTGACAATTATTATTAATTATCATAAAATATTTGATATGAAATTTATAAAAAATTTATAGTTTCATATGATTACACTATTGTTATAGATTTGGATAAAGAGTTAATGATTTTTTTTCCTTTCCAAATGATATCCATGCTAGTATTGGAAAGTTTACAATCATCCAGAAGGTTATTACTACTATTTTATTATATATCTTTCGTATTATAAAACCAATATATGGTTTATCTAGAAATAATTTCATTAAAATTAGAATTTTAGTTGTATAGTTTTTAAATTTTTAAAAAGCAAAACAATCTTACTTACCGTACATATATATTATAAATTGACGGTATTTCAAATTCAGATACGAGTACCATGAGAGAGGTTTCTTATCTAGAAAAAAAATTAATCAATTAATTATTTTTGAATAAAAATAAAACAACGAAATACATTTTCACTCATACTAACATTTTAACCCTGTCAAATCATATGTTAAATACAAGAAAGTGTCATGATTGATCGATACATCCATGTACCAAATTCCTTTCGTTACATTCGTTACATATTCCATAAATTTTGGATGCTGGTCGTACAAGTGTTTTGCTATTATCTCATTTTGTATTCTTTTACATAATTCTCTCGTTTCCGCTATTGTTTTTCTACAAATATTCATTCTAAAAATATGGAAATAATTATTAAATTATCGTCAAACGTGTAATGTATTTATCATGTTAAATATACATACATAAAATGTTTTGTTAATATATTTACCTATTTGATATGCCCAATAAATATCCTATAACTTGCCAATAATGATTAAAACCTAACATATATTTTTCAGTATTTGTCATTCCCAACTTTTCGGGAACCAAAAAGACATATCCAATGAAACCGAATTGTGTAATTGCCATATCTTTTTGATATATTCCATTAAGACCTTTCTGAATTCTTTTTTTACTGGCATTAGAATGCCTCCACCGAATGGCATTTATTGCTTTGAACCACCTTGAATTAATAAATTCCATGGAATGTATGTATTTTTATTTAGCATAAATTAATAATATTTATTAACTCACAACGAATCAGGGCTTAACAATTCCGTTTTATGGAGTGCGTATATATGTAATATTGTTTGGGCGTATCGTTTGAGAGATAGAGGTACCGTAATATTATTTTTCGAATCTACAAGAACCTGAAATGTGAATAAATTAAATTTCATCATTATATCTATTTTATACGAATATAAAGATTTTGATAAATTTTATTAGTTTGTTTGCTTTTCGACAAACATTAGAGAAAAGACGAGAAAATTCTTTTATATCTAATTAAAATAATAAAACGTTTCACAATATCGAAAAATATAGTAAAATTAAATTACTAATATATAAATATAATTTTTAGAATTTTTAAAATTTTTAGTTTTTGAAAAACTTTCTCTGTTAGATTTGTTAAATTTCTGATATATAATAAAAAAATATGATTTATAAATAATTCATTTTTCTTATTTCTTCGAAACGTTTAAGAAAAAATCAACCGATATTCATTCAAAATACATTACCTCCAATATATCTGGGATGGCTAATACCGCTATTAAACCTGATAGATTTGCATTGACCATTGCTAGTAAGTAATCCATACAAAGTTGTTGACCTCTAAAATTGAAATTTCCATTTATTAATTTTATATATGATTATATTATTTATTTAATTTTTTCTTGAACTTACTTTTTGAATAATTTTTCATCGTACCACTCAGGTAAATTATCTGCTTTCACTTTTACAAAATTAGAATCAATTTCTTCTTTACAATTTAAAAGCAATTGAAAATGTTCGTCTACCGTTGCTGGTTGAACTGATAATAATTAAATTTTTTTATTTAAACTTTAATAATAAATACATCAATATACATGAAATATATACTTGTAAAATGTTATGGAATATACGAGAAATATATCGGTGAGAAATGAAAATTAAAAATAATAATAAAGAAAAAAAGTTGGACGAATTATGTGCAATTCTAAAAAAAGAAATTTTTAAATAAATATTTACCGTCATAGATATGTTCTTTATCTGTCATGATTTCTCGTTCAATGATCACTTTCAAACAAAAATTTTATCATATCACTTTTGATCAAAGATATATTATAATTATATAATTTATATTAATATATAAAATATAATATATAATTATATAATTTTTTCATATTTAAAATCAAATTAGAAATAAAAATTGGAGTTAAAAACTTGTTTTAGATTTCAATGACACAAAAACATGGTCTATACTGTGCCGTGAATGGAGAGTGACTGGATTAGTTGACTATAATATACTGTTAAATTCAGTTACTCCTTCCTTGAAATACCACCACTTACTATTTTCACTACAAATTATCTTTATCTATTCATCCATCTAATCGAAATAATTATACACATGTATATTATACATATGTAATTATATACATTTATAATTATAAATAATTTTAATTTATAATAAGATTAAAAATAATAATTAGTTATAATGATTAGTAATAATTAATAATTACATTAGTCCTGTTACAGATATGAAGTTTTATATTTAATTAAAATAATATTAAATTCGGACGAGATATAAAAAACAAAAAATTCTAAAAATAATTACATTTTGATTGGATAAAAAGATCGATAGAATGATACTATTTGTTATTCTTTATCTTGCTTTATTTATTTTAATCTTTAAAATTACTTCTTAATTTATTATATTTTGTTACGATGAATATGAAACATAGAAAAAAAGAGAACATTTTTTTTTCTTCTATTTTATATTTTTATTCTGAAAAATCGAATTGCAATTTCAAAAATAATTCAACACTAAAAAAGTTATTTCTCTTTTTCAAGATTTACAAAATTTGAATTTAAAATTTTATTTTGAAATTTATTACAAAAGGTAAAAGAAAATTACAACAGCTATTATAGGTATTATATTTATACTAATATGCATTCATAATACACTAATTATTTATGTATTGATATATGGTTCATAATACATAGATGTTTATATTATTCATGTATAAAATTAAATATCAAAGAATTGCAGAATTGTGCATTTACGTATATATATATTATATAACCAATTTTAATTTGTTAAAAGAATAAACAATGAATAGCAATTTTACAAGACATAATTTAATGCACATTCAAGTAAAACAATTTCGAAAATAAAAAAGTATTCATTAGCTAAAATTATTTTTTACTTATCAACATACTTCCAACACTTCCAAAATATATATAAATTTTTTCTCTAACATTTGCATTTCTTCATTGAATAATTCTGAATCTTAAATTGTTAATAATTCAATAAATATATATATATATATTTTTAACATTCTTTTATACAGAAAAAAAATTAAAAATCATGATTATGTTATGATTATATAATGTAGTCGATAATAATGAACCAATATTTATCAATTTTCATTGTACTCGATTAAAATATATAGATTTATCACATATTTATCTCGTAGATTTATCGTAAAAATCATATTATGATCTTTAGAAATATAGAAAATATAACTTATATTTCAATGGCATATAATAATCTTTATCTCGCATTTACACATAATATGCATATTACTTTTCAATCAATCCGTAATTGAATTAACAATAACTGAAAAAAAAAATAATTATTGGAAAAAATAAAGCGACAACATCGAAATATGTATTATATAAGTATATATATACAAATATTGTATACAATAAATAGGTATACAATAATTTAAATAATTTTAAATTGAAATTAAAATTAAATTAAAATTAAATTGAAATTAAATTGAAATTAAATTGAAATTAAAATTAAATTAAATAATTTTTTCATTAAACTAATCATAAAATAGCCTTGAAATCAATTAGCACATTGAATATATTTTTCTAGTCACGTATTTATCTATGAATCATGTTTTCTATCTCGAAGAACTCGAAGGACGGATATTTTTCCAACGATATGTTTCAATTCTAAACAAAATACCAGACTAGCTATAAAAAATCCGACGAGTAGGAATGAAAATCCGGCGCCAAGCGGCATCAATCCAAGAACTTGTACGCTTCCATCATATCTGTCACGTTCAACGAAAACTTCACGAAAATTATAATTACCTCGTCTTCGTATGACATCACGTAAATGCCAAATTACAATACCGGTCTCCTTCAACCATAGAATCATCTATATATGAAAAAATACAAATTTACAAATACAACTTACGTATGTAACGCGCGTGAAAATTTAAAAATTTAAAAAATTTAAAAATTTTAAAAAAACTATAGAAAAAAATTGCAATAAAAAATTATCTTTACTTTATTTATAGGCTTTAGTAACCGTGGTTGAATCGCGAAAGAGGCATAAAAGTGTCCCAACGATTCTCTCATCAATCTATAATTCTATAATCATTTCAATTAATATTTTTAATAGTAAAGTACATCATATATCATATAATCAACACGTTCATTATTCTTTTTCATGATTACCTTGAGACTTTCAGTTGTTATATAATCGTTCGGAATGAAACACGTTTCGATTATTTTGCCCAGAATTGCATAATTACCTTCCATTAAAAATCTCTCCAATTGCGTATTATTTTCTATTTGATAATATCTGTTTCGCAATTGAGCCGAGTGTGGATCCTAAATTGGTTATGGTTTTTTTTCTTATAACTTTTAAATTATTTTTTCTCTCTTTCTCCCTCCTCTTTTTTTTTTCATCACGAATCACTTTCACATTTCACAACTTACGCTAAGATCAAAGTAATCGTTAAACGGTGGCGGTTGACCAGATTTCCCCCATGATAAATTCGCCTCGATGAATTGCTTGAATGTATCGATCCTAGAGATACACTGATACTTAGTATGTGAAAATAGGATTTTGATAGGATTGTTTATCGTTAAACGAGTAACTCAAATTGATTGAACGGATGAAATTGTGCGAGGAGTGTAAAAAATAACGAGAAGAGAAATGTGTGAACGTTCTACTAGTAGAGTAAAAACGTGTATATAAATGGTTGTTATTGTTAAAAAGTTTGAATCGTTTTCGAAATTGTAATATAATAATATCTTTTTTGCTTTTAATGATATATATTATACAATAAATTCTTTTCGAATTTTTTTTTTAAATCATTAATATCTTTAAACTTGTAGATCAAGGAAACAACAGAGAAGTTATTAATCTTCTGGATACTGCATGAGAAGTTTGAATATTAAAAGAAGGGATGATACAATGCTTCTTTATGTATTTATGTAAGTAGTTTTTCTAATATTTGTTATATCATTAAAAGTAGAAAAAAAAATATTATCTTTCTTCAATCGAGAATAATTATATAAAGTTTTATTTATTTAAAACTGTTTACTCACCAAATAGCCTTATTTAGTTCTACGCATATATAATGATACTTTTATTTTTGCTTTGATCCCATACCTACTTTCGTATTCCCAAGTTGAAAGTCTAGCAGCAAGACTACTGCAATATGCAGCAATTATTAACCAGCCTACAGTCTGCCAAAGAAGTATCTGTACTCTGTTCGGTACAACAGTCCTTGGCACCGAGCTGCTTAACAAATATCCAATTAAATCGATGAAAGTAATTAGAAAATTTCGATATCCTGGAAAGTATCATTAATTAGAAAATCGTGGCAAGTAAAAAACTGTTGTTTCTCTTTTCTTTTTCTTTTCTTTTCTTTTCTTTTCTTTTTTTTTCTTCGTCGAAGAAACGACGAATTCAAGAGAATTTCTCAAAGCTTTTTTTTTTTTTACGTTTTGGAAATTTAGAGTCGATCCATGAACGAACGTAAGTGTAAAGGCTGTGCAGGAGCAACGCGGAGAGAAGCAAGCACCAAATTTTCTTGGAAAACGGTTTTTTCAACGCCCAAAAACTTGAGGTTCGATGTGGACGCGGCACCAAGAAATGGAGATACACATCGTACCAAGGTATCGACAATGTAACGAATCTATTCTGATCCAATGTCACCCAAATGCTAGCAAACGCGATATCCACCTTGGGATGAAACGGGGATGACGAAGGGTATACCAATAATCTTTTTTTAATTTATTCTTATTGGTGAAAAAATTAGATGTACCTTTTGATCGATTAACATTTGTATGATACCGCCAATCCAATACGTTTCGTTGAATCGTTTCCCATATCTAAAATCAACGGAACATTATTTTTACAATAACGATTTTGTAAATATATTTTATTCAAACGCTTGAAGAAATCGAAAATTAAGAATTAAGAATAAGATAAAAATTGATAAAATTGATTATTCGAATGTTTATATTTACGTGTAATTTCCCTCTGGTTTTCTTATGGTCCACGTAAAATTTAATTTTTCCGCCATTATTAAGAACAATCTCATTTCGATACCGTCCCAGTCCAAATCTGTATTTTTGAAAAAAATATTTTTATCATTCGAAAGAGTAGGATCGAATCATTCGATATTTATTCACCGTTATCCATTGCGTACACTTCAGCTTCGAACCCATTGATCGTTTTCCGAATTGTATGGTTCAAGTAAGTCATGGGAGGATTATAAATACTGCAAACTTGTAATTCTTGCCCGCGAAAATTAATATTCTCGTCGATCTTTATCTCTTCGTATCTTTTTCAATTCAGCAAATAAAAAGTCAATGAATCAATATTGAGTATCATATTTCTTATGTTTAATTATTTATACTATGTATATATTGACACTACCTATCAAATTTAACAAATACTCGCGGATTCAAATAATTGTCGGATAATTTCCATATACCCGACATAGAAATAATATTTACACTTGCAATTCCATAAATGGAATTATCAAGAATGTTAGAGTCTATAGAAATATCATTATCCACAATGATTAGAATTTCTGTGTTCCACAATAAAGACGGTATTCTGTGACAAAGCAATAATATTTTTATTAAAAAAAAAAAAGAAAAAGAAAAAAACGAACTCTATATCCACAAAAACACAGCATCATTTCACTTTCTCACAAACTCCATAATTTCGTCGTCATACGATCCTAACAAAAGATATCCGTTACATTCTTGCTCGTATTCGTTCGTGTTCCGTTTCAAGAAATAATCGTAAGGATAGATGGTTCTGAAGCGATCGAAAAATATTTCCGAATCTTCCGTTGAATCTGAATAAAAATTTCTGTAGGTCAATTTCTGGGAAAAAAAAAATTCCCCAAGAAATTCAAAAAAAAAAAAAAACAATTTTCGAATTCGATTTCACTAACTAACCGCTTAAAAGGACGTTGCAACATTTAGAAAAGGAAAATGACAAATTGATGATCTCTGTAAAATTGTGATCTGTGATCCATGACTTGACATTCGATGCTAATAATAAATCTTCTCTGAAACTTATTACCGACGAAATGATCGTTACGAGACTAAGAATAAATATATAAATCTTCATAATAAATTTTGATCATTCGTAACTTGGAGATATTTTTTTATCGTTTGATTAATTTCTTACGCACAAATACTTGATTACGAGTTCACGGCGACGTCCATTTTCGATTTTCTCTAGTTCACCATGTTCACTTGCGACGAGTAGACCAGTATATGAAGCCAGTGTAACCAACTTGATTACCAATGTGACTCTTCAAGATGTTAGATCTATAATTTGACTTGAGGGAACGACATAAATATATATGTAATGTTTGTAGATTGATAGATAGAATGATATATATGCAATTTAACTGTTCGAGTATATATAGAAATATACGAATAGAAATATTCAAGGTGCAGTTTGATGAGAGATAAATGTACGAAAGGAATATCGTGTAAACAGAATTAAAACCCACACATAGTTGATACAAAACACGTAATTATGACCGAGTTTCAAGGCTCTTTTATGGTTTCGTTGATATTTAATTGACGATGTCTGAAATATTAATCGATACGTCTCGTATACGAAAGGATAATCTAACGAAATGACATTACATACTCGTCATGAGAAACGTTCGTTTCTTATCGTTCGATGAAACTCTTTTTTTATTATCATTCTCTTTATGTATATATATATATTTTCACTCAATATTTGCTGATTAAATATTCAAAGAAAAAGCAGCAATATTTATATTCTAGAAATTAAATATTAAATATAGATTGTTATAATTATACGTATAGTTAGAGATATTTATTAAATTAATTTAATTGATATCGAATTAATTTTAAAAGAAACATATTATCGAAATTATCATTATTCAACACTTTTGAACATGCTTTTTTTTTCATATTCTTATTTGCTTCGTAATGATAAAAGAAAATGAGTTTCGTCGGGAATAGACTTCGTACATGATATTATCTTTCTTTATTTCGCAAGCTATTCTATTTCGCGAAATGAAAATTTTAACAAATTAAAGATGATATCTAAAATTGTAATTATTGCATTGTATTATATGATATATTATTATATATTAAATTAATTAATTATATATTGTTATTATATTTTTATTATATATCACTTACCTTGATATACATTGATATATCAGAGAAGTTATATGTAAATTTATTTGATTGATAAAGCTTAATCGCTTATATTATTCATGAACCGATCATTTACGTAAGAAAATAGATTAATGTTTTTTAAATTTTATACCGAGTCAAACTTTTAGAAAGCATTATACTCTGTTTACCATTAAACGTACTATCCTTTTCACGAATATATGTATACGAAATTTTTCTGACAATCATCGCTTCAAACAATGATTATACGCGATAGGTATTAAAGAAGAGAAAGTAAAGAAAAAAAGGAGAATCAAAACTATACGTGTAACAAGTAATTCTTTGTAATGAATATTTTCAATTTACCCGTTATTTGTAACATTGCAGGTAATTTTTACATTTATTTATTAAAGAATTATGTTTGATTATTATTAATTTATTGCATAATTCAGGAAGAAGATGTTTTTCTCGAATTGGTTTCATCGGATTGGGCAATATGGGTAGTCAGATGGCAAGAAACATTTTAAAGAAGGTAAATTATTTATAATAATCACCTATCAGTCATTTAAAAAATCTTTAAAAAGTCATTATATAAAAGAAAAATCGATAATCATCAAGACTTTTTTTTTATCGCAACAAGCAAGAACAGAAAATATGAATAATTATAATAAAATCTAATATAAAATTAAAAAAAATGTGAACATATATATATATATATTAATTTTTATATTACAGGGATACAAATTAATTGTCTTCGATGTTAACGAATCAGCGATGTCCAGTTTGACAGATATAGGTGCTGACAGAGCTTCTAGTCCTTCTGAGATGGCAAAAGATGTTGAAGTGATCGTTTCAATGTTGCCATCTAATCAACATGTTCTGGATGTTTACAATCTTAAAAATGGTCTATTGAGGTAAATAAGTAGTTGCCTTAAGCATATTCTGTCTTTATCAACCGAATTATCTTCTAATAAAAAATGATCTCTCCTCTTCTCTTTCAGTTCAGCAAAAAGGAACAGTTTTCTGATCGATAGTAGTACAATAGATCCGTTTGTATCTCAAATGTTGGCCAAAGAAGCTAAAAAATTGGACCTTAATTTTTTAGACAGTCCAGTATCCGGAGGTAATGATATATATATAAAACAAATTATTTATTGTATTTAAAATATATGATTTTCCATATCAATCTTCTTAAAAATGTAATTTCTTTTAAAGGTATAAATGCAGCCAAAGATGGTACATTAACATTCATGGTTGGAGGTTCCAAAGAAAATTTTGAACTTGTCAAGACTCTTCTCAATTGTATGGGATCCAGAATAATACATTGTGGAGATGTGGGGATGGGACAAGCAGCAAAATTGTGTAATAATATGCTTTTAGGTATTAGCATGATTGGTACTGCTGAAGCTTTCAATCTTGGGCAAAAGTAAGAAATTAAAGGCAAAAATAAGGCACATGATATGTTATAAGTGTGTATGATATATTATAAGTGTAATGATTTCTTAATTTTCAGATTAGGTTTAGATTCCAAAATTTTAACAGATATTATCAATTCGAGTAGCGGGAAATGTTGGTCTTCCGAGCTGTACAATCCTGTTCCAGGTATTCTTAAAAACGTACCTAGTTCTAAAAACTATGAGGTATTTAATTACAATTTATTTTTTCCTTTCTTTTTTTTTTTTTTTAATATATAATATTCGTTTAATTGATGGATTTAATGGTTTTAATTATAGGGTGGTTTTGGAGTGACTTTAATGGCCAAGGATTTAGGACTAGCACAGTCTGTTGCAAGTAAAGTAGAAGCAACTATTCCCTTAGGTTCTTTAGCGCATCAAATTTATAGAGCAATTATCGTTCAAGGATTTGCAAAGAAAGATTTTAGTTACGTTTATCAGTTTCTTAAAGGTTAAAAATAATTTTAAAGTTTATCAGTAAACTCGTATTAGTAAAATAATTTTAAAGTAAAAGTTAATAATATAACGATATACTATTTATTATTTACTACTATTATTATTATTAATATACGATTTACTATTATATATTTTAATAAATAAATTTTTTATATATATTGATTATTTAATTTAGAATTTCTATAATTGTATTTTTTATGTAAATATTTTTATATATTAATCTATTTATATATATATATATATATATATTTATTGCTTAAAATATGATATTTTTACTATTTGAATATTATTTTTATAAATTTATAGTAAAAACAATTTTTTATTTTTATCGAAATTTAACATGAATGTATGTGATAAAATTAAAATATTATTAAATACTTTTCCTTAACCTTCAAACTTTTAATTTTAATTTTTAAATATGATAATTTGATAGACATAATTTAATAGAGTTAATTTGATAGAGTGCGCTACAGAACAGAACAATTATAAAATGTCGGTAACTAATCAAGAAATAAATTAAACTTCTATATTATATTTTTAAAATACATAAAAAATTTATATAAATATATAATATATAAAATAAAATAATAATAAATTGTTTTAAATTAACGTGGTTTTCATTGCACATTTTAGTTTTCTACTATATCGACTTTATCTTATCGATATTTATTTATGTTGCTTTATAAAGTTATTTGTATTTATTATCATTAATCAGATAATCATTAAAATTAGCTTACGTATTAACTGAAATCTTTATATTAAATTTTAGACACGAAAATTAAATTATTGATACTTGTAAGTAGAATGCGTAATTATATTGATTAGCGCAGTATATTGAATCTTTTACTGATTTAAAAATTTTCCATATATACAATATAAATATATTAATTGGAACTATACCATATAATTAAATGTTGCATATTATATATATTTCAATATACGGAAAATACTTTAAAAAAAAATGTATCATCAATGAATGATTTTAAATTATCTGGATAACTTTTACTTGTTCTGTATTATCGACACATTGCACAAAAAACAACTATATTCAAAACAATATTTTTACTCAATTTATTCAGGCAAAAAAAAATTATTATATGATTTATTTATAATTAATAGGAAATTTCTTAAAGAAAATAAGGTAAATATAATGAAAAATATGGCAAATATAAATATTTTATCACCTTTTTGACTAGCGTAGTATACCACCATTACTGTCACTCAAGGAGTTTTTGTAGCTAGATGAGGACGAGAGGGCAGTGCAGTTTAGTGCGGCTCTGTGGCACCCTTGCAGTTTCGACTTCGAAGTTTTCCGCTGGCGTGTATTATTCTTTATCGTAACGATTGTTGTCGAAAACGTGCTTTGTTATTAATTTTTTCTAACCGTCTCAATACGAAAGACCGCGCGGATGTGTCGTTAGTGTGCACGTGTTCTTTACGCTCGCGCAGTGTTTCGTAAAGAGAAGAGGCCAAGATACATACGTACGCGGAACTGCAGCTGAAAGGGAGGAAAAGAGAAGAAACACAACGAAGAAGAAAAGGAAGAAGTAGAAGATGAGCAAGACGTGCGCCCGCTGCGAGAAAACGGTCTACCCGATCGAAGAGCTCAAGTGCCTCGACAAGGTATATTACATTTCTTTCTACATTTGTTACGGAATTTTCAAAGTTTTTCTACGTTTTCTCATATCTACATATCAATTATTTCGTTATATCTCATAACAATTATTTCAATCGTATGTAATCTGTCATAAAATTTGAATGGGATAAAATTCGTATTTATTTAATTTAATAGAACAAATCTCAAAACAAATTATAAAATATTGTGTTAACGATGCAAATGAATTCATTTCGTATCACATAGATTTCTCGGATTTATGATTTATGATTTTTGTGCGGTACAATTATTTTTCACTTTGGATAACAATAATCACACTCTTCAAAGCAAGATAAGATTTTCCGTATAGATAACGTTTTATCTAATATTTAGATTGTAGATTATTGTCTTTAAAAGTTTTTTCTTTGCATCTTGAAAATTTTCTGCTCTTATTTTATTCATATCCCACAAGAATGATCTCTGTAAACGAGTAGCGTGAAACGGTTCGGAATTTTTTGCAACAGATCGTAAGATGTACCGTTCTCGTTTAGTTCCGCTTAGTGAGGCGTGCTCTTCCATTCGGCATAATTGTCTGTGTCGTTCCGTCCATCCACGCTAGCATACAACATATTCTCTGTTCTCTGCTCGATTCGGCCAACATTTTTCCATCGAAAACGCCGCATTTCTTCATAATACATTTATGTTTCATACGTAGTATTTTCATCGAATTCATTCTTAATTTAGATTTTCTTATTCGAATTAATAATTAATCTAGATAAATGTAATTGTTTTCTGAAAAATATAAAAACTTGTGTAAAGTTAATTCTTAGCGAATAATTTATTTTCGTATGTATATAAAAATGAGATATTTTTCGAGACTATTTAATCAATATTATTATTATATATAACCAAAATTATTCGTAACAAAGTAATATCGTTAAAATTATTTCAACAAAGTTATTCAGAATAATACATACGATAGGCTTTAGAAAATTACACGTGCCGTGTTCATTCCTATCGATATTAATCTTGTGAAAGATCGATAAATATATTTAATTTTATTATGTGTTACATTAACATTTGCATTTTATTTATTTATAAATTGAATTTGTAAAATAATTGAAAATATCACGACTTCCCGCCGTTTAATCATATCCAATAAGATTATAGACGTAGAAATACGTAGCAGTTATGATTTATTTAACAAACGCGAGTCCGTGTTAACGAGCCTTAAATTGCGTGGGCGGCATTTAGCACCGGAAAACGAACCATAGGCCGGCAGAAAAGACTCGACCTCCTAAATTTGGACGCATGAGATGCGCGATCTCTCCACGTTGGTTTTCTAAATTTTCTTTTCACATCCTTCTCTCCTCTAAGTTCATATATTTTTAGCACTTTCTGTGGGTCACGGTTAAATCTTCATCTATTAACTTTTCTAAACGATGAATGTGAATTTAAATAAGCTTGTCAACTCTTTAATCTCATCGAAGTTAGTTAAAACTAAAAATTATTTGAAATGTTGAAAATGTAGGAATTAATTTTATTAATTTATCAATATTTAATCATTTTTAAAAATACAAAATACAAAATATCAAAATTTTGTCTAGTGTGTCAAAATGTCTAATATTGATTCTGATAAATGTACATATAAGAAACAATATGAATTCTATAATTTTTTTCTTCTTGTGCGTTTTATTATTTAATGGCGATCATTTTGAAATACAGTTCCAAAAATTTTTTTTTTACACGTCAAAAATCGTTGAAATCGCAGAAGACATACTACCTTAACCTTCAACCTGTAGAATAGAAGAGCAGTAGTAAGAATAATCTCGTTCAAATCTGAACGAACGAAGGCAAACTACTAGAATTGGATCTACCCGCGAATAATTATTTCTTTGTAAGATTATAGTCCGTTACCGCGCTCGCTGATTTTTCCTCTCTCCGTGTGCGCGTGCGCATATCTCGCCTTCTCGTTATTCGCAGTCTGCTCGCTCTTGTGAATGGCGTGTATAGAAACACTTTCCTCTCTCTTTTTCATCTCCCTTTCTCGTTCTCTCACGCTCTCCTGTTTCATCTCTCCTTTTTCATCTTTATCCGGTGTTCTCCACCCGTAAAGAAACCTCGAGTACGGAGGACAACGCGCACGGATCAAAGCGAGCAGCGAGAACGTTGCGCAGTCGACGGGGACGAATTAAAGCGCACGAAGGACAATTAACGTGTACCGCGTTCCTCTAATCCGGAGAAATTTTAAATTATGCGATTGTCTAGACGAGCGGTACTTATTTTTTTTCTTTCGTAATACGACAGCGAAATATTTAAATATAACGTTAAAATAACGACAAAGCAATTTTATTGTTGAAAGATTGAATTTCGTTCGGCATTTTTTATTCGTAATTTAAATATTCGCGTAATATAATAGAATATTACATTGCAAAAACATATCTGAAACGAAAAAATACATGAAATATAAATATTGGCATTTTTATATTGAAAATTCAAATTGGCAAAGCGTTAGAATGATCATTCGTATCGAATATTTTCAGATCGTGATCGATAGATCATTCTTTATTCGGTGGGTACGTTAAATTTTTTTTTTTTTTTGTTGGACAGATACTTTCACTTGGACTTGAAGCGCGTTCACAGTGTTTGTTCTATTTTTGCGCGTTCGATCGTACCGGTAGAGCTACAGTGCAGCACCGGATTCGAATAGTGTCTTGTTTCAATTTACACAACCCGCATGTGCGTACGACCAGACGTACGCATCCTGGTATAGAAGCAATTAATCCACGTCCCATTAACCGGAGAGGAATTGCTTTTTCCAACACTCTCCATTGTCGAGCCTGCTCTGTTTTCTTTTTCTCCTTTTCTTTTTTTTTTTTAAACCGGGAGAAAAATCGCGATCGAAAAGATATTGATCTTGATTTTAATCTTTTTAATTTAACTAAGAATAAAAATTTTTCAAATTTTTTTTTTAGAAAGATGATTTGAGCTAAAAATACGAATATCGAACGATTAGATATATAAAAAATCGAAAATATCGATCCATTGTTTGCATTAACGTGCTATATGAGCCTAAGAAATAACGTAGTTCGGTGAAATTGTAATCGAATTCCAAGCTGAGGCTACTCGTTGCGTGGGCCTGGCACACGATTGCAACAGGTGGGAGTCATTCCCAACCTGTTGCGCCTACACTGTTTCAAAAATACGTTGAACCGTACAGAGCGAACATTTGCGCTCCAATCAAAAATTGAATATGTGAATAATTTTTATATTGTCAGAATGAAAAATTTCTTTTCGAATATTTTGCGCCTCGTATATAAAACTTATGAAAAATAAGTTCGTAATATAAATAATATTACAAAATATTATTAAGAGATTAAACTTTATTCGTCAAATTTTAAAAGAATTTATTTCTATTCAATAATTGCGTTAGAGATAGCAAAACGATCTGAAGCAACGTCATGAGAGTCACTATGTGAATTTTAGAAGAATAAGCCTTTTACTTTCCTGCATCCCGGGTTTCAGCCGTTAGAAATTTCTGTTATGCCAGCGATGCGACACGGCATCCGGTTGTTTCCCACTGCCTGTTGCGAAAACACGAATAATTATTCTATGAGCGCGAGTAACATCTACTAGACACCTTTTACCAGGAAAAAAATTCTCTCTTCGTTGCATTTCAATTCGCGACGAGTTTGTAACGTACTAATTTAACACCACAAACCTACTTACATCTTTCTGAACGTTCGTATAAAACCACAAATGATTTCTTTTACGTTTAGAAAACAAGGAAAAAAATATCCTTAATAAAATTTCCAACATTCTTAAAACGAAACGAATCAAGCATGAAAATTGCTATTCAAATTACTTCGATATTTATTTTTCGTTGACAAATATTCGATAAAATTTTTTCAAACTACTATTGTAGTACAACGTATTATTTCTCGATACGAACATTCCACACTAGCTATCGCATATATCTTGCAGAAGTGCGGACCTCACACCCGGAAAACAACCACGACCTGTCCTTTCCCATTCACGATCAAACCGAACAATCGACCATTCACTAAACAAATCTCTATCCATCTCTCTACCTCAAAACTCACCTTCGTCCCTTGAAACTCATCCCACGATGAATTTCACCGGTAATAGCGTACAATTTCTCCGTTTGGTACGCCGAGCATCGAGATAACGCTCTCGTGCTATCGTCGAATACGTGAAACGTTTGATATTTAACGGGTCGTACAAAGGTTAGCCAGGATCATTTGGCTGTCATTGTCCCCGCGCGCACTTTCACTTTCAACGACGAAGCGACTCGATTCGGCCGCGATACGATTCCCGGTTTCTATCCGGCCGATCTAATTTCGCACGGCGCGCTTTCTTACCAACCGAGGAAAACGTTGCTCCTTATACGGGAATAACTATGCCAGGTTATTCAACGCGCACGATTACACGACCGACCGATTCTTACCATCCTCCGTTTCTTTGTTCCTTGTAATTGTGTAACGTAGCATTGTCGATTGTACGAAAGGGAAATTCTTGGAATTGCAAGTATGCGAACGCCGTTCGATTCATTGATCCGTGATATCGATTTTGATAGAAGATAGATAAACGTAAGATAGAAATCGCTTTATTGCGTTTTCTAAGTTTCATAAGTGTTGTTTTCGCAAAAATAATTTTGCTAAAATTTGTGATATATAAGTGATCGAAACTCGGTTTTTTGGGACGTCGATTGGATGCAAGTCGCAGCGTTAAAAAATCCTAAAAAATGCCGTCCATCCTTTGTTTCTGAACGACTTGAAAATTGAAAAATTGAAATATCGTACAGATCATACAGATTGATTAACGCGATCAAATTCAATGTGAAACGTTCTAGAGCTCCATGACCATATTTGATCTTGGACAAGGTTTACGGCAGTCGCGAGTATAAAATATCTTGCGAAACAAGGGACGGCTGTTGCACGAGCGAAAAACATTCCAAAAACGAGTGAAAGTGCAACGTTCTGTCGGATTTTATCGTGCCGTTTGCGAATATCGGCTGCATTAATCCGGATGCAAACATCGTAATTGAGTAATCGAGTTGAATCGCTGCCTCGCGAGATTGTCCCGGGTATGCGCAATCACGAGTCGTCGGGAAATTTCGTTATCCACACGGGAACAAAATGGAACTATGTTTTGATAGGGTTTTCAATCAACATTGATATCGTTGTTTCTATCGTTTCAACCAAATATTTACCCATTCGAAAAGCAATTAGATTATCGCTTTGATTTATCTATTTTTTTTTTTATCAACTCGCTTATTCATTCATTTTTCATTCAAGCTTAATAAAAACCTATGAATAAAAATTTGTAATTCAAAACTTGAAATGTTAAGACAACGTCAATCGAACAAAATCATCGATATCCATCGATTTTCGATAGGAAAGAAGCGATCGTGATCGAAGGAAAAGATTTTTCCTGGACAACCAACAAGCTAACTGTTCACCGATCGATTCGAAAGCGGGACCACGGCCAATTACCGCTAATCGCGACTAACTAATTGCAACTAAATTGAACGTACGAGACACACGGTGCGCGTCACGTGCTCCACGGTCCCATAAAATTCGACGTGTTGTGGCACGATTGAGAGCGGCACGGGGGCTGCAGCGTTTGTTTCGTGGCGCGGATTAACATTTGCCGCACGATACAAATAAGGTACCGTTGTGTTCGTTTGACGATGCATTCCACCGTCGGCTCACGGATCGACACTGACGACCTGCATCGTCTAGAAATTGAAACGTGACGAGATTGCGCGCCGTTTTTCCGTGCGTTGCGCTCTTTCCACCGCTCTTTCTTTTTTCTTTTTTTTCTCCCCCGTTTTGTATTTCTTTTTTTTTTGTAAACACTTATTATTATGGATGAATAATAATCGTGCATTTTTACGTCTGTAAATAAATCCGATCGACGCTACTCGATTAGAAACCAGGAAAGATCGTTTTACGCGTTAATTACCGTAATGATTATTTTCGAAAGGTTCATCAATTTTGCTTCGCCATTTTACGACGTTTTGCAAATAATTGCACAAGTGTTGGGTGAAACTGGCTCGTAAAAGAAATAGATGGGAATTACTTTTTTTTTACGGTGATTACAAAATAGCCAATAAAGGATAAAAATTTTCTTTGAAAGATTTCATTTTGATTGTATCAATTTAGATACGTTTTAGATGTATTGTTTACTTTTAATTTCATCTCTCTCTCTCTCTCTCTGCCAAACATAGTGAATCGAAATCAATTCCAAATAATTTCCAATATAAAAAAATTTCGCCTCGCGCGACTCGATTATTAATAATAATCATTCGTCTATTCCATTTGGAAAATAAACGGATCGTATGAGACGACGTTAAAACTTATTTCAATTACTTGTTTACTTAATTCGAGAAAGTTTCGAATCGAATAGTTGATCGTGTGTCGGGCAACGATACTCGAGTAGAATAAAGAAAGAGCGTTCCACGAGAGACAAGGCGGTTCGCGAGGAATAATTATAACCCTTTGTTGACCGCGATCAAAGTTGACTCACATGCTCGTGAGTCATTTCTCTCTTTCCGGGTGTAGGCCTTCCCGCGATGGCCGTTCTGCACCGAGATCCACGACCTTATTCGACATCTGACATCACCAGTAGCCTTGCCAATTATCGACCAGCAACTATCACGGCCTTCGGTTATCTCTGGGTCAGCTGTAAGAAACGTTCGATCGATCGATCGATCGATGTCTCTGCAAGATTCAATTCTAATTCGATAGTGTCGCGAGAATGAATCTTTTCGATTTCTTTTTCTTTTTCTTCTTTTTTTTTTTTTTTCAATTTTCTAAACTGTTTTCTTCGAATCGAGAGGAAGAAGGATAATTATACGTTTAATTTTTCCATTCGGATAATCGACCATCTTATCGAATCGCATCAAAGGATCGTACATTTCACGCTTTCGTCTATCCATTAGAAAATGAATAGTTGGGTCAGAGTGCACGGTTGTGTTGTCGGCACGTGATAAATCTTCACGTCTGAAAGACAATGTTGGGAGGCTGCGTATATCCTTAGATGCTACCGATGAGTAACAATGAAACAAAGGCATTGCCACGATTAAAGGCCTTTTGTTTCCCGGGGAAATCGCGATTTAATGTTTCTTTCCTGGGCGTGGGTGAAATACGCAAACGAGACAAACGCTTCGAGAAAAGGGTGCAAAAATCTTTTTTCTAGAAGAATCGTATCGTTTCGATACTATATATTTATATATATGTATTTAAAAATGCTATAATTTTAAAATGTAATTGTTCCAGATATGGCACAAACAGTGCTTCAAGTGTCAGGGCTGCGGCATGATCCTGAACATGCGGACGTACAAGGGTTTCAATAAACAGCCATACTGCGAGGCGTAAGTAGAATCGTTTTATCTTTTGACATTGTGATCTCCTACACTTTGTAAATTACGACTTGTTTATTTAATCCTCCTTATCTAATTAATCCGAAAGTCTCTTTAGATATCAAATATTATAGAACTGGCTTAAAATTAAAATTAAAAAAAAAAAACTTCCTAATCTTTTTACACAATTCAATAATCCTATTTGATAATTCGATATTATATTATTAAAGTTTTTATTGCAGTTCTTATTAATTATTGCAATAATTGCAATAATGTATACTTGTTCGTGTAAATTTTTTCTGACTATAGATATCGAAGCGATATAAATTCATAGGAAATTGATCAAAAGGAGAAAAAACTATATATTTTACGCGAATCTTTATTCAGTATCATATTATGTGCACGATTCTGAATGAACCGTCTAAATCGATTGATTTAATTTACGATCTCGTTATATCGCTTCCATTTAACTTAAAAAAAAAATATATATATATTAAATTAGTTTGCCAGTTACGTGATCAAATTTTCTTCAACGATATTACGTGTGTCTATCAACTCGTATCTACTCGCGATATCAAAACGCAATTCACTTTTATCCGCGCTAAATCACGCGCAACATCTTCACCGATTGCAACAAACAATGAAAACGTGGAACGCGTGTTTAGAGGCGCGTGATTGGCTGGCGAAGATTCGCCAGGGAACGGCCGTTTTAAACGCGGCGAAAGCGAGCGGTCCTGCGGTCGGGATAACCTGCCTTCGTGCCTTTCGAACGGATCCTCCTTTTATCGTCGCTCCTTTCAGCTGGCCGCGTCCTTGCCGCGTCCAACGCCGCCATTACGGTTCGGCTAACGCTCACAGTTCCTAATAAAAATCCGAGTGAAAGGATCCGAAAGTGTATCGCTGCCGAACCGGGCTGCTCTCGGATCTCTGTCCCCTTCCCTCCTCCTCCTTCGTCCTCTGATTAGCTGATAAGACAATTTTGAAAAACAGAAAACGTATATTTCGAAATTTTATTTAATCCGAAACTTGGAATTTTGAAGTGAAATTTGAAAGGGGATTGCAAATACAGTGACATGTGGTTGGAAGAATGGATAGAAAATTGTTTGACACTCGCGGATACGTTTCTTCTTTCCTTCTTTCTCTCTTTTATTTTCTGATCACGATAACGCAAGATCTGTCTTCGCTCGTATCGCTAACACGAAGTACGCACGCGTGATTAAAGCGAAAATAGCGTGGAAGGTAATATAGTTTGATAACACGAGATATCGTTGGACGGAATATTAATAAGCACAATACGATTTTATTTTATTTATTGATTAACGAGTCATCTTATCGCGATACGTAACAAGATACTCACTAAGAAAATGTAGTTATCAATTTGATCGTTTCCAATATAGTAATTGCACGAGTCTTTTTTTTTTTTACGTAATTATTATCATCATGATTTAATTAATGCGCGATATGTAATATCCTTTTGAGTCTATTCGAATTTCAAACGACAAATATACGACACACAAGTTCGATACATAGATTCCTTTCTTTTTACGAGTTTACAAAGTTTGATTGTAAATATATCGTATAACAATCAAATATATAAATCAGTTAATTCTCGTCGGTTGACGCATCGAAATTGATTTCGAGTTCCATTCAATTTCGCGTCGCTGACGTATATCAATTGAAACGTATTACACGTTTCAGGGGAAGGCCGAGGAGAGAGTGTGCAAGATCTAACGCTTTTTCGTGATCGCTTCTCCACACCTCCTTCATTTATCCAAAGTAAATCTTATTTTTCGTTCGACGTTTAATCCACTCGGAAACAGGCGATAAATTATCCCATAGAGTTAACTGCTTACTCATAGACGCAAATAAAGTAATTTGCATAACGTTCTCGGCGAAAAAATATATTTTTTTGCAACAACAGATGTGTACTTTGGAGCTAATTGTAAATCGAATAATTGAAGTTTCGGTTCAAGAAATATTGTTCGTTACGTTTAAAATTGCAAATACGATTTAAATTTCGAAACGTTATCTTTTTAAATAAAATTAAAATTTGGAAGTTTTCCTTTAATTTCGCGTTAATCTTTCAATGCGTTTTATCGCACGTGCGTCGATTAGATTAACCGACCATTAATTAGATATGGATGGAATATTTTTCAAATTGAAAGATATTCGAAAACCCGATCCATATAAGGAAGAATCGGTTCTCTCTCGACGACTTAATTCGACGATCGAGAACGGCCGATTTATCGCAGTTCGCAAATCGGGCGATCGGTATGCGCCGTTTTACCGTAAAGTTGCCCGAGCGGTGACTCGCGGAGTATTCCGAGCGAGCATCTGCGATGACGAAATCTTTCGGAGCGTGTTTCGAATCTGCGTTTCTTTTCTCCGCTGTTTTGCGTCTTTTCAACCGCGTTATTCGCCGCGTAACGGCATGCAATTTCCTCGAATACGAGATCCGTTTTGTTGCCACGAGGAAGTAACAAGCCAAGAGAATCCACGATATGTGCCATTTCGAATTTCTTGATCGAGACAAATTTTCCCCCGGCTGTTTCTATCTCCTTGATTTTTATAATAAATCGTATACTCGGAAACTTGGAGAGAAACTCGTACTCTCGTGGATAATTTCGATACTCTTGCATGCTCCAAATATGTGTACGCGTCTGTATAATATTTCACGATCACGTTGATCTCTTTTGTTCGTGGACTCGATTTCCTCTCGAAGAGGAGGAAAGCACAGTTGCGCTTTCGAAACGAATCTGCTCCCACCACCAATTTTCTTCATCAAAATCGTTATTACGTCGTTTCTATTTTCGGAATCTCTCCCCGTGATAATTCGCATATCGCGTGCGTTTTCGTCCGCGTTTCGTTCCATTCGGCATTGCGCATGCGAACGAAAGCGGCGACGAAAGCGCGTTGCGATGATAACCGCGGGGATCGAACGGTTCACGAGACAGCATCGCGCTCTTCTCGCGACAGGAATGTGACACGGTGCATGTGTCGGGCAATGCGTGTCGAATCAGACGATGGACTGAATAAGCAAAGCAGAACACGTGTGAGTCGTGAGATTCATTCATTCGTCTGGTATCCCCCCGACCTTCCCCGCCCACCCCTCGCCTTCATTTCCCTTGCTCTTTATCTTCCCCCTTTCTCGCGTCTGTCCACCGTTCATTTAATTTTTATGAGCCCGTATATATGAGCATCGGAGCAACGTACTTACGTCGTCTGCCAGGACTGACCTCCTTTACATCGACAGACGAGAGAACATTTTTTTAATTTTCAAAATTCACAATCTCTAGAAATAAATCTTCATAACTTATATATATATATCGGATGCTTGTAGATTTTTCGATATCAACGATATCTTTTATCGATCGGCTTTCGACTCGAGCGTTAGATGAGATTTCATATCATATTTGAGGCTAGGTTTCTATGCGCGACGCGAATTATTTGTAAAAATTCTCCACTCCGTACGAAAGTTTGATCGAAACGATTTCCTGCCCGGCAGATGTTTCCCACGTCGAGAGCCAGAGAGCCGCGCGAAAACAATTTGAATTAAACGGTTCCCTCGGTGGATGTATCGCCGCTTGTATAAATATGCGCGCGCCAACACTTGTTCCGGATTCTGTCGCCGAGCGACGCGCTCAGAATTAAATACTCCCTCGGCAAAAGGTAACACGTGTTCCTGCTTTTGTTGTTCCACCGCCGCGTTCCGTTCCCCTCGCCCATCCAGTAATTCATTTTACCGATCGCTCTTCCTCTTCTTTTTTCTTTATTTCTTCCGCCCTTCGTTTCGGTTATCACTCGTTAATTGATACCGCGATACCCACGCTCGGTTATTACTCGCTCGTTGCGCGATTCCTCGCCGCTTTTAATTAAACGTTTCAGCGGCCGATCGTGATGGCGATCTCGATAGGGACGCGTGCGGAAATCGTACAACAGTTTCCCGAGGATGAAAGCAAAGCGAGTAAATTGCAAATTGAGATTATAATTAATACCTTTGGGATATTCTCTAGTAGTGGAAACGTTGGAAATTGTTGTTTCGCTCGAATCATGCGAATTTTTAAAAAGCTTAACCTAAACCTTCGCGCGATTTTTCCTAGCGATATGATTCCGATGTAATCTCATTTCCTTCCTTTATTTTTCATTTTATATATATATATATATAGAATTTTCCATTTTCACTTCCATTCCGAACGAAGCACTGTCTTTTTTTACTGCTTGCTTCGATCTCTCTCCGACTGGATCGAGTCGAGAGGGATGCTTCCACGCTTCATCGTGGAAATTCCGGCTTCCTTCCGGCTCCTTTCCTCACGATCCCCTCCTCCGACCACCACGGCCGCGTATTCGCCGAATTTCAAACTCGTCCCGCAGAAATGATGTCATCCTCATCGTCATCGGTACACCACGAGTGACTCACTTCCCTTTCGTCTCGTTCTTCTTTATTTAGAGAAGTCGCGGGCTCTGCGGTTCACCTCAGACCAACTTTGCACTCTCGCCATGATCGCCGGTCCTTTCTCTAATTGCCGATCATTAGTCCGAGTGTATAGAGTTCTCCGGTTTCTCCGATTCCGCCAATTCCCATTCATTATTCTGAACGACGGAAATCCTAAAATCGTATTCGTCCACGCAGGCGAGATTCGAATTTTTCACACTCGAGATTAATTAATTTCTTCCCTTTGACAACGCAAATATTTTTCAGTTTACGAGAGAGACAGAAAAATGTCACGGTAGCGTAAAACGAGTAACCGGGAGCTAGGAACAAAATATGAACAGAAGAAGAAGAAGGTGGAAACCCGAGAAGCGTAAAACAATTGTCGTTACACGTTTACGTACGTGTGATATATTTATGCCTGTGAATTATGCTCATTACGCTCGTGCTCGTATGTCTGAATCGTTTCATTATTTATTCGTTCTTTGTTAAAATTTTTGTTTTTAAAATGTATAATTCATATAGTTACATACTCCAAATATTTAAATTATCGAATCGGTTTTAAACTTTTTACGTGTTTTATTTTCCAATTTCAAACGTTTAGCTCGGATTCGCGAATATATTATTCTCGGCGCGTTTATCGGTTGTATAAAATAAGAATACGATAAGAAATCTGTATTATTTTTGATATCGTATCGAGATAAAAAATATCGTGTCTGAAACGTAGAAATATTTCAAGTTTTATTCCTTTTTTCATCTTTACCTCGAAATCATTTTTATAAATTCGCAATATCGCATTTTTATAACTTGCTTCGCAATATCACTCGTTGCAGTTTACAGTTTTCTATTTATAACGAGATGTAATTTAAACTCTAATTAAGGTTTCAATTCTATATTTCGAAGATTAAACAGATTTCGCATTAACGAGAGAAATTTTGTTTATAACCTCAAAAGTTTATTTCGTACTTTCTACGATAAAGGATAACGCAGAAACTTTCGAGATATTCGCGTGAGAAAATATCGACGAAGAAAAACGGGCGGAAGCGTCGTTAATTCGCGTGGTCTCGACTCGAAGTAATTTAACAGCTAGCAGTAAAAGGGGTGGTCAGCGTAGCGTGACCCGACTGCATAGCCACGGTGAACCGACCTTGTCCCACAATGCATCTCCGAACCTCACCATACCTATCTTAACCCGTGTGTAATTTTACAACCCTGTGTCGCGCATGCGTCGAATTTTCTTCACGCGTTACGCATGCGCCTTGACAATCGTGGAAAGGAACGATATTGTTTCTTAACATTCATGCCGTCTGATTAACATTTTCAAATATCTTTGAGTTTTCTTTCGGATTGGGAACGCATATTTCGTTCTACTTTTATTTATTATCGCTTACGATGAATATTCTTTCGAATTCTAACGATAGAGAAGCGTGGAACGGTGGGTGAATGGAAATGCGATGGTATTCGATTAATGCGACGTTTAATTGCACCGTAAGATCATAAGAACATCAACAGTTGGTTTGGAGACGTTGGATCGATTAATACTAGGATAAATTGAAATGGAAACTGTATTTTGTAGAAGGAGAACAATTTTTTGAAAATATTTATCTCTAAATTCGTAGGCCGATATATCTATGGATAATATATGTTTGTTTTTAATTATTACAATTCTATAGAAAATTACCAAGAATTTTCTTATTTAAAAAAACGTTCCACTTATTTCTTATAATTTCACAAGAATTTCCTTCGTCTAGAAAAATATATCGTCTTAACTATACTAATCAACGTCTCCCTCGTTACGTTAACTACTTCCTGGTGTCGTGTTGCATACGAAGCTTTCCTCTCTTCATCAATTAACTCCTTTCAAATGCTCATCATTTTTCCTTCTACGTTGCACTTTTTAAAAGGATTATTCAAAAATTCATAACGAAACTATTAATCCGATTTCTTAATATCAATTTTCCTATCGAATCTAGTTTCTCAGAAAAATACATCCGTGCAATTCTTCCACCGAATTCCTTTCGATCGATCGAGCTTCTCGACGAGTCGTGAGACGTTTCAATTCGTTGGTCGTGGCACGCTGTCGATATCTTTACGAGAGTCGAAGAGAAAAAGCGGGAATCTCGTTTCGGCCTTCGTTGGAATTCGAGTAATGCGGTCGAAGTAAGGTTTCGTTCTCTGCGCCAGCACCGGGAGCCGCCACTACTTCCGAAGCCATTCTCGCGATTCCTGCCCATGCTTACGGAATCCAATAAGATTAGTCTCGGAAAATTTCTCCGGTTAGACGTCATTGGAAAAAGGAGGAGACCTTTGCGCCGATAATACATACTTATCCGTTTCCAACCACACGATTCTTATTGCCCTTATTATTCCTTTACACATCTCCTTAATCACATTTTATTCAATTCTAGATTTCTAAAATTCTTCTTCTTCTACGGATTTATAAAAGGACCTCTAGGTTCGAAAACCTTTATTTATGTTTTTTTAATCAATTTCACCCGTTTGTAAACTCGACCGTTAAATGTTCATTCTAAACTGTAGTTGTACCATAGATATCATGGATAAATCCAAAACAAGTTTTTCAATCGTTTCCAAAGTGGCGCCTCGATACGCAAAGGCGCGAAAAGGATACGTAACGCGTGCGCAATCGAGATTTGTGTCACGAGGACCGTTTTCCATGTAAGGCACCTATAACGTTGTCTACCCTGGTAATTGTGCCAGCCAAGCAAGTTACGTAACACGCCGTTGTGCCATGCACGAATAATAGGTGTTCTCGTGGCTGGCCTTTTGTCGGCCAGCCTCGCACAACCGTTCTACATCGCGCGCCGTTACTGGCTAGGATATTTCCTGTCGTCTTCGACGATCGCGCCGTATCTGCATATGAAATTGCCATTCCTCGGGATGCAACTCTGACACGTGATTGCAACACCCGTGACATTTACCGATCGAACGGTGTACATCCAGCTATTTGGTACCTTGCTTTTTCTCTTCCCAGGAATTTTCTGTTTTTTACATATAATCATCGTGATTTTCCAATGACATTTCCCCACTCATTTTATCATCGGATATTTTCCTTTTTAAATCTTGGATAATATATCTTTTCTCAAATTTCGTTTCGAGTTGAAATCTCTCTCGGTGGAAGATTAGAAATAAAGTTTTTTCTTTTCTTTCGTTAAACTCGAATGTACCAAGTGAAAGGGTTTGGGATTTGTTATTACGTTTTAATTAAATCAGATTAAGAGTTTAAATTACATCGTTTTTCCACGTTTAATCGGTTGCTCAATCGTTATCGATATTTTTCGCAACGCGGGAAACGGAATTGGTAATCCGTGGCAAAACGGTTGTAACCGAGCGTGTAAATTCAAGTTTAACATCGAGGACCGGATGAATGAATCGTAATTTGATTGGAAAAATCAACGTTCTCGAAGGCATCGGTGAACCGAGCGCATGATTCATATACACGATATTGAATATAATTTATTCACACGTTCTACAGCAATGAGTAATCGGCTCTCGAGTCATTCGTAGCGTTGTGTCACAGATACACTTGAACTCTCCGCGCATTCTTATACACGGTTCTCCACGCGATGCATATCTGATTAAGTAAAATTTATCGGGAATAGCCGCTACCCACGGCCAATTTGTCATCGAGCGTGATATTTCACTTTTCTTTCCAACAAAAAAGTGAAAAAACGAAAATGACTTTTATATCTCAATTTCAATTTTGCTGCCACGCCAAAGATCACGCCCGTATATAGTAATAAGCGGTCATGTGCCATGAATATTATTTGTCAAAGGACGAAAGGATTCAATCCGAAGGTCGTTTCTTCCTTCTTCTATTATTAAATTGGATACATTTTTATATCCTTCTCTTATAGAATACAGCCTCTTTTTTGTAATTATGCACGTTACTATCTGCCCACGATAGAATTACGTTTCGCGTGTTAACAAGAGCTTCTCCTGATTACAAACTGTTTACAAAACGCGATAGCGCGACACGTGATTTATAGAATCGCATTGCACACCTAGCGCAAGTGCCGATGCAGATATCTTCACTTTGGCTAGAAGACAACCCGTCTTTGAGACGAGTGATATCATTGCAGTTGCATATTTCGCGTTCAATTTATCGATCATCGAAGCAATTAAATGAGATACGAAACGATGATCGAAGGATTCGAAGAATTCTCAAGGTTTTTTACGATTTATTGCCAGAACGAACTTTGTACTTGTGACAAGTAGCCGTCTTTGAACAATATCTCGAAGAAATAGTTGGTCGAAACGCAGTCAAGGTTTTCTATTATTAATCATGTTTTTACTCATTTCCATTTTTTCTTTCTCTCTTTTTTCTTACGCTTATCATTATTAATCTGACTCATCGATCACGTTTTCGAGCTTGTTGATTTTTTTACTTTCCCTTTCCTTCTTTCCCCTCGACATATCATAATAGTATCGATCCTCGTGTCAATTCAGAGGCGCATGAAAAAATATACGAAAGTGTATACGTGACGAATATAGAAGAACGGGAATGGAATGTTTATAAACAGCTCAGGAAGAAATCGCTTATCGTGCCCAGATAAATCGCGAATATCAAAATATCAAACATTGTACGAATAATAAAGGGTAACGCGATATCCCCTCTTATCGACACCCCCCCAACTCGACAAATAAGTTACAACAGAAATATTTATTTTACAAATAAATTCTCCTTCATCTATCTACTCTCCAAGTCGAAACGCATTTCTATCAAACGCACACGCCGGTGATTGGAACGCGTGTCGATCCCAGGTCCCGATACAAACCGCGCCTCGTATCGATTCGATCGAACGACCTGTCTCGCGAAACGTTTCTATCCAAACGAGCCTCGATATCGGCCTATTGTCCCTCTCCTTCCTTTCCTACCCACGCACCTTCACACTTTTCTTTGCACTTTCCTTTAATTATACCCGATCACTCGACGAACGATCACGCGAATCTTTCGTCGATCAGCGAAAAAAATAAAAATAAAGGAATTCCTCGCCCTTGGGGATTAATTGGGAAGATTTTTCTGAAAACAGGATCCACACGGTTTGAATATCTTTCAGTTAATGCGTTAATTATTATCCGCGACTATTGTTTTCTGCCTTTCCTTCTTTTTTTTCCTTTCTTCTCTTATTTTTCTTCTTTTTTTTCCAAACGTATGCGCATTCGATTACACGTCATCTCACCGTTTCCTCTCTTAATTAATTCGCCGGTCTGGCAACGACCTCGTAATTCCATTCCGCGAGCGTGTCTGATGTAACGTGGTTCTGCCACGATAAGAAGCCTTTTATTTCCTCGTCGTGGGCTTAGGGGAACAGCGCGGAAAATCGACGATCCGCGATCCGTGACGACGAAAGTTTTACATTTGCGAAACATCGAGACCTTGTATCGAATTAATTACGTATAATTTTCTTTCTGCTTCGTATCATTCTCTTTCGTTCCACTACGATCGCTAATCCCGGTGAAATGGCTTTGAATTTGATCAACATTAATTAACGCCTTAACGTGTTGAAGATTGAATTAGAATCGGTTGAGATTAAGTCGAGATGATCGATCGTTGCGTACACTCTCTTGCTATTTAATATAATTTATCTATTTATTTTTTTGTTATTATTATTATTTCATGGAAGACGAGGAGTTCTGTTCAAATTTGGAATTTTGTCTCGAACGATAATCGAGAAAAAAATCGGCATTCACGGACTAATCTTTATATCCCTGGTCGTTTCACCGTGGCTAATAATCGAAGAGTGTGCGCGCGCCTCATACCCTCTTCTCCATGACACCATTATCAACGATGCTTCACAAAGGATGTCCGCGATAAGCGACAACGTCATCGACCGCTTGTCGTGCACTCGAAACTCTTATTCACTGCGATTTCCATAATTTCTCCGCAAAGGAGACTCATCGACCGAGATATTTAATTTTAATGTATTCCAAGAGTCGATGAACCGTTGCCATTGAAACGTCGTCGCGAGTATCAAGTCCGATAATCGAGTATCAATCGAGGATGATGATCGAGCTCTCCCGTTCCAGGCACATACCAAAGGCGAAAGCCACCACAATGGCGGAGACGCCGGAACTGAAACGCATCGCGGAGAACACGAAGATTCAAAGCAACGTGAAGTACCACGCCGAATTCGAGAAGGCGAAAGGCAAGTTCACCCAGGTTGCGGATGATCCAGAGACCCTGAGAATCAAGCAGAACAGCAAAATTATCTCCAACGTAGCCTATCACGGTGAACTTCAAAAGAAGGCCATCATGGAGCAGAAAAGGACGATGACTGGTGAAAATGGCGAACAGATCGGTGAGTCCCGAGGCTTGTCCTTTCCTTTATCCGCGTCCTCTTTGTTCCTCTATCACGTATCGTCTTAAGTGTTTGCATTCGCTGTTTGGTACTCGGTGAATGGAAGCTCTTAAATTGTTTCTAACATCATAATGAGTACTAATGCTCGTATTGTTTGTGAAATTATTCGAGGTAAACTGTGGTAACAGGGACGAGAGTTTGAAACTTTGAAACTACGTCGATCCTTCTAACGTATTTATATACGTTCGTAAATATCGAGATATTTATGAAAAAAAAAAAAAAAATAAAAATCAAGACAAAAATTTTTCTTCCATCCATCCATATTGTTATTATTATTTTATCGATAAAACCAATAAACGTCTCGATATTTACTAACAGATATCGTTCTTGATGTAACAATATTGTAACAAAAAAAAAAAATATTGTGCCACTAATCAACAAATTTACTTACGTACCGTCACAAACAATTGTATCCTGTTAATATTTGAAACATTTCCTAAATCAACGCTATCTTTTCCATTTGCCTATATTCAAGTTCGATCGATAGATATCGGTGCTAAAGATCCTCATAGACGCGAGAAGTAAACCCGATAGGCTTTCCTCGAATCTCGCCATTTCCCTGAGAAAACCTCTTAATTCCCCGCGAGAGGACTAGTCATGATTAGTTGGCGTTGAAACATTGTCGAGAAGCATACCGGCAGCTTGTATATTGTTGGCTCTAGAGTACGTAGAGTACACGGACGGTACGATCGCGCCTGCATCAGGCGTGAACGCGAATCCACCGACCGCTAGAACTGCGAGCTCGCCGGTGCAAAGGACACCAGGTAGGATCGCCGATTACGATCCCCTTAGCGAGGCGAGACCGAGCCCCTATTCCGCCAGGCAAGCGGCCACCACTGTGATTTATACGAGCGACAAGGGACCAGGTAAGTTCTCCTACGTATTACGGTGTAGATTCCTTCCTATTTTCAATTCTCTTTTCTCCCGATTTAAACATTACCACTTATCGACGAAATTTTATACTTTCTTTCGATTCGTTCAAATTTTAAAACGGTGCGCAGAGCGATCCATTTAGATTTGACCAGACCGAATCTTGTGTACGAAAGTGGTGCAGGAGTGGGGATAAGACTCGTGGCACGGTAGTGGGGGGAATGGCCTTGAGCGGTCAAGTGACTTCGGAGCAGACTCGATGGATAGTCGTAAATTACGCAATCGAGGAGAAATTAACCGATCGAAATAAATGGATCACCCTGTATCACTATCCGCTCTACTTCTTTCCGCTATTCTGACAGTGAACCGATACTTAAATGCAATTGGAAGTATACCCTCGCCGCCTTGTTTCGCGTACCATATGGGTTGGCCATTCGTTACGCAACCGGCAATAGTTAGTTTCAATAGATCGCCATTTAATTGGATTAGTTGGAACGATAGATAAATACGATTCGGTCACTCCTATTGTAAACGTCAACCATTATCTTTTCGAGGGACGTAACGACGAATTTACGATCGTTCCACCCTGGAAACAAACCCGCTTCTTCAACGTTTAACGCCGAATTGACTGTCATATTTTTGTACCACGTTTATAACGCACAGTCGAGAAACTTGTTGTGGTTAATGGTGATTGGTCAAACGATTTCTAAATTTTTTTTGTTTCTTTTTAATTATGCAAGCGTGTGGTTTATTTATTTTTATTGTTATGTATCGTGTTCACCGGTTCCACCGTAAAAGCTCCCCTTGTGCACCATGTTATATATATATGTTGTACGTGGTTTAAACATTCATCGAACATTGTGTTCAACACAATTAACTAACATTGTGGTTTCAAAAATTATTCTTCTCTTCTCTTAACACTCTTAATTCAAATTTCTTATCGAGTAAAATCGATGGATCTTTTTAGTAACGAATCCACCGACCAGAAAGATCGGTTCTGTAGCGGATATAGACCCCGTGAACGAATATTACGGATCATTGACGCCAGCAACGAACAACAATCACGTACCACAACATCAACCACCTCCACCACCACCTGCCAACGTTGGGGTAAGTTCTACTTCCAAAAAAAAAAATCTAATTTTAATCACCGTCCCTTTTTATTTCACTTAATAATATCCCCCTTCTTCCAGAGAGTGTACAGAGCGATGTACGATTACGAGGCCCAGGATCTCGACGAAGTAAGCTTCTGCGACGGCGATCTGATCGTCAATTGTACGGCCATCGACGAAGGTTGGATGACGGGTCTCGTGCAGCGTACAGGTCGACAGGGCATGCTACCAGCGAACTACGTTGAACCGGCGCAGATTTAAACGCCACTCCTCCTCTTCCCAGTCCTCATCGCCTTTGTTTCTAACCAGATCGATCACTCGATCGAGGAAACGGTCTGCACGAGGAAGATCACGAAAGGCGAGAAACCGCGGCGAGCTTCGAGGAGCGCTCGACGACTTCCGGAAAAGGGAGAAAGAGCGACTCTTTCCTGTCGGCCGAATTCGCGGCAAACGCGTCTCCGAAATTCCTCATCCGAGGGATCGAGGTGAAATCGAACGATGAAAACGAGCCGATTTCTCGCGACGATACCGCGACGACTATCGTGTATATCTAAAAATAAGTTATGGAATCAAAGATTCTTTGTTACGTCGATCAAAGTGATTCCTTTCGTACGTCGTGTAAGATGTTATCCGATAAGAATCGTCGATCTTCCTTTTCGTACGATTTGACGAACGAAAGACTCGATTGAATATTTTTTTTTTTTTTTTCTCTCTTTCTCGAACGTTGAGAAGACGAAGATGAAATCGTCACATCGATGCAATATGTTCTCTCCGAGTGCCTGCAATCGTTTCGCATTTAAAGTCGATAAATTAGAGACAATTCCACGTTTGGGACCAAATTTTGATCGCCACTTTTGCGAACTTCACGATAGGTGTTTTTTTTTTCGCTCATAATAGCAATTTTATATGATCAAATATTTTCCACGGCCGACACGGTGTTTCGTGTTCGTCGAACAGTTTTAGCATTTTTTTTTTTTCTCGAAATCATTCCGTTGCTGTACGAGGATTCCACGGTAATGATGACTTGATGATTACGCGGTGAAAAAGACTGGAAGACTCGATGTTCCTCGTTTTTTATGTACTTTATTCGAAACAAGTCGTTGCATGCGTTTTCATTTTTTTTTCTTTTTTTTTCTCCCCCCTCTCCTCGCTTGTAACGGTATGTTGTAACACTTTTGTTTTATATCACGTGAACACTTTGCATTTGCACGCAAGATGAACGGTTTTGTTTTTATTTAAAAATATTCTTCTGGTCTTTAAGATTGTAACAAAGGTTCATCTTCACGCATCGTTTTTATCTTTTTCATTTAAACTTGTTCCAACGAACTATATACAAATTGAATATTTATTTACGAAAGATTAAATGATAGTTGCAATATGTTAAAAGACTTGCGTTGGACTTGGACATCAAGCCATTCTTGCGTTATTACGTGTTGTGATCCGAGAAGAAACAACGATGTGCCTTATATATATATATACGTAGAGGACAATCTTTCTGCGAAGTTTTTTATCGAAAATTTAGAAAAAAATGTAAAAAAGAAAAAAAAAGAAGAAGAAGAAAAAGAAGAAAGATATATTTGTAATTGTATACACGATCAATGTTATGTATCATCAAGGGAAACGTAGAAGAAAAACTTCACATCGCGAAAGTGAATCTAGTTAGGACTATAAAATGAATGATGAAGAAATATAATGTAATTGTTGATAGGAAAGTTTCGTTACACTTGCCTTGCTCGATCCGATGCGTTTCGAACTGAAAGCAACGATCGCTGGAAACATTTATTACCGTTTCTCTTTGTCCAATTAACGACATTAACCGACATTTACCTGGGATAGTTGTTAAGTTTTATCATGCAAGATATGCCTGTATTAAAAAAATGCTTCTCTCTCGGCTTTCTACGATCCTTTCAGTGCTGTATCAATAATTCATTTGAACGCAAAATGATGAGAATTTCAATTGGAAATTTCACATTAGTTATATTATTAGATACAACCAAAACAATTTTTTAATCTTTAATTTTATTGGATCGTAAGATAAAGGAGAATAAATTTTAACGTGTCGTAACGAAACGTACGTTTTTCAATTGTACATAATGTAACAAAGTATTATATATATTATATATATATATATATTTAGCTAGTATATATTAATTGTAATTAATTGTTACAAATTTCATTTATATTTACAGAAATGTTAAATGCTGTTTGAGATTGTAACAATTTTATAGGGGTTGTCCCAAGAGGACGATTTCCAATTTTTCTAAGCAATTTATCCTTTTAATTAACATGTACAGTTGAATAAAATGCGTTTCATAATTTCTGTTTAATTAAGAAGGAGAGATATAATATGAACAACAGTACTGAAAGGATCGAATCGCTTTTTACGAACATTAAATAGCGTCTTGCCGAAATCTAAAACTAAATCGTTCTTCACGATGGTTTCGATTTTACAAATAGCTTTATACCTTCCTGACGTTCGGTTAATGTACAGATAATATAACGAGAAAATTCGATGTACAGGGTGATTCACAACGCATTGTTATAAATTTAAATAAAATAAGAATTTACATATTTTATTTTATTTGCTAATAAAACGATTATTTTATATTTGAAACATATTTTAATGCAATAAAATCATATAATAAATAAGGTATAATAATTTTAACATAGTAATTTAATTAATAATTAATAATTTTAATTAATAATTTTAAAATACATTAAATTAATATTGTCGAAGTATAGGAAATCAATGATTTTTGATATATCAACAAAAGAATCACCTTGTATAACGGAAACATCTCATTACCGTTACGGGGAATAACCACGCCCCATTTTCCTTCTCTTTTCTATTTCATCCCTTTCCTTTTATCACAATTCCAAATTTTCTCTTTTCTGTTGAAAATTTGGTTCCTCGGATACAAACTATATCTATTATATTGTATTTACCTGAGTAGGAGAATAGGAGGAATTTATACGTTATACATGTAAAAGAAATAAATAGAAATAATATTGTTATGTACACGTGCGTGATCGGGCGTGTGCGATGTCGTTTGACTTTTCGTGATAAACCGCGAGGAGATATATTCATATTTTTGGAAATATGTTAGCATTATTATTAATATAATAATAATAATAATAATAATTATTATTATTTCCCCTTTTGTAATTATTAGAACACCGATAAGTCGAATTATCTAAGATTTATAATTGAGGAATCATACAGAAATATACATATATGGTAGCGTTGTTTAAAAACAAATATTATTATATTATGATATGAGATTATAAAAAATGAATATGTTATGTAAATTGTGCCTATGATTTATCCTCTCTTTCTTTATAAAGAATCCTTTCACTTTTCTTTTACGTAAAAGTTCGAAAATACTTTCAAATAAATTTTTCTTTACGAAGCATTTGTTTGGTCATTTGTACAAGCAAAAAAACGAAAAGTATTATAAAGAAAATTAAAATTAATGCGAAGAATTGAATTAACTGATAAATAAATTTTAAATTAAATTTCAAACTAATCGTATAATTCTATTTTATATATTCATTGTTACGTAAGTAAAAAGTTTTTCACGTTCGAAAAATATAAAAATAAATGATTAGAAATAATAAATCACTTTTTTGTTAATATTTTATTACAATATGTATATTATATCAGACACAAAATTATATTTTTAATTTTTTGAATTTTAAATTTTTTAAAATATTATTTCAACGTATAATTTCTTAAAAAATTATATTAAATAATTATAAATAAACGAATCAAGTAAAATTATAAAGTTGTAGTAAACTATAAATATAAATTGGGAATTAAAATATTGTTTATAATTTATTAAAATCGTTGCCTTTTATTCGATAAGTTTCACGTCATACGTATAGACAAAGAAAGTAAATAATGGAAAAAAGACAGAGATAGGATAAAAATTGAAATCAGCGCCATCTTCAGAGTGCCGCAAATGAAACTAATATAAACAAGGAGAGAAAATAATGGAACAAGGATGGAGATAGAACAAAATATTGAAATCAGCGCCATCTTCAGAGTGCCGCAAATGAAACATAAAAGAAAAGAATAAGTGATAGGAATTGACTCTTAGCGCCATCTCTCGAATGTTAAAAGAAATATTCTTAAAAATAGAAAAATAATAGTAGACAAAAAGCTTAAAAGATGGCGCTAATTTTCAATTCCTATCCTATGTTTGACAGAAACTCGAGAGATGGCATGAGTAGTCAATTCCTACTCTATTTCTATCTTTCTCTTATTATTTTCTATCCTTTCTTTTTGTGTTTCATTTGCGGCACTCTGAAGATGGCGCTGATTTCAATATTTTGTCCTATCTCTATCCTTGTTCCACTGTTTTCTCTCCTTGTTTATATTAGTTTCATTTGCGGCACTCTGAAGATGGCGCTGATTTCAATATTTTGTCATATCTCCATCCTTGTTCCATTATTTTCTCTCTTTGTTTATATTAGTTTCATTTGCGGCAATTTGAAGATGGCGTTGATCTCAATTTTCATTCTATCTCTGTTTCTCTTCCATTATTTTCTCTTTTTATCTATATATACTCTGCAAAATTTATGCATTCAAGAAAATTATCCGATTAATTTTATTACCTCCTTTGCCTAACCTATTCATCTTTAAAAATCTTAACCGAATATATTCGAGCAAAAATAATAAATTTTAATTTTATGAACAATAATAAATATTGAAGTGAGATTTTTATGCAAGATGCATTGAGTCGATATCAATCGTGAGTAATATCTTAAATATTTGCGTGGTATTCCTATTACGTGGCAATAACTTGTTTCTCGGTCATTGGCTTGTTACAAAATCATGCAATTTAATGTTTTCGACAAGTTTTAAATTGTAAAGATATTATATATTTTGCTGTTTCCGATTTTATAAATGCTATATTGATTAAATGATATATTGAAAAAATCACGATGCATAAAAATTCAGACACATGTTATATTCGTATATCATATAATTTTATTTATTTCATTTATAATACATTTAGATTTCAAATTTTTAAACGAAAGATTATTAACGTGACTTTTCTTATCAGAGATATATTATTTATGATATTCGTATATCATACGTTTTTTTTTATATTTAAATTTTAATACTATTTTAGTATTCACTTCTTCTATTGACTTTTAGCACGTAACTTAGTTTAACCAATAAGTTTGAAATAATTTAAAATCCATTATATGATTTTTAAAACAAGCAAGATATCGAAATCATTATTAAAACTATATCTTTATTTTCCATGTCATTCTCTATTATTCTCTTCATCGGAAAGAAGCGAGAGAACAAAAACCACTTTTTCAAATTGGACCTGACCTATATTCTATTTTTATTCCATTCTCTCCACTTTTTCGATCATAATTTCACAACATTCACAATTCCCTAAAGCTAATAAAACATAGGTATACACCTTTCTTTGCAATAAAATTTATATTTCGATATCTCGTCCTCGATGTCTCAATTTTTGTCATCGAACCAGACTCGATATCGATAATCTCGTTCGTATCTTAAAACCCACTAAACACGTGTATCTCAGAAAAAAAAAGAAGAAGAAAAAGAAGAAACAAGAAAACACGTTGGAACGAGAACCTTATTAAAAAATCTGTAAACATATTTCACATCATCACATCATTCCTATCACCATATCGATGACTCTATCCATACGACGAAACCCTTACAAAAGAAATCGTACGCGTCTCTTTACTAAATATTATATATCACGCACAGTTTAACAAAGAAACAATGGTAATTTTTAATCGACGACTCGAGGAATCGAAGGGAGGAAGATTGGCTCGATATCCCTCGAAAACAAACTCTCACCTCGAACGGTGGCGTCAGCAACCCCGACGCTCGGCCACGCGCATGCACCACCCCGGTGAGTGCGAGGGGGCTACGAGGGGAGCAGCAGAGAGGGAGAGAGAGATCGAACGCCGACACCGTTTCTCCCAGTCTCCTCCCGTTGTTCGCGAGTGCATCGAAACCATCTTTCATCACTGTGTTTCAGCCCGCTGTGCGTTTCCCACACCCGGTGGATGTAAAAAAGAAGAGGAACTGGAAACGTCACGTTGGATATCAAGAGCACACCCTATCCACCGATCGAACGAGGGAAATTAGGAGAAAAATCGACATCTCTCCTTGCGTGGATCTTTCCGGTGGAATCTGGTCCGGTTCCGTGGAATGAGAGGACAGCGACACGATCGCCGAGGGGATCGTGAAAGCTGAGAATTTTTGCTCGTCGGGCGGAGAAATAAAGGCGGAGGGATCGAAGGCCGTGGTTGACGGTGAGACATCGAGTAAGTAGATTAGAGTTTTTGGGTGAGTCGGGGGTGTACTCGTAGCCATGGGGTGTACACAAAGACGTGGCCGATAACACGGGGAGGGAGAGAAATAGATGCGTGACGCAACCACGGTGAACGACGCGGAAAATTTTCGAAATCGAATACGATTGTTCCTCGATATTTTTTGATTTTGGATGCCACGATGATGGATGGAGTGTCTAGTATTAATTGCACGATCGAACGGAGGATCTCGTATCGGATAATTCGCAAGTTTGGATTAAATTCACACGAGAATCGTAGAGTTGCGAGAGAGAGGAGATAGATGGGGGAATAGAATTACTAGGGATTGGATTAAACTTTGTTATTTAGGAAATTGAGACTTTTGATTGGATATTTGCGTTGTTGAATTAGATTAATTGATGGATTCACGTTGAGAATAAATTTGTGCCTTCTTTCGTAAATTAATGGTCGGAGAATAATCGTGAACGATTAATTTAACAGAGTGTTGAAGATCGAGGGAGAAAGTAGGTTTCGATATTTCTTCTTTTCGTGATTGTAGTTAGAAAATAAATTAAATTAGATTTCGTTAAATAAATTTAAATGTAAATATATATTTTAATGCGTTTACTGTTAAAATTACGTACACAGCAATAAATTATACGATCTTGAGAGAGTTGAATTATTGGAATATACGTTCAATCGTTTAACACGTATTCCATATGTATGTCAAGTATGGTATTTAGAGCGAATTATTACTAATGTCTCGCGACTGAAGAATAAAACTTATCGACTGTGACCTCGGGCACAGCGACAAATGTATCATGTGTTGTACGGAGCCACGAAGTCTGGTATCATATAGGCAATACACAATCTGGAGCGATTATGAGCGAAGTATCAGTGTCGAAGTGGCTGACTTATGCCAAAAAATTCCGCGTTGGTGGGCGGAAAATTTCTTAACCGTTCTCCGATTAAAATCTCCTTTCTAAAAAAAAATACTCAAAAGAATTCGTCTCTAAATTTGAATCGAATATCAACGTCAAATAAACTTTGCGACATTAAAACGAATATTCTTTAGTTATTACGCGAGTCATCTCATCGTATACATAATTTACAATTCTAAAGAAACACTTTACAATTCTTACTTTAATACGACGAACTCAAAAGAATAACTCGTAAAAATTTCCTCCGTAATTTTCCAATAACGAGGGAACGCATTTCATATCAATCTTCAATCTCGTATAGATCCGTGAAGAGGAGGGATAATATTCTTCTTTATTCTCATAATGCAATCATTATCCCCGTATTTGGCCCTCGGTGTATTGGTCGTCAGTATTCTTCTCAAACAACCTTTCGTACCGACTTATTCATGCGACCAGTACCGCAATATTTATGAAGGCGGCCGATGAGGAGTACATTTTAATGAACTCAACAGTCTCTCGGACAACAAGAATCGCGCGCCCCAATTGATCGAATCGAATCGTGTAACGAAATTTAATTCGACTAGGAGCGCAGGTAATCGGATCGAATTACGCGAGAACGAATCTAAACTCTTCGTACATATGGATAATGAGACAGGACAACGAGACAGGAAATTATTATCAAAGTGTAGTAGGTCATGGCGAAACAATACTATTAACTAACGCGTTCAGGAGTGCGCGTAACACAGGAAATTGATCTAAAGTAATTCATTTGGTGTAGCAAATTGTTTCCTATTCACTTTCAAAGATGATTTAGATCGAACGGTATTGTAATATCGTCTTTCGTTGCTTCGTTCCGTGTTAAAACTCTTTGTTAGGGAGGAAATTCAAAAATTGTTTGCAACTGTTTCGTTTTATGGAACGGAGATAAGTAGAGCAGTATATTCATGTTTGAACGATGGAAAATTTATTTAAATCGACGTGTTTCCTTCTGCGTTAAAATTCTTGATCGATTATTTGAGAGAATTCAAAAATTGTTTGCAATTATTTCGTTTTTTATCGGAAAGGAAAATAGAGCAGTATTTATCTTTGAACGATGGAAAATTTATTTAAATCGACGTGTTCCGTTCTGTGTTAAAATTCTTGGTCGATTGTTGGAGGGAAATTTAAAAATTGTTTACAACTGTTTTGTTTTTTAGAACGGAAATAAGTATTCATTTTTGAACGATGGAAAATTTATTTACTTTTGAAAATTTTCATTCACGAGATTGAATAAAATAGAGATATTTAAATACGTGCATATACATATATATGTTATATTGATATTCGTAAAATTTCGTAACCGTTCGTCAGAAATATAAATATTTACACGGGCGTTGAATATTTGATTTTCCTTTTATTTGAAATCAATTATTTACTTAAAATCGGAGAACAAATTTATTTTATAAATTTCCCTCTCCCGTTTCCATCATTCTCCAATCTTTTACCAAGCTCCCTATCAAAAAAAAAATTCAATCTAGAAAAATCATAATTCGAATAAACAACTCGACCTAGCAATTCTCGACGCAAAGCTTGCTACCTCGTTTCATTATCAATTTAACGAATTTTGCGGTTCATCTCTCGCGTGTCTATCGATAATTCCAACGGTTGTATCGATACTTGTCTAAACTCGGTATGCACTCGGCCTTAAGGTCGCTACCAGGAAGGGTAGAAAGGACTCGATCGATGCGTGACTCTGTCTACGACGTATACCACGCAACAGAGACGGGTAGAGAGGAGAAGCAAGGGGGAAGGAGATGGAGGGAACACGAGGAGAAGACACGAATCTCCCCTTGGTCGAGAAAACACAGTCGTTCGTATTCCATCTGTGCGGTCCTTCTTCTCTCTCCTCGTCTCATTTCTCCTCATTTTCGAATGTGTTCGAACGATAATAAGAGAATTTCACTCGTCAACGATCCTGTCTCGCGCATCCTTCCTCGATAATCTGAATAATTCCTTTTCTTAATCATCTCGACGAAAGAGATTAGATGTGGTAAGATAGACAAGTTTAATTTCCTTCTTCTTTTCTTTTCTCTAGAAAATTTGTCTGGATTTTCTTAAAATCAAAAGAAGAGCGTTGAGAGAATGTTAATGTTGGAAATAAATATTTTGAAACTGGTAATAAAATGGAATTTTATTATTGGGTCAATCGATGATGATGGAGAGGATGATCGATCAGAGATAACTGTTGGATAAGAATCATATTGTCAGCGATCTTTGGCCAATCTTAATTTTCCTCGAGGAGTTCGAGTTCGATTCCGATTGACGATTCGCCTTATTTTTTCTTGGGAAATAATAAATAGGTCAGAACGATACGGTTTGCTTGGATCAACGAGAATGGATTGCTTAAATAACAGTGACATCATAGCAATTAAAGTAACCGATAAATCTCTCTCGGTGACGTAGAATTAGCATCGCATAAAAATTTATAATACATCGTTACGCTTACTTTTTCTTTTCATTCGAAAGCGACAATTTTTTTATCTCTCCACGATATCTCGATGGAGATATTAACGTTTCAATAATAGATCTTAATCTTAATCAGAGTGCCTTGATAATTACCAATTGATTCAAAATTCTCACGTTTCCTTTTTTCGATCAAACCCTCGACAAGGATGATAATGTGGATTCGAATCGATGGAACCGTTCAGAAGAAGTATCGCGAGTCACGTTAAGGCAAATGGAGAAATTCACCTCCGATTATTCCGTTAAATGCTTTCCTCGGAGCGGTTTGAGAATCGAGGTAAACGGATGAGAAAACAGAAACCTTAGGAAATAAGTAGGCGTCAAATAACAGAGGTGAAGTACAAGACGAGTAAAACGGATACACGCAAGGTAATCCACTGTTGGTTTCAATCTCGAGGGAGCGATCGAGAGGAGGAAAGTTGCGCTTCACGGTTGCTGTTACTTACTCGTTTTTCGACAAACCGATGGCCGTAAATTTTACCAACGTCCAGATAACCGGTGCAAAAGTAGAAGAATAATAAATCAGGAGGATCGTGTAAATCGAGCTAGGTAGATGTTAAAAAGAAAAATTTATTCGAGTGTCAATGGGATAAAGTAGTTTTCCCTGCAAACGTTATAAAGATTCTTCTTTCCAGTTGAACGAAAGAGAGGAGAAAAATGGAGGAAAATGTACGATACTTCGATCTGTTTCCTGTTCTTCGATCACCTCGTTAACGCTATCGAAACTTTTTCTCGATTAATCCAATTCCATGTAGAACCATTCCTTCAAAAAACCCGCGAAAACGCAACCCCATGCCGGAAACGGGGCTAGAAGGCAGCGATCGATTAAACGTTTTCCCGTCGGCGTCTGCCAAACCTATCCAAAACATCCCTCGTTTCAATCGTACCGAACTGAATCCATTCCGAAAAAAGACGCAACCTAAATTCCTAAAACCTCTCCCTCCCTCTCCCTCCCTCTCTCTCTCTCCCTCTCTCTAAAAAAAATCAGCGTATAACGAGCCGAGAAATCCGGATGCAAACGGGGGATAAGAAGAACGAAACGACGAACGAAGGATCGTCTAAAATGTAAAGTGTCCACGTTGCGCAGAGGGAAAGAGAGCGCGAGATAGAAAGAAAGAGAGAGAGGGAGGGAGTTGCGAAGAGGGAGAAGGGAAAGGTAGGGGGGATAGAGGGAGTGAGAGAGACGGATGGAGGAGGTGGGCGAGAGCGAGGAACGAGGGTGTTGGTTGCGAGTCGATAAACCACTGGAAACGCGAGCACCCTTGCGCACGGCTTCAACATGGCGGTCGGTGAGTCCCATTCCCTTTTTCCTCGGACGTTCTCGGCCGGGTAGAGAGCGAGGAGAAGCGGAGTCGGTGGTCGTCTTACTAGCACGATCGATTCTTCGCCGCTAGTAGTAGTTTTTCTTTTCTTCTCTTTTTTTCTTTCTCTCTTCCTTCCTTCCTTCCTTCCTTTTCTTCCCCCCGTTTCCTCTCATCCTCTCGAGAACCTCCGAGCGAGAAAATGATCTCGCGAGGCCGATGAGCGTCGCGGCCACGCGGATCGCGTGCTCGTGCGTGTGCGTGTACGTGTGCTACGTGCGTGCGTGTCGTTGCTACTACACCCCAAGCGCGCGAGTGCAGGAAGGAAGAACAATTTTCTTTTTTTCGGAGAACGAGAACGGAACGTAGAGAGAAAGGGAGAGAGGGAGAGGGAGAGAGAGAGAGAGAGAGAAGCATCTCGTCGAATCGTGCGTGTGTGCGTTTTGGTTTCAGACGAGGATCCGATATGCGGCTCAGGGAGGCTGTCGTCTCGATACCGCTCCATCCTGGGGGATTGAACAACAAGTAAGTGAGAATTTATCGGTCGGGACGAGGTCGATGCCTGTCGTTCGTCTTCCTCCCCTAAACGTGTTCCACGTTTTTTTTTTATATTAAGTCACACGACAATTTTCGTTTCGTCGTGGTCGCCGTCGTGGTCGCTTTCCTCTTTCTTTTTTTTTCTTTCTTTTTTAACCTCCTCGAGCAGCTACCTTTCTTCTCGTGCCACGGTAAGGGAGAGGGAGCCAGTGTGTTTTTGCGTGGGAAATTGTTTTCTTTCTTTCGTTTTCAAATAGACGTGTATATTTTCAAGTGAATGACGTGGCCTCCTCCTCACCTTTCTTTCCCGCTAGTTAAAAATTGACGTTTTATGTTTCATTTCCTTCCTTTTTATTTTGCGCCTCCTCCTCTTTTTTCTTCTTCTCTTATTTTTCTTATTTCTCCTCCTTTCTTTCACGTAATGAATTTTACGTACGTATGTACGTGTATTTTGCAAGTGGAAAAGAAAGTGTTTTTTCTTTTTTTCCGTTTTTCCAAGGGGTGTTGCGATGTTACAATATAAAGTTTTAAGTTGGATTGTGCGTTTTTTGATGATGTGGCGCTTATTTCGACGTGGTCGTTTTTGATGTCGTTTTTTTTTTTCTTTTTTCTTTTTTATTCCCTGTGGTATTACCGTCCAATTAATTAATTTTTGCCTTTTTACGTTTCCTCTGTTGATGCGTGTTACAATGGGAGTGAAAATTAAATAGAAATGAAAACGTTTAGAAAGTTCACTACGGATAGTATCGTATCCCGTGAATTTCTTATTCTAATATTTATTTCGATATTTATTTGAGATAGAGATCTTTTTTCCATTTTTTTCTCCATTTCTAATTAATTAGAATAATCTTAATAAAATCTCCTAAAAGTAGAATTAGCTCTCACAATTTTAAAACGCGTAGCTTTCACTCGGATCTAGCAACGAGTAACTTTAAATGTTACTTAACTTAGTTAGTAAATTGTAGAATATTTATTCCGTACCTTATTATTAGCAATGCCAAGGCATTTAACTGAAAAGGAAAAATCATAAGGTTAGTGTTGACTCTAAACGGTTCCCCTTTTGATACAGTTTAACGTATTATACATATATATATGTATATATATATACATATATACATACATACATACATATATTCGTTCGTACAATCATTTTTATTATTTCCATTCTTTTTTCCATGTTTCATCCACGCATTCTAGAACTATCCGTGCTTCTTTTGTGCTGTTGATGAAAGAAAAAAAAAAGCAGAATCAGAAATTAAAGCAACCAACCAAACCGTGTAGATTTTTCATCTTATCGATGTTTCTCGTATATTTGTAAATATTACACTTTTTTGTGCATCGAACACGCGCATACACACAGAGACATACACACACACACACACAGGCCGCAACAAGTGATTGTGTCGCATGAACTTTTGCTACCCCTTTGTTTCTCTTCGAACGAACGATGTTCCTCCTTTGGTTTTGCTTTTTCTTTTTCTCTTTTCTTTTTCTTTCTTTCTTTTCTCTTAATCCTCGGAGTATCATCTACCTTTCTACCGAATTTCTTCTCGCCGACGAGAACAAAATGTTTAAATACCGGAGAGCCGGTAAGGGAGTCGCGAAAAAATTGAATTCTCTCTTTCATGTTGTGCTCGTGGTAAAAAGTAATGGATATCATTAGTGAGTCTGTAAGTCTGTAAGTCTCTATCCTCAGCGGGATCGTCGAACTGCCCGATACTCCGAGGATTAATGCTCCATTACTGTGTCTTTACGATCGTACGTCTCCTCCCCTCTAGCGAGCGAAATTTTCACGAAATTATTAATAATACTTTTTCTTCCTTCTTCGTCCCCTCCTTTCTTCCTTCTCTTTCGTGTACGTATGTCGTTTCGTTTTTATTAGATACAGCTGTTCGCTTCGCATAGATCCCCTCTTCGATGCTCTTCGAGAACGATGGCGAAACGCGTGCATGCGAGTTTTATTTTCCACGACACACGCGACACACGACAGGATTGAAGAAACCTTTCCTTTTTTCTTTTTTTTCCTTTCTCTCTTTTTGTTGCGTTCTCAAACAAACAAAAGCATCGCACGCGTATTTATTTATCAGTGTCTTGATAATGATGATGATGATGATAATGGTGATGATGATGATCTCCTATGGCGATGAAACTGCACTGTTAAAGCACAAAAGGGATTTTTAACGGGCACGATCGTCGAACTCGTCGGAGGCGAGCTCGAAAGATGTGTTGTACAGCATACATTCCGAATTGCTTGTCGTTCCAAATCCAGTTTAACGACCGCCTGCTGTTTGATCTCTCGTAGAGAGAATTCGTTTCCTTTGCACCGTGTTTTAATTTTATAGATGCGTGTTGTGTATTTTATTTGCAACGGTGTATCGTCCTCTCTCGACAGTCGATGAAATTGTACGTCTCGTGTCTTTTTTTGGAAAAAAAAAAAATAGAAAAAGAGATTGAATTCTATACTGTATCGAAATTTTGAAATCGAACAAGTTTTTTAAGATTTATTTCCCTCGAATATCGTTATTGAGATTGCAGCGGAGGAGGAATAAATATTTTCTTCGAAGATGAAATGGTACAAGGAGTGAAATTTTTTTAATCAACGCATTTAGCGGATAATGAAATCTCGTTATAGAGATTAATCCTTCGAGTTAATTTAACGTTAACGTTCGGTTATCTTGCCGTTTAAAAAAAAAGACGAAGGAGCGTTTAATAAGACTTATCTTTAATCGAGGAGCATATTACGAGGGATATTCTCGATAATTTGATAATTCGCTAAAATATCGAACGAGATACGTAATCGTGCGTAATTATATTATTAAAAAAATTTAATATTTCGATTTAATGAAAAACTACGAGTTAATTACGATCTTCGTTATCGATATATTTCATTACATAATTTAAAAATGAAACGTTCATTTCGAAAGGAAGTTATTAACTTAATACTTTTCGAAAAACGAAATATTTTTTCTTCGCTGCCAAAACTATCAGAGTACGAAGAAAATACTTAAATAAATATCGAATAAATAACGCAACAGCATCCTTATTTTTCGAACAGTCTAAATTCTAACGAATAAATCTTGATCGCTAAGAACAAAATTTAACACAATCTTAATTAAACCACGAAGAAGAAAATATATTTAACGATCCAACCAACATCCCCTTCCTCCAATCAATCTAAACTCCAAATCTGTCAACAATCCATCTATCGCGAATTTTAAATCGCGAATAACGGAATATCCGATAATTGACGTAATTCGATATCTAGGAAGAGAATATTTAATTAATTCTCCTTCTTCGACCAATCTCAATTGCACGACCTAGCAAATCAAGAATGAAAATATTTAAGAGAATTACTCGAAAGGGGAAGAGAGGATGGAAGAAGAGCGGTTGTCAAGATCGATGAAAAAGAATCGCGAATTTGAAAGGCGGCGGTTATTATGAAAGGGTACGGGGAGCCGTGGTGTGTGGGTGAGCAAGAGCTCGTGCGCCTTCCACTGCCCGTACAGTCTTACGTGGGTGTACGCCGCCTATATTTGCATCGTCATAGATCGTACGGGTAACGGAACGTATCGATCCACTTGGACTCATTTCTCTGTCTCGGTCGCAGTCAGTTACGTAGGAGCGAGCAGAGCCAGCCGATCACCGAGGAGATCGCGAATCGGAACGAGACCTCGGCCACCGACTCGACGAGTCGGATCAACGCCGATTTCGTGGCGGAGGTCGGCCAGGATTTCCGCGTCGCCGAGGACACCAGCACGTGGTCCTCGATCGCCATCACCCGCGAGAATGTCCAGATCGATACCTCGGCCAACGACGCCAACTTGAACAACAATCTGACGATCCCCCGGATACGAAGGAACAGCTCTGTGGAGAGTTTGGCCGATTACGAAGGTAAGTGAAAGAGATCTTTTCTTTTTTCCTTTTCTTTTTTTTTTTTCAACGTAGAGAACGAGAAGAAGAACGAGGAATGATCGACAAACGAAGTTCGGAACGTTTCGATTTTCAGGCATTGATTTAGGTTTCGTTCGTGGGATGATTTCTATTTTGTTGGTTTTCTTAAAGTAAAGTTTTCGGATCTTACGTGAATTCATGCGAAGGAGGATTTTAGACGCGTCGATGATTTTGTTCGTGGAATGATCTTTTTCGTTTTAGTAAAGTGGGGAAGTGTGAGCGAAGTTTTGAGTGTTTGGATGAAACGATGAGGCGAAGAAAGATTTACGGATTCTAAGATTTATCTTTTGAAGGAACATCTTAAAATTTATCCGAAACGGGATTTTACGTGATTTTGTTCGTGGAATGATTTTTTTGGTGAAAGTGCAGAAGTTTTGAATGTTTAAGTGAAACGATATAAATTTAATTAAAAGGAAGATTTTTTAGGCTTGTTGATAGTTTATGGAATGATTTTTATTTTGTTTGATTTGAAAATAAATCCTCCAAATGTGAAGATTCAGTGTGGTAAATATAGAGGTTTGTTTTTATGATTTTTGAATGGGAAATTTGATCAGATTGATTTATTTTATTTTGTTCGCATGCCTTGAAGAATAGATTATCGAGATTGTTATTTACGTTTAGCAATTTAAGGAGAAAGATTGTTCCGATTAAACGTCGAATAAAGTTTATCGTCGGATCTTGAAGATCAATTTGTGAACGATATTTTAGTTATGCTTGTGAAATTTATGTGATTTTCATTTTCAAGAGGTTGAAACTCGAGATAACTAAATGGGTTCGTTCAATTTTTTTTACGTATAATTTAATTATAACTTCGAACATCTGAGCTTGACTATATATACGTGAAATTTATAAATAGTCTATTGGAAAACACTACTTTAGAATAAATATAAAACTTGCAACTTGTTTAAACAAGTTTTCATCATAGGAGAGAAAATTTCTAGCTTAGAAATTTCATTCATATAATTTGAAGTGAATAAAGTTCTCCCCTCTTCCCCCCAAAAAATGGGATTAATAAGTAAATAAAAAAAAGATACGCTTGATAATTAATTTCTCATTATCGTAAAAGTCACGAACTTCGATATTTTAAACTGGTTCCCCAACCTTTCTAAGAGTAGTTTAGACCTTGACATTAACTATAATTTTTCTCTGCTAATATTGCTATTGACGTATTCATAGTTTTATCGAAAGAGAAATAATTTTTATCCGCCAAACTTGAAAGAAAAATCTATCCATCATATTTTTCCATCAACTTTCCTTATTCCAACCAACCAGTTCTCTAATCTTTCTCCCATAAAATCTTTCAAATTCATTAACCATTTTTCCATTATTTCCCTTCTTCGATTAATCTGTTTACCATAATTCTCCGATACAATAACTTTTCCATTACCTTATTTCTTTCGCCGTTACAATTCTTCGATAAAAAATAAAAAAAGACAAAAATTCAACTTTCATTTTCCACCACGTATTCGCTCAATTTCCATTCCAATTACACTCTAATGCTTCTCCCATATCTTTTCTCCCCATTAAAATAAACGAGAAAGAAACTCGAGTATTCGAATACGAAACGCGATCATTTTTTCCAATATATATATTCTCTACTTCTTCATAATTTTCCAACACAATCAAAAAAAAAAAAATTCATTCTCCCATATCACATTTCCATACCAATCGCCCTCCTATCTTTCCTTCCTCTTATTAATTCAAAACAAACACAAAAAAAAATAAATAAATAAATAAACAAGATGGAAAAAATATCTAGATATCCCCAAGTTGCCAGGCCAAACGCTGTCGAGCCCAGCAACGTTTTCAAAAGCGTTCTCTTAATGAAGCGATTCGATAAAATCGGATGCGTCTGCGGCAGTCAGCTGCGATGAGTCAGCGGCGCCGATTATTCGTTAATTCGCGCAATGTGCAACTGGCGTGAAATTCCTCAGGGCGCAATTCCTCTCACGAAGATTCGTCCCACGAGTTGACACCGTCCGAGTGGTCCGACTGGTCCGAGGAGGGAAATCTGCCCGCGGGTTGTCGCGGTATCGTCAACCCCAATTATCCTGGCTTTCAACACTTGGCGCCTTCTCTTCTGTCGGACACAGATCTGACCGAGGACGAGCACGAGAGCTGCGATTACACCAGGCTGAACGACATCGACGCCAGACCGGCAGAGAACGACAACGAGTACAACAACAACGTCGAGGATAGCATCAATCACTTGTGCGGGCAGAGGAACGAGAGGAAGATATTTTACGAGAAACCTAAATTCAATATACAGGTAACAATAATATCGTTTTTCTATTACGATTTCTTTCTTTGGTTATTTTCTTATTTTTGATGGCATCCGGGTTGGTTATGGTGGGATATATAGTTTGTTTGAAGAAGGGAGAAGATTATCGAAAAGTGAGGATTAATTAATTGTTTGAAGTATGGATAACGTATTTGAAGATATTTTAGGAATATTGAGAATTGTGTAGAGTTATTTAGGACGGGCAGAGAAACGAGAGGAAGATATTTTAGAGAGAAATTCAAATAGATGAAAAATATTGTTTTCATATTATGATTGCGTAGAAAATAGTTGAAATTTATTTATAAGGGGCGAGATTATTGTTTGGAAAATGAGGATTAATGATAGATTTTTAAGAGATCGTGTAAATAATTCGAATTATTTTGTTTGGACGAAGAAAAGAAAAGCAAATGGAAAACGAGACTCGCAACTGATAATGATTAATCGACTTGACGCGTTTCAAATTTAGCTACAGCTTTCATTCAAGCACCGCATTTGTCCCGGCCGGTCCAAAATACACCCCAACAGAGCAATGCTCAATTATGCTCCAATTTCTTTCGTTCTCGGCTTCCAGCTATTTATAGCAACCTTCGAATGCCTCGAATTTTTCCCACTATATTTAAATTAGTCGCGGCACCTCTTAAACTCAGGCCGATACGTATTAAAAGGGGCGTTATATAGCGCGGTATAGCAAAGAAAAAGAAATCGGTCGATCGGTGGCGCCAACGATAACGCACGAGAATCCAACGATCAGAAACTTGCTGCGCTCCAGATCTAAGTATACGCGTTACTTTCCTTCTTAACACCGCCGCTTTTAGTCGTCATGTGCGAAACAGTCTGTTGGGTAGCAACAACTGACTATAAGCTCTCGAAAATGGATTCTGAAGACTAATCTTGACTCTTACGTGTATTCCTTCTGTAAATGAATATATGTGTATATGTATACACATGTTGCTATCCTAATTATTTTAGAACCAATAATAAAAAATTTACAATACAATCGAATACAATACGATCAAATTGTAATACATACATACACGTATACAAAAAATATTTGCATATATATATACTTTCTTTTTATCAGATACTGAAATTTAATTTAACTTGCGTCCAATTTCTTTTTTTTTTTTTTTGGATACAATAAATAGAACGCGTTCAAATATTTATTATCTCCCACTGTACAAGCATACATAGTTTTATGAAATTCGCAATTGCTCTGCCGCATAGTTCTACTTGTACGACACAAGAGAACAGTAACTCGACCGACGTTGGCACATCGAATAGGTTAAACAGGCATCCAAGGCCCAAGAGGACTGAACCGTCTCGAATCAACTCTGTTTCCAGACCGTAACGTCTTTATACGAGTCGGTGGTGCCGCCATCGGAGAAATGCATAAACTACGTGAAAAGCGTTGAGGATTCGAGAACGGAGGAAAAGATCGTGACGCCGAAATCGGACATCGTGAACGACGTGGTCGAGGCGGAGACGCATCTCACCGTTCTAGAGCCGGAAGAGGGCCTCGCCGACACGGTCGCGGAGAACGCTGCGGAATTGTCGGAGGCTGTGCTGGAAGAGAAACAGGAACGAGAGATCCCGGTCGAGGTCGAGATCGTGGAATTGACTACCAGCGTGAAAGAGACCCTCCAGTTTCCGGAAATCGAGGAGATACCGGACTCTGGGAAGACGAGCGAGGTCGGTGAGGTGGGTTCCTGTCTTTCGTCTTCATTTCTATTCTGCTTTCGCATGATCAAGAATTTCGATCTCTGATTTCTGATAATAGTCGCGATTCTAAATCTTCGTGAATTTTTAAATTTACACGGAAAAGTAGAAGCTTAAAAGAAGCTCGCTCGTATTTTAAATTTTTAATCGAACGTCGGTCAAACGTTTCTTCGAATGTTGTTTAATAACAAACACGTGTTTCACGCGAGAAAACGTATGAGTAGACGAACGACAGCTGGATTCGCGTCGAATCCTTTGATTGGGGGAGGGGGGAAAAAAAAGAAAGAAAACGCTTAATTGCTGCCATTTTTCACAGCAATTAAGGATTAAAAAGCGAGCACGGCAGAAACGATTCCCGTTGCGATGAAGCACGGGCAATCAAGATTAACGAGAATTCGTTTTATATCGTCCGTGTCATACTTCTCGCTGGCACATGTGGAAGACTAATGACTGCACACTGGACGCACACGCGTGCAGTATACACATTAATGCATTCACCAGAGTTCACGGTATATACGTTCCTCGTTTTAAAACAGCGTCAGTCGAGCGGCCGGCTACGTGTATGTTACACGAGCACGTTAATCAACAATTTCCGGAAACTTTGGGACGATCCACGTAGTAACTAAATACCAATTAACGATGGTGTGAATCAGGCTGCTCTTTTGCAACCGTGTCAACGTGTCGCGGATGAGTGCTCGCTAATTTAACGATCGTGATGTCGAACGAGAGCCGTGAACTCGGCGCCAAGTGAAGAAAAAATTTTATCGATAACTTGCACTCGGTGTTCCGTTCCCTATTTTCGTTCAAAGTGTTGCGAGTTTCGCGAATCAATTCGCCAAATTTCGGATCAATTTTTATGAAAGATCAAACGAAACCACTTTCTAACCACGTCGGCATTACGATTCTCAATAATTTTACCTTACCAATTAAATTTTATCGTTAATTTTACAAGATTCGTTACGAAATTTTCAAGAAAAGAATATTCTCAGATATACAAAACTTGTATAACCAGCCAACTCGAAGTCGTATTTTCCAAATACCCTGCGCTATTGCAAGATTCATTCGGATAAAAACGAAGACAGAAGTATAGGCGAAATAAACCGCGAGAAGCCGATCCCAACAACCGCATTATCCCATTCCCGTTGAGCGGCGAGCGTTCACCCAATGCTAACGAGCATTGTCTTTTTCAGACGGAGGATATCGTGGTGGAGCACATCGACCTGATACGCGAGGCAAAGGAGTTGCCTCACCAGACCCGTTCCAAAATAGGCAACCGTCAGACGGTCACGTCGACCGGCTCAGCCGACGACGACTCGGAGAGCAACACCGACACCGACAGTTACCCGGAGGAGCAGCCCACCTACACCAAGCTCGAGGAGATCGATCTCCTCTCGAGCATCGGCCGTGATATCGGGCTCGATCTCGAGAAGTACGTGCAACCGGTGCCGGACGTGGTCGCGATGGAAGCTGTGGACCCGCTCCACGCCTCCTCCAGGTCCTCCTCTTCCTCCTCCTCTATGATGAAGGACACCATCGAGGACACGAACAAGCTGATGGATCGCGATCTTCCCGAGGCCTCGAGCGCCGACACCAGGAAGAAGGAGAAGATGGCCAGGAATCAGGCGAAACGCAGACAGCAACAGCAACAGCAACAGTTGCAGCAGTTGAGGGCGGCGAACGCTCAGAGGCGGCCCGACAAGAGGAGAGCCGACGCCGACAATGGACCAGGTATATGTTTCAACCACGGCTGTGTCGTGTGTGTGTGTGTGCGCGCGCGTGAGAGTCGGGATAAGGAAGATTTGATTTTTATCGACCAGACTGTTGATATGGGAGGGTTCAGAAAAATTGGCATGACGGTCACATTCCCTGAGAATAATAATACAGCTGAAAAATTCTCTTCTTTTTTTAATCGGGAATCGAGTGAATTATCGAAGGGATTGATCAAGTCGTTTTTCACAGAGAATGTGATTTACATCGATCGATACTGTGAATCCCTTCGATATATTGGGAAATAAAAAATTTGGAATTTGTTGATCGTGAGAATAATAATTAAAAATATTGTTATTGCATAGTCGTTAAATTGTTCATCGAAACGAAACTTTGATGCAAACTTTTACGCTCGTTAAAACGTCATAGAAGATAAAGAAAAATCTTCCGGTACTTCCGCCACTCGTGTGCTCTTTGCACCATGTGTGATTAATTCTGGTTTCTCAACAGAAGTGAAATTTCACGGTGCAAGAGCACGGAATAAAACGAGCGTGGAACCCGTATCTCGATTTTTACGCAACCAGACACACACAAAGAGAGAGAGAGAGAGAGAGGGGCGTAATCAGAATCAAATTTTCTTGTCGTTTTTCACGCAGGAAGCCAGCACGATTAGCGTAATCTCTAGAACAATAAAAGCACCTCGACTATATCTATTATACGTGACACGATGCCTTTCACGATGCCTTCTCATTTACGCTTCTTCCTCCCGAGTATTCTCATGCTCGTCCCTCTTCAAATTTCACGGCGTACACGAGTAAAATCGCAATATTACCGCGCAATATTCATCGTGTTGCGAATCTGAAAGAAAATTTCGAATTACAATTATCAAGGAAAGTAAAAGTGAAGAGATAATAAGAAATAATAATAACAAGTGACGAGTGGTTTGGAAAGTTGCCAAAACAAAAGTTTCCACCATGTCTTTTTCCCCCCCTCCCCTATTTCGATCGTTGTTCGATTTCGGTTGTCGCTTTTAATTGCGCGTATTATTATAAAAGAAATTATCCAATATATTTAATACCTCACCTGTGATTTTTTTTTTCCATGGAAGGCGGCTTCGATGTCTACAATATCGAAACAGCGATGCCGAAAATCGATCTGGACGCGATCGAATCTCATTTAAGAGCTGCACGCGAAGAGGAACGACGGGTGAGTGAATATTCTATATATATATATATATATTTAATATAATTGTACGTACCTGGTAACTTCTTCACTCCAAGATTGATCAGACAAATAATTCCTTCGAGCGGTTCTTGGGAATAAAAAAAAAAGAAAAAAAGAAGAAAACACTCGTAACTTCTCGGGGAATCTTTCATCTCGCCGTGAAAATATTAAATTTTTATTTCGTATCGCGCAATGTTTTCATAGAAATGCAGTTGTTCAAAGAGATACTTGGTGGGTGTGTTTGAGCAATGCTCGTCGAGATGGATGCAATGATTACGTGCATGATGACGCGATTCAAACGTAGGTCAACCTATGATCTTTCTTTCTTTCAAATTCGATTTTTTTAGAGATTCAAAAAAATCTTATAAATCTAGAACCTGTACTACTCTATCCGATCGTTGACACGCGAAACGAAGCACAAAACAGTTAACAACGTTATCTCCACGAAGTTATTTTTATCATCAACGATATCGAAAGATGGAAGAAGAAAGAATCGGGGAGTGCGACGAAATAAATAAATATCGATACTGAAGTAAATGAATAAGAAAAAAAGAAGAAAAGAGATATCGAAATAAGGATTAAATTCCAGCATGGGAATTATCCATCGTAACTCTTGTAAACATGATCGTTAAGCGAATGGAAAATTCGCGGGAACTCGTGTTGCACGTTGCACGAGCAAAAGGTGGAGAAACGTAATTGCGCCGCTCGAGGGAAGGAAAATAATTAACGGGAGAAACGAGGAGGGTGAGGGGGGGAGATAGGGGAAAAAAGTAACAATTTCGCGTCCAGATGGCCGATGTTCTCACGGATAAAAAAAAAAAAAAAACGGTGCAACGATAAAAATTGAATGAATGTTCACGCGAAGAGACGAGATTGAATCGGTTTCGAAGGTCGAGATATACCCGTGTGTATTCATAAACGTTGTGCACGCCTCTGATAAACTCTCGCTCGATCGCCTCGAATAAAATCGGGGAAGGATGCGGTGGGCGCGCGTGTGTGTGTGTGTGTGCGCGCACGCTTAGATGGGAGAAACATCGATCCAGAGCGAGAAACTGGCTGGAAAATTGAAGAAAAAAATTTCGTTGGTCGATTAATTAAAAGACGAACGAATAATGAATTTTATTCGTTGGCGCAATTCTTAAAATTACCACCTTGAAAAATTATATCACCGGTGTATATTTTCCATTCCATCTCGAAATATATCTAATATTTTCGCTCTCGAAAAGAAACGATCCTCTTTAACTTTAACCGTGAAAAAAGTTTCTTCGAACTTCAATTAACCCAATTAATCTGGAGAGATGGAAGGAAAACAGAGATTCGTTCTCCTTTTTTTTTTTTTCCTTTTTTCCCGGGAACGACGAGGCTTCACGCATCGATTCCAATTACGTCAGCGTTAAATAGCAAAAATCGGGGATCCCGTTTAATTTAACCCACATTTCGAGAAGAAGGAGGAGAATCGGATTCGATGAGAGAAGAGGAAAAAAAAAAAAAAAAAAAAGAAAATGGAACTTTTTTCACAGAAATAGTTTCAGTGCCGTTAGAGGAGGGGGGAGAGAGGAAGGAGAGAAGGGAGAAAAATGCCGCGAACAATTTCAGACGAGATATTTCGCGCGGATTATTTTCTGGATTATTGACATGGAAAATAAGGTCGATGAGGCTTACAACCCCGTTTCAGGGTCCCGATAGCGAGAGTCGTCTCGTTAAACGCACAGACGATCCATATTCGTGGACGGCGCAGCGTGCCATTGTATGGAAAATAGGGGAACAGGAAACGGATGTCGCCACGGGGGAGGGAGGGACGATCGATGCAACCGTCAGATAGAGCGTGGCATAATTCGGCGCGTAAAATTTTAAAGAGGGGAGAGGGGAGAGCTTAAACACGCGCGCGATGGAAAAGAAAGATTGAAAGGTTGGAGCTACGCGAATTTAAATCGAAACACTGGGAATGGAGGCATCGCGCGGGTAAAATAAATTCAACGTGGAAACGATATTCTTTCTTCCGTTCATCGCGGACGAAAGAATATTTTTATATCGTTTATTCGTGAACCAGTTTTCGTGAAAGAGCGCGGCTAACTCGACGACGACTCTAACATCTCGAGATAACGTATCATTGCACCTTTAAAAGCAGACCCGTAACCGTGGGTCAAAAGATTCGCATGAGCAGTCAAGCGAGACGCTTTGCGTACGACCTATAGAGAGTGAGAGAGAGAGAGAGAGGGAGAGATACGCCATCTTCAGCTACGTCAATTTTAAGACCCGTTTCCAAAGGTATTTTTACGAACGAAGATCGCCAGAGGGGCGATTACGGGCCGACAATGAAGGAGCAAAGCTTTTTAAAGAGTTTACGGGAAACAAGATTCCGTAAACTTGTCCATTTTCTCAGTTTTTACTATAGTTTTTTCGTTTATCTACACTCGTGAAAGTTTAATAAAGCCGGAGAAGTTTCTAAACCGAGGCGGAAAATTTCATAAGGATGATTCTCGAAAGTTCGCGAATTTCGAATCATTGCTTTCCAAACTGGCATTAATCGAGTTATTAATCAAATTGATAATAATAATAATAATAATAATATCAACGAGGACAAAAAAAAACTACGAATCATTCGTTCCGCATCTTCCCCGCCTATCAAATACCCACGTAACTGGTACTTTAAAAAACAATTTACGTGCTTCTGAATTCTGAACACACACGCTCCATTCTCCATAGAAAGTCGAAACTCGTTCAAAGATCGAAATCGACTATAATTGGGCGAGAAACGAGATGAGAACGTTTTCCTCCTTGGAATAAACACGGTGGCTCGCACGTCGAACGAAAACCTTAACCACTTTCACCGAACACCGTGAAAACCCGAGCTAGACCAGCCTCCAGTAGACGGTTAATAGCACCGGCTCCACCACCTCCTTCGTGCAAACCTTACCGGAAGATCGGTTCGCCGCTCACTTGACTCACTTTATACCAGTCTCGTGTTGTTCTCGTCTCAAGCGAGTCTCCCGTAGCAAAAACTCCGTCGCTATCTCGTTCGTCATTTATTTCCGTTTCTACGGGAGGAAGAAAACAGAGAGAGAGAGAGAGAGGAGGATAAAATCTCGAATAATAATTAATCGAAAGTGGATCGACGACGACGACTCGACTCGACTCGTGGCGAGTGAAACTTTATTAAATTGTTTAACGAATTATAATTAATCAAACAAAAGATACAAGTTGGATTGGAGGATGCGGTTTGCTCGTTGGAAACTGTTCGTTGAGGTTCGTTCGGATTTAAGTGGATTTAATCGCGAGAAGAAGCGACTTACGGTGAGGATAATCGATATAGCGATATAATCTCTTGGATCATCGTACGAGGATAAAATCTCGTCGTCGATAATAAATTAATCGAAAGTTGATCGTCGACGAAAGCGAGGGAAAGCTTATTAAACCGATAACGATTATCAAACTTGACACAAACCGGACAAGCTTGATTGGATTAACTTGGAGGATGCGGTTCGTTGGAATTTTTCGAGATTCGACCGGATTTAATTGGATTTAATCGCGACTTATGGTGCGGATAATCGATATAGCGCGCAAAACCTCTCGAGCTTGGATCATCGAGCAATTCGATCTTCTTCCCGAGCGTCGATTATTTGTTCCATGTTTCGTCACCGTTTGCGGTTTCAGTTCCATCCAGGGTCAAAGGAGACATCGATATTCTCGCCGGTTGAATAACAACGTACGATCTCTTCTGTACAACAATTCGGTATCTCTTCTTCTCTTTCTTTTTCCTTTTTTTTTCTTTTTTAGTGCCGCGAACTGACTGCGATTCAATCCGTTTATTTGATCCGTTTTTGCTCGAGAGAAGATTTTCGATTTTCTCGGAAGGAAGGAAAGTGATGTTGATGAATCGTTGATGGATGAAAATCGGTGGTGAAAACGCTCGGTTTTAAAGAAGCGGATTCGTAATTAAATCGTATTTCCGTCTCGTGTTTGCGTCACACACGCGAGTTGTCTTCTGCGTGCGTTTTATTAATTAAGGGGACGCCGCATAATCTTTGTCGGGGTGAACGAACTCCTCGTAGATCTTGTAGATTCGCCCGAGGTTTTTTTTCCTGAAAAAAAAAGAATTAATCTTAATTAATTCGATGTTAATTAAGTAATTATAAACGCATAATTTCCATTCCTCTTAGTTTCGAATACTTTAATTATTCCTTTTTGAATTTTATACAATTGAAATTGTGTTCAAGTAAATGTTATTAAATATGTCTTAATCCTTTACTTCGACAAAGGGTATATAAATAAATAGGAGGTGAAACATAGGAGGAAATAATCGCAGAATAATGAATAATTGGAAAAGAATCGATGATCCAACGCTAGTTAGAAAACGTATATAACGTATAAAGACAATGAAACAATCAAGACACCTGTTCCTAAATTACTCTTTTCCTGGACAAAGTGGAAGGAGAAATCAGCATTGTGTTACGAATTGAAGGAAAGTGGGTGGTCGTACTCGAAAAACTTTTTATTCCGTCCGAAGAAGAAGAAATCATTCGATGAAATCCGTATTTGTATCTCGTATTTAATCTTGAGTAACTTTCTTTTCTTTTTTTTTTTTTTTTTCTTGAAAGAAGCAAAGCCCATCTCGCGCGATATCTCGTGATGCGCGAAGAAACAAATCCAACGACGTTCTCTCGACCGTCCATCCTCTCCAGCACACACATCGTCCGATGAATCGATGATTTACACGCTCGTCAAATTGTGAAACTTTTCGTTTGTTCGTTCGATGACGTTCGATGAAGAAGAGACTGTGCGAACAAAGCGAAGAGAAAGTGTGCGTGCCGTTATTTTGCATGGATAGACGAGTGTAATCGTTGAAGAAGAAAAGAAAAGAAAAGAAAAAAAAAAGAAACGTGGGAAGAATTAGAGCAAATCTTGGAAACATGGGTAGCAGCAACAAGTCGAGGAAACATTACAAAAAGGATTCCAGATTCGTCACGGATCTGTACACATTCACATACGATGACTTCGATCTTGTAAGATTTAAATGGAACGTGATTACAACGGAATGGCGACGAGAGTACTCCCGTTCTAGTTAATTAAAACGATTGATTACTTTTACTAAGTCGCATGATAAAGCAAGTTTCTCTAAAAGTTAAGAAACGAACCGATAAATTATTGTTGATGCACGTACCTTTACCTACATTTAATTTCCTTAATTTCGACTTATTTATCCGACAGGAAATCTGAAAAAGAAATATAAATATCGCGTGAAACGATTGGTTTGTTTCTCAATTTTTCTAACTATAAGTACATCTCGATTCACTCGATCGGATAGTAAAGAAACAGGATTTCTTTCGATGATAGAAGATATCGAACAATGAAGGCATTGTTTCGCCGATGTCTAACCGATAAATCGTTCCTTGCAAACAAGATCAATGGCCGAAAAACTCTTTCGATCAGAAAGGGAATCAGAGAGAGAAGAGGAAAGTGGGTCGAACCGTACAGGTGTTAAGGAAACTGATTTTGACAATCGCGCGCCAGTCGACACAATTGCGAGGAAAAGAAAAAAAATGTACATTCCGTCCAAGAATTTCGTTCGTGAAACTGGATGGGAAGCAAGGAACGTAACGAATAATTTGTTGAAATTTTGTTCTTCTTCTTCGAACGAAGGATCATTCGTGATCCGATTTGTACGTGGAATGCTCTCTTAATAACAGTCTCCATAGAATATTCCATGCAGATATGCTTTTAAGCCAATCTGAACTTAACCTTGACGGTTCGACGAGCTCCTTCCAATTCACTTGGTCGTTTAATCGTTGAATTTGTAGGCGAAGCGTGCGATGCACGGAATATCGAAAGCTTAATAGATCGAGCACGAGTTTAGAATTGCAAATTAAATTTCTGCCAATTTAGTAGAATTTCCGCTTCGAAAGACTATTTCTTCGCGACGATGGCTTGTAGAAAGGTAGATATCTCTGTCGCCATTCCCTTGATCACGCTTTATAGACCCGAATCGACGTATCTAATCGAGCGTATCGATTACCGAAACCTTTGGCTTTCGTTTCTGGGGCATCAGGACGACGATAAAGAGATGGTGAAGGAACGGCCAAATTCCGAAGGAACGATCTCGTCGCTCCGAAACACCGGTGGGACGAAGGAGGATGAAAGGGAAGATCTTGTCACGCGATTCGATAGAGTGGTGCGGGGAGATCCGGATGAGGCTTTTCAGGTGTGACTTCCTGTAGAATTCTAAAGAAAATCCTTGGAATCCTTTCCAAGTTTTCCAGGGGAGGTATTAAAACGAGAGATTTTTGGATCGTTTGGATCATGGTTCGATGAGTAACTTTTTTCTTTTTTCTTTTTTTTTTTTTTTTCTTTCATCGAGTTGAAAGAAATCGATTCAAAAGTCTGGTTGCCAAAAGGGAGAGCCAAAGTATATACCGATCGACAAATACTTTTTGCCAAAAATTTAGTTTCCATTTCTTGCCAAAATAAAGATTCGATTTTTATTGGCAGGATAAAAGTTTGAGACTATCTGTTTCTTATTTTCAAACTCTTGCCAAAGTATTATAATATATTTAACTTTATATAAAGATACTATAACATGTTCCCGCCCGGAAGAAATTCTATTTCGTAATATCGTTTCATCGTTGGTGCAAAATCTATAAAACCAATTTTACGAAAACAACGTAAAGTCAATAGCAATGGTGAATTTTCCAATTCCAAACCACCTCCACAACCACCACACCTTTCTCCATTCCCAATACCATTGTTCTAATCCAATCCATTCTGTTTCGGTTCAAATAATCCAATCACTTTACTCCTCTCTACCTCCATCCTACAAGGGGGCCAATAGAAATTATTGAAGGAGAAAAAAAAAAAGGAGCCAGCAACGATCGAAGCAAGAAATTCCTCGCCCCCCTTCTCCCCGATTAATCAATCGCACCTCAATTACGCAAATACGTTAGAAAGATGTCGTCAATCTCATTAATTGTCTCACTCCCACGCGAGTGTACACGCTACAGTTTTAGGGAGGAGAGGGAGGGGGGAGTCGGAAGGAAGGGGAAGAAGATTAAAGACATCGAGGGGGTTTCCACCCCTCCCCCTTCCGTTGGCGTGTAACGAGCGATGATCACACCTCAGATTTCTCTGTCTGTTCACAGCGACGAAACGATCGTGAAGAGATACGAAGGAGGTTGGCCATGGGTCCAGACGCCGAAGACTTGCGCGCTGAACGCGGAAGAAAGCCGAGCCTTCAGTCGCGGCTTCAGAGCGGTCGGTATCACTCCGAATACTACCACTTTTTCCACGATCCCGTGATTGTCTCTCTCGTGAATGAAATTTCGGTTATCTTTCGAAAAGTGGAGGCGTCGATTTACGAGAGAAAAGTTATCGATCGAACCAAGTGAAATAAGTTTGATGTTCCGTTTCTTGAAGTTTATTGATGGCTGGATGAATGAAGTTGTAACGAAGCGAGTGAGTGGTTTTTTGGTTTCAGATTTAGTAAATAAGGGGGAAGTTTTTCTTTTTTCGAGGAATCGATCCGACACGGTTTCGAATTGAATAGTGATTGCAAATTGTTGTGCAATGTACCATAAAACTTTCGATCATCGAGGGATTGAAAAGAACGATGGTTGATCGTTGACTTGTGTTCTTATTTTGCTCGTCTTTCTTAATCTTTCTTTTCAAATCGACGGAGCTACGAAAGAAATTTGAATCTTTTTTTTTCTTTTTGAATCGGTCGTCGATTGGTGGATCGATCAAATCTTTTCAAATCTTATTGTTTTCGATTTATCATCGTTCCAAAGAAGATCGTTCCTTTCTTTCAGGAATGAACCTTCAAATCTGTTTCATGAACGAAACACCCTCGGACACGGAATCTCCGTGTTCGGAGACCGACTCGTCCCCAGGATCCACACCGACCTCGCTCAACACGAAGCAACCGCAGAAACAGCAAATGCCGATCAGACCTCAGGTGCTCAGCCTTCCACCTTTGAGGCTGGACACCGGCTCGAATTCAGCTCCGATCGACGAGGCCGATTTCTTCGCCAGACAGGCGAGATTGCAAACCGAGGCACGAATGGCCTTGGCTCAGGCCAAAGAAATGGCCCACATGCAGATGGAAGTGGAGAGGCAAAGGCTGAAACAGAGCCCCATCACCGAGATGGTGCGATCCAGCCTCGAAAAAGTGAGCCATACATCTTCTTTTTGAAATTTTATCTCCCCATCTCCGTTTATTTCGAATAATACATGTAGAACGATCTTCACCGATTAAACTCTCGAAATTGAAGGAAGAATTCGATTCAGAAAGACGAATATTAAATTTTTTCTCTCACGAAAAGGGATGAAAATATTTTTTAAAAATTTAGAAAAGACACAGTTGTTCGCATCTCCATTATTTCAAATAATATATACGATATATAAAACGATCTTCACCGATTAAACTCTCGAAATTGAAGGAAGAATTCGAACATTATTTATCTGTATTGCTTCAAGATTTTACACAAATGCACAAAACGATTAAACTCTCGAAATTGAACAAAGAACTCGATTCAATAGGAGGAGTAATAATAATTTTTCGCGCGAAAAGGGGGAAGAGAGAGGGAGAGAAATATTAAACTCTATCCTCCCCCCAGGTTGGCGTTCAGCTCGGCGAGGATAGGCGCAGATTGTCACGAGTACTTTTAACGGAGCTAAACGTCGCCCAGCTTCAAGTGGTGGCGAACGACTTGCACGCGAGAATCGCAGCTCTGAACGAGGCGCTCGTCGAGGGACTTTTGAGAAGGGACGATTTGCACATGGAACAAGATTCGATGCTCGTCGACGTCGAAGATCTCACCAGATATCTGTAAGTTTTTCGTCTCGCGCGACTTTTAATCTCGTTCTCTTTCTCTCTTTTCTATCTCTTTCTTTTTCCTTTCTCTCGCACTTTTATTTCTCGAGTAATCGTGCACAATCTCCTAGAAGCAATTAAGGTTGCTTAAAGAAGAAAAAAAAAAGCATGGCCGTGAAAGGACGCATGGCCTATTTTTCTGAATGCAAAGTGGAACAAGAACCCTTGGGAAAAAAAAAGGACCAACGCTTTCGCGTACCGAAACCGCATTTCTTCTTTTCCTCCCTCGCCTCTTGCACCGTTTTATTTGCGAAATTACCCGTCTTCCTTATCGAAATATATACCACGATAACGATTGGCGTGTCACATCAAAAATTAAGGAGAAAGATTTAAACCCGAGATTAGAGGTGCGAACGTAGGAAATTGTACGATTTAAAAAAATTGTTTTCTACTTTTTTCTTGATTAATCGTTCGCGAGCGTGGCCTCTAATTTCTAGAAGAAGTTTTAAAAGTTAATTTTAGAAATTTTCAGCAGTTTATTACCTTTATTCTTCGAATAATACAGCTCTCGATCGATTGCATCTCTTCGACACGTTTCTTTCAAATTTAATTTAACGACATTAAACGCTTTTCGAGCAATCATCAAGTAGCGCGCAAAAGGCTTCTTTAGGGACTAATTTATTTAAAAGATCATTTCTTGTTATTTTTTTTTCTTTTTTTTTATGTTTACTTAAAATGTGTCTATGTATATAAATACCAAACAAGACGAATAATATCGTCGAATAATTCGCGAAAATCGATATAACAGCTCCTAGCCTGCATTCCAATTCATTTCAATAATTTAATTAACGATTGATCCTAATTTAATTTCGGGAACGAAATCGGTGGAAATTCGGTGGAGAGAACGTTTCAAGCGATGCATAACGAAATAACAACTTGACAAAAGTGTATCAAATCGTTCGAATTGGATCGAAATAAATTTTACGTAACGTAAAATAAATCCGAAAGCTCGAGGAAGCTTGTCAATCGCTTGTCCTTCCACTCACCCGCTTACTCGCGCCCCATCCAATTCACTGTTAACACCGTTAACAACTGTGACTCACTTGGCCCGTTCAGCTTGTACTCTTTTTCTTCTTTTTTCTCTCTCTTCTTAACAATACTAACTAATCTCCCGGGCAAACTATGACAAACGTTATATTTTCCGGCCTGTCGCGCTAATAAACAGCTTCTGCTGCGTTCACATGCACAGAGGTGCCAAGCAGGAGTCGTTGAAGAAGAAGCAGAACGCGAGGGAGCAGCAGTGCACAGGGAGCAGAAGCCATCAGCAGGCCAACCCGGGCCAGAACAAATCGTCGATCAAGCCAAAGCTGACGCACCGTGGCCTGGTCTCGTTGGTGAGGAAATAATGCCTCGCCACGAGACTGCGTGGTCTCGTCGGAAATTAAGCGGGAAGGTAGCGAACAGCACCGAGAGGACGCGAGCAAGTATATACAATTAAGATCTGCTCGATTCGATCTGCCGATCTCTCGCCCCGTGCTCGAGCAATTCAGATCCGTTCCGTCGAATTCGAGTTGAGAACAACTCGGCTCCGCTATTCCGGGACAGCCCCCTCCCCTCCCTCCTCCTCCCTCTCGAGAGGAAGGGAACGAGAAACGAGATTTATTCGGACGAAAGGAGATCGTATTCCAAAGGAAATGCAAATATCTCGCAAATCTTTCGAGGCAACGGTAAGAGAAAATCGAGTAATCTTCGTCTTGTTTTCGCGTGGGAAAAAAAAAAGGAAAAAACAAAAAATGGAGCAATATTCCGCCTCTACCACGGAGCAGATACAATCGTTTTTCTCTCCCCACTTTTAGACGGGGGTTCAAAAGTATACATACATAACATACACGCAGCGAAGAATCCTCTTTCTTCTTGTTCGACAAGGAAGAAGGGGATCTTTTTCCAAAGTTTTTACAGCTTCGTCGTTATCAAGATGGAAAGTAGAGTAATAATAACGTAAGTACGCGTGCTCACGTTCATGTGTATTAGGACACGTGTGTTGCTTGCGGAGGATGAGACAAATCGATGGGATTATTATTATGGGGGAATTATCGAAAGGTTTTGAGATTGTCATCACCTGTTCAGAAAATTGGATATTATAAAAGATTCGTATATGTTCTGAAATTTCTTCTTATCTATATACATATACATATAGTTTCGCCTTTTTTACGAGCTGTCTTGTAAATAATTTTTACTAACTTGTATCTATTTAAGATCATTGTCTTGCATGAATGTGAAATTCTAAGATCTGTACGAGAGTAAGACTTGGTGTCTTAATACTTATGAACGAGGGTATACGTGTATATAATATTGAGCTGTTCAAGAAGTTCGTGGTACAATTCTTCTTTTTTTCTTCTTCTAATTCCAGACAATTGACAATTCTAGGATATTTACTTTTTAATAAAAGTTTAATTATTCGCCTAAATTCAATCGCTCCACGAGCTCGTGGACAAATTTTATTCTCTTCTTAGTCAAATACACGGCACAACTTTTTTAGCATAAATTGTTAAAAACACTCTTACGAACATTCTTGAACAAATCGATACATAGCCGAACAAAGTAGCAACAAGCAACAAGTACCCTTATTCGCCCTCCGATATTAGATCCGATGGGGACGAGTGATGCGACATCATTACAATTTCGTAAACGTTATGCAATTCAGTAACTTTCCAATAGATTATCGATCTGTGAATCGTAAAACATCCTTCGATAAATCATTAATCCTGATCGTATCTATACGGAAAACATTAACGGTTTCCAATATACCAATGTTGATAATTATTTTCTTAATTATAATAAGTAAAATAAAAAAAAAATGAAAAATAACGAGAAAGAGATTCTCTAACGACTCGGAGGATGAGAAAATCTTTTCACTGATTTTCGACAAATCGACAATTAGACTATCGACACCTGTTTAAAATTAAGCAACCATTGCTCGCCATCGTCGGATCGTGATAATACCGATCGAGACGAGACGCGATCGGTTCGTCTTGTTGTCTGTGTAGCCGATAACCCCTTCCCCCCTCCCCTTCCGCTCTGGTTAAATCTTGCGGCCATGCATGCATGTGTTCCCCGAGTGTATCGCCTTTATATGATAGCATTGTAAACGGTAGGCAGATCTCTTCTCTGTGTTGTAAATAAGCGAAGCGGATCAGCAGCGGAAATTCGGATTCGCGAGTCTTGAAACTGCACGCGTTCTTCCGTCGCCACGCATACAAGAAAAATGGTTCTTTGTTCTCCACAGTCGATGATGTCTCTCTCTTTCTCTCTGATTCGACCTCTTCCAATCCTGAAAACAAATCGATCGCTCTAATAATTCTTTATAACCAGGATATTTTCGACGATTGACGAAAGGAGATCGTTAACGATGATCCTCTCTCCGATCTCTGAATTTCATGAAAACACGATACGATTGAAAGAAAAATCATCATTGAAATATATATTTATATATGTATATATATATATATTGTTAAATGAAAGAGATATTGGAAAGAGATTTGAATCACATGGAAAAAACGATGTATATACATATGATATAAAAATTTTGAAGATGAAAACATATGAATATAGATAGAATGTTATAAAGGATTGACGAGTAATCGATTCGTACCTGATGGAACGACGTCGATGCGTGTGATTTTTTTGAAGTTGATTGAATATTCTTGCCGATATGTACAATCGATTCACCGAAATCCTGCTGAAAAAAAGAAATCTCCTCCCTTTCATGCTTGAATGGATTTCGTCCCGTTTCGATCCGCGCATCGATACAAAAATAGAATGAAAAATCGATGGAAGGAAGGAAGAGAAAATTGATAAAAGTTCAAAAATCAAAAAATTCTTTTGGAGATCGTGGCACGTTTCGGTGAGCTGTTGTTGTATCGAAGAGGAAGATCATTCTTCCTTTTGAACTGTGCCGGTTGCCACAGAATGAAACAGAGAAAAACACAATTGTAAAGTCCAATTTTATTTGTACCCATATAATCGATCCATGATCTCTTTTTTATTTCTTTTAGAAAAGAGAAATGTTAATGAAACGTGTAATATCGCAAACTTATTTCGTAAGTATAAAAAAAAAAAACATTCAAAAACGAGCAATCTTAGACGAGCGTTTTTCATCGTCGAAGGCATATGTATGTGCAATACTTACGTACTCTCACAAAGTTGAGAAAAAGGTCAACGATGCAATATACAGTAGAGAAAGCGAAAGACAATTACGAATGCCGCAAACGAGATTTTTCTTTCGAATCTCAGATATATATGTTATCATCGTTACAAAATGCTTAATCCTCGATCAATAGGATCGTAGATGATCTACAAAAATATAAGTTATGTTAATTTTAAAAGGTACTCAGTACACTTGATTGATATCGTGTGTTTTATACGATAAAGTTGTTTCCCGTGACGACATTTATCAATATATTTATAGAAAATATATTTATAGAATTAAATATCCTACGAATTATTTTAGATATGTATAACTCAGTTGAGGATTAAGAATACGCGTACGAAATTTTCCCACATTTTCCCTATTCCCTATTCCTCTCAAAACATTCATAATGTCATCTTCCTTCGTTTCAATTGCAATTCAACTACATTGAAATAAATTTTTAATCGAAAAACATGCACAAATAGAGATTGATAGAAGATGTTCGATGTTACATACATACATTGATACATTGTTGTTTTCTTTTTTCCTTTTAGTTAAATTTCGATATAAAAAAAAAAATATTATACGTATACTCTTTTATCGCCAATATAGGATGATAACGATGAAAATACTCTATTTATATTTTGGTAATAATCAATCGAAAGCATATTTGTAATTGTGTAATTGTGACTTTATTCGTCTTCGAATTATTCAAGATCATTCGATTTTTAGATATTCAATTGCACGTGAGAAATGACAAAGATGAAACAGTTCTTGTTCCGCCCTTATGTAAATTTATTAATATAAAGTCGCACACGACGAAAGAGAACGAAGAACGCGTTACATATCTCTTAAGGATTAAAAAAAAAAAGGAAAAAAAGAAAGGAAAAAAAAAAAAGAAAAAAGAAAACGAACAAGACAAAAGAAAACGATTTAGTCCATGAACTAGCCATAAAGTATAATCGAATAGAAACGAAGGACTGAGTATACAGAGTTTGAGATTTAAAAAAAAAAAAAAAAAGAAATAAATAAAACTCCGTTTTCAACCGCCCGTTGAAACAACTTTAGACTTAGCGAAAGCGTAATCAAAAGTATGTTAATCGTGTACTTGAAACGGATTATCCGAGTTTTCCATAAAACTATTCACGTACTGATTTACATGTATTCATACGTAAAAATCTATTCAAGTAAGTTTATTAAAGAGGACACACAATGTGTATCATCTATCGAATTTCGAAGTTTCTTGATTTCGTATTTACGCTATCCCCTGCGTGAATTACTTAAAAGAAATACGAAAAATTATTATAAGCGAAAAAAATAAACGACAAATAAACGTCAAAACGTTTGATCTCTGAGAAACACCGCGGCATTATTCATCCCTTCAGAAAGATCGAAAAAGAAAGATATGAAAATTTCGAATAAATTTTCCCAACTTAAAAAAAATTGTTCTTTTTTTTTTTTAATTTGTTTTAAATTTCTATCAATTTTTTTTTATTTCTAAATTTTTATGATTCTTACTACAATATCTTAGAAAATAAAAAATCATATCTCATTTTCTAAAATATTAGTATTAATAATCATTCACAGAGAAAAAAAAAAGAAAGAAAGTTTTTCGATTTGCAAGCTTATTATAAAATTTAATATCACATTTCAAACAATATTTCATGAAACTTTAAAATGTAGATAAAGACAAATGTACGATCTGTTTCTATTTCTATTAGAATAGAAATATCAAAATATTTCTCTCGTTCATATCGCGATTATTCACGAAAGAAAATGCAAGATGATTATATTCTCAATTTTGAGGAGTAATTAAAAAGGTCATCGACATGTTTAAAACGTGCAAAAAGATCTTTCATTAATTCGAGACATCACCTCGTTTCATCGACATACTATGAATTAGCATGAGCCACTATCGATCGTGTTCTAGTAAAAAATTGAATATTCATTACGAAATTAAAAATAGAATTTAAAAAATCTGAGAGTTCAAAATAAGCAAATATGAAAGTATTTTCATGCACTATTTCACGAGAATAATATAAAGAAATTCTTCATTTAATAATAAATAACGTAAGTTTTTTAAATTCATTTGTGCATAAAAAAAAAGATGAATTAAGTTGTAAAATGTTTTATCTCAACTTTGATTACAAGCAACATAAAATTGTGTAGATTCGACATATAGAAGAATGTATATCGAAATAATTTTTTGTACTATATAAATCGATTATATATACATATAATATATATATATATATATATAAACTAACGGAAAAAAAGAAAATACAGGAAAAAATTTCAGGTAAAACAAAGTATTCGCTATCGGTGTATAGATCGTAAAATGTACGATGTAACACTAACAATAAAAATGTTTAATCAAAATCATCACTTAGAAACTTGTGTATGTTTCTAATGGTCTAAAAATTTTTGAGATGAGGTACATTTATTTTAACGAAGAATAAAAAAAAAAAAAAGAAATAGGGAAAAAATGGCAACTTCGATCTATTTTGTATGCCATCTCTTACCTTTCATTATTATAAATTACTACTACGATTGAATAAAATTATCAGTCGAGACATCTAAGAAAGAACAAATCGTTGGACAGAAGAGATCAAATATATCTTTGAAAGATCAAATCTATCCGACGATGAGATCAAGTTCATCGTTCGGCGATGGTGGAAAACGTCTACATAGACTCGCGTGTTATCTACAAAATACTTTAATCATAATATTAATTAATAATATACAGATTGTAAATAACTAAACAATAATAAAATATGCTGTAACAAATTCATCCACTTTTTGCTTCTCTGTCTATCTCTCTGTTTCTCTCTCTCTCTCTCTCATTCATTCACTCATTCTCTCATTCTGTCTCTCATTCAATCACACACTCGCTCACTCTCATAACTCACGTTGTTTTTATTCTTATATTCACTCCATCGTAAAGAAAAGATCCGACGAGGAGCCGGAACAGGGAAGAAGGCACAGAGCACATCAATTAAAAAAGTGGCATTCCTCTTTTGATAATTATTTCTATACATCTAGCTTTTTCATAGCTAATAAATCAATGATTTATGTCACATACGTATTAAATTTCCTTTAACTTTTGGAATCTCAAAAACCAAAGAGAAACAGAATATGAAAGGAAAAGAAAAAAAAAATAGGAAAAGAAAAAAGAAAAAAGGCAAAAAAGAAAAAAGAGCACCATTTAAAAAGATGTCTCATACGGAAACACGTAGCAACGAGAGGAGCTAACAAATTGTGTAAAACAGCCGACGAGAAATTACATTTTCCACTCGTCCCAGAACAACGTGACGGACATACTATACACGTTGCTCAGGTACTGCGGAAAGAACACAAGCGGCGATGATGATTTTTTATAATAGTAATAATAATAATTAATAATTAATAATTAATAATTAATAATGATAATAATAATAATAATAATAGTAGTAGAAGTAGTAGTAGTAGTAGTAGTAGTAGTAGTAGTAGTAGTAGTAGTAGTAGTAGTAGTAGTAGTAGTAGTAGTAGTAGTAGTAGTAGTAGTAGTGGTAGTAGTAGTAGTAGTAGTAGTAGTAGTAGTAGTAGTAGTAGTAGTAGTGGTAGTAGTGGTAGTAGTGGTAGTAGTAGTAGTGGTAGTAGTGGTAGTAGTGGTAGTAGTAGTAGTAGTGGTAGTAGTAGTAGTAGTGGTAGAAGTAGTAGTAGTAGTAGAAGTAAGTAGTAGTAGAGTAGTAGTAGTAGTGGTGGTAGTAGTAGTAGTAGTAGTAGTAGTAGTAATAGTAGTAGTAGTAGTAGTAGTAGTAGAAGTAGTAGTAGTAATAAAAATAATAATAATAATAATAATAATAATAATAATAATAATAATAATAATAATAATAATAATAATAATAAAATTTAATTAGCTCGTTATACGGTTTCTCCTTTTTTCTTCACCTTGTTATACCTATCAGTTCTCATGCGAATTTTTTTCACTCGACGCCGACTTTTGAAACATTGTTTCTAAGCATCTGTTGATTATACACACGATTCTGCGCTTTTTTAGATATTTCCTTTCGTCGATCCTTCCAGCAACCTATAGTGAATATATCATATTAAAAAGTTCTTATGTTACAATTGTAAATATTAAATATCTACTATACAATGAAGCTCGTTCATGGCGCTGTTCCTTAATAATTCACCGTTGTGCTCATTCTAAAATTCATATCCTTTTTCCTTTTCGTTTCGCAGTTTCATTTTGTCACTTTTTTTTTTTTGCTTAATCACAATCTGCATATATATTCTAACTAATACATGGCAGCGATAACAAAGATTCATGAAATATGTAAAGCGCCTATTGGATCTTTGAATGTTTTGAAAATCTTCGAAAATATGAATTAAAGATTTAAAATACAAATTTCCCACTGATAAATATAAAAATAAAAAAACAAAACAAAAATTGAAAAATCTGGAAGGTTCGAAGGTCCTAAAAATATATTTGTATTAATGATTTAAAAATTTAAAATAGTCTAATCATGAATTTCAAAATTCGAAAGATGTATCATCTCTTATATCTCTTATATAATTTCGTGATACAAAATTTTCAATATTTGTTCTATATTTACTATCGATATTATTTATCGATGCATTCTCATTGCTAAAAAAAAAACTTTGACGGCCATTCTAACCAACTGGATACAATGTGTCCTTTTTCTTGCACGAGTCAAATCTTCTTTTCTTCTTAACATAATAGTCATTAAATATCTTTAATCTCATAGAAATAATAATACTATCGATGTGGCGTAGTAAATACACAAAAATATTACCAAGTTCTTAAAATGCGCGTTTTAAATAAAGGAACGGAACAAATTATACAATATCGCACAAATAACGATTTCTCTTCGCATCGTGATATCCACTTTTTTTTCACGATCGCGAAAGTCAATAAACCGCTTGATCAAATGAAAAAGCAGTTCTTACAATTATAATTTATGTACAGGAAAGTCATTAATTGTAAGCGTCTACGAAAAAAATAAATCATCATAAAAAGTCGATCTATTCGTTCATACAAAAAATATTTATAAAACAACATATGATGACGGCCTCTTAGAGAGACTATACAAATCAACTGATGAGTTTGCTCATAGTACAATAAATCTAAAAAACGCGGTCCACGTATTCAAATTTGTTACGATCACTGCTCTTATATATAAACAGTATTATTATCATTTTTTAATAACAGCTGCATACTTCTGCTCATTAATTACATAATCATCTCGTTTCTTGGAAATTTTCATTATATGACATTTGCTAATGAGCTTTACTTCTTTAACTTCTTTTCAATCATTTGAGTTCCATCATCGTCAGATTATATCAAAGGCACATTTAATTCGTTTAACAAATATGTACCTACAAATAACGATCAATACAAGTAAACGTATCAACGAATAATTTCGTTGAATGTCCTTGTACTCGTTAAAAAGTTGATAATAACACATGATTCTGTATATATTTCGGATCGGATGCTTTTAAGACACATGAACTCCAGATTTCTCAAAATATCCAGATTTCTCAAATTATCCAGATAACACAGAGTTTCGAAAATTATTTTTACATATTTAGATCCTATTATAAATCATTTATCTGAGCAACTAATCGAATTTATATGTTTAAATTAATCGATTAGGAAAGGCGTCGAAATAACGAATTCCAATCGAGTGTTATCGATGCTAGCTAAGGTCACTTGCCCATACTGGCATTTGCTGGTAGAGTTGCGGATCTTTGTTGCACTGATAAATATGGCTTCAAGGTGGATCTCGTAGATTCTCTGAAATATATATATCGTTATTAATGAAATTCAACATTTGAAAAATTCATTAATATTTTATTTATCAAAAAACATCACGAAGATAAGACTAATACAAAAAAAAAAAACAAAAAATAAATAAAAGCTTCAAAAGCAAAATAGCAGTTTTTATCTATAAAAGATAGTAGGAATGTCAAAGCCCCATTTTGATAAGAAAAAGCATTTGTAATTTTATCGTAATTTTGTTGATTTGTACTTATTACAAAGTTTACTTTTAAAATTTTTGGACATTTTATTTTATAATCTTTAGATAAAAAAGTTTTACTATACATAATTTTAATATTAAAAGTAAACTTTGTATATTCAAGCCTAATATCTGCCGTGCACAATATGAAATATATTTTATTATTCTACATGTCGTAATTATTACCATGCAATTTTTGAAAAAAAATCTATTCATGATCACTTATTATGAAATAAAAGTAATTTCGATTTGTGAAAGCAAGAGATATTCGATTGCTAAAAATCTCGAACGATTGATCGATTATGATTCTTTGTTAGATTATTATAAAATTATTTATGTATGGTAAAATATTGTTAAATTATTATAAAAAAAGAATATAAATAAAATTACAATGAATATTTATATAAAATATATTTCTATATTAATTTTAATGCATATTTCTAATCTTATTTGTTACAATAAACAAATTAAGATAATATCATACATTTAATTATTGAAAAATATGTTTGCTATTTTAAAATTATAAAAAAATCATAAAGTGAATAAATGATTATTTTCAAACATATTAATAAAATAATAATATAAATTTATAATAATAATATTAATAATAAAAAAATATATTTATAAAAATAATATTTAAGCACATGCAAATGATAATCTGAATTGATTAACAATGTTCCATTCTAATTATAAACAAAATCAAAAGTTAGCAAGTTAATATTCATTAATAAGAATCAAAAAATATTAATTCGATCTATCGAACGATATTTGTAATTTTGATATATTTATATTAAACAAAGCAAATATGTTGGTATTTAAAGTTTTCAGAATATGAAAATGAATACACAATATATTTAACAAGCTTATCTAAAATATTTTTGAAATATATTTCTAAATTTATATATAATATAAATATATATATAAGGCAATCTAAAGCATAACTAATAATAGTATTTCATTATACAATTTTCCATTTTTATAAATAGAATGCACTTACGGAACACTACCAATGGTGTCTTTTTCATAATCGATGAAAAACCGAAAAATTCTTTGTAAAAATATGAGAGTGCAAGAAAAATCAAACGACTCTAACCTCGCTACACCCAATCATGCGATGCCACAATATAAGAGAGCTACTTAGTCTCCAGTTACGTTGAGTCGCACGGCTACGCTACCTTGGCGAGACACGCTGTCCCGTACCATCGACGTGCGAGTTCGCCTTGTAGCCACATTTTTGTACACGTCTAGACAGTCTTGCGACCCAATATTTTTGTTCATCAGGACTACCAGCCAAAATTAATAATTCGCGGGCGCTATTTGGATCGTAATGTAATTTACACGGTGCTATGGCATCCTCCTTTTTGTCCAAATGCTCCTTATGTACTTTTATACGACATCCTATATACAAATATAATAATTTAATATTAAAATATTAAAGTGAAAATTAATAAAAATTAATATTAAATATAAAAATTTAATAATTTTAATTATTTTTAATATTTTTAATATTTATAAATTTTATAAATATTGATCATATATACTTTCAATTCATATCATTATTATAATTTATATTATACAAAATGAAATGAAATTCAAACAATGTTAGAAAAAAAACAGATTATAAAAAGTAACATATAAAAATTCATTAAACAAAATATTTTTTATATTATTTTATACTTACGTCGACATTCGAGAGCTGGCGGTGGTCGAAACATATGCCATAATTGTTTCGAACATACTTCGCAAGTAGTTGGCATATGATACGATATTGATACAAATTCATGACCTTTTAATGATTGCGTGCCTGGTTTATCAGTAAGTTGTGGCAATTCCACTCCAGGCAGTGTATTTCCTTCATCTCCAGGACGTCTTGCTTCGCCTTCGCCAGCATATAATAACTATAAACAAAAAAAAAAAAAGAAATGCAATTGTATATATTAAATGTGCAATATATAAATCTAATTATCGTAAACTTAATTATTAAATATTTTATTTACCTGAAAAATCCTCGGAATATCTTTGGCATCGGCTCGAATGACATCACCTTGGGTAACAGATCTAACGTGGAAGACTTTATTTAAATCCAATATCAATACTGGATCAGCATTTAATTTATCATTTTCGCTATTATAAAATATTATTTTCTTTGAAGAGACGACAACATATTGTTTCTTCCATCCGTGCCTTTTAATATTCTGTTTATTTGGCACATTTAACCAACCTTCTAATCGCATAGTTCCATGTTCTGATAAAACAGAATCCTCTCCATCGTTTTCCACAGACGAAACACTAGCTGTTTCTGAATTGAGTGAAGCAATCTTCATTTGTAAGGTTTCTATTTCAGAATCTTTCGAATCAAGTTCCATTTGCAATCTCAATTTTGCTTGATTTTCTTCCACCAATTGAGCCTAAAAAGTATAATAAAATTGATAAATAACATCATTAACACAATAAACTAATTAAAAATACTAATAAATATTTAAAATTAAAAATGATACAAATATTTAGAAAAATCGAAAATATTTGATATTCCACTTACTTGTAAATCTTGTAAATCTTTTTGCCATTTAGCTGCTAATTGTCCATATTTCTCTCTTTCTTGAGTAAGCTCCTGTTGCAAACGTCTACAATCTTTTTCCTTCTTTCTTAAATCTGCTGCAGATGCTTTGTTCTTAGATTTACCGCTTGAAGATAAATCCTTTCTATTCATAATTTCTGCTAATTTATTAACTGCTTGTTGTTTCAATAATTGTTCAGTTTTTAATTTACTGCTGAGTTTTTCTATTTCCTCTGCATTAGATTGTGCCTTAGAAAGTTGATCTTGCAATTCTTTAAACCGTTTATTTAAATCTTCTTTTTCTTTGAGATATTGATCAACATTTTTCTTGAGTTCACTTTCACTATCTTTAAGCCGATTTATAATTTGTTCTTTTGCATTTAATTCTTGATGATGTTTAGTTACTCCATCTTTATATTCTAATTCTTTCATTGTTCGTTCTTTTTCAAGATCTGCAACAGTTTCTTCAGCTATTGATCTTGCCAAAGCTTCACTATCTCCTCTTGCTAGGGATAATTGTAATTGATGTACTAAAGAACTACGTTCTTCTTCCAATTCTTGTTGTAATCGTATTTTTTCATCAAGTTCTTCTCGAAGTTCTTGAGTCTGTGTTTTATAAAGTGTCTGAAAATAATTAATAAAAATTTATAATAATTATATTGAAAAAAATAATAACAATAATTTATATAGTATATGAATTCACCGAAAAGTAAGCTTCTGCTTCTAATTGCTCTTGTAATTCTTTAGTTTGTAATTGATCTACATTTCTTTGAGTTTTTAAATGATGTAATTCCTCTTCTATTTGTCGTTTTGCTTCCCTTAATTGAGCAACTTCACCAACTAATTGTTGTTCCCTAGCACGTAAACGTCCTGCTTCGGATGATTGCTGAGCCAAGTCAGTCTGCAGAACGTTTCTTTTCTGCTGTTCTTGTTCAACCTGACCCTGTAGCACTTTTACTTTTTCCATTTCTTGTCTATGCTCACCCTCTAGTTTCTGTAATCGTTGTTGTATTTGCCGATAATCCACAGAAAGCATAGAAGTTTGTCTTTCCTTTTCTTGTGCAAGCAATTCAGCACGTTGTCTTCCACTTTTCTCTTCATTTAATTTTGCTTGTAATGCTGTTAATTTTACATTAATTGTATAAACACATTAGACAATAAGTAAATGAATTTAAATATAATAATATATATACTTAAATATAAATATCATCGAGCGCAAGCATTTAAAAAATTTTAAAAATTGCAATTAATAATAAAATAGATTAAGCATAAAACAAAATAATAATTATATGTACATAGATATAATTAAGATAAATATGTACATAATGTAATCCAATGTAATTTTCAATAATTGAAAATTTTAAAACATGTATGTTAATTAATTGATCAAATTTAAATTCAATATAATATTAATGTATAATAATATAAGTAGTGTTAATAGAACATGTAGTATATATAGTATTATATATAGTACTATATATTATTAATTATTATTACATATTAATATATATTTTATGTATAGAAAAAATAAAATTAAAAAAGTAAAAATAAAATTTAAATAGCTTAATAAATATTTTTTCATTCTGATAAATGTTTATCGGATAAAAATATGAAATTTTTAAAAATTGAAGTTATTAAATAAAGAATGAGTAAAATTACCCTTGACAACTTCTAAATTAGCTTCTTCTTTAGATAATATACGTGAACGTTCTGTTTCTTGATGAGCTACGACTTCCTGATTGTACCTAGCTTGAGCAGCTTTCAATTCAAGAGTTAAGCTTGCAGCTTCTTTTTCCAATGCTGAAATTTTTTCAGTTAATTGTCTATTATCCATGATTGCTTTTTCCTCTTTTTCTCGACTGTGTTCAAGTTCGAGATGAAGAGCAGAGAGACGGCTTTCTAATTCGGCAGTTAGCGATGACGCTTGTGATCGAGAACTACGTTCTTTCGACAATTGTCCCTAGAATTACATATTAGAAGATAATTTTATTATTAAAATATCTTATTAATTATTTCTTTTTATTTTATTAAAAATAAAAACTTACTTGTAATGTAACTACTTCCTGTTGTAAATTGTCTCGTTGCGCTTGTAATTGTGCTCTTGCCACTTGTAATTCATTTGCCATTTGTTCTGCAGCTTGACGAGCAACAGTAATTTCCGTAGCTTGTTTCCGTAATCTTGTAACTGTTTCCGTTTCTCTTTCTAATTTCGATTGCATTTCTTTAATTTGTTTTTCTAAACTAGTTACACGTTCAGAAGTTTGTTGTGAATTACTTGCATCACGTGCTCTTTTTGTCTGTTCTTCATCAAACTTCTTTTTCAATTCTACAAATAATGATTCTGCTTTTCTACGTGATTCAGTTTCATGTTCTACCCTACGTTGTGCTTCTTTATAATTATGTCTTAACAAAGTTAATTCTTTGTCAGCTCTACCTATTTCTTCTCGTAATTCAGTTTCTCTACGTGTCATAACTTCCAATTGTGTTGTCAAAGCTTTTTGCCTTGATTCCAAAGATTCTACTTGCCTTTTTTCTTTATCCAATAAATTTTCTAATTGAGAAATTTTTATATCATCACTTGTACCATTATTGATATGATTTTCTAATCCATCTACTGATTCTTTCCCACTAAAAGCTAATAATTGATAATCTCCTGAATATGTAAAACCAATAAAAGGTAAATGATTTCCCGAAAATGCTTTTGGTACTGGAAAACTTTCCTCTGGTCCATCTTCTTTGTCAACATCTTCAAAATTGCTAGTATCATCATCACCAGAAAGTTCTGGCACGACAGGAGGCACACATTCTCGTAAATTTTCAAATGTCCATTGATCGTTTTTAAAGAATAAATGATTTTTTATTTCTTCCACACCATTTCTACCCAAACGTTTAGTTCTATCCGTAAGGAAGCCACATATCAAATTCTTGGCAGAGTGAGAGATATCAACTTCTTGTGGAAAATGTAATGAATTTCTATGATCCATGATTTTTGAATATGTTCCAACTAATGAATCTGCATAAAACGGAGTATCGCCAACAAGCATTTCATATAAAAATACACCAACTGACCACCAATCGCATTCTCTTCCATATACACCTTCACCACCTTGAGATTGAAGTACTTCAGGTGATATATAATCAGGTGTACCTACTGCAGTATCAGATCGAACAAGACCATCCTAAAAAACATATATATTTATATATATATAATTGTATGTATATTTTTATATAATGTTATATTTATTTAAATTTGATAATAAATGCTACAAAAAATATACATACAATATCCATTCTCATACAAGTGCCAAAATCTGCAAGTTTTAAGTGACCATGCTTGTCAAGTAACATATTATCTGGTTTTACATCTCTATGAACAAATCCCATAAGATGTATTGCATCTAATGCAAGCACCACTTCTGCGCAATAAAATTTTGCCCATTTTTCTGGTACATCATAATTTGACATTAAGTTCACTAAATCACCACCTGGCATATAATCCATTACCATGTATAGATATTTTTGATCTTGAAATGCAAAATGAAGTTGAACTATCCACTGTGAATTGGCATGTGCCATTATATCACGTTCTTCCCAAAAAAATGCTGAATCTGATCGTTTGATCTATAAAATATGTAAAAATGAAATGTAAAATATATACAAAAATCATTCATTTATAATATAATTGATATATTTTTTACCATTTCAAATTTACTGAGTAATTTCATAGCATACACTTTTTGTGTAGATTTATGTCGCACTAACTGTACTTCCCCAAATGCCCCACGACCTATTACTTTTATTAAAGTGAAATCATCTGTACGCATTCGCATTTTACAAATATCTTGAGCTACTGAGTCATCTAAAAATATATTTGTTAATTTTAATTTATTATAATTTTACTATTTTATTATTATTAAATTTTGAAAAATTAATATAAATAATATATTATAAGAATAATTAATATAAGTAACAATATAATATAAGTAACGTTAATATGTAATGCTATAATATAAATATATTAATATTTTTTAAAATATTTATAATTTAAATAAAAATATAAAATTTAAATAAAATATAAATATTTTAAATAAAAAAAAATTATTACTTATAATATTAATATTACTTTATTTATATTATTACTTATATAATATTAATATAATATATATAATATAATATAATATAATATAATATATAATATATAATATAATATATAATATATAATATTAATATAATTTATTTTTTAATAATAAAATTTTTAAATTTTTAGAAATATAATAAAATAATAAAGTATCTAGTATATTTTAATACTATATTACTTAATATAAATATTATTTTGTAATAATAAAAAAATTAAATACTTACATCTATTCATATATGCTTCTATATTTTTCATACGTTTAACGCTGGGATGATCACAATCTGCCACCAGGGCTTGAACTGTATCCAATAAGCAATCAATATTTGTAATGCTTCTTGGATCTTTTATACGTTCTTCCAGCACCCTCAGGCGCCTGCGCCTGTCTTCATCTCGTATTACATCCATTTCTCCTATTACAAGCTAAGAATAATTTCCTTCAAAAATGTTTTCTTTTTGATGCATCAAAAATAATGTAAAACAAAAGGCTACATGTAATATGAGCAAAAATTATGCACTGTAGCAATATTAAATGGGCAGTCCATGTTTCCTAAAATAATAAAAACAATACTGATATATTCTTTTTAAAAATATTTAGATATAAATGATAATGTTTAATTGTTGTTCTTATAATTTTATAAAGATTACAAATATTATAAATTTATTATATAAATATCTAATAATAAATATCTAATCATATTATAATTAATATAAACATATCATTAATAATTTAATATAATTTTTGAAATAATTTAATAATAAATTTATAATATTATATTTATATTATATCTTATGTCAATTATGCATTAATATATATGTATTTAACTAATAAAATCAAAATTGTAACATTATAAAATTAAACAAATGTTTTATATTAAAATTATATTAAAATTATATTAAAACACAAAGTAAAAGTTTAATAAAATTATCACTTTCATATATAGTTTAAAAAAAAAAATAAATTAATTAAATAACACATACATTTATATTTAAAATACATAAAAATTTATGGAAAAATACTACAGAATATAATATATGATTACTCAACTTAATTTATATACAATAAAACATTATTTATTAAGAAATAGTGATTATATCGAATGATATAAAAAATAAATATTCAATTATTTGTAAAAATAATATTTTTTAAACCAACATTTATTTTTTTCATTAACACAAACAAAATTTTTCGTATTCATCTTGTTACTTTCGCGGAAAAATTTTTATAATACAAATGCAAATTATAAAATTTACTCAACAACTTGATATTTTCTTTTCAATATTTCAATGAAAAATAAAAAATTCATGAAGTGACAATTCGAAGAAGTCTGTCAAGAAGCTTGAAGAGGTAAGGTGGATCCCATGCACGTACTTCTGAATCCGTCATAAAAGATTTTCTAAATATTTCGTGTTTTTCATCATTGATTAATTAATGTCAGAAGAAAATTCATTCTAACGTACCTAATATCACGAATACCGTGTCCAGTACTTCGTCTAATTGAATAAAAATACTATAAAATACATTATTTTTCTACGTAAATTGGTCGCGATTGCACACAGCTGAGCCGTGCATGCGCCATTGGAAAAACTCACAACGGTCATCAAATGAAAATTCGCGGAAAACTTAAAATAATTCAATTCATTTTTTAATCCACATAAAATGATCAAGAATCTTCAATTTTTATTTAGAAAAATTAACAAATTCGAACTTTCACATTATTTAATTTGAAAATAAATTAATATCTTTGATGAGAGTTTTGGTTATTTACACTGTTCTTGACACCGTTTAAATGTTCGTTGTTTCAAAATTGACAACATAAATATCACCCTTCCTTCATACATATATATTTATTTGAATCAAATAAATCTCAAAAAGTTTCACGTATTATCCAAAACTATATTAAAAATCATTGAGATGGAGCATCAACGACTTCGGAAAAACGATATAATGGATTGAAAGCATAACTAAGATGGCGTAGTATTCGACGCACTAAGTAAGATACAGGTTTTTGCACTTATACTATCTGCTTATAATCTAGAATTTCTATAGTTAATCTGAAAACCGTTCTCAGAATTGCAATTCTGGATAAATTACATGATTTAAGACTATACAATGCATCATACAGTTCTGTAATATGGAAAAATACTTAGTTTTCCCGCGCGTATTTTGATGTACATTGAACAGTTTTACGAATTTTTTTTAGCACTGTTTATATCATATTTTATATTTATAGCAATAATACATAAATAGATAGGTATGTATAATAATCAAACTTATTATATTAAAGTATTAGTTTTTTTTTAATGTTTAAATCTTTTCTTACAACTTATTTTTCTTTTATTTTTTTCTATTCTTATCTTTATTATTACAGTTTTAATCAACACATAATTGCGTGATTTTTATTTAATCTCATACTCTGAATTCTGCAGAGATGGATCTGCCTTGTGATTGGCAGATCAACAAACAAAAACTTTTAGAACGTACTCAATATTTATTAGCAACAGGACAATGGTCTGACTGCAAGTTTGTAGTTGGTCAAGAACCCCATCAACAAACATTAAAAGTACATAAATTATTTTTAGCTATGTCTAGTCCTGTTTTTGAAGCTATGTTTTTTGGGGGTATGGCAGAAAAAAATGATTTGATATCTATTGAAGATGTTCAACCAGAAGCTTTTAAAGCTCTATTGGAATACATATATACAGATCGAGTTGATTTAAATTCTTTTGAATTAGCCTGTGAATTATGTTATTGTGCCAAAAAATACATGCTTCCTCCTTTGATAAAAGAATGTACAAAATATCTATGTTCTGATGTGTCTCCAAAAACAGCTTGCAGAGCATATGAATTTGCTAGATTATTTGATGAACGTACATTGATGGAAAAGTGTCTTGAAATTATTTGTACAAGGACGAATGAAGTTTTAAGAGAACCTAATTGGGAAGAAGTTGAATTAGAAACACTATTAACAGTGTTAGAACAAGAAGATTTACAAATAAACTCTGAAGTGGAATTATTTATTGCAGTGGAACGTTGGGCAAAAGCTGAATGCACAAGAAAATCTCTTGATCCTAATGATGGAAAGTCTTTAAAATCAGTAATTGGTAACGCATTATCAAAAATTAGATTTTTAAGTTTAAGTGCTCAGGAATTTGCAGAAGGACCAGGAATGTCACCATTGCTTACTCAAGATGAAACTTTTGCAATACTCATGAATACATTATGTACTGGGAATAAAGCACCTATGCCTGAAGGATTTTCAACTAATTCACATAGTAGAGTTAATATATGCAAACCTCCAATTACACATATAACTTGTTCGCTTGTAAGTTGAATAAATATTATATAGCAATTTTCAAATTTTCCGTATCTTTCATAAGATTACATTTTGTAGAAGTCAGTTAATCCATGTTATAAACCAGTTGATCCATATTTTAAATCATTTATGCCACACTATTGGTCTTCATATGATCAACCTGTATCTATTAATGAAGCTGAATCTAGCGGTACATTATCAAATGCATTGCCAATAATGGGAGTAAGAAAGGATGCTGAAAATTTATCTATGAACAATTCATCTCCTGTTGTAATTGAAAGTGCTATGCGAGAATTAACAAAACAATATTGCTTAAGATCTTTACCTCGAAATAGTATTATAACGAAATGTGTTAATACAAATGTATTAGAATGTTCCGTAACATTTAGTGTAGACAAAAATATTTGGGTATTAGGTGTGCAAGTACCTACACAAGTAAGTAAAATAATATTAAGGATATATAATATTTAGGTTTTATATTAAATGCCAGATATTTTTATTATAGATTAACGACAATACTTATCGTATTGATAGCGTTTCATATACCGAAGTTTTATATGCTCATCTTCTCGATTCAGATAATACTCGATTAACTTATACGCATTTTTCTACGAAAGTAAAAATGAATACTCTTGTGGAAATTACGTTTAATCGAGCTGTTTGTATTCTAAAGAATAAGGTATAAATCTAAATAATTATTTTAACACTGTAAAATGAAAATTTTTTAATTATTTCTTCTTTTAATTCTAGGTTTATCGAGTTGGAGTAGTATTTAATGCACGTGGCAAGTATCCAATAGGAATTTGTACACAAAATATGACCTGTGATTCTGTATCCTTTTCATTCCGCGTTGGTAATAGTTCAGATAATGTACGAGATGGTCTCATTCGATCTATAGTTTTTACACATCATGATACCAATAATATGTAATACCAATAATAAAAATGGCTTACATAAAAAAATGAATTTAAATACGTATTTTAAATTTTAATAATGAAATAGTATATTTTATTCTGTTTTATACTTCTAATGTATTATTATATTTTTTAAATTATGTCGGTGCTATCATTAAAAACTGTACAAAAATTCATTGGTTCTAGTTATAATAAGAATCTAATTTGTATAAAACAATTCTTTTAATTTGTATAAATGTTAAATGTTAACGTTTTTATTATATAAAAAAAAGTCTGACTTTAAAAATTGAAATTTTTAATTAATAGATTACACATTAATATATGTTTTTGTTTATTCTAAAATTATTTTTGTTGTATTAATCAAGTTATAATTTTTAAGAAATTGTTATTGTATAAAACAATTTTATAAAAAAATAATTGAAAGTTGAAGTAAAAATATGATTATATTAATAATATATAAAACGTCATTTGTTTGTGTTATTTTTTATTTAATTGTATATATAAACATAAGAAAATAAAATTGCATATTTTCTTAAATATATAATAAAAAGAATCAACAAAATTTATGTAAAAAATTTTTATTTATTTCGTTTAAATTTTATAATTTTTTTTTTTTAATATTTTAATATCTTGATACATGAATATATATAACTTGTTTTAAATATAGAATATATATTTTCTAGATTTTATAAGAATTATAAAACTAATATAAATATTAGATTTTTTGTTTTTTTTCTATTTATTTTTTTATTATATACATATAAAAAAAACTTTTATAAAATATAATCAGTCTATATAGTAATATATTTTTTATAAAATAAAAAAAATAAGAAAATAATACATCTAGATTAATTAATTTGTGTCTTGAACATTCTTGACAATGTTCTTACAACAATTATTAAAATTTATACATTGTGGATATAAAATGTATGATATAATTAAATAATTTTTAATACAAGCAAATAATAATTTTGTAAATTTATATTTTAAAAAAATTCTGCGTTTTTGATTGTCTATTATGTTTTATGTATAATAAAATCCCATGTGTCTTTCCATCTTAATTTTAAAACTTCCTTGGCACTCAAATTAGTTGTACCATAACTAAGAACACTAAATTTTTTAAATATATAAATGACAAAAATTAACCATGTGATAATACCAAATTTTAATATATACATTAAAAAATTGTGCCGATACCGAATTCTGAAAATAAAAAATTGGTTTGGTCTTTATGTAATGTAAAAATTAAAAATATAAGAATCAATATTACAATAAATAGACAATAAATTTATGTAATTGAATAAATGATCTCTTTTTTAAATGACATAATAAATTCTCTCCAAAAAAAAAATTCATAAAACTTTCATGATATTCATATGTATATTTGAATCACTTTAATTTTTTAATTTTAATAATTTGAAAATATTAAAAATCATCAAATTATGTTTTCACTAAAAAAGCAAATATTATATATTGAATTTATATTTTCCGAAAAAATGTATATAAAATAAATTTTTTTAAAATTATTTTATTATTCTATTAATAATAATAATAAAAGAAAAATGATTATTTTCATACCTAATAAGATAATATAAATGTTCTATTGTTGCTGCTGTAAGTAATAATTTAAAGATGAATGCCGGTAAATAATGATGAAGAAATAGAGTCTTTTCAACAAATATAAAAGGTAAAAAATGTAACAAATATCCAATTAATAAGATACTTCCAATATTAGAAAATTTGTTCCATTCTTCATGTGTAATATCAAAACACATTCGTCTTCGTCTTAAAATATAAAATATTAAAAGAAATGAATATATAATTATACATATTGTGCCAGAATACCAAATTGCTATATTTCCTAAAAGATGCACTTGAGCCTATCAACAAACATATTAATATTAATTAATATCAATGAATATTTATAATAAAATATTAATAAAAAATATTAATATAAATAATAATTTGTGAAGAAAAAATTTTTATATATATGTATGTAATAAATTATTATATAATATGTATATATAAGTTTTTTTTCACAAATTATTACAATTATACATATATTTACATTACTATCATTGGAAACCCAATATGCAATTCCTCTAGACATTAATGGCCAATCTAAGGGATCACTAGAATACATGTGACTATTTTGTCCTTCTTGACCACTAAATAGCATTTTTATTTGTAATTCTATAAATTTCTCCCAAAAATTCAAAGTAGTAGCTTGTAATGGAATCATTTCAGCATTAATTAACTCCCTTTCTCTTTGTTTCTGATCTTCACTTTTAGTATATCTATGTTCTTCAACATTCCATATAGAATCTGTTTGATCTACTAATCTATCTGCAACTATTTCATGCTGATTGAAACCCCAATCAGGCAATTGTCTTCCACTAAATTTTAATGCATAATCTGTATTTACATGTATCAATCGTATTTGACTTTGAATTGCATGCCAAACATCACCAGTACTATCTTTATTACTAATCTCCACTTTCCAAAAATTTTGAGCAGGCATAGATACATTATAATCAATATAACAAGATACCTCTTGACTCTGAGGTGTCATTGGAGCAGCAACATCATGTGAATTTAATGCTCGACTTGTAATTCCATGTACTAATTGTATTATATCACCATGCTTTATTGGTTCACTAGGTTTTGTAACAACTAAATCATTTCTTTCTGGTTTTTTTACAATCCACCAATTGTTAACATCTTTAAATGAGTAACAAGTAACTTGTTGTTGATGAGAACTACCTCTTCCATCTGGATATCTTAATGGATACATATGATTATGACTATGAAGCCAGCAAGCTCTTCCATATGTATGTCTTAAAGTAATCTGTGATCCATGTGTAACTTCTAGAGGTTGGCCTTTTGTAATGCTAGCTAAACCACCATCTAAACTTGCTTGAAAAGCACTCGTCATTACTGAATCATGTGGTCCAGCTTTAGAAAGTGTTGTTAAATGAATGTAAAACACAGTCAAATATATAATACAAATGATACTTAATATTACAAAAATTCTTATTATAAGATGAATGCATAATACTGTACTAGATAAAGTTTTTCTCGGTATTAAATTCCAATAATCATAAGCAATTAAAAATAATGATAAAATCAATGAATATAATCCAACATATTTGACACTGAAAAAAATTTATATTAAATTTAAAACAATAAATTTATTAAAAATACACATAAATTTTTAAATCTACCATAATGCACATGTTAAATTTGCAATTCCCAAAATTAACCATATCCACCAAGATAAATTTGTTGGTTGATCCATTACTTTTCTAAATTTCATTATACATATTAATCCAAATAATGAAAATTGCATTAAAATACTTTCCATTAAAATAAATCTAGATTGAGTTAACAAAGCATTATCTAAAATGATAATAATGATTAAAATTATTAAAATAATATATACGCGTATATATATGTGTACATTAAATATTCTAATAAATAATAAAAATATAATATAATAAATTACCGAATAATAATAATGTTCCCGCTAAAGTAGCAGTCCATTGTTTTAGACCTAATTCCAAAATTAAATGATAAGCTGTAGGAATTAATAGACTGCCGCATAATGCCGGTACTAATCGTAATGCGAATAGAGGCACAATATCCGAATAAGGACTACCTATTCTATCAAATTTAAATTGACCATCGAAACCAGCTATATACGCAGCTGCAGAAATAAGTTGCTTTCCTAAAGGAGGATGTGAATCAAAAAAAAATGTTTTTTTCATATAAAGCCCTACGTATTTTCCATAATGTAATTCATCAAACCTGTTTTAAATAACATCTATAATTAATATTATTTTAATTAAAAAATATACATAAATTAGAAAATTCTTAAAATCATATATACGCAATATTATAAATAATTAATTTACATATATTATATAATATATTATATGAAAAATAAATTTCATTTTACATAAAATAACTTACACTATACTTCGTGGTTCTTCTAAACGATAAAATCGAGTAACAATTCCAGTTACCAATAAAATAACTGAAATTAAATCAATCTCTAAACTAATTTTAATTCGAGTTTTTAGTGTTGTATTTACCGGTATTTCTACTGTTTTAAATTTTTCTATCGTATTTGAAGCAATTTCATCTTTCTATTTAAAAAAAATTTAATTATATTAGACTATATTAAATGTATAAAATGTATAAATATATATATATAATATGTGTTAAAAAAATTTATATATAAATATTCAATATAAGAAATAAGTTTGAATTGATGGTTTAAAATATTGAATAAAAAGCAAAAAAAAAAAAATTTTAAAAAGATTTAAAATAAAGTTAAAAATTATATATAAATTATATAATTATTTACCTCATCTTGTTGAACGTTTTCAGTATAATTAGTAGAAATATGTTCATACTCAAACTTGGCGCTTTGTACTTGCGATTGCTTGTTATCTAATATCCTTCGTCTTCGACGAACTATCATTGCATAAATTTATTGTTTGAAATGTCGTTATAATCCGTATGGAATATTTTTATTTTCTTAATTACTATTATTTTGAAAAGTCAAAAGAGACGTTACCAAGCCACTACTTTGATCTAGTGTCGACCCACATCATCAAAGAATAGATTTAACATAACACTATCTTGTCTTGAAAATTTAAATTTCTGAAAAAGTGTTATTTCAAATTCTTACCGCTATATAAAATATCGAAAATATTAAATATTCCAATAAAATATTGGAAACATGTAATATTAAATTAATAAGAACAGTCACAGGTTATATTTATATGATTGTGTATGTAATATAACGGTACTATCTCTGAAAATCCCTGTGAGAATTCTTTCTGCGCATCGCGTGGTAATTTTATACATTGCTTTATTTATAAAATAAAGAAATTTCTTTGAAATGTTGAAAAAATTTTATTATTTAAAAATTTTTTGAAATAATATAATATCAATATATCGTGTAATATTCAATAAATTATAGACTTAATTTTCTTTATTTTCAAAATATTTTATTCTATTTAATTATAATTATTAAATATATATTTATTTCATTGTAGATTAAGACATGGATAATGATAAAATTTCTTGTCCTATTTGTTCTGAAGAATTTTCTTCTACAATAATAGAAAATCATGTTAGTAAATGTTTATTTTTAAATGAATCAACAAGCAAAGAATCTTTTAAAGATGAAAGCCCTGCAAGAAAATATGCAAAATTAAATAATACAAAAGCAAAAAAGACTGATTTGGGATTAGTAAAAAAGAAAACTACTTTAATAGAATCACCATCAATAAATATAGATTCTCAGATACCAAAAACTTCATTTAACACTAATGTAATTTTTTTCTTTGAATAAAAATATAAGAATGCATAATAGATAATTAATAATAATAATTTTTAGACAGATAAAGAAATTAAAAAATTATTTGGAAATGATTATATACCTCTTGCGGAACGTATGAGACCTACAACACTTTTAGAATATGTTGGACAGTTACATATTCTTGGACCATCTACTATTCTTTATCAATTATTAAATAAATTTGAAATACCAAATATAATTTTATGGGGTCCACCTGGTTGTGGAAAGGTATTGTAAAATAATTTTTTAATTATATGTAATTTGTTAATTACATTATTTATAAAACAATATAATTTTGTGTACATACAAAAATTTATTGCATTATATATAAAGTTTTATATAAATTTCAGACATCTTTAGCAAATGTTATAGCTCACATATGTAAAACTAAATCAAATGGTAAAATAAGATATGTTAAGTTATCTGCAGCAATGGCTGGTGTAAATGAAATAAAAGAAATAATAACTATAGCTACTAATGAATTAAAATTTAAGAGACGTACAGTAGTTTTCATGGATGAAATACATCGTTTTAATAAAAATCAACAAGATGTATTTTTACCACATGTTGAATCTGGTATTATTATATTACTTGGTGCAACAACAGAAAATCCTTCTTTCAGTTTAAATTCAGCACTTTTAAGTCGCTGTAGAGTCATTGTTTTAGAAAAATTAAATATATCTAATTTGATATGTATACTAAGCAAAGCTGTAATATCATTAGAAGGAATAGTGCATAATTCAAATAAAATATCGGAAAACACCACTCAAATACCAAAATTTATTATAGATGAACCAACCATAGAGTGGTTGGCAGGAACCTCTGATGGTGATGCTCGTATAGCATTAGGTGGTTTGGAATTAGCAGTTCAATGCAAATTACCAAACAATGAAGAGTTTTTGAAGGATAGTCCTGTGACTATTACATTAGATGATATTAAAGAAAGCCTTAAAAAAACTCATATGTTATATGATAAGAAAGGTGACCAGCATTATGATATGATTTCAGCTTTACATAAATCTGTTAGAGCAAGTGATGAAAATGCTTCTCTTTACTGGTTAACAAGAATGATATTAGGTGGAGAAGATCCAAATTATATTGCACGAAGATTAGTTAGAATGGCATGTGAAGATATTGGTTTAGAAGATCCAAAAGCTCTTGGTACTAAACATTCATAATTAATAATTATTTTAATTCAAATTATTTGATTTAGATTAAATAAATAGTATCTATAATTTTGCTAATAATTGCCTCTAATAATTTGCCTATAATTTCTAAAATAATTTTCAGAAATTGCTATACATACAATGCATGGCTGCAAGATGATAGGAATGTCTGAATGTAATGTTCTTTTAGCACAATGTACGATATATTTAGCCAGAGCTCCAAAATCTAGATTGATGGAAAATGCACTTAGAGCTGCTCAAAAAGTAGTAGCTGAACATAAAGGACCTCAACCAGGTGTACCTTTACATTTAAGAAATGCTCCAACAAAACTTATGAAAAATTTAGGTAAACAATCCATTTTATTTCTTACTATAATTATTACTATAAAATTTTTATTATTTAAAATATATTTTATATACACTTTTCATTTTAGGATACAGTAAAGGTTATAATATGAAACACAAAAATGAATCAGATTTGAATTATTTGCCAGAAGGATTAGAAAATGTAAATTTTTTTGATTATCATTAAAATTATATATGTGCATACATATATCTTAAATAAAAAAAAATGTATATAAATGTATTATTATAATGTAGTTACAACATTAAAAAATATATTTTAAAAATTATAATAAAAATTATTTTTTAAACAAGAAACTTATATTAATTATTAAAATACATAACTTTAACAATTTAATGTTTTGTAATTGAAGTAAAATATTATAGATTTTTAAAATAATATTTATTAGATTTAAGATAATCTTTCATAATTATAAAATGATTAAAATTTTTTTTATTTTATCATTAATAATTACTTGTACATTTACATTATTTTATTTATACTTTATTTATACATTTACATTAATATATTTAATATTTTTTCCATATAATAGTTTTATTGTTTGCAGGCATATCATAAATATTTATTAACTTCAGTCCATTTTTTTCTGCTAATTCCTTTAAATCATTAATATCTCTAAGACCCCATCTTGGATCTTGAAGTTTTAAACTTTTATCGAAATTAATATTACTTTCTGGCGTTATTTTTCCATCTATGGCATAAGGTCCATATGTAAATAAAATACCATTATTTTTTAATAATTTACCCGCATTATTAAATAAACCAATAGAACATTCATAAGGTGAAATGTGTATCAAATTTGCATTATATATATAATCAATGCTGGCTTCTTTAAACATATTATTCTCCCAAATATGAAAGTCTGTCTTAATATCTATATGTAAAGGTTGTTTTATATTTGAAAATCCATTTGCATAAGCTGTTATACTTTCTATTAGTTTTAGATTATATTCTGAAGGATAAAAAGTTATTTCAGGAAAATGAGAAGCAAAATGGGCTATATGTTGTCCACTACCAGATGATATTTCTAAAAAAATTTGATCTGGACTATGTTGAATATATTTTTGAAGAACTAAAAGTATTGGATTCTTGTTACGATCAGCTGCAGGATAAACAAGTTTTTTGGTTGCCATATTGCTAGATCTTAAACTGAAATAAACAATATTATTTTTATATTATCTAAATTTTATACATATAATTATTTAAAAATTATTAAGGAAAGAAACAAAACAAATCTTACCTACAACTAGCAGCAGAGTAGACAACTGCATTCATATTTTATTGCATTGATATTTTTTGACCTGAAAAATTTAAGTATGAACTTTGCAGATTTCCATGGAAAATAAATAATTATTTAAAATATAATAAAATATAATAAAATACTAAATATTAAAGTTACTTATTAAATATTAAAGCTACTAATATTAAAGTTAATGTGAATTAATTTTAATTTACTATATTTCAATATTAAATTTTAAATTAAATTATTTTTAATATATAATAAAATAAGTATTTATGTAAAACAATAAATAAAATAAAAACGAATTTATTCAAAGAAATTTTTATTATATTTATTATTAATAATAAAATTGTACAATATGTAATACATAATATTGTATACATAATAATTTATAAGATTTATTAATTAAATGTTTTTCACACATTTTCTAAACTAATTACACTAAATTAAATCAAATAATATATGAATTATTTAGAGTAATTAATAATTTCTTTTATCTTTACTTTTACTTGATTTTTCTTCTTGATTCTTTTTATTTTTCAATGAATTTGGTATATATACAGAATGTCCTGTTTTCTTCAAGTGTTCAAATAATTTATTTTTACTAGGAAATTCAACTTTACATGTAATGCAACAATGTGTTAGATCTGATACTTCAATATTTTGTGATTTTTTTTTTATATTTTTATTTTTTTTACTTTTAGATTTTTCATTATGTGTATTATTTATTTCTACATTAACAGATAATAATTCTGTTTTATTTTTTTCCTTCATTAAATTTTCTTCATATTCTTCTATTTTCTCATTAGATAATTGTTGATTATTTTCAACAACTTTATTTAATAATGCTTTTTTTTGTTGCTGTTTTTTACGTTGTTTTTTTGATAATAATATATCTTCATTAATATTTATATCTTCATCACTAACTTGTTCTTTTATTGGATTTTGAACATATTCTTCATACTCCTCTATTTTGTCATTAGATAATTGTTGATTATTTTCAACAACTTTATTTAATAATGCCTTCTTTTGTTGCTGTTTTTTACGTTGTTTTTTTGATAACAACATATCTTCATTAATATTTATATCTTCATCACTAATTTGTTCTTTTATTGGATTTTGAACATTCTTCTTTCGTTTTTTTTTTTTTTGTTTTTTGGGTATTTCTTCATCTTCTTGATCAGAGATAATCTCATCTTCAGAAGTTAAATATTCATTATTATTTTTGTTTGATGCTACATAAAGAAAATCATTCATTTGAGGGTCTGTAGCAAGTTTAAATTTTTCTGAATAATATTTTATATTTTCTGGTATTTCAAAATTTTCAAGTTCTTCATCGTCTGAGATTAGTTCCTCTTCTGAAGTTTGTTCTGCAATATTATTTTTGTTTGAATTATTTTGAATAGAATTTAATAAAAAATCAGGCATTTGTGAATTTGTTGATAATTTTTTTTCACATTCTAAAATTAAATCAGAGTTTATATCACTTTCTTGAGAATTTATATCTTGTATCATAGATGCTTTTATTATTGCAATATTATCTTTATGTTTTTTAGAGTTTTCATGGTTTGTAAATGCTTTATGTGTTTTAAATATTTTATTGCAAGCTATACAATACATAGAGTTATCATCTATTGTATTCTCATCATCCATATCTCCATCAGAAGATAAATTTTCACCAAATTCTTGAGCAAGATTAGCTTCAATATTTTTAAGTTCAGCTTCTATATTTGAAAATTTTGACCATTCTGATACTTTATGCTCTTTCAATTGTTTCTGTCTTTCTAATAATTGTTGTCTTTTTCGTTCTTCAACCTTCCTTAAATTCTCTTTTGCACGTTCAATTAATTTAGTTGTATGAATTTGCACTCGTTTATCGCGTTTACGTATAAAAGCTACTAAATTTCTTACTTGTTCATTTCTTTCTTTTTTAGCTTTATCTCGAACTTTCTTATTTTCTTTTTCAATAAGACGTACCACTCTTCTATTAGGAGCATTTCTTATATCATAAGGATCTAACCAAGCAAATGATTTTTTTGTATTATAACTTTGCCAATAAGCATAAAAGTTATGAACAACTTCTTTATATGAACTTTGGGAATCTCCAAATCCTGGAACTTCTTCATCCGAATCCCCTTCTTTTGTATATTCTAAGTCTTCAGCTGCTAATTTTTCAAACACATTACGATAAATAGTATAAAATCCTTTTTCATCATCTCCATATCCTTTGAAGCAAGTAGTTGAGAAATATTGAAAGAGATCAATAGAATCATCTTTATAATTTTCACCAATACCACCTTTTAAAATAGCATCACGATGATTGTCATACCAAGTACGTTCATGAGGATCACTTAACACTTCCCAAGCTTGTTGAACAAGTTGAAATTGTTCTTTTGCTTCTTCTGGATTATTTAAATTTTTATCTGGATGCCATTTCAAAGCTAATTTTCTGTAAGCTTTTTTTAAGTCATCATCAGAAGCATTTCGTGGTACCCCTAATACCTCATAATGACATTTCATTGTAGCAATAATTAATATTTCTTATTCACAATATTAAAAATTGTAGTTTAACTTCGCGTAATATAAAGTTATGTAAATCATACACTACAAGAAGATCATTGAATTGATATCAATACAATAATAAATATTCTTTTATTAATAGCTTTTTTTATCACATTTTATATTATATGTAACTTAAAATAAAACATATCATCAATAGATCTAAAACATATCTTACCTAATATTTTTTAACGATTATTTACAATAATGATCGATCTTAAAATTGTAAAAAATTATATAGTTTTCTTTCTAAATATAATTGCACTATAAAATTTTTTATTTTTTAAATATGATTACTATATAGAATATAGGTTTCAAATTTTAGGTTATATATATATTTTTACATACGCATACGATACATGTTCACATGAAGTTAGGTTCACAAAATATTAGTCACATTTCAAGTCATATATTAAAATAGGCTATAATACTATATATTTTAAAATTATATAAATATAATATTTGCATTTTTATAAGTAAATTTTGTAATTTTAAATGTAATTTTTATAAATAAATATGGATTTAATTTATCAAACATCAACATTTATTTTAAAATAATAAAAAAAGATTTGTTATCAAATCATTAAATATATTTTGTCTAAGATTATTATATTTTTTCTTCATTATTTTTTAATTATATTAATGAGGTAATCTTATATTAATGAAATTAACATATTATCTATGTATTTATTTTATTAATAATAATATTAATAAAAGTCTAATAAATTTTAAATGAGATTTTTAATTCAATTTTCTATTTTTTATAAAATAAATGTTTTAACAAAATCAAATCATATTGTAACTTCTATTTTATTTTATATCGAATTAGAGAAAACTTTACTAGGGATCTTTTGACGTGGAACAGCTGATTGTATGCGTTATTCATCTGACTATTCTCAACATCAAGATGGCCACGGTCGTGAAAGTACAGTAAGGATTGTATGATTTTTGGCATATATCGCCAGTTACGACGTTTGGAGCCGTTGTCATTAATATTCAGTATTTTCGGTAAATATTTCTATGTTATTTTACATAGAACACGCGTTGATTTATTAAAATAATTATATAAACGCGATAAAATCAAAATTTTATAAATTGTCAGTGACATCTCGTGAACGTGATATAGCAGACGCCTCTAATTGCTTTTAATAGGTTTTCTTCGAGATCTTAGTGTATCGCGTTGTTACGATGGCCTTTGTGGTAGATGCTTGTCAAGCCCTTTTTGCTACGGATGAAGAATTCATTTGCTATCACCGAAAATATCTGTTATTAATATCAATGTAACATTGATTATTCTCCGACTACTTTATAACAAGGTTTTGTCATTTATTTATTACGGGATTATTTGATTGCATTGTCAGTTAACGACTTGCTTTGAATTGTTTCTTTGAATTACTGTTATCTTATATGTCGATAGAAAAACGTATGTTGTAGATTTAATAATTTACATTTTTATATTTTTACAAATAAAACATGTGTGTAGCCTATATATTGTGTTTTTATATTGTCAAAACAAAAACTTTTCTTTTAATTAACTGACAAATTGATCTGCTTGTGAATTTATATTATAATAATTTATTTAACGATTAAGTTATAAAACTTTTTCCTTTTATATATATATATACATATACATACATATATACATACATACATATATATATATATATATTTTCAATAATGAAAAAAAATATCAAATAAAAAATATTTTATTTTAATATACCATTCAAAATAAATTAAGTAATGAAAATAATTATTATAAATTTATATATATTATAAATTGTATTATATATATTGTATAATATATATATAATATTATATATATTATAAATTATTATAAATTTATGAAACTTTTTTTAATAATTTATAAAAAATTAAAAAGTTCAATTTAAATTTTATTTATATATTTTATATATATAATATATTTTATATTTATAATATTTAAATATATGTTGTACATTTATTGTCATATATAATCTTAGACAAAATTTGTTTTCTTATTTCAATGTAAAATTGAATTTTAATTGTTTTTAGAAAATTTTAAGATAATATATTATTATAGAATTATTTTCATTAAAATATAATTATAATATTATACATATATATGTATAATTATATTTAATTATTGTAAATAATTTGTTAGAATTTGTTTTAATTATATTCATAAAATATAAATAAGTTAAAGATTTTATTAATTTAATTTTATATTAATTATTTTATGTTTTTTCTTTTCCTTCAATTATATTATATTTATATTCAATATTAAAATAATTTTGTTAATGATATAGTAATTAAATTTAATAAATTGTAGGTTGAATTTTAAAAATGACAGCGGGTACAAGCTTAGTAGTACCTATAGTTTTATGGGGTCGAATAGCTCCAACTCATTGCATTTCCTGTATCTATTTGTCCCGAGATCAAAAAACATTAGTAACAGGATGTTATGATGGTCAGATATGTTTGTGGCAAGTAGATCCTGAAACACTAAAGGTAAATATATATTTATCTTTCAATTAAATTTTAAAAACATTAATTAATAATTATTATATTAATTAATAATTACATTATTAATTATATATTAAGATGACTCCAAGATGTTTACTTGTTGGTCATACTGCTCCAATAATGTGCCTAAGTCGAGCAAGTGTTATTATGGAACAAAATTTTATTGTCAGTAGCAGTGAAAGTGGAGAAATGTGCACTTGGGATTTAGTTGATGGAAAATGTAGGGAAGCTGTAAAACTTAGCAGTGTTCATACACAGATGTTGCCTTATGTCTCCGCTGGTGGAGAAGATGTTAGATTGTTTTGTTCAGGGTATATAATTTCATTAATATATTTTGAAACAATACACATTTATTTTAAAAATTTAAAATATAATCATTTTGTTATTTTAGATACTATCCTGAGGTTTTAGTAATGGATCCTTTTAGTTTAGAGGTTTTATTTACTCTAAGTTCACGTGTTCATCCTGATTGGATCAGTGCTTTGCACGTTTTACGACCGGCCAAACGGAAAGGTCGGTTCTACGTGCATACAAGTTAGTTACACTCCATCACACCTATGCTTTATACCATAAACTGCTACCTTATCTGTTTTTAATTTCTTAACCAATCTATATTGTGCAAAAGTTTATTTTGTTATACAGAAATATTATTTCATCATAATATAATCGAATTGTTTTATTTAAATTTTAAATAATATTAATTTGCACAATATATTTGGTATTTCCTGGCTAATTAATTTTTTATATTCTATCTTTCTGCTCAACAGGTTTTTTATTTAGATATTGTTAATCAAAGTATATATTTTTGTGCACTATTATTCAATTGAAATATATAATAAATTTTATAATATTTTTTATAAAGTAATTAACAAGGATAAAACTTTATATATAGATATTTTTTATATTTTTAAGATTTTAAATTTTCTGCTAACTTTTCAAGCAATTAATCAAAAAAAGCTTTATGCTTTGGGTACATTAGAAACTTTGCATCTAACTATATATTTTTTTGTCAATAATGTTCCATAATCATTTGATAGTAAAATTTCAATGTACATTATATTGTATTATCTAAATAATAATTTAAATACAATTGAAATTTTAATGAATATTATATTGTTGCAGCATGTTAATGAATCATATATGGAGACATATCAATACTATTACAGTGGCAATTAAGGCTCTCATTTTTTTTCATATTTTTTTTTTTCATTATAAATAATCATAGAATCAAATGAGCAGGCATTAATATTTGAATAAACCTTTCTTTTATGCTACTCTCCTTCATTCGCATTTCCTTTCACAAAATCATTATAGCATACATTGCATTTATCTACATTAATCATTTCATATCATTTATGATACACTATTATCTATCGTAAGTATATATTTTTATAGCTGATAATTTTTAGTGTTTGAATGCAATGAATGCAATTGTATAAAAATTCTGTTTAATGTGGCTTTTTTATTATAATAATATTATTTGGTGCATTTCTTAATTTAATTAATTTGTAAAAAAAAGTTTTTTCTTATCTGATGTATTTTACATAACAATATATGAAAAATTTGTATTTATTTTATTCCATAACATATATTTATAATAAATATCTCTTTTTTTCTTTACAGAATAAAATTATAATTATTCTGTACAATGTTAAAATTATAAATATGAATGAATAATAATGTAAATAATTTTTAAAAAACAATAATTGCATGTATTATAATTGATCAAGAGTTTTTTTATAATATTTGCATTAAATATATAGATATAAATTTTAAATACATTTTTGAAAATTTAATATTAAAAATTCATTAACTTAATATAAAATACATTTATAAAATTTATAAGATTAAAATACATTTATAAAAATTTGAATGGATTTTTTTTCTTAAGTAATTGCGCTATATTTGGAAATTAGCAATTATTAAACTTACAAAATATTTTATGCATGATTCAAGTATGGATTGAAATCTACTTATAGATGACTTTATTTTATTATAAAATAATTTTAAAATTTTATTTTGCATGAAATTAACATTATATTATTTGCTGAATGATCATTAATCATTTTAAATATTTTCTTTTTTTGCTTTCAATATATTTATTTTTCAATATTAGAATTAAATTTTATAATTTTATAAAAAATTAATTTTTTATGCATTTATGATATTTATAAGGTGTCATATGTTAACACTTATTGGAAATTATTTTTTGCTTAAAATATTATGACACCTTCTTAGATATAGTTAACGCGCAACAGGCGCTTCCATTCATTTAAAGACGACGTTGTGCTGGCCTTAACGACGACTGGTATGGTCAAGGTGTGGACTCTTCTTGGGCATGAAAATCGTAATAGTGAACCTCTTTATGAACATGAAAGCAAACAAATACGATGTTTAAATGCACTTGCTATGACTTGTTGCCCATATAATCAAAGAACTGTATTAATTGTGTGCTCTAAACATTGGCAGGTATATGTTAATTATTATTACAATTTCTCGGATTAATTGATTTTTTTACTGATACAGTATCTACATTAGATATATGATGCTGGTGACTTCTCTCTTCTTTGTTCAATTACTGCACCTTGTGGTGAACGCTGGATGTCTGGAGATTTTTTAGCTGCCGATAGAGTTATTTTGTGGAGTGATGAAGGTCATGGCTATCTCTATAAATTACCAGCTAAGTACGTTTTTAAATAAAATTTTTTTTTATTTTTAATATATTTTTTATATTTTGAACTTGTCATGAAATATTAAAATTTCTAAAGAAATTATTGATAATGACAAATTTAAAATATATATAAAACAAAGATTTGATAGCATAAATTTGAAATATTAGATTATATACTTAATAGATTATTAATTTATTGCTTATAGGATTCTGGTACATCTTGAAAGGTAGTGTTTTTAAATTAATGTTGCCAATTAATCTGAATAAAAAAAGAAATTTATTAAAAGAATGCTTAATTTTGTAGCTTTATCAAGTACTAATATGTATTTATATGTTCTAACAAATTTTAAAATAATAAAATAATTACAATTAAGTATGAAAGCTATAGAAATGTAGAAATATTTTAAAAACATCTTTTATATTATTTTTAATATAAAATATATTTGAAAGAAAATAATATGTTATTACAATAGTGATCGAAGAAAAAATATTTCATGAAATAATTAAAATGTAGTTAGTTATTTTAATGCCAATTCATTTTTTTTTTTTAGTGTATTTTATTTATAATTAGACATGTAAATGAATTTTTCTCAATCAAACATACTTTTTTCAAATTTATTTAATTTAAAATTTTTAAAACTAAATATTATTTATAGAAGCACTTGCTGGCAATGCACATTTAATATTTGTTTCATGTATATTGTTTTACTTCATTTGTCATAAATATTCATATTCAATCATATTAAATAGGAAATGCTAATTATTTATTTTCTATTTTATATCAATATTAATAATTTATTAATTTTAACAATTAAATAAAATAATTTATATATTATATTAAGAAATATAATAATCTTTGAAATATATTTCTTATACATGTTTTTCATTAATTTTTTTATGAAATGAATATAAAATTCTTATTAACTTTTATATAAAAATAAATAAAACTCTTTTGAGATTTGTTCATAATATGAAAAAATTCATTCTGATTTATTTTAATAATTTCAAAAAAAAAAGAACACCAAATAATTAAAATAATTTTATTGTAATTAAATATATTTCTAATTTCCATTTGTCACAAATAATTCACAATGACTTTTTTTACGGTGATGTGTCTTTTTCATATAATACACATCTACTGCATTCTACGATGGATCTGGTGTTCTCTAGCAAGTTGAAGGGCAAGGCTCTTAGCAGGTAATCCTGCATTATCTGTTACACACTTTCTTCTTGTATTTTCTACTGTAATTTTTATGTTTTTCATTTTGCTATATTCTTTTACAGATATTTTGCTTATTATTCTTTTACAGATTTCTTTTTATTTCTTTACTTTCTCCTGTTTTCTTCCTTATTAAAAATGATGAATGAAGTATATTATTTATAGATATCTTGTATAAATATGAAATATTATTTAAAATATTCTTTAAAAGATTTATAAAAAAAATAACATTTTCTATAAAAAACTATGTTAATAATAATATTCATTTTCTATTTTATATATTTCATTAATCTATTTTATAATTTTTCTTAATTATTGATTTAAATTAAAAATAATTAATCAAAATTTTTAAAATGAAATTACATGAATTTTTCTATATCTCTTATGATTTTATATTTAAATAAGAATTTTTTGTGATTTTTTTATATAATATTATAAAGTATTATAAAATATTATAAAGATTATTTATATATTTAAATTAAATTAAATATATATATTATAATTAAAATAATTATATATTATATATATATATTTATTATATTACATTATTTAAGTATAATTAATTCATGTCTTATTTTTTTGAATATATATATATATATATATATTAAATATTTATATTATATATTATATTATATATTAAATATATCGAAATATTATTGTACAATTATATAGTCTTATATTACATCTCTCTGCATTTCATATCTTGTGTTTTCATCTCTTATTTGTTTTAAGTTGCTTTATATGTATCTTTATATTAATCAAATGAGATAAATAATAATTTTAATAAAAAATAGTGCTGTGCCAGCTTATGTAGTTTTAGTAAGCTATACTAATTGCCAATCATATTTAGTTGCATCTATTGTTCAAATATATTTATATATTGAAACATATGTTTCTTTATATTATCTTATAACAAATTATTATATAAATAATATAATTATGCACTATTTTATGTGCAATTTATTAAGCTTATTGGTATATAAATCGAATAATATAAATTATTAAAATAAAAATAAATTATATTAAAATAAAAAATTATTAAAATAAATACTAAAAATAAATACTATAATTTTATTATTTATTGACTGTAAAATATTCTTAATTTATATTATATACTATGCATTTCGTTAAAATATATTAAAATGTATTATGAATTAAAATTTAAAATTATTATTATAAAAAATAATTTTGAATAATTAAATAATATATTATTCTTATTTTTTTTTTTATATTATATAGTAGCGTTGCAGACAATAAAAATTTTCATTCTGCGGGTGTTGAATATGATCAACCTTACCTTTATTGTACTTTGATGCAACCTGGAGATAAGGTAAACTTAAAATTAATTAGTTAATTTAGCAATATTAATTTTTTGAAATTATACAATTGTTGATTATTAATTATTATACTTTTTTTTATTTTTAGCCTCTATCATGCCCTCCAGCAATGCGATTAGTTACAGTTCAAAAACAAAGTAAAATATTAAAATATTTATTACGTGGTGATAGTGAAGGAATTGTTCTTTGGACAGTTCCAGAAATAACAACTCAACAATTAACTCAAATTTGTCAGAATGATTGTTCTATTCCACTTTCATTACCACCAGCAGTAAAAACAAGTATTACTGCTGCTTGGGAGGAAATGAAACCATCGCCAGTTGGAATATTAGATCAATTAGATAGTGGAGATGTACATGGCATAAAATTAACAGCTAGCATATATTTACCACAACAAAGTCGTTTAGTTGTCGGTCGTGAAGATGGCAGTATTATTATTGTTCCTGCAACACAAACAGTCATGCTTCATTTACTTCATGGCAATCATCAACAATATGATGGTACAATAAATTTAATTTAATTAATTTAAAAATAATATTTCTTTAAGAATTTTACTTCACTAATATTTTTTTTATTCAATGGAACAATTTGACATCATATAAATTATAATATTTACATAAACTTATTTAATCAATCATTTAATCAATTATTTAATTATTTTCTTCTTTTTTATTTTATTATATGGTTTATAGATTGGCCTCCCCATCAAGTACTTTTAGGTCATTCTGGCCGAGTGAATTGCCTTTTATATCCACATGGAGCAGCTCCACGTTATGATCGGACACATCTTGTTTCTGGATCTGTTGATTTTGCCGTATGTTTATGGGACCTTTATGCTGGTACACTTATTCATAGATTTTGTGTTCATGCAGGTGAAATTACACAATTAATGGTACCACCTGATAATTGTAGTGTACGTTCAATTTTCTTTATATATTATTATATGTATTAAATACATATATTGTTAATAAATAATATCTTACAATTATTTTACAAACTATATATTAAAACTTTGTAATTTATTAATATATAATGATAGTTTAATCATTTTTTTAGCCTAGAATACAGAAGTGCGTTTGCAGTGTTGCATCGGATCATAGTGTTACTTTGTTATCATTAGCAGAAAGAAAATGTGTTGTTCTTGCTTCTCGGCACTTATTTCCAGTTGTTACAATAAAATGGAGACCATTAGATGATTTTATGATAGTCGGATGTTCAGATGGTGCTGTATATGTATGGCAAATGGAAACTGGTCATTTAGATCGCGTATTACACGGTACATATAAATTTTTTATTTTACTTCTCTAATGCTTTTCTAATAATGATCTTTACTCTAAAAGATTTTATATATATATAAATATGTATTTTATTTAAAATTAACTATAATATATTATAAATACAATATTTATTTTATTATAATTTTCTACAATTATTATTTATGTATATAATATTTTAAAATTTATTTTTGTAAAATTTTAATCGAAATTTTCTAGGTATTATTGCAGAAGAAGTGCTTTATGCTTGTGATGAAAATACAATGGCTGCATCTGGAGGATCAGCTACAGGTGGTGAATTGGGATTAGCTAATCCTGCTGTACATTTTTTTAGGTAAAATATAAATATTTTACAAACTATTAAAATTTTGTAGTTTGTTAATATATAATGATAGTTATAATGATACTTATAAAGTAAATAATAAAAATTTTAGATAGAAGAATTTTTAAAAGTATTTTTTTTTATATTTTTTAAATTTTATTTTTTCAGAGGTTTGAGACATAGAAATCTTTCTGCTATACGACATGCAACTCAAAGAGGATTACATCAGCTGCAGCAACTTCATGGTGGACAAGGAGTTGACCATGGGAACCAAATAAAGGCAAAAGGCACACCTTTAATGATTCAAGGATTTAGAAGTAATCCTAAAGATCCAGAAAGTCATATTTTATTTTTTGATATAGAGGCATTAATAGGTAATATTTTCTTTATTTTTTTTTTTTAATATATATGTAAAAAAAGTTTAAAAAAAATAGATTGATATTTTTTTTTTTTATACATAGTACAATTACTTAGTGATGAATATGGAGCAATGTCACCAGGTTCTTTGGAAGCACAAGGTCTCATTTCTGCTTCTGAGTATCAAAAAGTTGCAGCACTTACACAATCTGCCAGTCCAGATGCTCATAAAAAAATTGCAGGTAAAATTTTTTTCAATTCTTATTATTATTCATATTTATAGATTTATAAATATAGATTCTAATTTTAAATACTAATTATAGTATTATTAAAAGAAAAAAACTAACATGCCACTTTATAGACTTTTTCGGTCGCGTCAAGGATAAGGCAGGCGACGTTGAACGAATTTTAAAGGAGAAGGATCGTCACGGTATTGTGTTGTTACAGTTTCATTTCGTAAATGATAGTTTGTGTGCAATTTTTTAGAGCAAAAATTTAATAAGGATCTCACATAAAATCATTAGTCTTATTTTATGTATTACGTTTGTATAAATAATTATACAATATAGTGTTCATGCATACTAAAATTATTTATTGCATGTCTTGCTAAATAAATAAATTTATTTATATTGTTAAGATTCAATTTAACATAAATATATTTTTAGTATTATTAAAACAAATCAGTTTAAATTCAATTTTAATACATTATTTTGTTTGAATTTATAATATTTATATCAAAACTCTTGATCAATTAACATCTTTCATATATTCAGTTCATTATGTAAATTTAAAGAAAATAATTTATCATAATTAGCGCTTTGTATTTTTAATTTGTTTATAATTTAGTAATATATTTTTTTTTATTACTTGAATATTTTGATTCATAAATATATACTTTTGGAATGTTTATTTTATATAATACCTATAAAGTTTCATAGTGCATTTAATTCTCAGTTATTGTCATTCATGAAGATTCGTGTTGAAGAAAATATTTACCTATTATTATATCATTTAAAGCCAATTTCTTTCTATAGGTATATTGGCTAAAATGAAGGAAGGCGCAGAGAACGTACATACTAAGATTCAGGCCAAGGTGGAAAGCGTTGGCCTCAAGCCGTCGACTCTTGACGGCAAAGGTTAGCCATGATTTAAGAAAGATGGCAAAATTATTGTCATCTTTCTGTCATTGAAATTACGTGGCATGAATTTTTGTTATTAGTTTAGATTTGTCATCTGCTTTCCATTTTCCTTTTTTTTATAAATATAAATATAAATATAAATATAAATATAAATATATATATATATATATATATTACTTCAAATATATTTATTATTTCTTTTTATCTAAATTATAAGTTATTGAAATTTTACTAATTTCATTTATTTTATTATATTCCTATACTATTAAAAATTTTTTAACGTTTATTATATTAATTTTATCATAAAAATATTCGGATATATCTGATCATCTCTATATTCTGATTATTTACGACTTAATATTATATTTTGTCAAATTAAATTAAAATCAGTATATATTTTTATATATAGTATACATTTATAATATATTAATTAATATATTTATATATATATTTTTATTTTTTATAATATATATTTTTATTTATACAGATTAAGTAAAATAATATAAATAAAAAAATTAAAATAGAAAAATAACGCCATATGTGTTTTTAAGAAATTTTTTTTTTAAAATTAATTGATTTTTTTTCAAAAACATAAATAATTTCATTTGAAAATAATTTATTTTATCATTTCGAATTATTATTTATTATTTTTTGATGTTATTGCAAATTATATTTTATTATATATATTAATTTTTTTATTTATAGAGTTTACATGTATATAATATTTTTTATACATTTCATGTTATAAATAATTTAAAATAATAAATGTTTATTGCTTCAAGATATTATGTGAATGTATAAAAAATTTTAAAATTATGTTAATTTTAAATTTATGTTATATTTAATTTTTTTGAAGTTCTTTTTAGATCTAAAATCTATAAATTGAGTTATTATAAAAATTTTACTCTTTCACAGGTGATAATTGGAACAATAATGATGCTATGAAAAACAATTTGAAACGAAATGGAGCTTTCAATGAACCAAATGCAACTATGGAAGTAGCTCAGCTTATATTAAGTTTATTGCATGCCTGGGGGATTGATCCAGATTTAGATCGCGTTTGTGAAGGGAAATTAGGTTTATTAAGACCGATGGTTCCCGTTTCATTTGGAGTTTTATCTAAAGGAGGTATAAATGAATATGATGTGGTTTATGAAATCTATATGTTTATAATTCAATCTTATGTTTGAAAGGTTACATGTCATTATTATTACCAACTTGGCAAACACAATTGGAACCAATTGGTGAACCTGCAACTCAATTAGAACAACGTTTACCAGCAGAATTAGTTAGACAAGAAAGACTTACAAGAGCATTCACAGCAAGGGCACATTGGGAATTGTCTACCACATTAACTAGCAATCATTTATTAGCAGTAGTAGCTTTAGCAAATACTTTAATGTCAATGAATAATGCCACTTTTGTACCTGAACAAGAACGAAATCGAATAATGCATAGGTTAATATTATTTTTTTTATTTTAAATAATTAATATGCAATATATATATATATATATATTATTTAATATATTTAGGCCTGGTAATAGATCTACAATAAATTGGAATAAAGCAGAAGAGGAAAATGAAGAAATTTATACAGCACAACAAGCACAGATTAAACAAGGCTGGTCTCTTTTAGCAACATTGCATTGTGTACTTTTGCCTGATAAAATAGTTTCACAAAGTGGTATTAAGACATTTAAACGACCTCAAGTTGAAATGATGGCTCGCAGATGGCAACATCAATGTCTTGAGGTTAATATTAAAAATGTATAGAAAGATATATAAAACTTACAGTACTAATAATAATATTTCATAATAAGTAAAATAATAATATTTCAGATCCGTGAAGCTGCTCAAGCTTTATTACTTGCTGAATTAGGAAGAATGGGTCCAAAAGGAAGAAAAACTCTTGTAGATAGTTGGTCACAATATTTACCAATGTATAGCACTCAAGAACCTATTGCACCACAATCACAAAATCAAAGCCCACCAGCTCCTGGTAGCCCAATTCCTCCATCTGAATCACATACAGAAGAGGAAGATGAAGAAGAAGAATTAGCAGAAGGCAAGTTATTTATAAAACTCTGCTTATATTATTTTAGTCTTAAAAAGTATAATTTAATTATTTTATATACTTACATTAGCAGAAATAAATGTAGCTAGGAAGCCATCGAGTGTGGCGGAATTGAAACGAAAGCAAACCACGGCAGTTGTATTATTAGGTGTAATAGGTGCAGAATTTGGACAAGATGTTACTACTACAAATCAAAAAAGAGATAATGAACAAAGGCGAAAAAGTTCAATCGTAGAAGGTTTCGGAATAGGAAATAATAATCTTGCTAGGCATACTAGTATGGCGCTTACACATTTATTACATGCACCTCATTCACCAAAATTACCCTTACATACAGCACTACGAAGAGCTGCAATTGATCTCATTGGTAGAGGTTTTACAGTTTGGGAACCATATCTTGATGTATCAAAAGTAAGAATAATATTAATATGTTAATAATATAATTTACAAATGATAAAATGTACATTATTTAAATTAATAATAGCAAAAGAAATTATATATCGGTCTTATGCTATATAATATATATATAGGTATTATTGGGATTGTTAGAAATGTGTTGTGATGCTGATAAGTTAGTACCAAATATGACATATGGCCTTCCACTTACACCTCAAGCTGACACATGTCGTACAGCACGACATGCTTTAACTTTAATAGCTACAGCTAGACCTGCAGCATTTATTACTACAATGGCACGAGAAGTGGCTAGATATAACACTTTACAACAAAATGCACAAACATTAAATGTAAATATGAATGCAAGTGTTTTAGTAAAAGCAAAACCAGAAATACTTAGAATTGTTGAACAATTAATTGATAAAATGCAAAGTGAAATGAGTGATCTCTTAGTTGAGGTAAGAATGCGGATCTTAAATATTATTATATTAATGTTAATATATTAATGTTAATATGTTATATTAAACATAATAATTGATATTTATTGATAATCCAGGTGATGGATATTATTTTACATTGTCTGGATCCAGGTCATCTTAAAACTAAACCACTAAATGATGTATTCCCAGCAGTATGTAGATTTAATCAAGTAAGTTGAATTATTTTAATATTATTCAAATAATGTTTTAATTTTAAATTTATTTTTGTTAATATGTTTATTAAAAATATTTTTTAAATATTTAATTTATAATAAATATATCTATTCTAGGTGAGTCATTGTCCAGCAACACGCAGAATAGCAGTAGGCAGCCGCAATGGTCAGCTTGCTTTATACGAATTACGAGGAAATGTTAAATGTCAAACAGTACCTGCACATACATCATCCGTAACTGCATTAGCATTTTCGCCCGAAGGCAAGTTCCTGGTTAGTTATTCTTGTACGGAAAATAAATTATGTTTCTGGCAGGTAAGATGTTTTTTATTCACTTATATATTTTGAGTTAATAGCATAAAATTTAAAAATTAAATTTAAATAATTTTTAATATTTTCAGCAAACAAGTAGTGGTATGTTTGGCCTAGGAAATTCTCAAACACGTTGTGTAAAATCATATAGTACCGCACCCATTAATGATGTAGCACGATTAAATCCTATGCGACTAGCTCGATTAATATGGATAAACAATCGTACAGTTACATTAATGCTTGCTGATGGGTCTGAAACACGATTTAATGTATAACTTTAAAATGATCCCTTTCAATAGTGGGTGAATAAAAAAAATTGAACATTATATAATAAAATGGGATCAGTCTATAGCAGAAATATGAAATAATTGTTTTAGATAAAAAAAATAACCAAAAGTGATGTCATGAATGTTGGTGCGCTTATTGGTACTTAATAGTACTAGTGCTAAAATAATCAGATATGGAGCATACTCAAATGAAGTTCATCATTGCACAATGCAGGATATGGTTTAGCAATTATCGTCAAATATGGTATGAAAATATTTTTTCTCTAATCTATACACAAATGTATTTTTTTTATTCCATCTAAACAATTTAAATATTTTATTTCTTGATCGCGTATGAATACTCCCATTTTGTGTTCTTGTTAACGCCTAAATTTTAACAAAAAAGTATTCTTTTTATCTAGTAATTTAATTGTACATTATTTGATTGCTAAGTATATAATTATAATTCCAAATTATTTAATTAATATAGAATTTCATGAGTTTCATTTCGAAATAAAATAATATAATGAAACACTTTCATACTGATATATATATATATATCGTAAAATTCGTTGACCATTTCTATATGAGGATTGCGTGCTGTACTATATGTACTGTATTATGCAATATTATACTATTACGTGTGCTATTTAAAGCCACGATTACATATTCCTGAAACCCCGATATAATAAATATAATATAATATAAAAAAAAGTGGCTATCATGTGAAACCTCGCGTTGAAAGTACATACATATGTATATATACATATTAAAAAAAAAAGGAAAAAAAAATGAATTATCGCCTGAAAATTTGTATATATATAATGGCGAATCGTATAGATCAATATAACTCATATGAAATATCTTGTATCTAATTTATTCATGTATAATTGAACGCTTCAAATGAATTCCTGTTTTACAAATTTTACATGTTATTTATTCACGTAATTTGTACTATTTAATGAAAGTTAAATATTATATCATATCTTATAGTTCTATGTTGAGATCTGAATTTTAAAAATTTGATTGTGCATGTTTGGTACTTAGAACTAAAAAAGATCAAGTGAAAGTAAAATTTAATTATAGATTCTTAATATACAAAATAATAATTTTCAAATTTAATATTCAGAAATAATAATTAAATATCATACTTTATTTTAAGATTTTTACAAATATTCCATGTAAAAATGATTATTAATATTTATTTCATTGATTAAAATGAAACCATTGAAAGATTAAAGTAATTGTGTATAGTATCATTTATATATGAATTTTTTTGTTATTATTTTTTCCCTGGAATAAGTAATGTTTTTTCACTTTCGAAGAGAAAATGAATAGATAAAGAATATAGATGATATTAAATTTATTTAGTATAATTTATTATGATTATTGTCTTTTATGAATTTCACACAATGTTCTGTATAAATATACAATGATAACATATACAATTGTACACATCTTAAAATCAATAAGTTACTACAGACATTGTGATTAATTTAACAAGTATTGTATGTACAATCTCTATTACAATTTAATTATCATATATCGCACAAAATTTACTAAATTTTTCAAAACATTTTGAATATAACATTTGGAATTTTAAAAAAATATTTTAAAAATTGTAATTTATTCAATCAATTATAATTGTTATCGATAATATATTACGTTCATCAAATTTATTTATGATATTATTGAATATTTTAAAAATATATGAATTTTATTTATTTTTTTCTTTTAGAAATGTTTTAAGCTTTCTATGACAATGTGCTTCAACAATGTGCAGAAAGACAAAATATTTTTAATTTTAATTTCTTTATTTAATTAAGATAACATCACAAAAGAGATATATGAATAGGAAAATGAAATTATAATTTATTTATCGATAACAAAATTTAAAAGATATTAAGTTTATAATTATTAAAAAGGTTAAAAAACATTAGTACCGTATAAACATTTGTCACGCAGGCGTGTCTAGAATCGGTACCAATGCAAAATACTCGTAAGTAGTAACCGAAAGAATATTTCGATTTTACGAATATATACGAAAATGAGATCCATTTCTCCATTATGCGATAAATTAAACCATTTCAATGCGTTATATGTATATTGTATATAAAATTAAATTATGCCTAATTGTATCTATGTAATTATTTATGTGTATATTATACTTTATCGTGCGTTGCGAATGGTTAAATGAATTTAAATATGGAAAATGATCAAGATAATTATTTTTATCGATCATTTTCTTATAATAAATAATAATTGTCAGTGATGGATATTCGACATTTTCAATCTTTAATATAAATTAAAAAAAATTTTTGAAAAATCCTTACTATATTTGTAACTCAATAAGTTTTTAAATTTTATCATTATTGTGAAAAATTAAATATAATTAAATATTAAATTATCTTGTGAAAAAATTTTGTGAAAATCCGTCTATATTATATTTTTATATTTCTATGAAATAAAAATATTTAAGCGTTTAAATATTAAAAAAAATCAAATATTAAAAACTTAATATTAGAATCTTTAATATTTTTTGTTTATATTTGTATTACACTTAATATATTACATGTAACTTTCGATTCCATCACTAACGGTAATGTTTAAAATATAAAAGGAAAATATACCATACGTGTTATTAATCGTTATGCAATAATTAAATGTATTTAAATGTATCTAGTGTGAAACGCGTTGCGTTTAAAATTCGATAATATATATACCATAAAGATGAAAACTTTTTTATCTTAATGAATTTTATACCGTTGCATTAATTATCAAAAAGAAAAAATTTAATTATTTGTTTTAAGAAATATTGATTTGTTAAACTACAAACGATATAACAAATTTTTCTTATTAGAATTATAGAATTATAATTTAAATATTAAAAATCATATATTAATTAAAAGCTTTAATAGCAATTTTTACAAAAAATTATTTAAATAAACAGATGTTATATTTATAAAATATTGTTTGTAAATATATATATATAAATTAATATATATATTATATAACATATATAGGATGTTAATATATTCATGATATACTTTTAGAGAGTCAATTATAGAAATTAAAACAAATACAAAAGTTATTATAAAAAAAATTTCGATTAAAATTTTTTTTGTAAGTTTGCATTAGATGAAATATGATCTATGAAAATAAAATCTTGTTTTATCCAATACGAATTTAAATTGAATTAAAATATTTTTTAATTATAATTAAAATATATAACTTAATATAAGTACCATGGATATTTTTATATATTATTTATTTTTGTGTTTTTTAAAATTGACTCTCCAAAGATATCCTATAAATATATTAATTCCTTATATACATGGAATTAGTTTTCAAAAATTAAATCATTAAAATTTAACTTCGTTTATGTTTATAGATATTAATCTTTTAGTTTTCTTTTGGATAAATTTATTATTAACATATTACTTTTATCATAAATTCAGTTCGTTTAAAATTTATATTAAATATTACGTCCATTAATATTTCTTCAAAGGAATCTTTCTTAAAGGAAATGAAAAAAGGAAAAAAATAAAAAGAAAATTCTCTTAATATTATGTTTAACTATTTACGCGTATAATATATAAAAACATTATATGTTACAGATTATATTAAAATTTAAATGATAGATTGCATCTTAAACAAGAATATATTTAATTAAATATAAAAATTATTTCTTATTCTAAATAAATTAAAAATTATAAAAAAAATGAATTTTAAAATTAAATATAAAATAAGTTTAATGTCTAGTGATAATAACTTAATTCAATGTAAAAATGTTATATATTAAAAACGAAGATATATTTATTTAATATTGTTTTAACATGAAAATATGTAATACAATAATTTTTCTTTTTATTAAATACGATAATAAAAATATTCGAATAGTATAAAAGAAATTTTTTAAAATTGATGAATAATTCATTGTAATGTTGATAATATATTGATGTAAAATGCTGCAACATAAAAAATTTTATATTTATAAAATTTTATTTAAATAATCTATCTTCTTATTTATGTTTTAAATATCAGTATAACGTACGAACAATAATATTGTCATCTTTTATTCAGGACTCTAGCCAAAATTTCATCACAATAAATCTATATTAAAATACATACAATTGCCCGTTTAAATGTTTGGAATCTTAAACTAAATTAATTTATTTATTATAGTTTATTTAGAAAAGAATTCATAAATATCAAAAAAATCATAAATAACGAAGAAATAATCAAGCAATGATAGAAATATATATAATAAGTATTAAAGAAAAAAATTTAAACATTTATCCGGGTAGTAATTATAATTATTTATTATTCATATTAAATAAGTAATCACCTTAACTTGAATAATTCCATCTCATAGCATTTTTTAGCGTTCTGAAAGAAAAAAATGTAATTACTAATTGAATATAATGCTAAAAATTTATATAAAATATATAATATTTTATTTATTCAGTACACGTTGGGATTTTAAAGATTCTTCATTATATTCAGACCCGAAAGAAAATCATCATTATATTTAAAATACTTTATATCATTTTTGTAAAATAAATAATATAGAAAAAATAATTATAATTATATTAACAATATTAATTCAATTTAAAAGTATATAGTAAATATTTAAAGAAATATATGTTACCTTTTGTGTGGAAAATCCAAAATAAGATCTTGTATATATGAATGATAGAATTAAACATCAAATTTTTTGTTTTATATATCATTAAATATCACATATTAGTTATAATATTGTGATATAACTATTTAAAAATTATTCAAATTATTATATTCAAAATTTAATAAGTTATTAAGATTTCAATGTAAAAATTATTTTATCTTAAATTATATAGATAGTTTATAATTATAAAGATAGTTCATATATGCATCATTTTTTCTATAAAAATATTTTGGAAAAATAATTATAATCTTTAAAAAGATTATAATAATATGTTCAGTTTTATTAATTCTTAACTTTCAATATACAGATTTTCCACCTGAAAAAAATTTTTTTTATTAATATATAAATATCAAGTAATAAAATAATTTTCAAATTAACATATTTCAAATAATATGAATAAAATTAATAAAATTAAATTTTTTTAAATAATTACTTATTATAAAAATATTATAAAAAAGTTTAATTTTATGTTTAATAAAAAAAAGTAAAAAAGAAATTAAAATAAACCTTATAATTTTAAAATTCCTTTGTACACATTCCTTTTCTCTATTTGTATCTTGATTACATATGGAATGCTGAAATAAATGCAATAAATGATCTGTAAATAAAAATTCTACTATAAGAAAAAACGATTAATACTTTTATAATTGTTTAAAATTTTAATAATTAATGAATTGAGATTAAAGAATTATTAGTTAAAAGAAGAAATTAAAAAATAGATAATTAAACATATAATTTTTATGGAAATTTACCTTTTTATTTTTCAATGTGTTTTATTCGTTTCCTCAGCCAGCAGTTGCTATAAATATCTGTAAACATAAAACCAATATATATATATTTTATATAAAAATGTTTAATATGTAAGCATTTTAATTTTCAATACAAGAAGTAATAAATTAACATGTTTAACATATAAATTATGAGTTAACATCTGCTAAATAAAATTGACAATAAAACTGTTATAAGGCATTCTTCCAAAATTTTATATTTAAAAAATATATTTCATTGTTAAATATAAATATAAGATTTGTTATATTTTATGAAACACTTTCTACTCTTTTAATAATTAAATTTTTATGTGAGTGTAACATGCTATGTAATAAGTATATATAGTAAATGTGTAATATAAAGAAGCAACTGCTTAATGTTTCAGTTTGCATTTATTAGTTATTTAAAAAAAAATATATATTAAAAATATTATATGTGCAGTTTTTAAAGTGTAAAATATATTCCCAAATGAATAAAATATTTTAAAATATTCAAAAGTAACAAAATGTTGCACAATTATCATAAGTGATTATATACGAAGTAGTTCATTTAAAAATATTAAATATTAAAATATCCAGGTTTTTTTAAATAACATGTAAATTCCATTTTACATAATTATATATATCGCATAATGATCCAAATATTTACCACCCAGAGAGCAGAATAGCCGATATATTTTAGTTTTGTTGTTCAAATAGCAATTAATTATAGTTATATCAGCCTAGATTTCAATAATGAACCCAGACAACCTTTGCTAAAATTGGTATATAAGAATATTTTGGTTGTCATAGGTAAAAACATGATCTAGGCTGGTAAATTTGTATAAATTTGTAGTATTAAATTTTTATTGAATCATATAATAAAATAATTAATCCTAATATTTAATATAAAGGCGATAATATATTGAATATATGATTGATAAAATAAACTAGTAACTTCCTACATATTTGTGAATTTTGAAGTTCCATAATTTAACAATTATAATTTCATTGGTAAAGATTATAAATGAAAACATTGCAATTTATAAATTCAAATATAAAATTCTTTATGACTGAAATTTAATTTATATTATTTTTAATATCAAATAAAAGAAAATGTGAAAAAAATAATTAAATATATAATAAGTAAATATAATATTTACATTTTAAATATTTCATTAGTAATTAAATTATTTACATTTTTTATAATCTTTACCATATACTCATATAATGTCCCACCCGAAGATTAAAATAGAATTACGCATAATAACAGTTTTACAAAATCTACTCACCTCATACCAGTAGATTCATTGACTAGTAGTTTCAAGTAAGTAAGCCTATCTTGTCATTGCAGTTTCTCCTCCGTTAAGAGATTCTTGATTAATCAGTTTATATTGTTCATTATTTCATAATTGCAAACAATCGCATACACTCGTATAGTTGTTTTCTTCAATAAAGTAGATGGATAATTTAAATGTAAAAAATATATGTGTTTATATGCATATATATATATATATATATATTCATAATTATACAATTGTCTAAAAAAATTTTCGAAAGAAGAACCATATTTAAATGATGTTCAAATTTTAAAATCAGTTTAGTGGTATGTTTAAAATAATCGCGATTTTTCCTTTTTATCTTATATTATATATCATTGAAATCTTTTATGCATATACATTATTTATTTATATATGCACAAATTTTTTAATATAGAGAATTTAATAATAAAGAGAATTCATTGCATAAATATATTTTATCAAATCCTATTGCAAGGATTTGGAAAATATAAAATTTATAAAAATTCAGATTTTTTTAATAATAAATTAATATAATATGTAATATTTATGCATTTTTTATAAATTATTATTATAAGCATCTATTTTGAGAAAAAAGTTAACTTAAAAACGATTTTTTAATAAAAGTTCATATTTAATTTACAGATAGATAGAAATAAAAAGAGATAAAAATTATGTCAGAAATATTAATTGTAAAATTAAGAATAAATAAATAAAATATTTTGAAAAGTTTGAAAAATAATGTCAATGATTTATAAAAAATTTTATAAAATGTATTTTTTGATTCACATGTCCATAAGTACATACACATGGTGAATAATTTAATTAAATTTTTCAAAAAAAAAATTCTATTAAATATATAAGAAATATAATAGAAATTAATAAAATAATAAATATAATAATATAAAATAATAAATTATTAAAAGAGATATTTTTATGATAAAAATTTATATGAAATTCATATTATATAACGAATAACAAATTACACATGCATGATGTATTATGATGTTTCCTGAAAGAAATATATAATAATACTTTTTGATAGTAGAAAACAACTTTTTTTTATAACATTTGTACATTAAATTAAAGATTAAATTTTTTAATTATCTTTTGTTGTACTTAACAATTTACAATTGTATTTAGAAAATTTTAATATCAAAATTTAAATTTATTTCCATAAATATTTCAAATTTTTTCATATAAAAAAATATATCATTTTTAAATATATGAAGAATTTTTTACCAAAAAAAAAATTTTTTTTTAAAATTGAAAAAATATTATTTACTATAATAAATATTCATTTTAATAAAAGCAATCAAAATAGAAAATACCATTATTTCCTATTCTAATTTTTTTTGTTTTAATGAATATAGACTCGTGATAAATATCATTGGGAGTTTAATATAAATATGTATTTGAAATCCTAAAATTTCTTTAGATATATTATGAAAAGAATATAAGTTCATCATATAAATATTAGATTATCATATAAGTTTATTTATTTAATTTTTTCGATATATCAATTCATGATTTCCTATAAATTTTAAAACCCAGAGCATAATTTTTTGTTCAATTTTTAAAAACAAAGTAATATAAAGTATAAATAAAATTGATTATATAATATATAATCATAATCTTATTAAGAATTGTAGAAATATAAATTTATATGAAACAATTTCCTATAATGGAGATTCAAATTTTATAATCATATATTATTAGATATAAATTAATCCTTATCAGATAATTATTTTACATGATTTGTAGTTAAATTGGAATATATATTATTTATTGTAAAAATATCAGATGTGACATACATCTGATAAGGATTAATATTAAAAGCAATAAAGATATATTCGCATTATCTTTCAAATGTCACGTGAAATTCGCGAAATGTCTACAATTAAAAAGATTAATTATAAATAAAAATTATTCCTACGTATAGATATATGTAGACCTTTATTCATAAAATTATTTTTTGTCAAATAAATTCCTTCACAAATTTGAATAGCACAATTGCAGATTATTTTGTTTATATATGTCTTAGTCTAACATAATTACTGTTATAAAGCTTTGAGTAATGCAAACATTGCATTTACTTTCTTTCATGGTGACATTTACACCATCATTAACTAAAAACATGAATATGTATGAATATGGATAATGCATTAGATAAAACTATCTTTGATACTGACGTACACACGCGTTTATGCAATTTTATTTCTTATTAGAAAGATAAATTAACAAGTGACTGAGATGTGGTTTCAGTCAATGTTAAACGCTTCACTTATAAACTAATTTTTTGTTTTTGTAAAGTACAAAACTAAAAATACTATCAGAGTATATACTTTCACCTTGGGAGGACTACTAAATCAAGAAAATGAACTATGAATAATTATAGTATGGTATAGTAATACAATAGTACCAAAAATTAATATACTACATTATTTTTAATATTTACATACTATTTCACGAAATAAAACTTCCACGAAATTATTTTATTTGAACTGCTAATTGACAATGAATATATTTTCGTCTATATGACGATATATAAGATATGAAATTTTATGAAATGATACTGTAAACTTAAAGTTCAGTTGTTTTCATTATATACACCCCTTCTTTTTAGAGTTTTTTAGAACAATTTCTAATAAATTAAAAACATATCAATTCAATATTTTCTTATACTTAAAGAATGATATAATTGTGTTAGTAGTTAACGTTTGAACAGTATCTTGATATTTATGTTTTGAAGAATTTTTGTCAAAAAGTATACAGAATTTGTCAATATATGAAATTGATTAGTACTATTAAATTAAATCCTTTTTATGAAAAGTCCCTTGTATTTAATATACATTCACAAAATTATATTTGTTAGATGTTTTTATAACTTAAAAACTGTTTAAAACACAGCAATCTCTTTTCAGCAAAATGATTTCCGATGTTATGAAGTCAGATCCAATACGGAAGATATAAAATCACTCTTTTTTAAACACTATGTATCCCTTTTCATGTCTGCCTATTCATTCTCGTTAATATATTCTCCTATGATATAAAATGTGAAAGATGATCAATAGCGAAACTTGTCGGAAAAAATGACTGAAGAATGCAACTGCGAACTATCGGAAAAATATTTTTTCTCAATTATTAAAAAAAAGTTATTTTTAATACTGTGATATCTTTAATAGCGTCTTCTTTTATTAGGGTAATCGTCCTGACGATTTCGATCACTTCCACCTTGCCAACGTCCACTACTACCACTACCTCCACGACCACCACCCATATTACCCATATCAACCCTCATATCCATCAAATCCATTATTTGACCACGATCATCATTATAACCACCACGATCCATACTATTATAAGCATCCATGAAAGATTTCGGATCCTAATCATCATTATAGATAAGTTGAATTTAGTTATTACACGTAAAATAAAAACAAAGCGATATTTGACGTCAAAATCGAAAATTATGCACCGATAATATAATTGAAGCGAATGCCAACAATTTTCATTTATATACGATGAATAACGGTGTTTTGTAGTAGATTTTGGATGTACCATAAATACATTTCACGGTTCAGGGCGACCATCCATGTTTGACAGCAGCACAGGTCATCGTCAATTTTCGTCAAATCACATAGAAAAGAAAGGGGAAAACACAATGTTAGATGTTGTTTGCTCGTACAACATTAATAGAATGGAATGCGTGATTAATACACGCACTAAAATAAATGACATATACGGATAATATTATACTGCTTTCAGAATACCGTTTTCTTGACATTGATTACCCTTATTAAACCAAGCAAATGCCCAACATACAATCGGATCACATGATGATACATCAATGATATAGTACATTTATATTTAGTATATTTAGTAAAATAGATTAAATATCACCTACAGTTTTATATGCAATTTTTTCCATATGGAAGTTTATATATATTTTCATAAATGATATTTTGAGATATAAGAGATATAAAATTATAAGCTTAATATTAACCTTCAGAATTAAAACAGAAATAAAAAATATTAATAGATTCCTATTAAAGTAATTTAGAAATTGAATCCATCATAAAAAAATATACCATCATTATTCAACATTCACAATTTTTAAAATTTTTAAAATTTCATCATTTTGAAATATGATACATAATATAGCAGATATCAAATACCAGAGTGCTTATTGTTAAACATACAAATTTTTATATGTAAAACATTAAGCATCACAGAATTAGAACCTTATCTTCTTAATTATATATTTTCATAATTTAAATGCCTAACACATTAAAAATGTTTAAAAATATAACCATTTTATATATGAATAGTATTTTTGAATATAATATACAAAAATTGAATTTAAATATTAGAACTTTGTAATTCCGAAGTTTAAATATTGAAACAAGTGACAAAGAGATGTGATCAAGATCTCTAAGCAAACTTTATACAATATTTATACCACAGAATTCATGTGAAATATTTTAAAATGAGTATTGTAATATAATATATATAGAAAAATCCATAGAATCAATTAAAATCCTATATTTTCTTAAATTATATATCATAAAGATTATTTTAAATTGTTATTTATTGTTATTTATAAAGAATTATAATATATAAATATCAGAATTAATTGTTGTACTCAGAAACTATATTCAAATCATAATTCAACTTTAAATAAGTTATATGTACATCAAATAAAAATAATTTCTGAATACAAGTGATTATGTTTTATTAATGTTCAATATATATTAGTAGTTGGGCATTTGTTGGTTAATAAATATCAAATTATTACTATGGAACTATATTATTCTATTATTCTATTATTAACAAACAAATTTTCATATACATTAAATAAAGAAATATTAAATATAATTCTAATATTAAAATTTTATATAAAAATAGTTCCATAGTACATAAGATACATAATTCTTAATACAGCTAGAGAAAATAGAAGACAGAGCCTCCTGTCTGCAAGCATATGGAGAGACCAATGTGGCACAAAATATATTAATTCAGTTTTTAGTTTTAATTTTATTGATATGTGTCTAAAGAATATTTCTATAGTATGAGTATATAAAAATTTTAAAACCTTATTTAAAAATCATTCATATATAAATTATTCATATTTTAATATATATTTTAAAAATTTCAAAAATGAAGTCATAACATCTGTGATAATATATCATTAATAAAATTAGAAGAAAAATTCATTTCTTCAGACACTTATAGAAATATTATTGTTGATATCCTATAGATAAAATTGAGTATGTGTGAAATTAGTCATATATAGTATCTAGATAAAAATAAATGATGCTTAAATGTACTAAAATTTTAGTACATTTAAAACATGAAGAATTTAATTATAGATAGAAGAATTCATCCAATGAAACCTTAACCTGCCTATCTATGCAACATATTTTATATTGTTTATATAGAATGAATGAAAATTACCTAAGACTTCTTCCAAATTTTAAATATGCATCGCCTGTAAGTATTTATCATAATAATGCCATATTAAATAATATTAAATATTATGAAATCTTTCAACAGAAATGATTCATTATATCTTAAATTATTGTTAACAACCTTGTATAAAATTTATATAATATTATTATATAATCCAATCAATTTGAAAAGTACAAATAATCTAACATTTCAGTGATTGTTTCTAATAGATAATAGAAAAGCATGCCACTAATATAATTATATTTGAATGAAGAAAATGAAGAAATTCAAGAGTAGATTTATAATATGTTATAGAGATTTATAATATGTCAATGTAAAAGATTCAAAATATAAGATATAATATCAATATATTTTTCCTTTTAAATCATAAAATAATATTTTTAATTTCATAAAGACAGAGGCAAATTATTAAAATTTTTGCACCTGTCCATGCTATAAAAATAGTTCCCTTTAGCCAAATAGAAAGGTTGAATGCCCATTGACACCTCCACATGTTAGCCAATTATTCAAAATTATTAATGACATATAAATATTTATTAAACTAATTATAATAAAATTGGCATTGTTGCAGACATTAGAACCCTAATATTTTGGAAAGCATGCTTCATGGAAATATTCGTGAAATTCTTTTCACTTTTTTTTTTCAGAATATCTTCACTAATAATACTGACTCTTATCATGCAAAAATGCAGTTCAACTTTTCTAACGAAAAATTCCCGCATATAGATATAATTTGTTTCATAATATCATCAAATAGAAATACACATAAATAAAAAATCAAATAAACAGTTTAAGAAAAAATAAATAATTACTTTTCTAAAAAAAATATATATATAAAATAATAATTCAATGGGATACATTACCACTGGCATGCTGCTTCCACCTGCAATAAAATAAAATTTACAATTAAAAATTATTTTAAATAATTAATTTACGAATTAAAATTTTATGTAAAATATAAATTCCATGAAAAAAATCTAATCGAAATTATATATCATATAACATTAAATAAGTAAATTATTCTTTTTATTCATTTTGCTAACTTTTTTTTAGTTTTATTTAGTATTCGAGTTTTTTAATAGTGATATTTTTTATAAACTTCAATTCATAATAAAACAAAATCAATGTAACTATTTACTATCTGCACATAATCTAGTTGAATTAAAGTGTTATTAATCATATTAAAAAATATATTAAAATCTGCAAAAAATAAATTTTCATACAAGAATTAAAAAAATTTTATATAAAAACACGATATTTAATATTTATTTAATGAAATGTTTAAAACTTACCATCAGGTTGACCATATCCGTCGCGATCACTATTACTAACAGAATCATAATTCTTCCCTCCCATTCCTCCTCCACCTCCTCTTCTCATTGCTTGCTCCTTAAATATAAAGGGAACATAACCCTAAGCATTAGTAAAAAGTATGAATGAATTGACCAATTAAAAATCATAAATGTTATGAATGTATTATATCCTCCATTATTATTCTATAATGATAATGAATATTTGTAATATAAATGATAAAAAAAATTCATCTTAAACAAAGAATAAAAATTTATCATTCATAAACTTTGTTTTTTACCTATATATTTTTTAAATAACTCTAATACTTAGTTCCTTGTAATATGGTAATGTTAAAATTTTAATTATTATAAAAATTTTAATTTGAAAATTTATTTTTGTTAAAATTATTAATTGATTACCTGCATAAATAAATTATTTTCCTGTTGACGCCTATGTAGTTCCTCATCTTGTCTCCTTATACGCATTGCCATTTCTTCTTGCTGCCGTCTTCGTAATTCTTCTTCACGTGTCCTTTGTTCTTCAGCTTGTCTTTCTTTCATTTCCCATTCTCTCTTCTGTCTTTCACGGTCAGCTTCGCGCATGCGTAATTCTATAATTAAATAAAGTGAATTTATGAAAAATATCATTTATAAATTTGACGTGAATATTTTTATATATTTTTATATACTTTTAAATACTAACGTTCTCGTAATAATTCAGTTTCATGCTCATAACGTGCAAATTCCATTTGAGCTTCCAATTTTTCTTCTTCCATTGCCATTTCTCGTTTCAGTGCCTCTTCTTTTTGTTTATATAATTCATGGAGTTGTTTCCATCTTGTTCCATATTCATGTTCAAAGCTTCCTATCTGTGCAAATCTTGGTCCAATATCACGAGCTTTAAAGAATTCTGGATTTTTTCGTGGTAAATTTTTATCTGGATAACCATCAATATCATCTTGTTGCTCAAATGGTTCAACAACTACTGGTCGTAAAGAGCTATAATAAAAATATTTTATATAAATTTTTCAAAGAATTGTTTTAATAAAATTATTTCAAATTAAAATTTTGTATTCCATTTGTCAGCACACAATACATATATCTATTGTATCATGCTTCCTATAGGAAATTTTTCTTTCTCCCAGTATAATCAGTATTTAGGCACTTGTTGATAATTAAAAGTTTCAAACAAGCGTGGCGCTGGGAAGAAAAAAAAAATAATTCTTTTTCTTTTATAAAACTTACGCAGTTAAGAAATAGCATCCTTCTGTACATTTTCGTAGAGCGAGTTGAGCTGACGGTTTTCTGCAAAATTCTACGATTCCTTCCCCAGTAGATTTTCCTCTGTCGTCCACTATAACTATTGCACGTTCGATTTCACCAAAAACACTGAATGCTCTTTCAAGTAATTCATTTGAAATCCAAGGTGTAAGATTCTTAACTTTAATTGTTGAAGAATGAGGAGCAAAACGTACTTTGAGTGCACGACCTTTACGCATTGTACCATCTAATTCATGTTTTGCTTTCTCAGCATTTACTCTATAATCCTATATGAAATAAACAATTAAATTAATTTAAAATAAATTTAAATTATTTACATAAATTTATGCAAAAAATGTTATCATAATATAAAATTGCAGCCATAAATTATTATCATTTTCCATCAAACGGTAATTATTTTAATCACTTTATTTATATATGAAAATTATATAGAAGAAAAATATATTAAATTTACCATTCTAAGAAATGCAAAGTTTTTCTCTTTATTAACAAAAAGTTCAGATATTTCACCATATTGTTGAAACATCTGCTGGATTTCCTCTTCTGTAACATCATTTGTTAAATTTCCAATATATAAACGATTACGACCACTGAATTTTTTTTCTGTGGTTTCTTGAGATGGTAATTCATGTGTAGGACCACTAATGGCCATAATACGTTCCATTAAACGATCCTTATAAATTATAAAAATTGAAAAAATTACAATTATAAATCATAATACATATACAAAGTACTTTATATCAATATATATAATTGTTTATTTTCTACTTACATCTTGTGAACGATTTCCCATATTTCTATCAGTCCCTCCACGACCACCTCTACCACCACGCATTCCACCACCACGTCCCATACCCATTCCTCCACCCATTCCTTCATTCATTGTATTATCCATACCTCCATCCATAGAATCACTCATTTTCATCTATAACATTTAAATAACTTTTGTAATTCAAAATATAAATTTTAATTTAAACATGTAATTAAAATTTATTAAAATACAAAAAAATTGGAATTTTAGATAAAAATAATTTTAATTATTAACATTATCAAATGACAGATATTAATAATTTTTTTTAAAAGTATATCATTTTACTTGCAATTATTTATTTATTTTTTAGTTTATTTTTTATAAATAAAGATAAATAGTGATAATTTTCAATATTTTTATATCATATATAAGATTAAATTTTAAATTTTATGAGAAAACTTGATGTTATTGTCGAAAAGAATATTACTTTTTAAATTTTATATTGATATTATTGGAAAAAATATTTATAAATATATATATAAATTTTTTTTAACCACGTGTGAAGTTGGGATAGTTATTCGCCATCTTATATTTTATATACGCCATTTTGTAACTACCCTGACGAAAAATCGATATGTTAATCGTTTCTCATATATAGAAATTCTAATAAAAAAAATAACATTTATTAAATAAATATTATTTATTTATAGTTGTAGAATTATTAATATATATTTTATATCTGATTTATCAAATATAAAAATTTTAGAATTTTGTTATTTATTAAAAATTTTTTTTTTATTATATTTAATTAATTTATTTCAATGTCTTATATAAGTTATAAAAATTCTTAATATAATTGTTTAAATAAACTTGAAGAACTAATTTGAAGTTTTAATTAAATTAAACATTAAAGAAATGTACCTTTAATTTATATTTAATAATAAAAAATATTACAAAAAAAATATAATATAAACAAAAATTATAATATTTAAAAAATTAAAATTAAAAATAAAAAGCTAAAACCGGTAAAAGTATTACGCATCATTTTATAGCAAATATGGCGGTAGAAACAAAGAATATAATTTATATTTGAAATTTATACTAAAAAAAATATGAAATTCTTACCGGTCCATCATTATTTCTATTTCCAGTACCCATTCCGCCACCACGTCCACCAGAAAAACGTGTTCCTCCTTTTCGTCCACGCGGTCCACGATTACCGCCACCACCACCGCCGGGTGGATTTCGTTCTCGTGGATTTTCATTACTATTTTCTGCAGATGTATTCTGCGATTCTTGTTTTACATTTGGTGATTCGGCTCCTGCCATCGTTCGCTCAAATTAAATATATGCTCGTTTGAAGAAAAAACGAACTTTTTCGCGAACGAACCCGATTCACTCCTTCGCAAACTGAAGCGTTCACTATGGCGTCCGACAACGAAGAGAACGAAGCAGCGAAGTTGGAGATCTACTAGAGGAATTACCCCCACTATGTAACATTATTTCCGGTACATTATAGATATATCTTTCTAAAGAAATGATTGGTTAGTTTTATTAACTATGAACACATATGATTGGTTAGTTTACAAATGTAATGTTGCCATATTTATCAAATAAGATTAACCGGAAATAATATTTTAACTTTAGATTTTTATAATTATTGATAATACTTAATATTTTGTAAAATTTAATTTTACTTATTAGTAAAAAGAATTTTATAATTTATATAAGTAAACATAATATTAGTCTCTATTTTTATTTAAGATAGAATTATTAACAATAATTGTAAAATATATAATTTACAAATAATTTGATATATTCTTTTAAAAATATTTTCATCAAACTATGTTACTGAAAGTAAATATATTTATATATTTAAAAATAAACAATAAAAAACTTAATTTGATAAATTACTCTTAAAATCATTTAGATAACTATATTATATATTAATATATATTAATATATATTATATATTATATATAACTATATTATATAATTATATATATATATATATATATATATATATATATATACAAAAACTATTTTCATGAAAATATACAATAAATATAATGAGTATTTCATAGAAAATCATAAAACAATCTTATAATATTTTCTAATATTTTCATTTAATAACTGAAATCATAAGAATTATGTGATTTGTTTGTTGATTTTCGATCATTTATATCAGTAAATATATTGTAATTGAAAAAATATATATCAATATAATATAAATAATGAAAAAATATAAATTAATAAAATATAATATATTGAAAATCTTGTTAATATTTATATGCATTAAAAATGGTACTTCATTCATAAATAATTTTGCTATCTTTATAGTATTTATTTTTAAGGTTGTCAGAAAATATCTCACTAGGAAGAATAGGAAAAAGTAATATATAATATAATAGAGCAAAAAATGAAAGTGGGGGAACAAATGACGGATATTTCATTATATGATGTAACGTTTGTCATGATTCTTAGTTCCTACTTTGTTCCACTATTATTCTCTCCCATTCTTCCCATAGTGAGATCTTTTGCAGCAACTTTGTATAAACATGTATGTGAAACTGTGAATGTAGATCAACGAAATTGCTAGTAGTTCGAGATATCGGTTATATCGATATAGTCGTGACAATTGCAGCATATTGCGTCTGTGAGTAATCACAAGAAATTTTTGCGAAAAGATATTGCTCTGGAGTTTTAAATAAATTTTGATAGATATGTGAATATCTTTCAAATACTTAAGACTTAGTTAGTTCAAAATCGTGTGTAATTTTTGTTGATTAATATACAAATGTCATGCTGTTTTTATTAATCATATCTTATATTTCAGATAAAATAGCGTACAAAAATGATGCTCGCTAGAGTGTGTCGAAGCAGTATTTCACCAAATTTAGTTAATTTACTGAAAACTCCAATTAATTCGAAACCTTTTATTCCGAGAATTCAATCCACAAGATTATTTGCTAACGATGGACGAAGCACATTTGCAAGATCTACTCGTAAATCAACTTCTCTTTCAGAACAAGCAATGGCACCTGCTGGAGAAACAGGTAAGATATTAATTAATAAAAAAATTTTAAATGAAAACAATGTAAATTATACATGTAATATATAATATAATACAATTACAATCATAGAAATATATATTATAGAAATTATAAATTACTTCAAATAAATTATTGCAAGTTATTTATTGCTACGAAATTTTAAAAATAACAATGAAATTCATTTCTTAAATGTTTTTTAAGCTTTACTAAGATTTATCATATGATATAAATTATTTTATGAATGTTGTACATATATAATAATTATAGTAAATATTAATATTTATAATTATATTAAGTATTAATAGAATCAATTAATAACATTAAATTTATTAATAAAAACATTTTTATATGCATAGCATTTACTATTGGAAAAGGAGTTGTTGCTGGTGGTGCTGTTATAGGATTAGGTTCCTTATGTTATTATGGTTTGGGTTTGTCGCCATCCATGGGAGCTATAGATTATGCAAAGTATTTTTTCTTAACTACTATTACAATTAAAAAAAATATCAAATCATTATCAATGAGATAAATACAAATTATAGAATATAATAATAGAATATTTATTTAATTTTTTACAGATTATGGCCTCAATATGTAAAGGATAGAATTAAGACTACATATATGTACCTTGGTGCATCTATAATAACTAGTGCTGCAACTGCAGCAATATGTATACGTTCACCAACTATTATGAATTTAATAATGCGTCAAGGGTGGCTTGCCATGTTCGTATCTTTAGCATCTGTTTGGGGTAGTGGAATATTGCTACAGTCTATTCCATATAAAGAAGGTTTTGGTGCAAAACAAATAGCATGGTTAATTCACACTGGCACTATTGGTGCATTTCTTGCACCTCTCTATTTATTTGGAGGACCATTGGTACTTAGAGCTGCATGGTATACTGCTGGTGTAGTTGGTGGTTTATCAGTAGTAGCAATTTGTGCACCAAATGAAAAGTTCTTGAATATGGGAGGTCCATTAGCAATTGGTTTGGGACTTGTATTTGCAAGTAGTGTTGGTACAATATTTTTGCCACCTACAACAGCTATTGGATCTGGCTTATATTCAATATCCTTATATGGTGGTTTGGTGCTATTTTCAATGCTTCTTTTGTATGATACTCAAAAAATTATTAAACAAGCAGAAAATTACCCAGCTTATAATCATCTTGCAAGGCCATATGATCCAGTTAATAAGTAAGTAAATTGAGTAATTATGAAAAATTTTAAAATATATATATTTATATATATTTGCATTTTTTATTTCAGTGCAATTTCAGTTTATATGGATGTAGTAAATATCTTTCTAAGAATTCTCACAATATTAGTGAATGGAGGAAACAGAAGAAAAAATTAAAAGTGCTTTCCAATAGGCTAATTCAAAAATTATGGATTTCCATTTTCGTATGATGTTTGGAAAACGTCGTGATTTAGTATTTAAAATTATTTTGCAATAAATAAGTTTTACAAATATAATCTACTTTATGTTATATCTTAAGATGATATGTAAATTATTAGCTTACTTAAAATAAAATATAAAATATAAAAAATAAGTTTTTTTTAAACATGCAAAGAGGAAAAATTTATATTTCAATTATTAGCGATAAAATTAAATGCATTTTATTGTCATTTCTCAAGCATATTGTTTGAGAGCAAAGTAAGATACAACTACTAAGTATATAATTATAGATATTTTATAAATTTAAGCTATTTACTTAATTTTAAATTAAGATACAGTGAAAAGATTTATGAATGTGATACAATTGTGCATAATATCAAGGAATTATATTAATGCAAGTGAAATAGATTTAATGTCATTCTCAACATGTTTAAAATCTATTGTAATGATTGCACATTAGTTTTATCAAAGAAATATTTATAAATTTCACTTAATTTCTTAAAATTATGCGAAATATAATAATTATTTTCAATAGATAGTAATAATTGCTATCACATTGCAGATAATTACATTCGTTTATATATTTATTTGTGTTTATTCATACATGATCACTAAAAAGGTTTTATTCTTTCAAATTAAAATTATTTTTTTCTAAGAAAATAAACTTTATTTTAATACGAAATTCATTAGTAGGCAGTAGAAGAATAGATAAATGCAAATAAATAATATAAAATAATATTTCTTGAAATATATCTTCATTAATTAATGATAATATTTAAATTGAAAATATATCAATCATTATAATTAAAAAAATTAAAAGAATACACAAAAAGTTCATTATTTTTTATGAACGCATGTTAAAAGAGCACCTTGAGATTATTTAAATTTCTTATTGCCTAATTTATCACTGATACGTATTTTATCTGATATTTTTTTTCATTTACAGAAGATGTTTTGATTTATATTTCAGATCTAAAAAACATATTTTAAACTTATTTTTTTCATGATTTATCTTAAATGATACAATATTTTAAAATCGTCCATTTTACTTATGTTAATAAGTACAACATTCAAGCATTATGGGATTACACATTTACAGAATCTGATTTCGCAGCTAATGATGATGAAGAATGCCTTCTAAGATAACCAGCGAATAATTGTCTCGCTTGATTGAGCACTCGAATAACATTATGTCGTCGAACCATTTTATCGAAATGCATTGCCATTTCGTTATAATCCATCTGATTACGCATAACAAAATCTCTATGTTGTAATAATAGAGTAATACACAAAAACATAAGGAATGGATTACCACCACCAAATTCATGAGGTGGAGGTAGTGAACTTTCTCCCAATTGATCTTCACAAGTTCCTGCAGGAATAAGATTTGTAAGCTCTGTAGCTTCTTCGCAGTGTTCTTGTATTGATTGTTTTATTGGACTTTCTTGTATCGTTGCATTTTGATGCCAACTTTCTGCCTCTTCACTATCCGAAGCAGATTCAGATCTATGTGATTTTAAAATTCTTATTTCTAGACTATATTTCGAAACATATAATTTTATAAAAATTAAGAAATTAAGTATATACCTCGTAGTACGTTTAAGTAATCTAATTGGGGTAACAGATTTAACACCATTTTGATCTTCTAATATTTCGCCATCATATTCAAGTTCCGCTTGTTCATCGGGAGTAGCTGGATGATTTTTTTGTTGTAATGTATGTAAAGGATTTTCCCATACAAATACATCAGCAGCTGGACTACATCTTGCTAATTCCGTATCTGTTTCGCTATCAACTAATTCACTTTCTCTTTTAGAAAGAACGCAATCACACTGTTGATCGCTTGGCGGTGATGGTCCGAAAACTTGTCGATCGAGTGATTCTAATTCCAGTCTTAATTCTCTAGTCATAGAAGTAGTCATTGGAAAAAAATCTGTTGGATCATCTGGAGAACTAGGTTCATCTCTTAAAACTCTAATTACTCCGCTTTCGCTCGAAACACGTCTAAAAAAATAATATAATTTTTGATTATAAAATAATTTTCAATTTCTATTTAAAAAAATAAATAATAATAATAATAATAATAATAAAAGTAATAAAAGAATAATAAAAATATTTTTTGATAATTGAAAATATCACCTCAATTCTGGTTCAGCATCACTTGGTGTTATTTTACTACGATTGAGACTCGTAAAATTTAAAAATTCGTTCAGATTTTTTACTACTCGAGCACATTTCTTTTCGCCATCATTTTGTTCGTTATTTTTAATTTGATCTTTACTAGGTAACGACAATCTTTCTTTCAATTCCAGCAAATTTACACGTTTATATTTACCAGACAAAGAATCTGTACTTAGGCACTTTTCCGTAGATTCTGTGTTTCTTCGATTTTTCGCTGTCGTCAAATCATTCTCTGGTTCAGAAAACGTCTCGTAAGGAGAGCTCGATCTGCAGACAGCGAGTTTCACTTTATATTATTATTTTTGTATTTCACTGCTTTCATCATTTTTGCATAGAAGTACCTTTTTGAGTCACCGTTTGTTTCTGAGGAGCTTTGCAAAGATGGATCCTCCGTGTTTAAAGTTTTTCTTTTACCAGCAGTAGCAATACTCGCAGAAGAACTTTGTCGTCTGATAGCACAAACTTTTGTATATGCATTTTCACGAATGTGTTTCACATTTGGACTCGGAGGTGGTGAAGGTGGAGGAAAAGGTACTTCAGCTAAGTTAAGTTCTCCGTTCGGCGGTGATGCTGGCAAAGCAGCCCATAAAACTTCAAGCATTCTTAAAGCATCATCCAAAGCAAATTCACGCTTCATTTCTAATAAAAGCCATCGGTAACAAAATAATAAATCATCCGCTTGATGAGATTTTAGATAAGCATAAAAGTCTGGATCATAATGTTGCAAACCTTAAAAAATGTAGATAATATATAATAATTATACAAATATTATAACATTTATTAAGTTACTTTTCTAATTTGAGAAAATTATGCAAATCAACTAGAAGATTGTTTTCTTTCTTTCTATTTATAAGTTCATTTTTTAAATATCAATGTTCATATTTTCTCTCATTAATTACTTTTAATGTGAATTATTATTATTATATTATTATATTATGTTATTATATTAGTTTTTTTTATATAAATAAAGATTTTTATATTATATATAATTTTTATAATATTTTAATTACTCGTATTTTATATTTTAAATTTAAATTAGCTTTAAATTTAATATTATATTATAACTTTTTTTCATACCTGATATGTAATTTATTTTTTATAATATCAAAAATTACAATCTCCTAATTATTTAGGAAATACATTAAATCTTACATACCTTCAGCTAAGTGAGCAAATTTCGTAGTCATTGCAATTCCATCAAGCATGAAATTATCTTTTAATCTTCTCATAAGAGCGCACAAGCATATATACGCTTGTGCTTCGTCTCTCATAGTAACCAATAAAGGTGAAGCCAAATCGCTCATACCTTGACAATAACTAACGCTCGGATGATTTAAGGCATACGTTGTCAAAATATTAAAAAGACTGGCTGTATTTTGATTATCATCAGAACCACCATAAAATTTATGATGTCTATCGGTTCTTAAAACGTCTTTCCGTACCATACTTGTTACATATGCCAAATCTCCAACATTTTGTCCTTTTTGCACCAGTGTTTTCCATCGTTCTCGAAGATTTTGATATTCTTGTGATTTTTTCTTCATGTAGTCCATTCTTTCGCGACCGGACATGCCTTCGGGATATACATTTAAAATATGTTTCCAAACTACTTTTCGTAAACTAGGTTCAATTCCACCAAAGTATATCACGGCTCTTAGTTCTTTAGGATGTATTACTTGTCCAATAGGATCCAAAAATCTTCGAAATTCCGCATCTGTCAATGGTGGTCGTGGTGGTTGAGTACTTTGTTGATGCGATGATTCTTCACTTAAATTACCCAAAGCACGTTGAACCATATTTAATGTTCTTTCCATCTGTTGGAAATAATATACTTAATTTATAAAGTATACATTTAAATATACATCTTTTTAATCATGTTTACAAATTTTATAAATAATGAAATATTGTTAAACATATAATATAAATGTATCTATATTAATTACAATGACAAATTATGTAAATATATTCTACTTATGAAACAATATATATGAGACATTAATCTTATTAATAACTATATAATAAAATAATCATTTTAATATCATGAAATTAAAAATTTTAGAATATATTAGATTTTAAAACATAATCTCAAAAAATAAAGAAAAAGAAAAATGTATTTTATTTTTTTAATAAATAAAATTGTTATTTATAAAATATTGAATTATCATTTAATGAATATTTTAATATACATCTATTTTATCACGAATATATAAAATATATCTATTTCATTATTCATATGTAATATTTGTAATTATATATAAATATATACAATTATTATTTAAATATTATATATATTATGTTCCGTTAAAAAAAAACTCGAAAGAGAAATAATTGCATTCTGATTTTTAGATGAATAGAAGAAAGAAAAATAACAATACTCACCTTATTCATTATGAGACCCGGTAACTTGGGTGTCTTGTATGGAAACCCGGTTTCTTGCCGAGTCGATACTTCCTGTGCATTCTGTTCCCAGTAACATTCACAATCACCTGTCTCTCCAAATGGTTTTAAGTTGACTTGCAAGTATAAATATGGTTCAGAGGCGCTACAATAAAATATGATGATGATTAATATTAGATTAACATTTATTATCGTTTATCATTTAGATAGGAATGATATTAAAATTTACCTAATAAATGCTGCATCCAAATCCCAATCCGAAAGCAAAAATAAATATGTTTCTGATCCATAATCATCTATTGCTCGATATGAAACTGTGAATTCTCTGTAAAAATATTTCGAAAAATTATTTTTTTTTTCATTGATTTTTTAAAAATTAATAAATTTTTTAAAAATTTTCATAAATTTTTACAATTTTCTATACATAATTCAATATCGAGATAAAAATATTTTAATAATGGAATTGATTACATTTTATTAATTTTTATACACATATATAAAATACAAACATAATTTACAAACATATATATTTAGATAATTATAGAAAATATATTTATACAAAAGAACAATGTATTTGATATATTTAATTAATTATAATTAATTATAAGAAATATTTCAGATATTCTTTTTTTTTATATAAATTTTTTATATATATTATATATATACTATACAATTTTTTAGTTAAAAGTTTTCATTTATCAAATGAATATATTTTTTCACAAGTTAATGTAATGTTTTACTTAGAAATAAATGATTCCTTTCATAGAAAAGAGATAATTTTACAACTAATACATATATATATATATATAGATATGAAATACAATAACAAAATGAAAAAATTTATTTCTATTTTAACTAAAGAAATTGGAATTTTTATTTACTGCAAAATATTATATTCTCGTTATTTTAATATTCTTTAAATACTATTTCTTTTTTTGAAATTAATATAAATAAAATATAATTTCTTTATGAAAATAATAAATATTGATCAATTCACATCATATTTATTAATAATGATTAAAAACAATATAAATAATTTTAAAATACTTAAATTCAATATTAACTTTTTGATATTCGATATCCAGAAATAAAAAATTTCTCTATACTTTCAATATAATATAAATGTATATTGTATGTATATATTATAAATTTTACAATTTATAAAATAAAAATTAAATTATTATTTTCTGGACCATATTTGAAAGGAATATCTTTTAATGTTTTCTTTTTATTTTTTAAAATATTTTTTTTATTTCTTATATTTTTTAAAAATATTTTTTCTTAAAATTTTATATTCGCATCATTTTTTATTATTTATTATTTTTAATTAATATTTTAATTAATTTTTGATTAATGATTGTTAATAATTGTTTAATAATAACAAAAAAAAATAATTCGCCAAAATTTTTTATTTTTATAATCTAACGCGAACTCGGTTTTTGCATAGATATATGTTAATCACTTTGTGTTCAAAGCAAATGAATATTCGAAGGTTCGTTCTTTTATGTTTGCAATATAATATACTCGATGTAATATACTCAACGATTATTCGCTGTTAACAGTGTTACTATCTTACCCTTTAATGTCGAATGCTTTGATGAGTATACTTTGAAGCACTTCGATAGATGTTATCTGTGGGTCTACGCTGAATTTTCGATATTCCGGCTGATGCCTTGTCTCGCATTTCTAAAGACAAATATATGAAACATTCAATCAATTCAATTTTTCTTGTTTCTATATTTTTTTTGTTTTATTTTTATAATTGAATTATTTTCAATAATATCGAAAAATTACCCCTATTCTATATTGACATTATACTTATCATGAAAAAATACGATATATAAAATGTAATTGAATTGAATTTTTTTTTTACATAACTTTAAGAAATATTAAAATATGTTATTTATTTTTTCTCATATTTATTAAAGAACACGTTTCATTTCATTTTTATAATTATAATTTTCAATATTATTAAAGAATTGATATCATATACTAATATATAACTTATAATGTGATTGATAAGAGCAAAACAAATTATAAATTAAGTAACTCGAATATAAATTAGATAATTATAAATTAGATAATTTAGAAACATATACGATTAATAAAGATCGATAATTCGATAATTAACTCAATAATTTTCGAAATAAATTTATATGGTATGATTCAAGCAATATGTTATAATATATAAAAAATTGATGTGATTCTATTATAAATATAAGAAACAAATAAGATAAAACAGATAATTTATATAGATGCATAATAATGATAAAAATTTTGCCAATCCTTGAGATAAATTAAAATTAATAATTTAAATAAATTTAAATAAATTAGTTTACGAATTTATTTTATTTTTACTCTAACTAAAGAACTTCAGAAGAAAACCTAGAATGGAAAAAACATTGATTATCCAAGCTAATAAGATAAATCTTTTTCTATAAGCGTCTTTTCAGATAATCCTTCTATGAGTACCGAAGTTACAAATATTTTTATTATAAAATGAAAATAAAACAATTTTAGAAGATGAAATTTTATTCTGTGGAATAATGTAAGATAAGAATTAATTATAAGTTTAAATTTTTATTTAATTTCAGATTAAAGTTTTTTTTAGAATCCTATTTTCATTAGATATTAATAAATCAAAGATACATACACAATTTTCATATCTTTCCTAAAATGCAAAATAAAAACACTTAAAATAAAGAGTAACTACGACAAAGTGTTTAAAACCTTCAAGTTCTCTCTTTCCTATGAAATAAAATAATATCTAAATTGCAATATCAATCGCCTTTCAATTGTATCAACAAAAATTAACTTTTTAAATTCAAAAGAACTAGTTGTAATAATAATAATAATAAATTAGAATATATGAATTAAATATTTTTATAATCTAATGACTATAATGAAGTCGAGATTCCTGAAGTTCTAAAGTTAACCTAAAAATCTCGAACACAAGTACTATTATGAAAACGTTGGAAATTAATGTAACATCGTATTATATATCTTCTTTACGTAAGTTAATGATTATAAAATATGTTCTATGCAATTACATAAAACCATGTTGTTCATACTTTAGCGATCAATTAAATAAAACCGATCTGCTAGAGAAGACAATCGACAGGTCGTCGTGTAAATGTAATTATATACTTGAAAAAACAGCTTAAACAATTGGTAATCTTTTGCCTCTTAATAGATTCTTATATTACGAATTTCTCTGCAAGTAGAAGCTATGGATCGATACAACCAAATTTTACTTGCCAACAAGGTGAATGTCTACAGATCGCTTCAAAAAAAATCTTATAATTGAGGGGAAATAAAATATATATACAACAATGATACGAATATTTATACAATAATAAGTAATAATATAATAATTGCAACATAATAATTATATCTATGTAATTTCTAAATATTTGGATGCATAATATGATAATAAGAGGATATGTATCTTATCGTATTTTTATTTGAAATCTATAAAAAAAAATTCGTATAAACCATATAATGATTCCTAAATGATTTATTTTAATTACTATATAAAATTAAATAACATTTAGTGAATTTTTGCAGATTTATTTTTTTATAATATCAAGAAAAAAGACAATATTAATATTTTTACGAATCTCTTTTAGAATTTTTTTATGTATTTTTCTATATTGCCTTTGATGTTTTTCATCCAAAATCTTTCAGTAAGATTTTCCGTTTTCTTATTGAAAAGAGAAAGATTTGGTAAATTTGGTAAATGCTTATTATTTCAAATATTTCTTTAAATATTAAAATTAATATAATATTAAATTAATAATTAATATTAAAACTAATTTGTTTTTATCTTGTAAAAATTTTGTGAAATTTTTTTATTTTTTTATATAATAAAGAATCAATAGAGAAATAAGTAATAATAGTAGAGAAATAAAAAAAAAATAAATTAATTCTGATTATGTAAGTAATAAAATAAAATTGATTTGACTTCAATCAAACAAATAAACAGAATATGCAGTACTTGATTTAACTAAATACGCGACTTTGCTTACATTGCTACTGGATTAGCTTATTATAAAATTGCAAGCTGTTAAATCGATATATGGAATTGATAATGTAATTTATCATCAAATAATAATTTTATCATTATACGTAAGTCATTTAGATTGTCAATTAAATTTTCATAATTATAGTTAGTAGTTATTTATAATTCATAATAGTTAGTAATTATTTATTTTTTATAAATGAATTAATGAAAATTAAATTAAATTAATGAAAATAAATTAAAAATATATAAATTTTGAATCATATTTATGAAGAAAATTTAATTGTGGCATTTTCATGGCAATTTATTAACTTTAATTATTATTAACTTAACTGTTACTGTTACTAACTGTTACTGATAATTGAACACAAATTTAAAAATTCTTTTCTTTCGTGTTTCTTGAGATTTTCTGTATTAATTCAAATCGCGCATAAATGTTATATTTAAAGTAAATGACGGACATTAAATCGATGTATAATCTGTATAATCTTGAAATATATTTGTTTTAACAGTAGTGATGAATCGAATTAATTGTTATAACTATATTTAATTGTTTAACAACAAATTTGCGTTTTTTTTTAAAACTTAAGAAAATATTGTAAAAGAAAAATCAAATTAATGATATCTATAAAATTTATTATTTTATTTTATTTTGTTTTTTATTAGTTATATTAGATATTATTATTTACTATATTATTCGAATAATTAGAAATCTTCTATATCTAAAACTAGAATTAGTTGGCAATTAAACTATTTTAGTTATGTAAATCTATTTCTAATTATATTTATTTTTGACTTTGACCTAAAACATTGATCTAATTATATTATTTTAAATTTTGTATGAATTTATTAATTTTTAATATTTACACTAAAAGAATATTAACAAAAGACACGATTTACAGATTAATGACAGATATTATAATGGAATTATTGATATTCTCAAATTAAATATAAGTTTAAAATAGATAAATGACAGATTAATTGGATATAAGTTTATTAATAAATTTTATTTTATCATTAATTTTTTTAAAATTAATTATTGTATGCACAAATTCGAATTTTCAGATAATGGATATTAGATATAATTTATATCAGATATACATATCTGAAGAAGTAGTCTGGCATCAGTTTAACATCTGAATTCTAATGAATGTCAAATATGGACGCTTGAAATGTCTGTATGAAAAATACGTTACGGGGGTTTTCAATTGAACATTTCTTCCGCAATACCGCAGGAATATTTTGTCTAATATTCGGTGAAACAACAACGTGTTTTAATTATTTTTACAGAACGTTGGTTATTCCAATTAAGGAGCAACCATATTCGCTTTCTTAAAGCGAAACTGCACAAAAGATAAATATCGCAAAAACTTTCTATGGTTTACAATCACTTCTGATCACTGTAGAAATAAATTTGCTTTATTATAAAGAATTATATATTTTGATCATAAACAATATCGAATTTATTATAGAATGCGCTTTCAATAAAAATATAAAAATTTTAAATCATATTTTTTATATTATATTCGTTTCATTAAAAATATATATATATATTTTTAAATAAAAATGTATCATTTAGAATATTATGTAAAAAATTTCATTTAAATAATGACTAATAAATTTAAAAACATACTATTTTCAATCTATATTATTTTTTATAAAATTTTCCACTATCATAGAAAAATTATTATATATAGCAAAGTATTGATAATGATAAACTATAATACTTCGTTTTGCCGATAAGAATATCTTTATTTTTTATACTTTTTTGTGTGTAAAAATAGAAAATTATTCAAGAAGAAATTTCATTGGAATTTTATGAAAATAAATATTCATTTTATCGACAATATTAAATGTTAAATAAAATCTGTAAGATAAAACTAAAAAATAAACTATACCTTCACTTTGACACGCACAGCTTCTCTAGGGCAACCAAACATTTTTGATGTTGATATGCAAGCTATTTTGTGCATATGAAAAGGACGCTCAATAATTCAAGATAATTCTAGATCCATCAAAATGTACATCTCCTCGAAGAAGTTCTCGTAACACTGAATAAGATTCAACATTTCTATAGATAACAAATTTTTGTTAGGTTAATTCGTTTCACGCGACGCACAATGACTTAACTCGAAGCTTTCACTTCTTCTAGAGAGAAGCATATTAGTCTTGTCAAGATTTCTGCACTGTGTTTTTTAAAATCGAAGTTTTCGAATACGCACTAATTAACACTTAACAAGAGAGTTTATAATTGTTGCGATGACAAGATAATATATTTTAACTGATGATAATACGTTTCAGGATGTTAATTTCAAGATTGTTTCGCGCCTTTCTTAAGCTTTGGGGCAAAAATCTGTCGTTACCGCGACATCATTGACATAGCACACCGTATTCATATAATTCACGTTTGATCGGTCGAAACTGTAGGTTTCTTTTTTCGTAAAAACCACTGACACTGCAAGAGATAGAGGGGGAATAAATTTCAAAATGTGACAAGCGGAACAAAGACAGATAGAAATGCCGAAGAAAATTAGTTACATTCGAGCGACGAAAAAGAGAAAGAGCAAGAATAAGAGAAACGAGAAAGCTGAAGTAAGTCACGTTTGATACCAAGTTTAACTTGCTTGTATATCGATTAATCTCGAACGTAATAGAATATACGTATAATCGATTCTTCGTCGTTCGATGTATCGCTATCGAATTTTTTCTTGATGTATATGAATATATTTATATTTATATCTTAATTTGGCATTTATCACAAAAGACTGAATCATTTGTTAGACATTTTTTTATTTATCTCTTTAGAAATAAAAATTGATAATATTTTATATTTTATTTAAAAGAATTTACCGATGATTCCTATGTTGCCATCTAACAATGATATATTAAATTGCTTTAATTTTACAAGAATTTTTATTCTTATAAATAAAATTTTATTCCTTGTATATAGTAACGTTTATTTATCTAATTCAAAATAATCTCCTTATTTTGAATCTAAAATATTCTCTAAGAAAAGAGATTCATAAATTAAAAAATATTAAACGGTTCAAATATAAATTGTATATTGCTTAAATTCGTGTATTATTATATTAATATGAATATAAAAATATAAAAATATAAATATAAACCGGTATTTTTTTTTGAGCGCATAAATTTTGCTAAACAAGTATAAACAAATATAACAATAATAGTAAAAGAAGGATAGAGATAGAATAAAAATATAGAAATCAACGCCATCTCTAGAGTGTCGCAAATGAAACACAATATGCAAGATAGCGAATAATAAAAGACAAAATAAGATAAGAATTGACTGCTAACGCCATCTGTCAGACATAAAAGATATTTTTTTCAAAAATAAGGTAAGGTAGAGCAAGAATTGAGGATCAGCGTCATCTCTCAGCATCATATTCTATCTTATCCTTAAAAAGATATCTTTAATAATCAAAAGATGGCGTTGATAGTCAATTCTCATTATATCTCTATCCTTATTTAACTATTTTCTATCCTTTCTTTATGAGTTTCATTTGCGGCACTCCAGAGATGGCGCTGATTTCAATATTTTTACTTTATCTCTATCCTTTTCCAACTATCTGTTCTCCTTATCTATACTTTGTTTTCGGCGCGTGATCACAAATAAAACACAAAACATCAATTGAACACATTTTCATCATTTTTCTTTTAAAACTAGATTATTTGATTTTTAAAATACAAAATATAATATTTTTTTCTTTTTTAAGAATAGAAATATAAATTTTTATGTACGTATCACAATAAATAAAAATAATATATAAAAATAAAAGCAAAAAGAAATAATAACGCTGATACATTATTTTAAGTAAACGAAATACGAAATATATTTATGATAAATATTCTCTTTTTTCTTGAAATTTCTTCTTGCAATTCGGAAAAAAAACAGATAAAAATACTTTCGATTGGATGGTAAAAAAGAATGGATAAATATACAGAAATAAAAAAACGATCAATGATCACGCGGCCAAATAATTCTGGTTGTTTTCTAATCGTAGTTTTCCGAGAATTGCATGGCCCATTGTACGACGATTATACATCGATCGGTAATTAAATTACCATCTTTATTGCTAATTTACCATTCACTAACCTTACTTCACACTTTGCTCATGCTATTCCAATGCAAACGAAATAATGTCCTTTTTTTTTTCTTCCAAAGGATTCTTTGCTTCAAGTTAAACCTTTTCCAAGCGGAATTACAATAAACAAATTAATTTAAGCAGATTAGAACGAAAGAAAAAAGGAAAAAAATAAAAAATCAAATAATTATATAATCGATTCGTAATTAATATTATTAAAAATTTAAAATGTTGAAAATAATTATATGTAATTTCTTGGATCGTTTATCGAATACATAATGACATTATTTTGCATATAAACCAATTAGAGCATAGAGAAAGCAAGAATATAGAGAAAGCAAGAGCGTCGAAGCAAACATATCTGCATTATCCCCGACAGGCTCGACTTAGGAATACGAACGAAACAAAGCTCGACATCACCAGGACGTTCTCTTTGCTTGCACGGGTAAAATATATTTTTCTTCCTTTCGTTGCAATTCCTGCCTCCTCGTGTCTTTTCTATCCGTTTATGGTTATTCTCCTTCCTTTCTGAAATTCTCACGCGTTGTAACTCTCGCTTCCACGGCTACGAGCGACAATCTAGTAGGGGAAAATTGTAGAGGAAGAAAGAAAAATATTTCCATCTTTCGAGATTTCAAATTCGTGGAAGACAAGAGCTCGAATATTTTTTTTTTCCCCCCCTCTTTTCAACGTTTCGATCGATCGATCTTCGAAAATCAATCGTCTTCGAACGAATTCTCGAGACAATGGGAGATTTTTCCCCCCCTCGAAGCATTGGAAAGGAAACATATTAGGAGGGGAGGAGGTGTATCGATCGAATTACGGCATATCGATAGCGCAGGTGAGGTTGGCGCGCGATACCGAATTTTTCTCATGAAATCGAATCGTTGGCCTTTATCAGGTTTGTTAACGTTTAGGAATATAATCGAGGATATAAATGAGATCAAAAACAGAGCGACGATTAATCGACATGATAATCTAATCTCTTATTTTCATCCGCCTTTCAAGAATTTTAATTTTCCGATGGTCACGTTGAAATTGTAATCCAAAGTGTCAAGAAAATAAATAGGAGAACTTGTAAAATATCGAAGGAAAAATTGTCTGTGTCTGAAATCGTTCGAAATACACGCAATAAGGTTCCACAAATTAATTAAATGAATTGTTACGACACAGAAATTATGGAGTTTATAGCGTGGTAATAACGTTCCATGGAATATTATCGAGTTTACGAATGACGCTACTAAATTTCAAATTCTGGTGTATGATATGAATATATGCATATGTATATATATATATATTCTATTCTTTGGTATTTCGAATTATACGCGTGCCAAGTTAGACGAGATATAAATGTTAATATTAAAATATCGATAAACGTAATAATAAATGTATTCGTAAAAACACAAAAAGAAACGAATATTCACCGCTTATTAAATCAAATATTCCTATTCCCTTCTCTACAATTTTATCACGGGGGGAATGATCGAAGAGAGAGTAGACGTATAACGTGGCAGTAGTATCGGCCCACATTGATCAGACGCTCGGGCAAATAACCAATTGTGCCTTACCAGATATCGAATCTCTGTTTAAAATTTCCTTTTCCAATAACACAAATCGCCCCTCTCTCTCTCTCTCTCTCTTTCTCTCTGTACATTCGTTAATATCTTAATAAAACAACGTCGGACGAAAACGTTGAAACGATTAATCTGATTTTCGATTTAATCGGCTTACTTTGAATCGAATGTGTTTCAGACGACACTGTTGAAATTCTCTCAACTCTTTGGAGAGTTTCTTCTCTCGGGGAACCGAGACTTGCGAAACGGCGCGCCACACCTCCCTGCCTCTGTGCGACGGCCTACAAACATCTTAGCCTTTGTGATAGTTTCGGTAAACTCGGCTAAAATTCGAGCGTTCGCAAAAGCATCGTCTAGTATTAGAGGAGCACGTTCGACAATTAAGGGTCTACAAAACTTGTACCCTCGAAACGCGAGAGGGATTCCATCGCCGAGAAATTTCCAAGATAAAGGGAATAGAAGCGAGGGGGAGGATCAAAGTAATTAATAAGATAGTTCGATTTTTATCTTCAATTTTTTTTTTACGGAGAAAAATGTAACTGTTTCAATCCGTTGATAATTTCCCTTTCTCTCCTTCTTCACGTTTTCGGCAAACTTGCGAATTTCGACGAGGATAAATTAACGCGAATGGAATGGAATAATTTATTTCAGTGCATCGCAAGACAGAGTTGAAACCGCAACAACCAACTTGGCTGCGGTTGTGCAAGATGAAAGTGGCAGTGTTCTCTGGATCTGTGAAAACCTCTCCAAACCTTGGTGAAATCAGACCTCTTGAAATCTTTTTTCTTTTCTTTTTTTCTTCTTCTTTTTTTTTTTTGTAATTAAAACTTTTCCAAACAAATAATACTTTTTACTTCTAAACATAATTGGGCAACTAACTCGTTGAAGAAAAAAAAAAGTAACTAGTCAGTAAAATTTCGAATTAAAGTCACTTTAATTACTTGATTTAAAATGCTACGAATATAATAACGTTTACTCGTTATTATACGAATCGAATAATAAACTTAACTCGAGGTAACTTTATTCCCAAAATTCCATCCTTTTAAATCTAACCAACGCCAAATCCGTACACTTTTCGAATCAATAATTTTTTCCTTTCAATTACACGCTGCAAACTCCCCTTCCCTCCGCAAAGAAAAACCAGATCGCGCCTTTCTTTCTCGGCAAAAACTTTCATCATCGGCGAATTATTCAGGCGAAAGTTCATCCTCCCCCAAAGTGGTCCCGGTTGACTCGTAGTTTAACGCACTTCACCCCTCCCTGCTCTTCACTCCACTCCCTCCTCCCTTTTGGAACCATTTTTTTCGAGCTGGTTTCTCATCCAGGCTGGTCCCATCCCCTGCGCCACGTTCTCAAAACGGTTCCGTTCTCATTCACGGAACAACTCTCTCTCCAACTTTTCACCGAGAGGAGGAGACGCGGGAGGGGAGGGGAGAAGAGTCTGGACAAATCTGTTGCGAGTTGAATGGACCTGGATCCTCTCCTCGAATCGTGCGCGGAAAGACATGAGGGGGAGAAGAGATGCGCTGCTTCAACAAATTTTTCCTATCTTTTCTTTCTTTTTTTTCATCGTCGTTTCAACGTGTTCCAACGTTTTCGAAGGCGTTGAAACGTGTTATGCGCGCGAACAACCCTGGTTGCTGGTCCCATTTCGTTTCGAAGATCGAAACATCGAAAAAAGAAAAGAAAAAGATTCGTTTCGATCTCTATTGTTTTCGAATTTTCGATTCAACTCAAAATCCAGTAAACTAAATTTTCATTGTTGAATCTAAAAAAAAAAATCAAACCTCCTTGTCTCAACTCGACTCACAATTTCTTCTTTCGTCTATTCTCAACCACTTGACCAACTGCTCGTAACAATTACTGTCAACCATAATTATTCCACGTGTAACGAAAGTAACGTGTCTAACCAGCAAACTGGATGAATTAACGACGGTAGAGAAAAAAAAAAAAAAAAAGAAGGATTCATAGAATAGTTGGAAAATTGACACGTCGTGCAATTGTTCATTGATTTTCCGTTCGCCTCTCTTTTTCACTCGCCTATCACTCGCGGCGTTGCGATATTACGTGGTAATTTCGCGGTTCACGTAATTTCCCTGAAAGGCCAATGCGATTTTCGGACGGATGGACGTCGGGCAACGTTTACATACGCATACGCCCTCCTTTCCTTTCCTTTCCCCTCCCCTCCTTTCGTGTACACTCGGCGGTACACTTAATCGATTTGTGCAATTATCTGGATGGACAACGACTCGTCGGTTCGAGGACGAGGAGAAGGTCGCAACGAATATCTTTTTTTTTTTTTTTTTAATTCTCTCGAAACGAGAAATTTCGACTATGTTCATTCGCTTATTCGTCACTGTTGTTTTCTTCTTTCTTTATCAATGTGATATTGGACGAGAAGAAAAATAGGGGGAGAGGTAGGGAGGGGAAAGGGGGGGGGGAAGGGTTTATTTGAGGAAAAATCATGGTGATGTTGATCTTGAATCTCTCTTGTTCAAAGCGAAACGAGGGTATTCGATATTATTCGATGGAACGATATTTTTTTTTTCGAATCTTAAAATTTATGGAACGGATTTTCTTTTCTTTTTTTTTCTCCAAAAATAGTTTGTTTTTCAGATATTTGACTCCGTTCCCTTTGGAGAATACCGCGAGATACTTTCGACGAGAAGCGACACGAAATGTGAAATGGATTAATCTTAAATGGTGATCAGTTCTGAAAGCACCCTTTAATTGATTACTGGCGTCACCGAATGACGTTGGTGGGCGCAAAGGTCAAGGTCAAGTCCTACAACGGAATATAGGGTGCGTCGAACAATCAAATGACGGATTAATGGAGTTTCGCTGTTGTTTTTTGCCAATATTACGTACAATTACGCAAATTATACCGTAAGTTCCTAGAATAATTTACAAGATTTTGATAAAAATTATCTTGTATCATCATGATTTTTTTCTAATTTATTTCAGTTCACGAATAAAAAAACATGCTTACGAAATTAACTTTATAGATTCGATCAAATTCGACCTCGATTTAACGATGCCGCAAGGAGATAATTAAAAAATTAATTAACAATTACATGCTTCAAATTAGATATCGTTATCTGATTACGAAAATGACGTTAATTTATAAATATTTCCGTAACACTAATCGGTCAAGAAAGCGAAAATATTTGTTTAATCGCAGAATATTTCTAATTTAGAGTTCTCTATCTCCGGCCCAACGTCAATTAAATCATCTCAGTTATAATAACTTCATCAGCACGACATTAACTTCACGACGACATAGAGATTATTTATTCAACCAGATTATTTCATTCCGAAAGTTTGCTCGAGTCGTTCACGCTCGTATAAAACTTACTCGTGTCAATAATCCGATAGGTTATCTCGAGGAAATTTAATTCTATAATATGAATTCGGGTTTCGATTCGTTTGTAGATATACGTTAAAAAGTTTACGCGTTATATATTATTACTATTGTTAAGCATTTTTCGATTCTCTTTTATTACATTATTCGCTGAATTCGTTTCAATAAAATTCAATTTCGATTATTTTCGACGCACTTGCGATTACGTTCGAGAAAGAAAAATGAATTTAACTTTGTAATAATCGTAGAAATCATTGTTTCGAATTCAATTTACGCGTTAATCTAACGAATAGCACCGTTATTCTTTCGATCCGAATCGAGAAATTTGAGAAAGAAAATTCATCGGTACGCTCTCCTTTTAGGTTATGTCGTAGTTTTTATATTCGAAAGAAAGTTTACACAAATTCCAATTTTTACGACAATTTCACAATGATACAGTGAGAACGGAAAATGTGCACTTTATACGAGAATAACACGATAAAGGATCCCGTTGGAAAATTTAATATATTTAAAAACAACAACGTTACGTTTTGAATTACAGAATGTCGCGAATGTCACCGTTCGTGCAACATTTAACCGTGCATATTTAAATTCCTTTCCGCTACATTTCATCGTGTGGAAAAGAGTTGGCGAGTACAAGATTTCCCCCCAGAGGGAAAATATCACAATTTAAGGGAAGAAACATGTCCGGATCCACGCGTTTTAGTTAATCGAGTAGCGAGGTTGGGAACACTGGCAAAGAGCGGTCGTTCTGCCAGTTTTAATTCGCAAAAGACTGTGATGGCACGCTATCGGTGCAAGAAAATTCGCCACCGTTCATATTTTTAGTTTATATTGCGCGTTATTTGTCATTTTTAAAATATTAAATTTCAAATCGTATTGTTTGTATAATTGAGCGAAACAAATAAAATGGAATGGCCGAGAGAAACGAATAAAAATCACTTTGAATAAAATAAAGAATTTACGATACATAACTTTCACGTAATAAAAACTAAAATTTTTTGATAATATTTAAAATGAATAAAGATTCATTTTGTATTTTTTGAAGTCATTTTATATACTTCGTTAATTTATTATTTATATCGAGTGGAAAAAAATCTTTAATTTTAAACGAAAGTTGAATAAAAGTGTTAAACACTTGTGTATGAAAATCAAAGAAAATTATGGCAGATTTGATAAAATTCGAATTGAAATGTCCGGAATAAACTAATAATTTTAAGATATATACTTTTTTGTAAAAAATGTCGAATCGAATCTCTGTATTAAAAAATATATAATTTATAAAAAAAAGTTGATTTTCATGCGACTTTTACGCCGTAATATCATTGTTCATCCCCATAACAAAAACACGAATATGAAAATCAAACGAGACATCCTGTATATTTCGATCGAAAAAAATAATTTCTTGTCGAATATAAACGTTCTCATCTCATGCCAAACGCATCTTCCTTAAATAAACACGACTGATTTCGATTCTATGCAACATCGATATCGTGCATTGACAATCCGATGATTCGATTGAAATTACAACATTCTCCTTCTGGAGTTAATTAATTCCAATAACAACTGCATCGAGTTTTCGTGTCATTCTTTCTTCCTTTTTTTTTTTTTGAAATCAAAAACGCGTGTTTCGAGATTATCAATCTCTCGGCTTCAAAGCGGACGGGCTATCAATTTCAATTTGAAGGCACTTTCCGCGTGAATCTCGCGTGTTCCACGATTTTCGATCGCTTCAACGGTGATCCACGTGAACACTGAACTTAGTAACGTGGCGTATAATTGGATGAAATCAAGCTGTGCTCGAGCAACGAGCCGGCGTCTCTCGAAAGACAAAGGCGTGACCCGTTTTAGGGTTTTATACTCACGCCGTTGCTCTTGCAACGACACTGGGGACAATCGATACGTCGCTGTTGCGTCTAGCAAAAGCGTGTGCACAGTTTCTTGTTATCAGATATTGAAACGAAGATCAAACTTGGTTCAAATTTTATGCTTATCTGATTATTCTCCAATTTCTAACATTTATCGTCTGAAATATCGTTAGTTTTATTTGTACGATAATTAGAGATGTAATTAGAGATGCAACGTAATTAGAGATATATATCCTACCTGAGACAGAATAATAAATAAAAAATTAATTTACGAAGAATAAAGCAAGTAAATTTAAATTCAATTTAGTTATTGCGAAATTCTTTCTAAATTTATATAATATTTTAATTACGTTATTACGCATTTCAGAGAAAATGTTGGATATCGCGAAATCTTGTTAATTGAAAAATGTTAATGGGAAACAGGTTTTATATAAAATGAAATTCTATCGTGCAGTAGAAATTTTTCAATTTATTTTATTATTATTTTATTATAAAATATTTTTATTTATTATAAAATAAAATATATTGTATACGTGTATGCATTTACCAAATATATAATCAAGGAAAAATCGACGAAATATTTTTTGAAGAATATTATTTTGTCATTTTATCGTTGAATGATTGAATTTCTATAGTTTATAGAAAGTTAAATATATACGTTACACGCATGAGATCAATATATTCGTTCTCAGACACGCGATTAGAGGAAATGAACTGACATTTGTCCCTTTTGTGATAATATTATACTTATGACGAGGTATTATGTAGCATGGGCTCGACGAGCTTGATAATTAATCATCACGATCAACAAGATCTCATATCGTGTACATATCTATGTACCTGATATACGTTTTTTCAACGATTCCGTTTAATTCTTACACATAAAATTCATCTATCATCCGAACAAATGATTTGTCATCTTGAAACTTTCGTGTAAATCTTGGAATCTTTAAGAAAAAATTAATCGATTAATTTTTTCTAGAAAGAGCGAAAAATTCGAATGCGATTTAAATATGGAAAATCGAAAATTTGGAATAATTTAAATCTTTTGCTCCAAATTTTTGATCGTGCAAACACACACAGATTCCTATCACTTAGCATGATTCGTATAATTGTCACGTGAAACTTTCGAATAATAAATTTTTATGGAAATTGAAGAATATGAAAAATTCGAATGCGATTTAAATGTCGAAAATCGAAAATTTAGAATAGCTAAATCTCTCCAAATTTTTGATCGTGCAAACGCACACAGATTTTTATCATTTAGCATAATTCGTACAATTGTCACGTGAATAACTTTCCAATAATGAATTTTTATTGAAAGGAAATTAAAGAGTGTGATAAAATACGATATTATTTAAATATCGAAAATCGAAAATTTGGAATAACTTAAATATCTCCAAATTTTTGATCGTGCAAACGCACACAGATTTTTATCACTTAGCATAATTCGTACAATTGTTACAATTGAATAACTTTTCAATAATGAATTTTTATTGAAAGGAAATTAAAGAGTGTGATAAATACCAATACGATATTATTTAAATATCGAAAATCGAAAATTTAGAATAAGCAATTTTTTACTCCAAATTTTTTTCATCAATTCTTAAATATTCTCGAAATACGTAATAATCGAGATGAGACAATTGGCAATTAATATTTCTCTCGCGTGAAACGAAATATTGCAAACATAAACGTCTCGCCGTTGTCTCGATACGCGTCTGGTTGATGTTGCAACGAAGGGTAGATTGCAGACTTGGCTTTCGTGTAACTTGGTGAAATCTAGAATCTTAATGAGACCAGAATCCATTTTCCTTCCAGCTATCATTGTTCCACGCCTCTCGGAAAGGGATAAAATTCTTAGCGTGATAATAGACAAATGACAATTGAAACAACGAGCAACGTAGAAATAAAATGTGCACAAATTCCCAGCTCAGTCTTTGTTCCGCTTCTTGGTTTCCCATTAAAATTTCAATTTAATTACTACAATCTATCTTATATGCCCACGAATAATCGAGGAAAGTGAATAGAAGATAATGGTAAAATGGTAATGTCCTGTAAAAAAAAATTTCAAATAATTATTTGCAATATAATTGGAATAATTGGAATATAATTTAATATAGAATGCAATAATATCGAGAATTTTATTTTAACCGATTTCTTCAAGTATCTTTCAGAAAAGATTTATTTCAAAATCTTGAAATTAAAAAAAAATGTTTTTTTAAAAAGAAGAGATCGTTGCAAATTTTTCTGAAATAAAAAAAAAAATCCTTTTGCACTCTAAAGATTACTCGCTGGAACGAAGAAGGAATATATGATATTATTTTCCACATTTTATTTATTTCTTCGATACTGTCAAAGATGCTAAATAGGATAAATCGAACGAGGAATTTCGACTTTATTATTTCTCACTCGAGCGCAAAAATACACACACATATATCTTTTTGGCCAAATGGCTCCTCGATTTCTAATTCGACCACGCCCCACCAATACATAAACGATACGAGGAAAATTTCGAAATAACAGAACAACGCAGTATAAATTTCCAAATTTGCGGATCTCGAGACACTTGGCAAAATTTTCGAAACGAATTAAACGCTCGTCGAAAAACGTCGAATCGATAACATTGGCTTGGGAAGAAACCACTCGCGATATCCTCGTGGAATAATAAATGACAATTTATTTGCCGACCGTTTCCAATCGAATCAAGAGAGTTGAATTGGGTTGCGTGTAGAGGCGAGCAACAAGTTGCGAGAAGATCATTAAATCTATATCATTAATGAACAGCGTAGATACACGAATTCGTTTTCCGCATGATGTTTCACTTAACTTTTCTTCCTCGCCTTCCTCTTCCTTCGATCAGCGATAATCTCCAGACAATCGTGAATCTTTCTCGTATAAATTATTCATAAATCGTAGTCGAGGTCTTCTTTCATTAATTACAGTTAAAAAAAATTAAGAAGATTTATGCTTTTCAATATTTCTCGCATTCGTAGTAAAATTAAAGTTTTAAGTTTTAACTAAGTTTTAACATTTAAAAAAATTGTAATAATTTACGTGTTATGTATGATGTCTTATTATCTTTTCTTATCGCTTGATCAAGCAAATCGAAAATATCTGGAGTTTGCTTTGTAAAACACTTGTACATAAATCATAATATTATTTGGTTTTCTGCAATATTTGAGGAAATCATCGAAATTTATCGAGGAAACGGTGCAGGAAAGAATGCACAAAATAAGCACAAATTATTAATAAGTATAAACATTTCTCGTAATAGTTTCGTCACTTCTCGTTAACTACAAGAATAATTTTAAAATCGTACTATTCACACTAATTTTCCCATTTCGAAAAATCATTTACATCCCGGAAACAATTCTCCATTCAATTTATTTTTCTTCGATCCTCATTTCATCCTCTTATGAGAAGCCGTTTTGGCTTCTTCTTCTTCTTCTTTTCTCTTTTTTGTTCGGCATTCTTAAGGGAGAACTCATATCTCACTTCATTCAACGGTTTACACCGTCCCTTAATATGTATTACGTTACTTCGCATACAATATGAACGTGACTACCCCACAGAGGCGGGCAAGTGCACGTCCCGGACAAAAATGAATTATTAATAGACACGCGAGACCTCAAAAGAATTTTTATGGAATGCGATCCTACGTGTTTGCCACGACTTGTTGCATAATATTTACAATCCGATAGCTGCTTACTCTTCTAAATTTTCCATTCGGATTTCTTTCTTTCTTTCTTCCTTTTTTTTTTTTTATAAATATCTTTCTTGAAAAATTTCGCGAAAAAATATTATACTCTCTTTAATTACTCTTTTCTTTCATCCATCGTCACTTTACACGTTCGATCGGAAACTCTGAATTTTGGGAAGATTTAAATCTCAAGAAATTGAAAACTCTGTCTACGTTTTACGCATCGTGAGATCAACTCGACTCCTCAAATGGGGGAGATCGTTTTAGACGAGATGCGAAAATTATCGGGGTTCAAAGGACTCTCTGTAAAAAAAAAAAAAAAAGAAAAATAGAAAATACGGCGGGGAACATTGTTAGGGAGTTAAAACGATAGTCGACCAAATGAATGGTTTAATCAACGTTCGGATATCGATCGGTGGGGATGGAAACGCGACGAAAAAGACTTGGGGCGAAAGCGGCGAACAAAGCGGCGGCGAAGTTCGGTGATAAATTAAAGAGTTCTCCTCAAATTATCTTCCTTATTAGTGGCGTAATTTTTAAATTATCGATGGCTCGTGCTCTGTTGGTAATGGGAGGGATCTGTCTGTTCTTATTTCTCGTTAAATATATTACGACGAATCGGTTAATATCGAGAAAAAAAAAATGAAACTTGTAAACGTTAACCAGATGTTTGAGCGTATCATATATCGTTAAGCAAGATCTTGTTTGTCTCAACGTTAAGAATTTTCTTGTTCCAAGATACGAAGGATAAAAAATTTATCTAGAATAAGAAACAGAGTGACGGAATACGGATAATGTTAGCAAGGAAAAAGTTTCATTTCCGAAGATTGAGGACATTCTAACCAGAGACAGTAGATAAATGATATAAGCCGGGGAAGAAAATTGCGGCAGGTGAGCGAATTCGACCGACGTCATTTATTAAACTATCCTTGTTTGGTTAATTCTCCTCGAAAATCTTGACTCAAAAGATCTAGCTCGCCAACCGAAATTAACCAAATTTCATCCCTCTTCCTTCTTTTCTTCTTATTCGCTGGATAAACAGAGAACGTGTACTTTTTTTTTTTATATTCTTCCAAGTTCGAAAAAACCTAACTGTTTCCATAGATAACAGCCGCTATTGAAAAAAACCTCCAAGTTGTCCAACTTCGAAACCAAGAATTCGAACTTTGCTTCGTCCCTAAATTTAACTTAGGCGACCTAAACAACCGATCTAACCAAAACTAACGTCCCCAAACTGTCTGTCCAAACTTTTTCCCCTCCATTTCTCTTCAAATTTCGAGGGATTATATACATCCAACGTATCCATTTCCTTTACCATCCATTACCATCTCAAGTTAAATAAATTTATTTGAATCTTCAAAATCGATCGAAATTCATTCGTTGAAAAGAAACATCGATCGCGGTAAAAACTCGAACGAGTTTCAAAGCAACTCGAGCAAGGTTTCTTCTGCTAAGGGGTGGGGTGGATAAAACGGTCCACGAGGTTCGTCGTGGAAAGGCAATCGAGATATTAAATACACGAGTGTCCCTGTTTTATTATAAGCCCGCAAGAAGGTATAAGGAGAAGGAGGAGGAGAGGAAGGAGAGAGGGAAGGATTGCTGGTTGTCGAGGAGCTACGTCAGCTTCGCGTTCCATTTCATGGGCAGCGTAGGACGAGGAAGAGATCCGTGGAAAAGCGGAACAATAAGCACTGGCTGCGAGGACGAGGAGACAGCGACTTATTAATCAACCTTTAGGGATCGTCCGTTGGAAGAAAAGGAGAGGAGGGAGGGGGTGGAATGAAGAAGAAGGGTAAAGAGTTTCCCGTAAGGCCGTCCAACTTTCTACGATATTTCTGCGGTTCATTAATGGTTTCCACTTTGAGAGAGCGAAGAGAAGAACGGCCCTTTTCTCCGTTTCTCCTTCTGTTTTCCTTTCGTTTTTTTCCTTCCCCAATATTTTTTTTCTCCTTCCACGATGCGACGATTCTTGGAATAGATGATCAAACGAGACGACCATTTGACATATTTATCTATTTTTGACGTTTTCGATTTTTTCGGTTTGAGTGTGTTTATTATTTTAAATTATTCCGAATCGAATCGAATCGAATCAAATCTCTGTTTTAAACAATTTGTTTTAATTTGCTGATGTATTCAATGTTATTATTATTTGCGAAAAGATTGTGGTTAATAATTAAAAGATATAGAATTTTTTAAACGCAATTAATTTTATTTTTTTTGATAAAAAGAAAAGAGTAAAAATCCACACCGTTGTTATATATGAATATTTCTAAAGGAAAGAATATCAATGGAATTTTTAGTATCAAAGAGGAATAGTTGCGTTATTTCATTCTTTATCCGTGTAATACCTTTGTTGAATATTAATTCACGTGAAATTTCAGGAGGACGAGAAACTAAAAGGGAGAGACACGCCTATGCGAATTTTAATTAAATTAGATGCGATTTTATTCAAAGGGGAAACGCGAAAATCATGCTTTGTCTCATTATATTTTTGATTATACTCTGGTGAGACCAGATAATGTAATTATGTATCCGACAATCTATAATCCCAGTTACAATTATATTTTATTGCTAATTACTATCCTTGCTTCTTTCAAAAGAGAATTCTTTGTTCTATTAATTTCCACCGAATCGAAACAATTCATACAACTTTACGTTCATAATTAAATATGCAACTTTACTGCAAATACTTGGTTTTGAACCAATCAATTCCAATAAAAACTGTTTTAAAAAAATAATAACAAAAAATAACGAAAAAGACACCGACACACACCGATCAGATAGACACTGACCACGAAGTCATTTTTATCAATGGATATACTTGATACTTTTGTAGATTTGTAGAAGATTTGGTTATTTATAAAATAGTCAGAGTATAAAAATATCGAATATATTTCTTAATATCAATCCTTCCCTCAGTCGTTCCAATCAGAATACTTTTTTATCCCTCTCTGGTTCATTTTTATTTTAATTCTTCTTTCACCACGAGATCAGATCCAGAAGAAGATAAAGGATTACAAATTATCGCTCAATGAGATTATTGTTTACCGATTGATAGATAGATGATACTTAGATGGGAAAGAAAAGGGGGAAATTCTTGATTTGCTCCCTTTCGCATCATCAGAAATTCCATAAACAAGACTCATCAGATTTATTCGAAAAACTGTTACACACAGAGATGATAAAAGAAGAGGAAATTTTGAAAAGCGCGAAATAATAAGAAGATGGAAGCAGACAAAAATTCATGATTCCTTTCTCGCGTTCCAGATGACGTTCCTCGATTCTTTCCTAGGTTGTTCAATAAGTTGAAAAGGGGAGGGGGGAAGACGGAGGCAGAAATGGTTTTATTGCCACGAAATCTGGGAACTATTGCCGTGGAACGAATTTCTGGCATCGAGCCCTGGCCACGGCACGCTCCTCGGATACCGTTAAACTCTTTCGTTCGTTTCACGATTCGTTTCATCCCCTTCCGTGACCGCGACAAGGAAGATTGAAGGAACGGGCGAAGTAGCAGATGCGATGATCGACACATCCTCTCTCCCATGGGAATCCTCTCGTCTTCTCTCCACGCGATCTACTCCACACCTTTTCGACCCTCAATGATATTTCCAATTAGAGACGCCGTTCCATTTTCTTTTTCAAACGATTTCTCCTCTCTTCGATGCCTGCTAATTGACAGGACGAGTTAGTTGAATTATAATTTTAAAGAATATCCATGGCTTTATCCATGTTAATGAACAGAGTTGGGCATTGATTAATTAAAGATTAAAATTAAAATGGTTAAAATGCTTGAATAATATTTATTCGATAATTATTATAGTTGATCGGCTTTTCGTATAATCTCGATCGTTTGGCATTAAAATTATTTCCGATTATGTTTCGAATAATAAATTACTGGAGTACTGACTTATCGAAATAACTCTATTCGATAACTTCAACTATTAAATTTTGTTCGTTATTGGTTATAGATTGATTAAATTTAACGATTTTTTGACAATTTTGTTTAGTTTAATCTTCGAGATTGAGTTTTGTGATTGTTGACGTGCTGATTAATACGTTGTTTAATTTTCTTAATTTTTTTATTAATATTTATTTTTACTTAAAATCAGCACGATTGCAAAAATAAATCAAATCACAAATTGAATCGTGCAACTTTTGAAAAGATTAGAAAAATCTAATTAAATAAAATATAATTTGTTCCATTTCAAAATTTTACCTCGTCCATAAAGATTAAAAAGCATTTAAAATCTTGCACTCGTTGCGAGTGCATTTAATATTGTCTCTTTGCAAGAAAAAAAAGCAGACATAATTTCAAGAGATAAATTAATTCCTAAGAAAATTTCTATCATAAAAAGTTAACTTTCGTTCAACCAATTAACTTCCAAACAATTCCAATCTCCACGTTCAACCACATCTGCCTTCTTCTCCAACGAAATTAACCGAATCTCAGTATTACAGTACTGATCTTTTTATATAACGTTTTGGAGATTTTCTTTTTTTTTTTTTTAGACGTAAAATAGGGAAAATTAACGGTAATGGATTGAGTGTAAATTACATTACCGTGAATGGCCACGTGAAAATTTTTTCAGTCCCCGAGAGGAAACCGGCCCCGCAGATGTGCATGCGCCAAGGAGATGGAACGAAGTTACCAGAAAGTGTAATGAGATTCCAGGAAATCCACCCTTCCACCACGTCTCTATCGTCCATTTTACGTGCCGTTTCGCGCTCAGTGTACGAAGAAAACGGACGATGCCGGGGATAGCGTGGAATCTCGATCATAATTGAGCATTATGGAAATGTCATTATTTATTGTTAATAAATAAACGCGAAACAATCTTTTTCTCGATGATTAATTCTTAGAAATTTTTATAACAACGCATTGTTAAAATATTTTTAACGATAGTAGAAAAGTGTCTGAAAAATAATATTGGAAAGAATATTGGATAAGAAGAATCATATCATAGAAGGAAAAAGTTGTAAACAGGTTTATAACTATTATTGTTTGTGATATAATGAGATAATTTGTCCTGTAAGAGGAGAAACGAGTTTTGCAAAGTTTAAAGACAGAAAATTTAAATATTACATAAATACCATTCTTGTGAAGAAAAATTTAATTCGAAAATCCACATAAATAACTAATATATATTCATATAATTATTCTAAAAATGTCAGTTCACGTTAGAACGATTTAAAAACACTGAAAGTTCGCCATTTTGAACGAGAAACGGAATAGAAGAAAGAATTCCATCCGTTTTGGCGCAACTTTATCCACCGCAAACGAATTTCGAATTTGATATCGCGGAAGAAAATAGAAGTTCATTTCGGTCCTCGAACTTACGTTGGAAACAATGAGACGCCAAACGTGGAGGGACGAGATGCTAGATCATGGAGAATTAATCGTCCAATTCGTTGTTATAAATACAAAGACAGTGTGGATAATATAGATACAGTTCAACACATTTAATTTAAGATTTTTGATCTCTTTATAATAATAATTTTGAAATATCGTTGCGTATATTTATGCAACATTAATTTATATAATGATAAATATTTGACGGCAAATATATACGCGTTAGAATGATGTTGGTGAGATTTCTGATTCTTTGCAATTTAATGACGATTTCAATCAATTCGGTTGAGTTCGATAATAATTGGATTATTCGTATGTAAATTTGAAACTCGATACGATAGCGAAAGAAGCGAAATATTGAAAATTATTGGATAGATGACGTAAATAAAGAGACGTCGATATCAAATGAAGTCGATGTATCGAACGACGTTCGACTAACTCGTCGAAACAATTACCACCCTTTGAGTAGGGATATAAACGAGAGGATATTTCGATAATGAAGATCAACGTTGACAATAAAGGATAATAGAAGAAATGGAATTAATTTTATAACGTTTCCCTATTTATATTTGCAGTAATCGCTTCATTCGATTGTATCGAGTTCTCTCTAAAAGAATTAAGTAAGGGTTCATCGGTTGGCTCTCTAGTTTTAATATCGGTGCAGATTGATGAAAGAAAATTGGGAAAATGAAAAAGCAAAATTACGGATCGATCCCTCCTTCTCGAGTGAAACTTTCTTCCTTTGATCCGCCATCCTCCTCCTCCACTCCCTCTTTTTTCTTCTCTCTTTTCTTTCAGTAACAAGCTACCGATTGCAATTGAGATTCCAGACGAGAGTCATCGACTGATTCTCTCGTTTTACATCTGCGTGTCACGTTCGACCCTTCTCTTCGAAGACGTTGCCCGTTTCAAAGCAAGTCATCGATGCAGACACAAGGAAACGAGGTTATGCATCTTGAGTCGTGTAATTTCGTTTTGATCGAAACGAAACTACAACTGGAAATATTTTATCCCGATTATGTATTCGTTATTGGAACAGGGAAACAGACCGTTAAAAATAATATTCAAATCATTCTAACGAAAACGTATCAACGGAGAATTGTAAACGGATGAGTAGTTCGTATTAAATTAAATATTAAGGAGTAAAAATTCAAAATTTATCGAGTATTTGTAGGGAAATTTCAATGCGATAAAATCTCGTAGGACGGAGATATCACGGTGGAAAAAAAGAAGATCGAAGCGTTTCGCGGATATGAAATCTGAAATGAAGATTAAGATTGAATGTATGGAATAGGGGAGAAAGAAAGGGATCGTTGATTAAAAATTTATGCGATATTAACAAAAGAGAAACAAGATAAAATTATTTATTATCAATCGTTTAAAAAAAATTTCTGAGAACAAAGCTTAGCTTAGCAATAAAGAAATATTTATTAATCTGGAAGAAATAAGAAATAAATCAACAAATGGCAAAGCTTCGCACGAGTTAACAGAGTGGCAAAATGAGAAGGAAAGAAGTGGAAAAAGCAGCGAGTTAGCCGACAAAAGATTTAAAGCCGCGAATAAAAAGGTGAAGAAACACCGTGCCGGGGCACAAAGGATATTCGAAGAGATTCATAATTTTCGAGGGAAACATCGGTGTCATTCGTGTAAAAATTGTGGATCGAGGAAATGAGGAATGAGACTAAGAGTGGAAGAATGAGAACAGAGAAGCGAAGAAAGATTATTGAATGGAGGGATAGGAATTACGAAGAGCGTAAAGGAGACTAAGAGTGGAAGAACAAGAATGGGGAAGATTGTTAAGGATTGTCAAGCGAAACAGTTGAGATAATAAAACTGGTTATGAGAGTGAAAATTTTATTTTTGGACAACACGAAATAATTCTCGAGATTTTTAAATATATTAACGAATGGAAGCCAAAAACGAAGACGAATAAGAAACGAGACTAAAACTGGAAGAATGAGAATAGAGAAGCGAAGGAATTCTGTTGATAAAATAGAAAAGAGAGAATTATAAAGAGTACGATTTAAAGACAAACAAAAAAGGAAGAAAAATAAAGGAGAGCAAGAATAGAGAGGAAAACGTTATCGAGGAGAACATTTGATGAAACCGATTGTGATTTTTGTTAATAATTTTTCTTGGACAACACGGAAACAATTCTCTCGACACTTTTATTCTCTTCAATGTATCTTGCACTCTGCAATATAATATAATACAAAGAAAAGTGGCATATCGAGAAGTATACAGGAAATTGCGGAACGGGATGAAGCCGAGATGAAACATTCGCCCGATATTTTACGAGTCGAGATCTTTCGTAGATTAATTAGAAGTCTCGCGCTCATCCTGACTAAGAGGTTATGTACTCGGCTATGAATTAAGTTTCATCCCCGCCCCGCTGTTCTCCACGCTGCATACCGCTCTGCGACTAACGAATGGGCGGCCCTAGTTTAAAAAATTGTTTCGAGAGAGATGAGAACGAGACGAAGGAGAGAAGGAGGGGATAAATTCAACGGAGAGTATGTACGGAGAAGGATGGAAGGGTGGGTAAACGACAGCGTGGTCCGCGACGAAGACGATTAATCAGAGAGAGGTAAACACGAGGCCCATGGACTGAAATTAATTTGTATTCTTCTTCGATGGAGGCGCGCGCCCCTTTCTTTTTTTTTCTTTTTAAAGGCCTCGCACGGAAAAATTGGCGGTAAAAGCGGTGAAAATGGAGGTGAACGAACGTATTTATCTGTTCGTGGAATGAAAATGTGGATAATTTGTAAAAAAATTAACCGAAATATAAATTTAGCCGATTGGAATAATAATACGGTAATTGGAAGGAAATAACTTGTTTGTAATAAGAGAATGTTTCTTGTGCAATGCATTTTTTCTTTCTTTTTTCTTTTTTGATAATGATACCGTTTCAGAATCATTCTTCGTATATATAAAATAAAAAAAAAGAAGATATAAAAAGGGAGACTTGTTTCATGCTGAATCATTTGTTTCAATACGGTTTCATAATTGGACAAAAAAGATACTAAAAACGATTCGTAGAATAGATAACACGTAGAAACTTTTACACGCCATATATGTAACTTACAAATTGTATCTCTTCAAAGTCATCTTATTTAGAAAAGAAGAAGAGGAAAAAAGAAAAACAGACAACAGGTTTCCTTTCAATTATTCATTCAATGGATCGAATTAATCATTGATCAAAACATTTCAAATACGCAATTAAGAACGAGCGTACGAGAAGAATTACAGACACACATTTATTTTCCTTACAATTATCGATCCGTAGATTATTAAAAATTCCACTATATCACGCCATATTATCCTCCTATCTTGAACATTCAAAACACGATTAACCGACTTCACCACACGAGGCCGTATCGACACAAAAATACAATCGTATTTTCGATAAACCTCCCTCCCCCTCCTCTCTCGATCCACACGAATCGCCCGCTTTCTCGGAGAAGATGGAAGGAACGAAAACAACTCAAAGTTCGATTCTCCCATTTATCGAGTCGAAATTAAGGAGAATATACGGGGCGAAGATAAACGGGGCGAGGAAGAGAGAAAAAAAGAGAGAACGAGAGAAACAGGTACGGCCCGAAGGGGGAAAGTGGCCGGAGCGAAGAAGGGAGAGAAAGAGGCGCGTCTACCACGGTCTTCCTGTCGTTATGCTCTCCCACGGCCGAGCCTAGTCGAATTTTTCTCTGATCCGCTCGTACATCGAGAGAACAGTCGCGTCTCTGCGCCCGTGTTCGCCGCTTCGTTCGCTGCTTTTCTCCGATCCACGATCGACGATCGTTGCAATTCCGCAGGAACGATTTTTCCGAAATAAATTTAATTCCTGGGGGGATGGCGCGCGGTCCTTTATCTCTTGTGATAAACCTGGCTGCTTCGAACGAAAAAAGTGGCGTGGAAGAAGCTTGTTATTGGGAGGGGATGAAGGGATCGAGTTAGATGGAGAAAGTTTGGAAGACTCGATCGAGTTCGGTGCACACCGGTGATCGTAGATGCAACGAGGGGGATGAATTCGCGGATCGATCGGTTCGCGAGAGAGGAATGCTGAGATTGGTGGAGCGGCGTGGACGAAAGTGAAACGGGATTGGATGTGTTTCGAGGGAATAATCGTCCCATTTTACTTATTTTAAAGGTGAAGAAAGTGGTGGAATAATCGTAATTCAAAAGAGGAAAGTGTAAAGAAGGAAAAAGTGATATATTGGAGCGAAAGAGTCTCCTTTGGAGGAAAGAAAAATGAAGGAGCGGGATAATAATACGATCAAAGAAAGCGATGATTAAACTGTCGAAGTGTATTTTTTTCTCTACGAAAAATAAAAAAGCAACAACTACTTGTGTTATTTGCTCTCGTGCAAAACTATTTAGAAAAGAAGAAACATTCGAAGGTCGATCTAAGTGAAAAAGTTGAATAATTGAATTAAAAAAAAAAAGTCAGACGCAAACGTTTGATCGACGACTCGAATCGAGGGGGATAAATTTTCGTCGATAGAATCACCGATAACTATTACTTTTCAACGGAACGCCGCGCTAATTTCGAGCAGACAGCTTCTTCGTAATTGTTCCTCCAGAGATTATCCGGATGCGATTGCGTGCGTTGCATCGCGCTGTATTATGCAACGAAAGCGACGATTTAATCGACCAGAGACGAGTTTACGTTGAATCGCTCGAAGATTACCTGAGGGAATAGAATTGGATGGAGAATAGAGTAACGAGCAACGATATCGATCGCGGGCGTTAAGTATTTATAACCTCAATCCCGCATACAGACGACAAAACGTTTTCGAATATAAACAAATACTCCTCGCTCGATCGTCGCACTTAATTCCCGGCTCTCTCCAATTATCGTTTAAAAGGCATTTTTTTAAATTCTTCCAACATGTTTTATTTAACCCGTGATAAACACAAGTAATGAACAAGTTTTCTTCAAATAGATGAGTATTTATTAATCGCTCGCCAAGTCTCTTTCATGTAACGAGCAAACAAAAATAAATAGAGTGGATAAATAATCGAGATGTACAATAGAAGATCGGCGAATTGCGGTTCTTGGAAGATCCACGCGTGCAGCACGAGGATCATAGGCTGAGTGCACGAGTCGAGCTTTTCTCAAGAGGGGAATCGAGATTCGAAGTGAGTGTAGGAACTCGTGATCTATCGCGATCTCTACTCACGTTGCGATTCGTTCGATTTTCCCCATTTTGGCCGAACGAGTTCGACGTTTTGATAATACGGCAAATAACGGCAAGATAGTGGCCATTGTGCGGTGTCAGTTTCGTGATTCTTCTTCGTCCACCGTCGAGGGAAGAAATTCAAACCTTCTACTATCTCGTTTCGAGATCCAAGTAAGAAGTCCAAGTTTATTTCGAAACAGTCGAAGCTGCGGATTATTCACGATGACGGCCCCGACGAGAAATTTTACGATCGTTTTATCCTTGCTCGCGATATCATCGTTGATCATCGATGCTTCTTATGCGTTCAACAAATGCTGTCCCCCCGGTGAAGTTTTCACGGGGACGTTGAAGGTGAATTGTGCTCCCGCACCTCCCAACGTCGAACTGTTCTTCGTCAACGATAATGGAAACGGATATCCTATTTGCGAGAAACCCGAGTACATCGCCACGACTCCACTCGACCAGCTCAACTCTATGAATTTTTTCGTGCAGGTATTATTTAAAAAAGAGTAAATTCTCGTCGTTTTCAACTCTTTCGATTTTTATCTTTTTTTTTTTTTCTTGTATTCGCAGAACACGTCCTGTATCGAAATTCTTCACGAACAATTCACACCTCAGAACGTGCCGATACTCGTGCATTGTAAATCGAACGAGGACAGGAACGAGAAGGAGCAACTCGTTTCCTTGCAATCCTTGTTGAAATCTCGATTAAATGTTAGAAGATGTTGCTCGAACAACCAAGTTTTTAACGTGATGACAGGAAACTGTGAATCGTCTGTGAACGTTAACGAAGATGATTTTTTAACGTTTTTTAACTTTATTGTGAAGGAAAAGCTGCAGTCCCAGAATGTAGAGATAATTTCGATCAGTAAAGACTTTTTTGAATGCCCAAATTCGACCGCCATGTTCACTTATGAAATCGATGCAGAGGACGTCGTCATCCTCGATGAATCTTTAATGGTGAGCATATTTTATTTCACTCGTTGAGCGAGGCGAACATCGAGAATTTTAACGAGCACGATAAACGAGGTGTTATTGTTGTATGAAAATGTCGACGAGACCTTCTAATTAATCAATTATTCTCTTCCGTCATATTTCTCGGATAAGATTATAAAAAAAACTTAAAAAAGAAGTTTTTGGAAATCATGGAAAACGATATATATTGCCATTGTCGACGAATATCTTTACTTATTACGCGCTCTATTACGTTCTACGATTTATTTTATTTATTCCGTTAAATTACAGAAGAATTCTTCTCCGCGAGCAATTTCGAAAATCAGATCGTTTAGACGCGATAAAAAAAAAGGAGGAAAAAACGTGACTTGGCCATTTTAATGAGAAATTCCTATCTTTCTAACTGATTAAAACGAATGACTGGCTGGATTCGACGAAACAATTTACATACACAGTTTCTTAATTCTTAATTTTCTCGAAGAGCTGTTGTAAAATTTTATCAAATTGATTCGTGTTTCATTAGCGTTCTAGAATGTAAAAAAAGATAAACATCGCTTTAATTATTAAGTATATATTAATTTTTTAAATACGGATAGCGTATTTCATTTTTCAGAATTGTTCAGAAATGAATTAAATTTAATTAATTAAGATTAAAAATATAAAATATAAAAAATAAAATTCTGAAACTTCTAAAATTTCTAAAATTTTAAATTCAAAATTTATATTTAACATTGTTCCATATTTAGCTTAGTAGGTTTTTTTCGTATTATTATTATTTCGTAGAACGATTCAATTGTTTTCGATCGATTATAAAAGATTAATGAAGATGACAGCAACAACAAAAGTTTTTGAAATTGTTAAGATTTGAAAAGTTTAGATTCACCATTGTTTCAACATGCATATTTACTCGATTCTCTTCCTCTTTTCTCACTTATATTTTTTTTTCCATTAGATTTGTCGAATGATTCAATTGTTTTCGAAACGACTGACTAACAATGAAAATATAGAAATAAATTTATTGATCGATCTTGGAAAGATAAATTATTCGTTTATTCGAAGAAAAGAAATAAATCTTAATAATGGTTGACCAAATAATAGTACGTGCTTTGTCGGGTACACGTTTATTTACACGTATATTCTCCGTTAGCTGCTTTCTATTACCATTTATTTCAATTTTATTCTATTTATAAAGTTATCGTTACAGGGAAGCATGACAATTTCAACATTCTCGTTTATCCTGTTAGTTCACTATTTGATCGTATCATTTACTCTACTTTTAACGATTAATTTTTTTTATAAATAATTTTTCCAATTATTAGAATTTAAATATGCAATAGTATATCAATGTAAGATATTTAAATTAGAATTAAGAATAATACTATATATATATATATAAGGAATAAATAGAATAGATCAAAAATAACACTGAAATAAAATCGATTTTATTCAAATATCTCGAAGCGGACAGCAGAATATTTATTTTAATTGTGATAAATTAAAAATTTTTTTTGTTCTCTCAAAATGTAATAATAATCTGAGAAACAAACACGAAAAATCAGTATCAAGACACGTTCAATTGGAGGATTGATGAGAGAACGAGTTTCACGATCCTTCGCTTGTCTTCCCCTTTTAGACATTCTCCAAAAAACGAAATATAAACGAAAGGAAAAAAGATCACGTATTCTCCATACGAGAGCATACAACAGTTTGTGAAAGATTGCGTAAAAACTTCGGGGAGAAAACTAATTCGTTTCGTGGAAATATATTTATCGATCGAAAAAAGAAAAAAAAAAGAAAAAATTATGCGATCGAGAAGAAAATATTTTCGTTGGAATGACGCGCATGTTCGATATCGCGCGGTATTTCTCAATCGTTCTACTCCCTTTTTTCTTTAATATCCAAACAAACAAACAAACTTGACGATTATTAAAGATTTACAATTCGAAAGATTTCCACTTGCGTTTGTTGTTGTTTGTTGTGCGCGTGAGAAATCTTCTTATCTTCACGTATATGCTAATAAATTCGTGTTTACTCAATTACACGTTTCATTTACTTTCCACGCGTGACAAATTTTCGTTCGATTTACGAATATACCGTTCTTTTTAAATTTTACAAAAAAAAAATTCTTACATTCGTGGAATTTATTCTTGCGCTTTTTTTTCAAAAATTTAAAAGGAAGCCGCGTTTATTTTCATCTAACATTCCTCTGAAATTTAATACCTCTGCGTTAATACAGACACTCGGACAATTACAGTTTTCCATCCGTATTTAAACCATGATGTATATATAAAACCTGTTACGTAAGTGAGAATGATACGATGAAAAATTTACGGGCGGTGTATAAATCGATAAATGAATTATTCCACCATTCGCGTCCATACGTATCTGTTACGACGAGGAAAAAATATACGTTACACGTGAAATTAGAATAACGATCGTGAACGATTCTCAATTACACAAAACCTTTATATCTCGTCGATTCTAATTAATATAATATATTAAGTATTAAAAGAGGTAAAAGGGGGAAAAAAATGTACAAAATTGAAGCGACCTATAGTCATTTTACAGTCGTTTTATTATTCCCTTGCTTCTCTATTTCTTCTCGCATTAGCGTAATTTAGCGCGACGGGGGAGAATGGTCGAGATCCAATTACTCTCCAGAAACTAGAGAGAAACTATTAAATTAGCTCGTATCGCATGAGATTCTGACATTAGTCACATCTGTATCATATAAAGTACGCGATAAATGAAACTTCGATTATATACGGTTATCTAAACTCTAGGAGAAAGAGAATCTCCATCTTGTCGCAAGATCTACGTTTAAAATACGACCGAAAGAAGAACTGATCAACGAAATATCTCAATGTCAGAGATCATTCAAATTGTTGCGTCATCATACACAATAATTCTCCTTAATCGAACGAAACCGATCACCAACAACATTTTCCATCGAAAATTCTTTTTATTATTTCTCGATCGATAAGAAAGAGAAATCGTTATTACGAGTATAACGATTCCCTTCGTTTCCCTTAGCAATATCAAACGAGTCCAGCTCTGCAACTGCAACTTCCATCGAACTTAATCTAAATAAATACCAAATATCTCCTTTCAAAAAAAAAAACACGATTCAATTTTCAATCGTGGCTAAAAAAAAAAAATACAAATTTACACTCGCAATCTTATCAATTTTCAACAATTTATGGACAAGGCTCAGCTTTGAAGCGTTACATAATCGAGTAATTGATTCCACGATCACGACCTACCATCATCTCTCGCGTCTCGTTCCCTCTCGAACGAGTGGACGGAGATCGAGAGAAGCGGTTGTCACGGCTATTCACGCTTCGATCGTCTGCTCGGCTTTCCTTCATATATATATATATATATGGAGTGTGCCTCTCTCGTTTATCTATCTCGCCTCTCCGCGTAAACTATGAAATCACGCGCGTGTTAGTTTTAAACAAATAAATAAACGACGATCGAAGAGGAGCGGGACCAGCCGATTTCCATCGCGATCCCTCATTTCTTTTCGAACGTTCGTTTATCATCGTGGTCTGTTTTCACACGATATAACGGTTTATAACAGGGACGGCCTGGAATAGACGAGTTTTTATCTCCGTGCAACGTTCTTGCCCTTCTTCCTTTTCTCCTTTTTTTCTTCCTTTCCACTCGTTGCTGTTTGCTCTTGCGTGTCTGACGCAAATTTGTTTCTTTTCTTTTTTTTCGAAAAGAGAAATTCCCGGAAACGGTTGACCTCTTGACGGATAATTGTTTCAGTTTGGCGAGTTTCGTTTTCTACGGATGAAATTTTTTTTTTTGACGATAAGGTCGTTTCGAAGCGATAATTGGTAGGTAGCGTGATGGATTTATAATTTGTATCGTGTTGTTGGATCGGGTGTAATGGATTTTTAATGGTTGTTAAATTGAAAAATATATCGAGTTCGCCTGGCAACCTTTATGACTCTTTCACGATATCGCGTTGGAAAAATATTTTTCAACTACGTTTCATTAATTTAACCGTGTCGTTCTACTTTTTTCTTTTTTTTTATCGAAAGATCACGACACGGAATCGATACGTAACTCGATTCGATAGATACCGGTTTTGTATGTAAGCCGCGTCGCGAAACAAGCACAAAATGGCGAATCAGCCGAAAAGATGCGGCCTCTTCGACACGTTCCGCGCCATGGGGTGAACGGAGCGATTAGGCACGTAGCCAGAATTTTATTTCCAGAACAAGGGAAATTTTTACAGAATGAATCGAATCCCGCAATGTTCCACTTTAATTTCGTAATGAATGAACGAGCGACCTGGAAAGGACGAATGATTAATACACCTACTCGTCCAACGTTTCGAGAAATTCTATCAATCTAATAAATCAATAACAAAAAAAAAAGGAAAAACATGGGATTATGAATATTAAAAAAAAATATTGAAAAATTATTCGCTTCGTCGTTTCGAAAAATGTATTCGATTAAAAGCTACAGAGAGTTTCTTTTTTTCTCCAAACATTTATCCAATATCTCAGAATCACGTGGATAATATCTATCTTGTCTGTCGTCGAATTGATCCAAAACCAAGTTCCAAACGATCTTATGCGACGTTTTTATACCGGTAAATTTTACTTTTCGTTCCACGCTTGCTCAGCTATTTCGCCGCGTATGATTCGATATCCCCGAAACGGAAGCGGCCGGATTTGATATTTGAACTTTATGGTTCATGCCCTATAACTTTAAACTTCCTTGACGGATAACGAATTTGATAAAAAGGGGAGATGTTCTCCTTTAACTTTCTCGTCGATAATTCTCTGTCGTGATCGTGACGAGAAGAAGAAGCATGGTTTACATTTCTCCCGACGTATCTCGTTTCAGATGTATCGGCCACCTTCTCGCGAAAATATGGATTTTTCAAACTTTTGCACGTTTTTTCTTTCTCCCTCTGTTTCGAAAACAAGCGAGACAGATTTATACAAGGCCAATATTTACGGTTCTTTCTTCTTCCTTTAAAAAGAATACTCGATCGCCCTCCTCGATCGGATTGTAAAAACTCGGCTACCATTTTTGCGTGTTCTTGTCTCGATGCATGTTCCTATCCGACGAAATAAACAACGAGAAGTTTAGTGAAACGTTGGCTTATCTCTCGCTCGTTGGCTTAATCGTTGGCGAAAAAGTGGGATCTTTACCGACAAATGTTTGCATCGGTCTCGTGTTTTCTCTAATTTTTGAATGTGGAAAATTCAGATTTTACGGATTTTTTTTATTTCGTAAATTTAAATAGACATTCATCGACGATTTTTTACTTTTTCTCTAATCTTTATTTTAAATCATTTCCTCTCCTCCTTTTATCGTAGAATAAGTTTCATCGAAATTAACGTGTAATTAATTTTCGGCGAGCTATTTCCTCAATTTCGTTGAAATGTTTTGATCGATGTGTTCTGTTAATTCTAATCAAATGATTAGAAAATGTTAAGAAATCAAATTTAATCTCAATTCATAAAACAGGTTCAATATTTGTTTCGTCAAACAAGCACCTTTTCCATGAACGCAAATTTAAAGGTAAAATCAACATATTGTTGTACATGTTCCTTCGCCAGAAATTATCAATAAAATTACAACTAATAAACTAGTCAAACACGTAACACCAACAAAGCATTACCCAACATTCACCTCAAAGTGTTTACCCTTTCCTATCGAACCTTTATCCCAAGGCAACCCTTTGCATAACCTCTTTCATCCATAACTTTTCGCATATCCCTATATATATATATATATATATACTGCACAAAACTATTCAACATTATATCTAACAACTTCAGCATAATTTTTAAACGCTTTGTCAAATCTTTATTTTTAAAAAGACATCGTTTTAATTAATAAATTCTTGCTCGAAACGCGTATTGTTACTAAATGCCAAAAATCCAATGCTACTCTAATTTTCTATGCGTCTCCGTATATATTGTATAAAACTATTCAACATTTACAAATTCCAATCAACATCAGAGCTTTTAACCAGCTCTACCTCCAATTATCCCTCTATCAAACATTCATCTATCAAATATCATCCTTTATTTCACAATTTCTCGCTCGAAATGTGCGTATCCTCTTGCACACATCACATCAAATCCAATAATCCAGTGCACAAATCCTCATTTAACTTTCTATACACGCGAAATCATTCAATACGCCCGAAAATTTCCAAATCCCGATAAACAGAGAGGTTTTAACCAACTCTCTAACTACCTCTAATTATCCCTCTATCGAGCATTCGAAATATTCACTTTATTTATCTTACCCTCGCACCACGTCAAATCCAAAAATAATCCACCAATTCGATGCATCCCAACATTTATAAATTCCAAAAACAAGGACTTGCAACAAGGATTGACCCCCAATTACCCCCTCCACCAAATTTTCAATCCTATTTCACGCTCGAGATCGCCTCTTGCTTCGAATCCGATAACTCGATATTACCACGATCTCTTAAACGATCGATTCCTCGCCAATACTCGCAATCGAAATTCATCGCGTCTCGTGCGACTTTTTTTTTTTAATCAGGGAGGATCCGGCAATAAATATCGGCGGCCCTCTTTTGTTGCACGCAGCGGCGCGGATCGGTCTCCTCTCCCTTTCCATCCGTCGTCCATCGTCGAAAGGATGAGAACGATGTGGTAAATAAATTCGACTCATCGGTTGGGAATCTACGGGGCGTGGTGGCACACCGGTGTGCAATGGCGTAGCAACGATGCGCCGCCGGTGAAACCAAGGACCGCATTGCGGACGGCGAACGGATAGAACGGTCTCTGATTCCAATCGAGCGTGTCCTTGCACACTCGATGCCTGGTAAAACCCTACCGTTTCCTAATAAACGCTTCGCCTCTCACCGAGATTCTTTTTTTTTTTTTATTCTTTCTCTCGTTTTATTTTGATGAATCTTTTTTGCTCTTGGAATTAAGAGCGATGGAATTTCGGTTGTCGAATTTTCGAGTCGAGGAGAGGAGTTATTAAGGAAAAGAGAAGAAAATTCTAACGTTGAAAATTCTAGTTTTTTGGAAGTTTAAGTTTTCTAGTTGAAGGAAGGTATTGATGGATATTGGAGGAATTAAATTTCGCCAGTTTTGAAGATACAACGACGAAATTTACAAGAGGCATGATACGAAAAGAACGAAGGATATATAAGTATTTTATCCTTCTTGCTTATTCAACGATACAATAGAAATAATTATCGTAATAAAAAAAGAATATTGGAAAAGAATATCCTGCATTATTCGATATTTGTAATATTGTTCCATTTAAAATATTTTGAAAGAATTCCATCGACTTTTCGACTATCGAAAGGCAAGCAAAGAATTATCGCAGAGAATAGCACGTCTCGTCAAAGGGAATAGTCATCCATAAACGGAGGAAGTGACCATGAAATTTCTTTCGGTTTTTTAAAAGTTCGACACCTCTATTACAACGTCTCGTCGAGACGTCGCACTTCGTTCTCTCTGTCATTATTTCGTGAACGATCGGAAAACGGAATGCCGGGGATGTCGTCTATTGAAAACGAGATAACGAGCGGAAATAAGATTTTTGTGTTAACGGGGGCGGGGAAAGAGAAGAGAGAAAGAGAGAGAAAGGTCTGGCGCTTGGTGAAAACGACACCGAGATTACCACATTCGTCATGTGGCCCAAGAATAGCCTCGTAAATCATGCTTGAATCTTTCCATCCTTCTCCGTTTTCCCATGATTTCCGTTAGTAAGTTTACGATTCGTGACGTCCGTTTTTTTTTTCAACCACGTCGTCTTTATCTTTTCGATATTTGCGATTAATTCTTTCTTCTCTGTCCGATACCTGTTTGTTCAATTATGGCTCGTTAAACAGATGACAGATGCACGTATACGTCTATGTTACTTGTAATTTTTAAGAGATCGCGATTGAATTACATTTTACAATTATGTTTTCTTGGCTAAAAAGTATTCGATCATTCTTTAAAATGGAATAACTTTTTTAAATTAATCAAATTCACTCAAATTCAATTTAATTTAACGATCTCTCATAAACAAAATATCAATAAATTTCTGCTGACGATACAATTAGATTAAACTTCGAAAAGCGACGCAACTATAATTCGTTTATGCAGAAATTTTCAAGTACCGTATTTAAGAATTCCTGAAACGCCTTTCTTTACATCCTTTCTGATACCATGAAAAGATATACACCATTCGTGGAACTGTGAATCCGTGGAAGATATTTCGAAGAATCCAGCCAAGCATCCGGATCCAGTTTCCTCTTGCGCGAACGTCAAAACAATTTTCATAGCGTTTCAAATTTGCCGCGCTTCAGGAATACATACCCGATGGTCTGCTTGCTCGGTCGGTAAATCTCCCCGCAGCTCCACGCAGATTATGCGAAGCATTTCCGTGTAATTTTCCAGGTGAAGGTGAAAAACCCGTGGAAAAACCAAATCGTGGAGAATTTCACGATCACAGAGTGGGACTCGTGCCTCGAGGTGACGCCAGATTTCCGGTCGAAGCAGCGCATAGTCGTTCGTGTTTGCAGGGACGAAAAATTGTGTCGGGACGGCAACTGTGTGAAAAAGTGTTCAAAAAAGGATAAACCTAGGTTCGCGTGCCAGCCAGACACGAATTTCAGTTACGAATCGAATTTGACTTTCTACGAGAAGATTTCGAATATCACTGGGACACCTCGAAGCGTCACAGGTTCGTGTATATGATAGGTTATGTATTTGATTTCTCATGGAAAATCAGCGAAAAAAGAGACGCTTTCTCTTCCTTCTTTGTTATTTGCGCGTTTATATTCTTCTTTTTTGTTTTGTTTCTCTTCTTCTTGAAGAATATGGGGTGATGTTCGGATATATGAAATGTCCGAAAGGAAACTATTTGGAATTCATGGAAAACACGTACGGGATTACATCGGATGGACGCTTGAAGCTATTGTCTGACAAATTGTTGCCGCAAGACATTTACTGCCTGGATATGTTCGTCGAAGAACAGAACGGCATTTGTGAGGAAAATTTGTACGCCTTAATCTGCTTCCCCGAAAACATTGAAGAAAACATCAGGTGAGAGACCTGTTTCATTTTATATTATCGCGTCTTATACTACTTATCCTACTATATAGTAAATCTATCTTATCCTACTATATAGTAAATTAGATAGATTCGATTTGATATTAATTAATTAGTTAATTCAATTTTTCTGTACCTCTGATAATGAATGATAATGGAAATAAAAATATCCATTAAACCGTCATACGATAGATACGGATCAGAAAATATCAAATTAAAAAGAAAAAGGTTTATTTATTTCTGTTAATATTATATTTGTTGAAAAAAAATACGAAATTCAAGATAAACGTCTCCGTGTATAGTTACTTCTTTACACGATAAATTAAACGCGGTTATTACATAAATTAAGCTCCGGTCGGTAAAATCGCTGGCGAAGTGGAAAAAAATGAAAGGAAAAAGAAAAAAAAAGCAGCTACTCGATTAGCACGCGGTGAAATAACCGGTGATGTAAAACCTTATATAGGCGTCAGGGGGAAAGAAACAGGGTTAATGCTATTTTATTCCCGTTGCTATTCCGTCCGCGTTTCTTTTTTTCGTTTCGAAAAAAATTTTTAGTCCGATAAAGCTCCCTTCTATTCTATATTTTCTGTAATTTACGCATTCGGTTACAAACAGGTGCAAGTCGTTACAAAGTATAAAATGCAATCGTTCCTTTTCCTACGCGAATCACGTGCGTTATCTTTTATTATTTATTTATTCCTTTGCTAGCTTTGCAAGCGTTTCGCATTCCATTAACTTCTGCGCTGGAATATACGCGACGCAAGAGATTAAACATCATCCTCAACGTTAATCTCTATCTTTCGACCCGTGAAGAATCATCGAGCGCATTTTATGATTATAAAAATATTCGAGTGTACTTAACAAAATTCCTTCAAAATTTTATCTCTACGTAGTGCAATCGAATCGAATTTCTTTTGAATGGGATCGAATATATATTAATTCGTACGATCGTCGAATTTTTTTGTAATTTTAAATTAAAGAAAGATTCGCGCGCGAATTCAAAATCCGCCGCTTTCCCGCCTCTTTCGCTCGCCTCGATTCGTGACGCGGTTGAAAGCTTTTAAACCTTGTGTTTTTTTTATTGCTACAAATTCGTTTGTTTAACTTCGCAAAGTTTAAACAAATAAAACCAGTCGAGATTCGCGAGAACGAATCGAAGTTGGCTTCGAAACTTTCGCGCCCATTCCTCTCTGTTTTCCTCAGTATCGATTTTTAAACAAAAATTTAAAAATATATGCATGTATATACATATATATTTTCGATTGCTATAAAATTCCAATAATAAGATGAAATGATAGCGATAAAATATATTGTAGATTATTAGATTGTAAAACAAAAAAAAATTCAAAGACGAGTCTTATTTTTCAACAGATTTTAAAGAAATTATAATATTACTTCTTCAATTTTGTAATGCAACAATAAGAAAAAGATAAATTCTATTTGCTTTAAAATAAATTTCGAAAAAATAAAATCACCACTTCGATTTATATCAAAATCTTCGAATTTTTATCTCTAAATTTTCTTCCGATTCCAAGTCTCTCGTTAGTGATTATTTTAAGTTTGTTGTTATGATCCTGTAAATTACCTGTACACATAGAAAACAAAAACTCTGTCGTTGGGGAAGGATTATTTCAGAAACTATAGATATAAAAGATTGGACTGTGCGTTTCCCCGATGCTGGTCAAACCGTTCGAACCGGCATCTTTCGCTTGTATTGTGCCCGCATCAATGCCAGATAGCCAAGTTGTTTGCCAGTGATGTGGACAATGTGTACGCTCGTATATCTTCAAGCAGAAGAATAAATAACAATGGTACAAGTCCATTTGCCTGATGAATAGAAAGAAGGGCCATTCACAGAGACAAGTCGTAACGAAGTGGCTATACATTCGTGTTCGCTCCTCTGTACGCCTATAATATACGTGTTTGTATCTCTTTCCTTTTTTTTTTGTTTTTATCCTTTCGCTATTTACCATGATCTATTCGAGCATTGTTCATCAAGCTTTCTGCGAAGCTTCGTGGCTTGATCGTGAATTTTTTCTTTTTCCCTTCCCCAAACGATTCACGACACTTTTGAGATTTGTATCCAACTTTTGAGATTTGTATGAAAAATGATAAAAATGGCGGAATGAAGGAATTTCGATTCGAAAACGTTACATTTTCAAGAAATGCGAGAAAATTAAACGCGCATGTCTGGAAAGCTTTACGGTGGATCATCTTTTTTTTAAAAACGACGTTCGTGATATCTTTGAGATTTCTACGTTTCTGGCGGTGAAATGGTAAAAATGGCGGAGGAATTTCGATTCGAAAACGTTACATTTTCAAGAAATGCGAGAAAATTAAACGCGCATGTCTGGAAAGCTTTACGGTGGATCATCTTTTTTTTAAAAACGACGTTCGTGATATCTTTGAGATTTCTACGTTTCTGGCGGTGAAATGGTAAAAATGGCGGAATGAAGGAATTTCGATTCGAAAACGTTACATTTTCAAGAAATGCGAGAAAATTAAACGCGCATGTCTGGAAAGCTTTACGGTGGATCATCTTTTTTTTAAAAACGACGTTCGTGATATCTTTGAGATTTCTACGTTTCTGGCGGTGAAATGGTAAAAATGGCGGAGGAATTTCGATTCGAAAACGTTACATTTTCAAGAAATGCGAGAAAATTAAACGCGCATGTCTGGAAAGCTTTACGGTGGATCATCTTTTTTTTAAAAACGACGTTCGTGATATCTTTGAGATTTCTACGTTTCTGGCGGTGAAATGGTAAAGATGGCGGAGGAATTTCGATTCGAAAACGTTACATTTTCAAGAAAATTAAACGCGCATGTCTGGAAAGCTTTACGGTGGATCATCTTTTTTTAAAAATAACGTTCGTGATATTTTTGGGATTTGTAATGGTAAAAAAAAAGAAAAAATGGCGGTAAAAATATCGGATTTTTGAATTCGAAAAAACTAGACATCTCTTAATAAACTTAAAAAAAATTTTTAACTCAACATCCACTTTGTTTGCAAAAGCTTCCTATTTTCACGTGATATTTTTTGCATGACTTTCCTCGTGACATTTTTCGGTTCTTTGGATATGCGCATAGAGAAACAACTTTGGTACTCGCATGGTAAAAATGTCGTTTCCTTGCGAGAGTGGAGGAAAAAAAAAAAACCGTGACTTTTCTCGCGACTCGTCATAGGGAAAAAGTTGAACTACACGGCTTATTCGCGGATTTTCCCGGTAATTACTTTCATGTAAAAATTACGCCGGTTACGCTCTTGTTAATCGCGACTAACGATACATATTTTTGTAAAAGAAAAGGTTTAACACAAGTTTTATAATTTTTGCAAAAGTGTTTAAACTCAATCTAACGGTTTAATATTCAAAAGCGTAATAATTGAAACTTTTCGAAGTAACAATTATATATTTTTCTCCGTAAATTCATTCTGCTAAGAATTCTGTGAATAAGAGATCTTTTTCTCAATTTGTACGCAATAATTAAGAAAGCACAAAGCTTTTATTCGAACGATAAATTTTTCCAAAAAAAACCAAAATTTAAAATTCCCCCAAAATTAAAATTAGAATTAAAAACCGTACGCTTTCTCCGCGAAATCATAGTCAAATGACGATTCGCTCGATTTAGATTTGGACAGATTTCGCGAATTTCCTTAATTCAAGCATAAATAAAGATCAACCAATGTTAACGAGCCTGTTAACAGCGAGATGGCGGATGAAGCCGGAATGAGTCGATTTATATTCGCAGACCGTGATAACGGGGATACTCGCGCATGATTCCCTCTTTGTATCCATGTCCTCTTACTTTAAGCGACCGAGAGATAAACTTCATCTCCTCGGTGGAAATTCCGAAAAATTCGATGGATGATCCGTTTTATCAAAGAGATTCTCCAATTTTTTTCATGATATTCCAAAGTCCATTGGCTCGTAGATTCGCAGAGAGTTGCGAGAAGGCGCGAGCTGAAGACGAGCTGTCCCAATTAACGAATTACGCACGCTCGAATTGTAATCGCAATTGCGAATTTTTCGTTTGTTGAGAGCGAATCGGTGAGATTCTCGCGATAATTGGATGCGAATTATAATAATGGTTAAAATGGTTCGTCTATCGGAAGAGACTGCAGCTCTCCTGTAATGAAATGGAACCTTTCCTTAAATCGTTATTTCAATTTTATTCAATGTATTTTACGTAATTCATTTGGTAAAGATACGTATTTCGTAAATAATTAATATGTTATTATTGTATATAATTTTGTTATTGTTATTATTCTTTTAAAAGATTTGATTAATAGATTCTTTGTGGATATTTTAGATATATCTGGATAAATAGGAGAAATAATGTCGAAGAACAAAGATTTCATACGACGATTTATAGGATTATAATATTTCTTCTTCGTTTTCTTTTTCAGAATTATAATCATGAGTATTTTGGAAGGCATCAGTTTCATTTTCTTACTATTAACTCTGGTCGTTTACGTTTGTCTGCCTGTGCTTCAAAATCTGCATGGAAAAACTCTCATGTCCCACGCGGCGAGTCTCATGGTGGGATACTTTTGGCTTTGTATATTACCTTGGGTGAAGGATATTCAACAGAATAATAGGGTATTTTGCTCTGCATCAGGTGCGTATTTACTGATTTATTTGTTTCTTAATCAAATTAAGGGTGCGCAAAATTGAATTTGAAAAAAGTTGAAAGTGTCCATAAGAATGGAATTAACGATATTAACAATTAGAATTACCAAAGAGATTATCGCGTGTACAAGAGAGACATATGTACAGAAATATCTGAAGAAATCATATAAATCACCGTTTATTATTTTAAAAAAATAAGTGTTGATAGTAAAATTTAATTATTAATTTCATTTGTAAAAATGGTTTGTACATATTTTATAAATACACAACGCATTCGGCCTGTATGCAATCATGCTTGGATATTTTCATGGGTTATTTTCAGAATTCTAGTGTTCCGTGTAATTTCTTTAGTCACCTTTGAAAATATCACTTTGACTCGATATTGAACGAGAAGTTGCGTTAAAATCGACCTATTTTTCCTTTAAAATATTCGTTCTTCGCGATAATATTTCGAATTTCTCGATTATAGATAAATAATCATATATTATAAATCAAATTATTATTTTAAGAATATATTTTTCACGTCAAATAAATAAGTAGGAAATTCTATATTTAATCTCAACTTTAGAACTGAAAATGAAAATTATAAAACTTACGCTTAAGAGAGCAATGTAAAATAAATATGTCTTCGAAATCACGGAGGAATTTTAATATTTAATGTATTCGAGAGAGTGGTTACGAGAAAAATGATGAAATTCTTCAATCTAAGAAAATTGTAGAGAAATAAAAATCTAATTTTTTTTTAATAATTATCTCTTTTCTTTGAAAAAGTGAATTTGAATCACGGCAAAATCAATTTTAAACAAAAACGAAAGTTTGAAAATTTCCATGTCACGCTCTATCGAATAAAATTGGGAGAATGAAATAATAGAAATCGAGAGCTAAAAATAGAAATCATATTAAAAACATCGATAACGTAAAAAAAACAACAGCAAACAAAAAAACAAACAGACAATAAAACTATTACATATCATGGTAAATATCAAAATTCATCAATTGTATCTATTCATCGTTTCGAAATCTGAAATTTGGACACATTTGAAAAAACTCGTTTAAAATCTTTTATTCGAAAAAAATAGAGAACGAAACACATATGATATCAAAGTTTACATCGATACGAAACTTCTACACTATAATTAATTCGATAAAAGAATAAAACTCGATAAGGCGAAAGAAAATGCAAATAAATATTCGAAACTGTGTTACTAAAAAAAAGAAACTATTTAAGAAACTACTAATCACTAATTGATTGACGGAAAAAAAGAAACTATTATAAGGAACCATTTATCTTCATTTTCAGGATTCTTGGTGCTCTTCTCTTTCCTGTCAGCTTTTTCCTGGTTGAACGTCATGTGCTTCGATATATGGCGAACATTCGGGTAAGATGTTACTAGCCATCTTTACCTTAGACGCGTTGTTTCGACTAACTTCTTACATTTTTCCCCGTCTTTTCTCTTTTTTCCTTTCAAATTTGATTAAATTTTCAATTTATAAATTTTAGATTTCAAAAATATCTACAAATCAAAAGATCTTATTCCCCCTCCCCTTCCCAATTTTTCTCTATAAAACCCAATAATACCTCGCATCACAACGATTTTTGCTCCATCGTCGAACGAACGATCGATCGATCGATAAAATCACCGCGCGCCAACTCGGTCGATAAACATCGTTTCACAGTGATGGAATTATCCGATCCACTCTACCTTGGCCGTAATTTGAGGAATATCATTTTGTTCTCCGGTTGCTAATTTCCTAGTATCGTCACGTTCGCCAACAATGGAACAACAATAATTCAGTCCATCTTCCATCCGCGTCACGCTAATATGTTTACCGAGATTTAATTTACAAATTACGCTGTCCGCTGTTAAAACTACGATAAACTGTCGTTCACGTGATGTTTTACGTGAAATTCTGTAACTGGAATAAATTTCTCAATATTAGTGAGCTAGTCAAATCGATTTTTATTTCTCTTTTTTTTTTCTCTCGTCGTAGTGTGACTCACACTGTATCAGCAGCGTAGACTAAATACCGCAGAATGGAGTTATTTTTCATTGCCTACGCAATTCTCGTTATCATTCTTTCGCGATATTTTGTCATTATTTATTATTTTTATTTTTTTTTTTTGTAACTGTTATTTATTCTTATCTCTCTTTTTTTTCGTCTTTTCATCCTCTCTTTCCGTATAAACAGATATCTTTTCGGTCCTCTCTCCCTCGGCTATAATTCTCGATCGAATGGCGGACGTCGAGCCACTGATTTAATTCCGCGCTGTCGCTTCGCGAAATGTTCAGGCATATTATGCGGTACGAAGCGGCGTGAAATTGCGAGATTACTTCGCTTTAATCGCCGATCTTCGAATTAATCTAGCTTATTTTTTCTTTCTTTCTCGATCTAATCGAAAAATGATTTCAATTATTTATTTAATTGTTCGTACAAATCTAAAATTTATATCCATTAATTATTCGTTGTTCTTAGAAAAGATCTACTGATTCGATCAATTTTTATTAATTTTTAGTTCTATCTATTTAAAAAAATAGTAATAAACTTTCGTTTGAGAAACGATCTGATTTCAGATCGAACGGTTATTTTTAATATTTTCTACTTTTCTTTTCGTGTCTTCGTTTCAATGCTTCTTTCAGATCGAATCGAAGAATTATCTTTGCAAAATTTTAATTACGTTAATACTTTCAAGAATACTTCAATCGAATAATTTCTTATAAAATAAATCTTCCAATTGTTTCTTAAGAACACGAACGTTCTCGCGAATATAATCTCTCATCTCAACTGACTGCAGGAAGTTTGTGTTTCTTGGCTACTAAATTTATAAATATACCGGAGAAAATAGATCTACGTGAATTGAGAAATCGTTGTCTTGGCACCATCCGCTTTTCTCGTTAACTTTGCCGAATTATTTCATCTATATTTCCCCGAAAATTGGTATTTCATTCATAATCCTCTCATTCTCTTTCTTTATCCCGATCAATGGATACATTTATAACTCTTTGTAATCGGGCAAATTTCTCGTGTTAGTGAATTAACTTAATTTTTTTTTTCTTTTTTTTTTTACGAATGTTATCGATCTGAAGGAATTTATTTTTGTAAGAGTAAAAAGGAAATTTGTTTCATTTCAAATTCTCCGTTCTAAAGAATTTTCTTGATAACAGAAATAATCGCAAATACTTTGATTACAATATATTCCTTTCAAAATAATTATCGATCATTTCTTTTAATAACCACGAATATATTGATACATAAGATAAGACACTTTATGAATAGATAACGGTAAGTAATAATCATTTATTCACTAAGTTCGCCATTCCAAGAATCATAACAATTCGATTTAACTGAAAGGAGCCATAAATCGACAATTATATTTCGCATCTGTTTCGTCTCATGCCAAAAATTCTTCGATTCCCTCGGCATCCAATGTATCAATATGGGAACGAAATATTATTATTTCGACTCGTTTACGCGTTGGTCAATCAAAAGTTCTGCAGATTTAACGCGTCCATTAGTTTTCGAAAGTGTGATTTGTTTAAAAAAAAAAAATAAAGCTTCTGTCTCTGTGTTATTGTATCGGTATTTAAAATTAGGATTCTTGTAGATGATATTTTTAAATCCTCCCGTTTTTTAATTAAATTAAATAGAATTCTTGTTAATGTTGTTGGACCTTTAATATTTTAAAATTTATCGTTATCTCGTGATACATTAAGATTTCAGAGACATTCGTGGATTATAATAACAATATCGTAATTACGGATTTAATATCCATCTTCTTACACAATGCAACTCGTTTCTGATTATTATCTATTCAAATTCATCACTCTTCTCGCCAATTTTAATTTATTACAATTTCTATGCGTGTTCGTTCAATTTAAACTTTGCTGACTAAATTTATATAAAAATATAGTGAGATTAAATCCAAAATACTTTGCTAATATCAAAAACCCCTATTATCTCTTAATGACAAATATCCTTAAGAATCTTGAAAATATTTGTTATAAAAATTGAAAGAAAATATTCTCCGTGGAAAAAGAAAAATGACACGAAATATAGACATATATCGAATACAGATATTTTTAAATAAAAATGGATATTCTCTTTCCAGGAGGTTGCAGGGTAATTTCACCAGAGATCGAAATCACGGCAAGAGGTTTCTATCGTATTGTCTATACGCGTGGGGTCTGCCAATGTTCATCACGATTTTTGCCATCCTGGACGATCAGATTTTAATTCTGCCAGATATCCTCCGTCCTCATTTTGACGACTTCTGTTGGTTCAGAGGTGAGCCATAAACATTGAAAATGATTAATATTATATTCTAATCGAATATTATATTCTTATATTATTCTTATATTTGCGCGAAAAAATTATTTCTAATTTAAAATCTCGTATCTCGAAATTTAATCGATGTTGTATAAAGCTTGGCTCTTTTTCAATTGGTTCTTTCTCGTCGATCAATAATTAAAGAAATTTTCCAAGTGGTAATTTAAAAAATTATCCTGTTGGAAGTGAATACAGATTCCTCTCAATTTTTAATAAAACTTTCGCGTTTCCCTGATCGACTTGGACTTGGAGCTATGATGTCAATCGATTAAATAATCCAAGTTTTATCGAAACTGGACGGTATAGGTAGTTTCTATCGATTCCTTTGAAACTGAGATAATATCTTGAGTAAATTATCGGTTTTATTTCCGAGAATGATTGGCAATTTCGAGAATATATTGCTTCTGTAATTTACGATTTTTATCAATTTAAATTGTTCGTAGAATCCGTTTAAAAACGATATATTATTAATAGTTTGTTGCAATGATAGATTTATAAAATATAATATAAAATTTCCAAATACAATTTTTATACGAATATAAATTAGTAAGCAAGAAAAATTAATATTGTAAGTTAATGTATATCGTGTATTTTGAATCATTGCCAAAATTTTATCTACTGTTACAAAAATTAAAAATCAATCGTATTCTTTATCCTTATCCTTGTACAAGCGTATTCCTTATCGAACAGTACAAATCTGTTATTTTCAATTCCAATCTATTTATAACCCGGAGGAGAAATATAAATAAATTCGCAAACGATCAGTTCGTTTCTTAACTTTTGTTATAACTGACGATTGAAAAAGAAGAAAACTTTTGTTATTCTTTTTATATTTTTCTTCGCGAAATTTATATATTTATTCCTATTTTTTTTAAAACGCGATTTTTACAACTTTTTCTTTGTGTACATACCCTCGTCGAATTCCAATAACTGATAAGCTGAAACTAGCTTTGCCAGTCTCGACGTCGAACCGTCATTCACACGTGCACTGCCTGATTTGAGACTGATTGGCATGGATATTCTTGTAAAAGGTCGACCTAAATCCTCCTCCTTCCCCTTTCTATTGTCGAGCCACGATATCGATTGTTCGATCTCTGTAAATATTTATCGCGTATTTGTATTTATAATTTTAAAATCGACTCGAAAAGATTCATTTGCATTTGCGCGTGCGTGTATATATTGTTAAGAAAGTTGCAAATTTTTCAGGGCACGGGGAAATTTTTTACTTCAGAGATGTGACTGGCATCCAGCTTGTAATTAACATGATATTCTTCATCCTGACGGCGAAACAGTGCAACAAGGTGAAAGAAGAGTTAAAAAAGGTTACCACCGACCAATCGGATCCAAGGAACAAACAATTTCTGGCCAACAAATCTAAGTGAGTTCGAAACGAGATGCCACGATACGCACAAGCATAATATATTTCACGAATAAGTTTTAACTTTCAAATTGAAATTTTTCCAACAGAGGATGACGAATATCTTAACTTCTCATCTACCTTAATTTGTCATTAAAATAATTATAATCGAATTTTTAATTATTATTAAAGTAATATTAGTAACGTGACGTACGTGATTGTTAAATCCAGATTCATCATGAACGTGAAGCTGTTCATCGTGATGGGTATATCCTGGATGGGAGAGATCGTCTCGGCCCTGACCGAAAATTACGCCCCCTTCAAACACCACAAGCGATTTTTCTACCCGATGGACATATTAAATTGTCTGCAAGGCTTGTTGATATTTATCCTGTTCGTGGTTAAACGTCGGGTTCATCAGGCGTTGAAGAAACGGCTCTTCGACGAGAAGAAAAAGTTTGACAGAGTTACCCCCTCCCTTCAAGATCCGTTCAAAATGAGGAAAAGCGTGAGTAACAGCACGTTAACGTCCACGTTCGCGGTTAGCTCGATACCTTGATCGTCGTACAAATTCTATTTATTAAGTTCTGATCCAAAGAAATATATATTTTTTATAGTATAGTTTTTTTTTTACACAGACCTATTATATACATTTTTACATTGTACGCAAAGCTTTGCTTCTCACGATACATGGTAACTTTATTTATATCTTGGGTGTATAGAATAGCGGAAATCAGATTGATGTATTGCGAATGTTTATGTAAATTTGTTATTTTAGGATAGATATTGAAAAAGATGGAGATTTTTAGATAGAATTATATATTTCGCATGATTCGAAGGATGCATAAATATTTTTAACATCTAGTCATACGCGTGTCATATTTTTCTTGAAATTTTCCAAATGTCAAAGAGGAGTAATTTTTCAAGTTCTATCCTTTTTTTCTTTCTTTCTTTCTTTCTTTCTTAGATCCAATTTGAATTTTCGTTAATCTTCATTCACTTAGGATCACTTTTCGTTTTTCCTTCTTCTCAAAAAATATTCTCGAAAATTCTATTTTACTGCCACGTTACTCGACGTTACGATCTTCCGCTTTTTTTTTCTTTTTTTTGTACAAATCGAGAGTACAAAAGTGGGAGAAGCTGGAAAAAGCTTTTTCTCTCTCTATGTTCCGATCGAAACCTCAGGGAATGAAAAGGATATTGTACATTTATTTCTTTAATTTAGTATAAATATATTGTACTCGTTTATCTTATATATCGTATAAAATTATTGCACAAGTTTTATATAACGATGTTTATTATTTTCTATATTTGAATATATAGCTTATACAGCAGACTCGTTCCTTGCCTGCATACGATAAATTTATAATCAAACAAATTATTACGTGTTGTTAACCACCGAGCTTTAAATATCTGTATCTGTTAAATTTATTATGTTCAAATGACGAATAATATTAAAAAAAAAAAAAAGAAAAGAAAAATGAAATCTCTTTGCCTTTACTCACTCCCTCCCATTTGTTAAAATTATTCAAATATATTATTAATTAAACTTTTCCTACAAATATCCCTAGTTATCTTTTTCACTGCACCATTACTTCGTCACTTCTTTTATCGTCTCTTGCTTGCATTTTAGAAGATCGGTCCGTGATCTCATGTCCAGTTTTCACTTCATTCGTCCGCAGCCGATTACAATCGAAGAGAAAATCGAGAAAAGATCGCCGGTGGTCGGCGTCTCTTTTAGCTCGCAAAAGCGATAGCTGCGGAGAAATGCTGGGTGATTTTTTTTCTTTTTTTCAAACCCGCTTTAAATCACGCGCGATAAACGGGCTTCCCCCCGAAAGGTATATTATATACCTCTCGTCCGATACGATACGAGGAAACCACGAGCAAAGGAAAATAATCACGCGACACTTTGGAAAAACGGTCGGTCGAGGGGAAATTACGTGGAAACGCGGCATTTCGTCGAATTTTCGCCAACGCTTTTTTCACAAATAATCGAACGTATCTATGGTATCATGGTTTCTTTCGCTTTTTTCCCCCGGCGAGTTTATTTTACCTTCTTCGAGGATGAGCGTGCGGATGTTTGGAGGAAGCGTTTTCAACGATATGTAATTGTTGTTTCGTGTATTTTGTTTAGATTGTACGTTTTTTTTACGATACTTTTTCCACAGAGATTGCGCTAGATGAAAAAGATTGCGGATGTTTGGATATATATGCACGAAAATACACGGGATGCAGGAATATTTAGTAATGAAATATACACGTGTCGTAATATCCTCCGGTTGGATAATAAAATTATTATGTAGATTTTGATAGGCTAGACTGGTTAATTGGAATAAAAAGTGTCATGGTCGATCATTTCGACATAATTGTCCAATTGTGTTGTTTCGGATCAAATATTAAAATGAAAGTTATTTCAGAATAGAAGAGAATAGTGTGGATTTCTTTTTAATTTTGAATATTTCGAAAAATATTTGACAGGAAAAACTAAGTAAAAGAGTAGTAGCAGGAGAATGTCGAGCAGTTTTAAATATAGGGAGGAATTTCATTTTACGTTCAATATTGATGCAATCTCCATGGCTTTTTCAGAATTTCCTATATTATAGTTTCCCTCCCAAGATACAAAATTTCCCTTGCCTACGTATGTTTTTATAAGTATAAGGGCTTTCGCGGTGTACGAGAATTTATTTTAAGGCTGGCTTTATGAGAGAAAAGTTAAGACATGGATCTAAAAACCGGGTCAATCGTGGAGCACCGTCTTAACCGCGATTTAGATTTTTTTTTTCCTTTTTCAAGGCGTCAAATAAAGAGCATTAAGAAATTAACACGATGAAATTAGGAATTATCCGTGAATTTCGATATTCTAATAATTAATCGGATATAATCGTTTAATTATTCATCGAATGACCAATTAAAATACACCCCGGTTAATAATCCGTTAATTATCTTCTTTTGATATTCAAACTCGATTGCAAATTTAATCCAATACCCTATCTTCATTGTTATATTTCTCATTATCGATACAAGCTAAAAAAAATGAAAAGTTTTAATTACTCAAAATTAGTACAACATCGTCCCAATCATCCCGAAGAAGTCGATGAAGATCTCTTTATCGTTTCAATTGTGACGAATCAAATTAAATATCTGTCAAGTGAAAATTAAAAAAAAGAAGATTTTAAGCGTAGAAATTATTTTTAAAAAATAATTTAAAAACGTATTACACGTTTATCCTTGAAATCTTAATAATGAAAATTGTGGGCACAACTGTTATCGCAGCTTAATTGGCAAGCGAAAATAAATATTGATATTGGAGAATCGATATTGGGGACGCTTTCTTCAAGAGGAATTAATAAACATTAGCCAAGATTTAATGCATTATTACAGATCTTTCTTTAACCAAATATTGACGGTCTCTCGATCCGAGGACTAAAATCGGAAATCGCCACTGTTCTTCGTACCTGTTCAGTTTGCCATTGATAAATCCTTGGTGAATGGCCATTCAGATATCGATCGCCGCGCTTCCATTCCCGATAAATTCCTCTCGATTAATCGTTTTTCAACTCGATTCCACTCTCGCGCGTAATTAAGATAATGAAATGCCGTTTCGGGTAAAAATTCATCATAAATAAAGGGGGTAATTGTTGCTCGCAAAGTAAGCAAGGTCCGTTTGAATTTTTTTCCAAATTTTTTCCCTAATAATTCCTGCAGCAATGGAAAATTTCACTTCGTTTGAATTCGTGAAACTCGGTAAACTCGGTTTCGAATATTATCGGTATAAGAATAATTGGTACCGATATTTTTTCCAATTGAAAATTTTGGATTTTTATTCGGTAGTTTGATCGTTCTACTTTATTACCTTCGTTCTTTCTCACGACCGACGATTTCCGCCGCTCGAGGATCCGAAAAGTCGATTTTCCCCTCACTAATTTTCCTGCCTCTTTGCGGCTTCCTCTTCTCACCGCCGAATCGATGCACACGCCGTGTTCCCATCTATATTCATCAAATATTCGTACGAGAGTGAAACGAAGGAAAAAGTTTCCATATCCTTATATTTTTAATATCATCATTTCTTTTCTGGAAAAAGGAAAAAAAAAGGAAATTGTGAAAAAGAGTTGGAAATAAATGAGTGAAATGTACCTACTCAAAATTGAGAAAAGATGATGGTGACCAAGAAATTTAGGAAAAAATAATTCGAAAGGGAGTACGAGTCGAAGCTTTTCAAAAAAATAGAAACGGAAAGATTGGCAGCTACAGTGATTGTCTTTAATTACCAATATAACGATAGAATTCTAGTAACATTAAAATTTTAACTCTCGCAGTCATCCACTTCCGCTCTGAAGCAAATTAATCCCGAAGTGTTCTCGAGCTAATTAATTAATCGATTAATTTACGCGCAAATACAGTTTACTTCAAGTTTCAACCGATCGATTAATCAATTTGCCGACTCTACTGCACTCGCTCTCGTATTCAAGGTTAATTGTACGGACACGGTATACGTATATACAAATATACGTGCAGACACGTCACACGTGTTCAACCCACACAACAACTGCTCAAACGCGTCTGTAAATTTACAAATGAACGATACAATTAGAATAATTTTACAAAACGTATGTATCGTAACGTATGTTGTATACGTTGTTTTTTTTCCTCTCTCTCTCTCTTTTACATTGATCCTCCGAATCACCACTTCTATTTACATGGCATTATAAATTTCGTTTCGATTGAGTTTCAATTTAGATCTTCTCGAATGATTAGTTTCTTCTTCCCAAGAATTTTAATATCTCGTAAAATTTTACACGTATCGTTACTATCGTCTCGCAAGAGAAGGCACAATTCATTTCACAATCTTAAAATTCAGAAAGAAAAAAAAAAGAATTCTATCAACTTCTATGTACTTCACGAATGTAAATTTTTGTTGTAAGTCGTACCTTAGCAACAATTGGGACTAATAACAATTATCCTACAAAATAATTCTCACGAACATTCGATCTTTCTTTTCCCCATAATCGAACAACAAAATTCTTGAACGTCGAGAAACTTCATCGATGATCGAACTTATCAAATCATGACAGTCTTTGTTTAATTCTCTTACATACTCCTTTATATACACACACATATCTATATATATATATATATATAATTTCGACATTCGTATATTACATATATTAAGAAGATAAATCATCTCGTCAAAATTACGCGATGCAAGATACAATTTTCTCATGTCAGAAATGACTTGATCGTTGTGTTTAAAAAAAAAGGAAAAAAATAACTTTTTTAACTTTTAACCAGATCTAATCTTCTTCGAATCGGTCGAGAAACGACGTAAGATATATTTCATCCGAATCATTTCGAATCGTTTGCAAGAGCCAGAGTGAACGAGCCATCCCTCCTCGGCCGGGGCAACGTTTCTCATCTCGAAAACGAAGCGTACCGATAAATTGTTCAATTACTCGTCGAGGTACTCCACGCATAACTCACCACTGTGGAACGTCATCAAGACATCAGCCGGCGAACGTATGATGTAATTCAAATAAAAATAAAACAAGAAATTAACCACGATTACGAGAATTACGCAAAACGTTCGTTTGGAAAAAAGGGTTCTCTTCGATCGAAAAATGATCGATAACAATTAATCATTGCCACGGAATGAGAAGAATTTCGAAATAAAATGGCTCGCGCATTTCTATTCCACGAAGCATGCAACGAAGTAACTTTTGTCGATTCTCGTTCGTTCCTAGACACACGCGCGCACACAAAAAACTATAACTACCCTACGAACTTCACCTCTACGAAGTTACCAAGCAACGAATCAGAATTCGACCTCGCATCTCCTCGAAGAAATTCCTCTCGCTCGACTCGAGTCTCCACCAATTCGCACGTTTGTTTCGATCCTCCCAAGCAACGCATCGCTTCATCTCCTCAAGGAGTGCACATCCACCCCTGCTGCGAGAGCATCCATAAATCGAGGGACGTATATTCGGGTATACGAGATACAGAAGTCGGATAAAACGCAAATCCTCTCGGTCGAAATTCTCGTTCGTTACTTCGATTCGTATCCCCACGCGGAGGAGGTGAGAGGGGGCGAGCCAACGAGGCGGGACACGGAAACGCCTCAAGGCTTCCTCTCGTTTGCGGTCTCCTCGAGGTCCGGGTCCTCGTTGATGATGGAAATGTCTCGAATCGAGGGTCTGCGCGCCTTCCAGCCCTCGGGCGGCGCGACGGGCGCCGTGGTCTTGGTGAGAAGTTTCGGGCCGGAGAGAGTGATTATGATGGCACCGGCGGGGGCCGTGAGCAAGATGGATAGAACGCATATGGTCATCACGGTCTCGGCGTAGTAGACCTGCAAAGGGTCGTTCGAGTCGACCTTGTCGAGAGCCGTGGGCCCGAGGGCGGCCTGGACCGTGGCCTTCGCCATCCAGGACAAGGCGATGAATATTTTCTCCTTCAGGTTCAAGTTGGAGCCTACGCCGACCAGGACGGTGGCCACCACGCGGATCACTATGCCGGCAAGTAGGCAGCTTACGCCCAGGTAAACCGTCTTCCCCTCCAATTCGTCGATCTTGATTTGGGCGCCCGTAACGCCGAACAGGATCGGCTCGAAGATCATCCAGAAGATCTCGAACGCTGTCGCCACCGGGTTCTGGAAAATGGAGAAAGATTTGGTTAATTTTAATCCTTCCTCTTCAACCATCATTGGATTCCACGCCACCTCTAATCTCGACTCGGGCAATTGTGAAAGTGCGCCGCTCGGATCAGAGGGGAAGCCTCCCGTTTTTCGGACCATGTTTTAATCCGGATCGTATCCGGAGATATGAGGGAATTTCGAAAACTCGCGATCAAACAAGCGCGAGTTCTCGTCGTTCGATCGTCGACGATGCCATCTGTTTCCAAGCAAATACAAGCTACGCGAACAGGGACTAATCCTCTTACGCGATAGTATTGCTACGTAAGGATGACACGGTCTAAGCGGTTTTCCACCAGCATATCGTGAAAAATAGGGAGAGAGACAAAATTTCGTGCGGAGTATCCGTTTTTCTAAAGGAATATCCAAATTTTCCAATAATCCTTCTCCACTCGATATACGTTCTCGGGAAATAATCTCGTTTCATCGACAATTATGACCGGTTGATAATTTATATTTTGTGAGAAATATTGACGTATTTCATCAGAGATCGAAACAAAATTTGATTTACAAAAACATCGATTCAATTATTAAGTTATGAATTATTTACGTTTAAACGAAGATGCGAGATAATAGAAGCGTAGAGACATGTCGCTCCTTTTCTTAAAGCAGATTTTTTATGACTTGATAAAATCGATATTTTTCTACACCAACTTTGGAATCTTGGGTTCTTTCCAAAACATATTTTACGAATATGTTAACGCAAAACCGGTAACGCAACATATGCGTCATGCAGATTTCTATCCTACAGCAGTTGACGCGTCATGAACTTTTTCAAACAATTTTTTCACATGCTTTGTACATCTTCCACATATTAACTTTTCGACTTCAACACAAGTAGCCACTTTCCATTTCGTTGCATTTTCTGCTTACGAAAATCAAAAATTCGATTTTTGTCTGTATATTTTTTCAATTTTTCAAGCGCAATCATTTTCGATTAATACTTTTGGAAAATCAGAAATTCGATATTTGTTTGAATGTTGTTTCAAATATTCTATAGAAACAAAATTTCCAACGATCGATGCACGTCTGCATACTATTCTTTCAATTTTAAAAGTAGATACAGCCATTTTTGATTTTGTTGCATTTTTCTTATGGAAAATCAGAAAATCAGGAACTCGATATTTGTCTGAAATACGTTAATAACGAAAATTTGCAACGATCGATGTACTGCATACTATTTTTCCAACTTTATAAGTGGATACAACCATTTTTGATTTTGTTGCATTTTTCTTATGGAAAATCAGAAAATCAGAAACTCGATATTTGTCTGAAATACGTTAATAACCCGAAAATTTCCAACGATCGATATACTGCATACTATTTTTCCAACTTTATAAATAGATACAACCATTTTTGATTTTGTTGCATTTTTCTTATGGAAAATCAGAAAATCAGAAACTCGATATTTGTCTGAAATACGTTAATAACCCGAAAATTTCCAACGATCGATGCACATCTGCATACTATTCTTTCAATTTTATAATAAATACAACCATTTTTGATTTTGTTGCATTTTTCTTATGAAAAATCAGAAAATATTTGTCTGAAATACGTTAATAATCCGGAAATTTCCAACGAGCGATTCACGTCATCGTTTTCCACCGGAAAGATATTTAATGCAGAGGAATTATTTATAATCGTTCTAACGATTCTCGACGAGACTTTAAAGGCGACAGCACCGCGTTGGTTGCCGGTATTAATGTTGTTGATTTACAACGGCGGAAGAGCGGAGGGATCGTTAAGTCGAGGTTATTAAGTGGCGCAATATCCGACGCGAAATATTAACGATATTGACGATCTTTCGCGACAGACGATGAATAATAAGAATAACGTTGCCTACGAACGAGCTAATCGTATTTTTCCAACGTCGTGGAGAGGGATTCACGATGGATGGATTTCGAAGCCACGCACCAGTCCAAGATTCCCACCGAGGCTTCCAAGAAAATGTAACACGAAGCTTTGATTATCGACGGTCTCGGCTTACCCACGATACATCCTTGTGTCCCTTTAATTTTGTGCCCAGAGAATTTTAAGATTCTCGTTACCGATCCCCGAGACCGTGATAAAGAATTCTATCTTCGTTTACTTTCTTAATTGAAGGAACAGAGTAGATAAATTATTCTCGAATTATCAACGACAAGATAATACGGTAGAAGTTTATCGTGCAAGGACAATCAAAATATTAGATCGAACACGAAATTACTTATTTTTTTTTAAATTATTTCAATAACGCTTTCCCTCTCGCGTATAAATTTCGTTCGAATTAAGAATAAAGGTGTCACACGAAATACATCCAATTTCTATTAACAAGCGTTCAACCTTGACCCCTCCGATATATTCTCAGCCTACGAAATCAATGTAATTCAGAAATTATTACACGGCCATCGGAAAATTCTCAAGGAAACAGCTCGTCGATGCAATTCGATATTTCAATATTCGAATTTGCATAAAATAACAAACAATAAGCATTCCATCGCGAAAGAGTCACTGTGCAATTATCGATTTGATATTCGTTCGAACAATGTAACCGGATTCGAGAAAATTTTGATTCGACGAATCCATCGAAAGCGGTTTCCTTTCGAGAATATTAAGAAAAAAAAAAAGGGAATCGTGTCAGAACTTACTTCGGCAAAAGTAACACGACGCCACCTCTGAAAACAGTTCTACAATTTCCAAACCATTTCCAAAATTGTTTTGAAGATCGTATACATGTATAGATACGTAAAACATCTTCGTTTCTCGAAGATGATCTCAAATATGACATTCTCAAGTAAACCGATAATTGTGACAAATTTTGTACAAAATATTCAAAGAATATCTTTTCACGATTCTTTAACAAATTGTCAAAATTTGGTGATCAAAAATTATTAAGCTAACTTCAAATCCAATATGAAACCAGAACAAGCACAACTCGAGATCTGGTGACCTATTAAAAAATATACTCAAAAAAAGAATCATCTACCACTTTATTGCTAATATTAATTCTTTGTCTTTCCCTTCCTTTCTCCCTTGTTTTACTTCATCCCAATTTCTTTTCGCGAATAATTTCCCAGTCACCCACCATCAACTCCGTACACAGCCAATATTAAACTCAAGATGATCGAAATGAAGCAAGGAGGGTTTCTGTCGCACGTCCATAATTCAGCGCACAATTCCTCCCATCGGTTGATTTCACGTAATTGAATTGCATCGGTCGTACACCGGGCATGCATTAATTAACGCGGTCTGATCGAATAAGTTAATTAGGGGTTGCCAGTTCTTTTCATTCCCCCCGCCCCGAATCGGCCGAGTTTCTTTATTTTCCACACCTTCCTTTCTCACCTGCTTCCCCTTCCCTTTACTTTCACCTCTTTACTCGCTCTCTCACTCCTCCTCCGTCTTACCAGCTTCCACCACTTGGACGAGAGGCTTTCAACGCGAGCCTGTAACCAGAGCAACCCTCGGCATTTCGCATAATTAATGAAATCGATCGTCGTCGGAGGAAGGCGAACTTCGTTATATAACCTCCACTGGTTAATTACCGACCCCTCTCGTTTTGTCGATCGCTTTGCGCCGTTTCTCGTCCCTCCTTTCTTCCGTTTAGAATTGGCGCGAGATCGTGCCTCCCCTCGTAGGGGAAAAAATCGATCGGAAGAAGGATCTTTCCGTCCCTCGATTGTAAAATTGCGTGTATGTCAGTGTGTACGCTTCGACAAATGTTTCTTGTCGGAAACTAAGGTTTTTTAATGAATTTTATTATTAAATCCGATATTCACGTAATTCTGTCATTTCGTTGCATTATCTTCTTCTATTTATTTTTTAATATCGAGTTTCCTGATATCGAGTTTCATTAAAAGCTAATTTTTCTCATATTTTATTTGGTGGTATTATTTTCCAAGTTTCCGGATATCGGACTTATTATTAGTTTATCGGTTTTCCTTCCTTCCTTCTTTCTTTCTTTCGATATAATGGATAATATTGGTGTGGATGGTAATGATGGTAGTAGCGAGCCAATAAGAATTTTATTAGCGCAAAGATTTTTCTCATTCCCTGTTATTCGTGATTAAAAACTATATTTCGCCTCGAATTAAAATGAACATCGATTTCGATATCCGAGAACAATCGGGTCAACCTTTTACCGTGACGCTCACGATTAATCGTCCAATTTTTAATTTTTAATAATAAAACGGAAAATTTTTCATAACAGGAAAAAGAAAAAAAGAAACTCTTCCATGCAATTCTCTGAAATCTGTCGAAGGTAGAATTTTAAATGATTAAGTTTTAAATAATTAACCTATAAAAACTGATATAAACTCGTTGTCCCGATATTTAAACGGGAAATCACGATTTAATCCGCAAAAATATCGAATATAATGCGTTTCGTTACAAAGAATACGACCATATTTTGACCAATTTAGAAGGGATCCTATCTCGAACGAATCACCACACTCAACCTTGACACACGCTTCGCAGACTTATCTATCGTGAATCCAAAAGCTTGCTCAAACTCGAAAGCCAAACCATCCCCCCGTTTGCTGCTAACTACCCTCGAACTAGCAGCTACTCACCCACCATTTCCTCTGCTCAACCAAGAAGGAGCCCCGACAGATCTCTACAACCCTCTTCCCTTTACTTCTTCCTAAACGAAAGCAAACCTTGTTGCACCGTCTGTGAATTTAAACTAAGGAAAGGAGAGGATGTCTGAGCTAAGTGAAACGATTTCTTTGCTATTCTTCGCCCAGTTTTCGGCCCAGATGCATGGCCACGATATTTTTACCAGGCAAATAGACGGCTTGTTCTATAAATGCCGATGTTTTCCTTTGCGAGTCCTTGTTTCGAGATTATTCCTTGGGGTTGGAGTTGAAGGTTCGAAAGAGCAACTCTTATCGTCGATATCATCCAAGAAAGGAAAAAATTCATTTGGAAGAATTTGATAAGCCACGTCCCTCGGGATATTTTTATGAATGAAGTTCGAACGAAGTTTTGCAGCGATAAAAAATTTTAAAAAGGTTTCGTCCACATCTTTGCCACGAATCCGATTTATTCGATCGAATTTCTCGCAATCTACGCTGATTTATGAATACAAATGTGGGTATTAACGGAGAAGATGAAATGATCTTTGTTTTATTTTTAGTATTAAAAATTAAATTTTCTGTTTGGTGCTCTTCCCTTGTTCAAAATGTGAAACGTGAAATTATATTCATCGCGAATTTTACTACACCGTAGATACGGGAGAATCGAAATTAAAATTAAAATTTTAAACATGCAGGACATTTTCCTGATCCTTTAGGTACGATCAAATCGGACTAGAGAGTTAAAAAAAGAAAAAAGATTTAAAAATTCCAAAAATCGTGTAGCCGCACGACTATTTTCCTCTCCAGCTTTCCAAACCTCTCACCTCGAAAATTCCAAAAACGAAGTTTTCGTCTTGCATTTTTTAAAGTCTGCGCGACTCGACTTTCGGTCGAGACAAGATCACCTTTCATCCTCCTAACTTTTCCTCCTCTCCTCTTTCACTGTTTCCACAGCCACGACAAAGTCGAAGCCATCTTGCCCTCTCATCAGGATTCGACAGGATGAAAAGCATCCCGTTCGAAATTCTAACTCCTTTGATCCGACCTCTAATTAAATCCTGCTGGCTCCTCCGATTCTCGTCGCGTTTTTCCCTGGACTTCTGGCCCGATTAACGCGCGAAAATATTAAAACTGAAGTGAAAACAAAAAAAAAATATATGGATGGAGAATTTTTTTTGATATCTTTTATAACTCGAGCTTTTTAGCACGGAACTCGCTTGGCCAGCAGAGAATTTCCAGCTCCTGCGCACTGGACATAGTTTCGTAGTGGACGCGTGTTAAGGGATGTTCTCGTCCAGACGAATAAATTCAAAAAAAAGAGGATCGGGATCAGGGGAAAATTCATGAATTTAAATTCATTCGTATTCAGGAATTTGGGAAGACGTCGATGATAAAGACGTTGGTTTATCAAATTGCACAACAATCGCGTTGATAGAAATAGAAAAAAGAGAACCTCGATCGATATTTTATTACATCAACTCTTGTGTTTATTTCTATGAATTAATGCGAACAGAAAGAGTCACAAATAACGAGTTCCACGAATTTTCATTAGAAGATACAAACTACCATAAAATTCGTATCATTAATTATTTTATATCCGTAGGACAAAAATTGAATAAAAAAAAAAGGAAATTGAGATAAAATAAAATACAGTGCAAAGATTGGAGACGTTAATATTATATTTATATCTTTTTCAATCTCTTTTTCAATGATTTTCGATTAATAAATACGCGATTAGTTGGGTTGGGAATATTTCCGTAAATGGTTCGACTTCTGTCGACGTGGATTAAACTTGGACCGCGATATCGAGCGGAAAATTGAGTCCCCGTGAAATGACGGGGATTTGCTTATTCCATGCGCCCGGTAAACATCCACGCTCCGCGCTATTCTCAGTTCTGATAGCTTCGAGTGACATCGCGCATCGGTGAAACCGCTTCTAGCTAATCACGCTGTGATCGAATCCCGCGTCGCATCCTGTTGATTAATTTTAACCTCGATCTTCCATCCTGGCTTGCGTCTCGTGAAACGTTATTAATTATCATTAGAGAGAGAGAGAGAGAGAGAGAGACATTTTCTGTGCTTTTATACCGTGTTTTCACATTTTCGTGAGAAATATCTACGAGTAATTTAATAAATTGGTAATTCGTTCGCGAGGGAAATGATTAGGCGCACTTTTTCGAAAGAATAAATATAATATTAACACTGTATAAATGTAATTAATCAATCTTTCCTTCGAATCAATAATCAATCGTAAAATGTCAAGTTTATTCGTGTCATCGGAGCAATGATTTACATATACGCAAAAAACATGAAAACATTTGACGACGTTGATTAAAATTTCAAAAATTGTCTTTAAATAGTAGACAAGAGCATCTGTGCATAGTTTTCCAAGACCAAAAATTCGAAATCTATATGAAAAGAAAGAAGACACTAAAATTTTCAAAATTGTTTTAAACAGTGGACAAAATTCTAGCGCACTTGTCCGAAAGGAAAAATGAAAAATATAATAAAAGATAGACGCTTGCCAGCATCAATGACGTTAAAATTGCTTGAAATGGTAAACAAGCTCCCCAAGAGAATATATATATATATACTGATGATTACGAATACCCCGCGTCGTAAAACGCAAATTGAGCTCGTCTAACGAGACGAGGAGTAAAGCACAATTTTCCAATTGGCCACGAACGAAAGCTACGGAACATCTCCTCTACCTCGTCGAAATATCCCTCGATGCATCACGATAAAACAAATTCGCTCGTTCGGCCGCGATGCGCCACGCTTGTTTACGACATCCCCGCGAAAATCGTGAACCCGTTAGCCGCCGCAAGCCACTTTATCGGCTGAGATCCGTTCCCGTTTTTATAGGGACGCGGTTTTTACGACGTTATACAAGTGGAAATTGAAAGCATCCAAGTTCGAAACGTTCACTCGCGGATTCCATTGTCGTGGTTATCCACCACGATCCCTTCCTCCCTTTCGATTCGAAATTTATATCGGAATATGAAAGAACGTGGATGATACTTGGCTGCAATTTATTAAAATCGGATGATAATTCGGATTTAATTTCGCACGAGGGGTGCATTGTTGGGGAGGAAGAGTAGAGAGAGAAGTATTTATTTGGATTTTTGGAATTTTATATTTTTTTAAAAACACTTGGGCGTGGCTGAAATGTGAAGCGCTGAGACGACGTTATTCCAGCCATGCCAATCTCGACGGCAATCAGCGTCGTCCTACACTCGAGAAAATTTATCATACGGATCAGTTTTCCTGGAAACAGCCAAGTCCGTGGGCGGCGTAGTCTAATTCTATGATTTTTTCTGAAGAATGTCTGACAATCTTTCGACGAGGATTCTACAGCGTATTCTTTTTCTTTAAAATTCAGAATGATTCTCGAACCTTTCAAGTATTGAATTATGCGAATTAAATTGAATAGTCCGGATTAAAGGTCATCAATCTTTTCGAACTTCGAATCAAGAGAATTCGTAGAAAACTTCGTAAACTCGTTCAAACGATACATAAACTTTCATTGGCATATGAACCTTGCTCTTTCAAAGCAAAACTTTGTTAACAACTTTGTAATAAATCAATTTTGTTATTGTATATCAGCTCCACGAACAGATTGGAATTGAGCAAAACGGACAGGCGGGTCGATAAATTCATCAAAATTGGACTTGAAGAAATGTTAGAGGAAATTGATCACGAGAATCGAAGTGAAGCAAATCGCACGACTGGTTTCGAAAAAAAAAAATATGCCAATCTGAAGAAGTACCGACAACTGTTCGTCGAAGAAGTTAAAAAAAACTTTGCTCGTGAAAATTGGAAAATTTTTATTCCCAAACGCAACAGATGCAATGGAATTCGCGCGATCAACCCTTATATTCACCACCCCTTTATCTGCAATCCAGATTATGTAACCCCGCCGCATGTTGATTTATTTAATTTAATTCCGCGCAACCCGCCCTCCCCCTTTATTATGAGCTACGTGATCCTTTATACCACGTCACCGGTAATCCCGCCTATATTGCGCCTATATTTCCCATCGTTGAAGGCGTTCGCGCGATCCCTGCCCGGCCACCGATATCGATAAGCGATGGAAAATGTGCTCCAACGTTTGGCTAATGTTTCTTATCGATTTCGATCCATCGAATCGAGAACACATCTACAATATTACTTGTCCCAACAGTAGAGGAATTTAAAAATCACCGAGAATATTAAAAGAATGTGCGAATTTCGCTTTTCGTAATTTAACGAACGAGAATTTGGGAGGAATATTTCTTACCGCGGATTTATCGAAACGAAGTTGTATCGTCCAATTATACAAAAATATCCAAGAATCACGGTACACCTCCAATATTATTTGTGCTAACAGAAATTTAAAAATCATCGAGAATATTAGAATCGTAATTTAATCATAGTCGAAAAATATCGAGCAGTCATTTTCAATATTATTTGTGCTAATAGAGAAATTTAAAAATCATCGAGAAGAATGTGCGAATTACAGTTGCTTTTCGTAATTTAACGAACGAGAATTTAGGAGGAATATTTCTTACCGCGGATTTGTAGTTTATCGAAACGAGGTTGAGTTGTCATAGTCGAAAAATATAATTTTCGATATTACTTGTGTCATAGAGAATTTTAAAAGAATTTTGCTTTTCGTAATTTAACGAACGAGAATTTGGGAATATTTCTTACCGCGGATTTCTAGTTTATCGAAACGAAGTTGAGTTGTCGTAGTCGAAAAATATCATTTTCAATATTGTGCCATAGAGAAATTTAAAAATCATCGAGAATATTAAAAGAATTTTGCTTTTCGTAATTAACGAACGAGAATTTGGGAATATTTCTTACTGCGGATTTGTAGTTTATCGAAACGAGTTGTATCGTCAAATCATAGTCGAAAAATATCATTTTCAATATTACTTGTGCCAACAAAGAAATTTAAAAATCATCGAGAAGAATGTGCGAATTACAGTTGCTTTTCGTAATTTAACGAACGAGAATTTAGGAGGAATATTTCTTACCGCGGATTTCTAGTTTATCGAAACGAGGTTGAGTTGTCATGGTCGAAAAATATAATTTTCAATATTACTTGTGCCATAGAGAATTTTAAAAATCATCGAGAATATTAGAATCGTAATTTAATCATAGTCGAAAAATATCGAGCAGTCATTTTCAAAAATCATCGAGAATATTGGAAGAATTATGCGAATTATCAGTTGCTTTTCGTAATTTAAAAATTTATGGGAATATTTCTTGGGGATTTCTAATTTATGTTATAATTTATTATAATTATAATAAACGAGGTTGAATATCGGAGGAACAAAGATCTGGAATAATCAAATTTCGCGCGAATGATGAGTCGAATAAAATAACGGTCGGTCAATATATTTTCCCTGGGCAATCCGACACGCCATAAAACGTTGCGTACGATTCGTGGAGCGAATCCCCTTCGTTTCGAAAAAAAAAAACAAGCTAACGACGGATCGACGGTGTATATTTCTTAACGTCGAATCGATACGGCAACCCTATCGTTCCGGTCGCGATCAATTTCGCGACCAAAGGATCGAGATTGACAGGGTCGGGGTAGCAAGCGACTCGTGCATAAATGAAAATCGTATTTCCACGTGCTACGTGCCGAGCCTTCGACTCGAAGGATTTATGGGCGAATCGCGGGAAATATTAACACGTTCGCCGTTATTGGGGGAGTTGGTCGGGTTGACCAATGGCGGATTTTTCCTTCGAGTTGACGATAAGCGGCCTTTCACCCCCGGCCTTACATCACGAGGTATTATTGAAAAACTCGCGGAAATTGGAATTTGTGAGAGGCGAGATCGACAGTTTCTCGAGGAACAAAAGGAATTGTTGGCGAGAAGGGGAATATCGTTGGATAGTGAAATTAAGATTTATGAAAATTATTCGGGGAAAATTATTAGGACGGTTAGATTAATTGGACGTGTACGTGTTCAAACGCGACGCAGCGAGTTTGGTAATAAAATAAAATTTATGAAAATTGTTCGAGTCGATAAACAAAGCGAGGAGAAAAATTATTGGTGGAGATTAGATGTATGCTTTCAACGCCTTTTGAATTATGGTACAATGGATTGATATATCGGAAATAAAATTTATAAAAATTGTATATAGAAAAGTCTCGAAATTACGTATTACGTGTACATAGAAACTACAGCGCAATTGTAAACTTTTAACGTACTTTTGATTTCACGTGAAATGGTGAAGGAGATGAACTTAATACTTGGAATAATTCCATCGAATCCCATTGAATTTATAGTAATTAATTACATCGAGGAAGAAGGAAATCGCAGCCATTTATGAAAAACGTGTATCAGTTAGGATATGTTTCGACATTATTTATCTTGAAATCTAAGCTCTATCATAAGCTACAAAGTCTGGTTTACGATCCAATAGAGTATTGTTTCCATAAATTATCGATGGAAACAAGAGGGAACGTTTCGATATATACTTTGTTCATATTAATTGATACATCGATATTGAATTGTTATCAGAACCGAAGTAGAAAGAAATTGATTTTAAACAGACGGGGCACAGATGAAAAAGACTGAATCAAATTCAACGTTATATCGATAACGAAGAAAATCTATCCAAAATCTAGATTTATCCAATTTTCCGCAATTACTTGAGTACCAATTAAAGTCAAATCTTTGCGAATGAATTTATCGAGCTTAATTAATGAACGATCGATCACCGTTCTCTCTTTCCTTCGTTAATTCGAAATTAAACCTCTAAAATTAATCATTGGAAATAGTATTATAGAATCCTTCGACAAATCTCCCTCCTCGACATGCAACAATCGAATCGAACAGGAGATAACCATTTTGATTAATCGATTCATCGAAATAATAAAAGCAGAGAGAGAATAGTATTCCATAAAATGATTTAATTAATCAGAATAGACGGAAATGTTAATTCATCGTAAACACGACTAGGAAAAATATAATAAAAATATAGAAAGTAAATACAGAAAATGATATGCCATTTTTTTAATTAGAAAAATATTTCCTTATCGTGCGTTAAACGGAAACAACACGATACAATAGGCGAGAAAGACAAAGGGCAGTTCTCGAGCCGCTTTGCTCTCCTTGTGTTCAACTTCCAAGCCAAAATTGGAACGCACAATGCTGACTTAGACTGCAATTCAACCTTACGAGTTATCCTTAAATTAATCGGTTTGCGCCTCTCGCGAATTGCTTATCGAGATCCGAATTAATATTTGCCTCGATCGTTTCGTCAATTCTTTATAATTTTTTTTTCTTCTCACTGAGTCAATAATATCGTGGTCGATATTTACGTTTATTATATAAATTTACCTGCAGAGAGATCGTTATAAATTGAAAAATGTGACCAGAGACATTTCACGTTCATAAATCAGTGTCACCTCTGGATATTACATTATTCAGAAAAATTGTATTCTATGAGATTGCAAGTCGATTATAGGTGCATCCTTTGCTTCGAAATAAAAACTTTTCCCACCAGAGTTTATCATATTACGTTTATAGTAAATAAAAATTTCATATTCAATTTTTTCTCTTCGATATCTAAACTGTGTATAATATATATACGCGAAAATTCGATTTCTATATTTTTTTAAATACAATCGCACTATACACTTTCGGAAATGATTCATTTTATTTGTCTTAAAAAAGAAAAAAAGAAAGAATGGCTATCACGAAAGTACGAAACACCATTGTTCTACTTATGGAGGAGGAAAATGATTTTAACAATTAATCGACAACCTGTACGATAGGATACCTTTTGTTCGATCGGCAATTGCGTGAAATACGGATAAAGCATAGAAATTGACTAATATCGGGACAATACGATGTTAATAACCGATGGACGAAACAAAAGCTTTTCGTCAATCGAACTAAATATAACGAACCGTTGGTAATTAATGGGCAAACAACACGACGTGCAAAATTTGAAAATTCGATATTTTAAATAGACTTGCACACATTTCAATTAATTTTATTATCTCTATAAACTAAAATTCTTCGTTTCTTCTAAGATAATTAAATTAATAATTAAAAAAATCATAATTGATGGATATTCTGTATAAACTTAGCTGTAAAATAAACAGCGCTTCTTTCGATACGTACGATATTTCAAAATATATGGGAAATTTTTGCAAGGAAAATAAAATAAATTTCGATACGCACAAATTTTAAAATATCATTCAACTCGACTCGCCCATATCGATCTTCCTCATCGAATCGATCGATCGTATCGAAGGCAGTCGATGATTATTTTCGACGCGATGCCATCCATACGAGCGTCCACATCGTAATCGTTCGAAACGTATTACGGCCATGATGTACCGCATAATATCTGGCCACAGTCGCGTCACGAAGGGTACGTGTCGGCTCGTCGACACCGACATACCGACGGCTACGTGTCCTGGAGCTCCAACACTCCAACGAGTCGCCTTGAATATTTCACCAACCTCGAGAAATTATTGCAACGAACGTCAGTTTTTCCAATCGTTCCGCGATTTTTAAAAAAATCCCTTTTCAAAACGCGAGCTCCTTTTCGGTGAGATAGGATAAGACTTTTCGAGTTTTTTCGTTAATTGAAATTGACAATGAAGTTTTTGGTAACTAACGCGCAAATAACACGATGTAATGTACTTGGATACATTTCAATTAATTTTATTATTTCCGTGATCTAAAACTCTTCGTTTTTTTCGAAATAAATAATTATTCGTTAATTATCGTAAAGCGAAAATCAAATCATTTTCAAAAAATATACGCACTTTGAAGGTAACTTGCATCGAAATCGTTACACTGAAAGAGATACTTTTTCCACAATTATAATTTTTATATTCTTTCTCGAGGCTGTTCATAGAATTTTCAAGTGTCAACAACGCTCTTTGCTAGAGATAAGATACGAGTTTCGATCTTTTTCCAAGTATGAGATGTAGGTTGGTTAATGTTTGCCCGGAGCGGATAGTAGTGGTTTCGATCTCTTTGATACGAGTTTAAATTGGATTGGTGTAGATTTGTTTCATTGGAAGAGCGGTTGAGAAGGATGTTAGGACGTAGCGAGTAAATTAATCGTAGTTTCTAAGTACTTTCTGCTAATACTTCTATATACCTACATAGAATATATATAGAAAAGAAATCTTGAAAAGTGTGTTTACGTACGAAAATATTCGAAGATGACGCGAGATCGTATTCCTTGGAAGGATGGAGAGGCATTATTTTTTATTGAGTTAAAGGTAATTAATTTAACGAAGACTACGACGAAGGCACTTCCGTCCGATGGTTCATTTTCATTTAAAGAAGAAGGAAAGAGAGAGAGAGAGAGAGAGGGGGGAGGTCTATAAAATTAATGAAGCGAGCGGAACGCTTCGAGTTTACTACTAGTTTCGTTACGATTCGACCTTAGCTTAAATAACAAGCGTAAACAGTAAAACTTATTTCGAAGACGTTGAAATACGCGATAAATTTATAGTAAAAAATTTCGAAAGTGAAAATAATTTTTTGTTTTTTTTTTTTTATAAATTATATATATATGTATATATATATACTTACGTCGTCGACTTCCCAGCCTTGTTTCTGCCAGAAATAGCAGCTAATAAAGGCGGCTGCAACCACTGCCAAAGGTCCGGCACCTCCTAGCTCAATCGCCTCGCTTCCAAACACTGCCAACAATCCACCCCCTAACAACATCAACACTCTCATGGGCACCATAAAGGGCTGAAACACGAAACGAATTTATACAATTAAAATAGACGCGTAGTAAACCAATTTTTTAATCGCTTCATCTCTTCCATTTTCTAAAAATTTTTTTTTAAATTTTGTTAAAATATTTGGCATTAAAAATCGAAGGGATTTTCAATTGATTGCGAAAAATGAATAAGAAAATCTGAAATTAACCATGGCGTTTATATTCTGGCGCAAAAGGAAAATTGTTCATTTTTCACATTTTTTGAAGATTTATACATTCATACCGTGTGAACCATAGAATAAGAAATCTTCGTGTCGTTTATCGCGTTATCGCGAAAAACTTTTTATCCTTATAATAATTATGTACGAAGAAAAAAATAACAAAATCAACTGAAGGAGATGAATATGAATATAGATAAGAAGCTAATGCAGGATAAACAGTTCATCCTGTTCATCTGGCCTTGCATAAAATAAATTCTTAATAGCAACAATATTAATAATATTAAAATTTAATATTATTCACAGGAATACTATATTTGGATATCCTAATATTATTTGGTAATCGATCCATCCAAGAATAACTATAAAAAAAATTATTAAAAATGCACGTCTAGTTACGATAGCATTACAAATTTGATCATCATTAATTCACGATCTTGGCGATCTTAATTCCATTCGAATAATTAAACCTATCGATAATTCCAATATTCCTGATCGAAAAATAATATGTAAGATTCCGAATATTCCTACGATTAATCGATATGAATCATTTTATAATTTAAAAATCAAATTCAAGAAACGATTGAGAAAGAATTAAAATCGTATAATTTCCAAACCTCGAACGTTCGAAATTATAATTAAATCTTTTCGAATTCTCCGACTAAATCCCTTAATTGCACGTTTCATAGATAAAAATTCACGACAATTTCCAATCGAAGATACGAAAAAATTCCAAAGTTTCGTTAACGATTCATTAAATTTCGTTTCGCTTCGTTCCCGTCTGAGAAATACTTACTTTTCTTTTCACGGAAAAATTCCGTGGAAAATCTCAAAGATCCTCGGTCTCGAAACGGGATATTCGGGACGAGGTCGAAAATAAATCGCCACGGAATGGACTGGTTCGCTTCCGGTTCTCGCCGTACCGAGGAAACGAATGGCGGGCTCCGAAGTACACCGAGTGTTCCTCGATCGGCGACGAGGAGAAACTTCTTCACCGTGTACGTGTTGTGTATACAGGCAAGGAAAGAGGAATCATCGGGGTCTTTTACCCACGGCCAAACGGGAAATATGAATAAAGAAGAAGGGAATGGATATCCTCGATTTTTCTCCTCTTCCTTCTCCTCATTATTATTGAAATTCTCGTATACTTCGAGTTTTCGAGGGGGAGGAGGGACAGGGGGAAGGAAGAACATTATGTTTGCACGATTCTCGTTTCCTCCTGTTTTTAATATATTCGAAAATTTCCTCGCTCCTTTATATTTTCTTACATTCATTATTCCTCTCATCTTTATCGCTGAACCATCATATTTCCTTTCATTTTAAAAAAGATTACGTTTCTCTTTCCTTCTATCTTTTTTTTTTTTTTGCTTATATATCATTTGATCGTCCAAGCATTTGTTGTATTTTTCAAGAAAGAGAATTTTCTTCGATCCGGGAAGAAATTAGGAGAAAAATGTATAAGCGTGAGAACGTATTCGATTCGTAATTGCAAATAAATAATTCGACGCGCGTTCGACGCTCTTTGTAACGTTCGTTCCTTTTCTACAATCACCATTTCGATCCATTTAATCCAGCTTTTAAACGCCTCTCGTCGACAAAATATCACCTTTTCATTCGTATCAAGGGATTCTGTTAAAAATTCTTCCACACTCGGAGCCACACTTTATTTCCTTCGAAACGTGATAGGGTTTAAATGCTTTCTTTGAAAACCCTTCCACGATTTCCTATCTTTTGAACGGTCCATCGATATCTCGTTTCGCTCGATATAAACGTCGACAATCCATCAAGAAATAACCGCAAACCGATATTCCTACCAAAAAATTTGATTTTTTATCGTGTTCTTATAGGCGCGAACTGTACAGAGAATTGAAAGTATGTGGCGAGAACGAGGAGAAAAATCTTTGAAAATAAATTCTCGACAAACTTGGGGGAATAAATTTACCACGTAGCGAGAATTTTATTATTTCGTCGATAATTCTCGGAAGAAATTTATTATATTATAATTATCGAACGAACAAACGCATATATATATAAAAATAAATTGCCTTTCTAAATTGCCTTCTCGGTATTGTCTCCTTTTCATTGAATCCATTCATTGAAAATAAATATAAACGATCATCGATCGTAATTTTCCACTTTGGTAATCGAGTAAGAAACTACGTATCGATCGACATCAAAAATGCACAGTACAAAAAAAGAAATCAAAATAATAAGATAGAGCATGGAAAAAGGGATATTATCGTCTATAAACTATAATCTATTCGTTTTTTCAAAAACGTAAAAAGATCCCGATCCCATTCGCGGAAAGCGAAACGAATTTCTTTTCTCGTAAAAAGAGAAGAAAAGAAAAAGAAAATAAAGAAAAAGAAAATAAAATAAATAAATCGAGCCACGTCCAATGTGTCGATAATTAAGATCGTTCACCTTGACCTCGCCCAAAATGGCCCTTTTTCCCTCCTCTGGAATTTTTTTGCTCCCGCTTCATCTCCGGCCAATTTCAGCGGCAATGGTAAATCCGCCCGCTTTTAACGAGCGAGCCGTTAAAGGTAAGCCACACTTTGTGAAACTGCACGGAATAAGACGGCATCCCGACCCGCATTTGTTCTACCTTTTTCCTACCAACCCTCCATCGGATCGAAGATCCACTTACGTTTCGAAATTTAATTCAATAATGCCGAGGATTTGTCTCCTTCTCGTTCCCGTCGTTGTAAACTTTGATCGCGTCCAACTGGAGTGTTGCTCGATAAAAGAGCACGCTCTTTCTTCCTTTCAAGGATTGAAATTAATTTTATTTTCTATATTATCTTGAAACTTTTTGAGTTTGGGTAATTTTGTAATTTTCCGCTACAATCGAAGATTTTTTTTCTTCTTTATTTTATTTCTCTTTCTCAAAATTCGAAAAATTCGTTCTCTCATATGATAAATTTTGTTTTTTCTTCGACGTTAGTATTTTCAAAAAAATATTCGATCAAGAGGAGTAAGACGAATAATTTTTAGGGAATGTATAATGAAATAATTCGATTAAAATGAAAGATATATTTAATAAAGAAAATAGAAAATAAATTACATCACATAGATGTGGATCGTGCCGATGCCTTTGCTTTACTAAATTGTGCTCGCTATGTCGAGTCGTACGGCGGTTCGAAGAGGGGGAAAGAAACAAAACAAACCGAAGCAGCGATCGCGTCCAATGACACTCGACAATACGAGTTTCGTACTTTTACGTATATAAATTCAACGATTCTTATTTTTCTATATACTTGCAATCTTTTCTACGTTGCACCAAAATTTATTATTAATTTGTGATTATTCTTATTAAGGAATAATAAGATACGAGTCGCATCTTTATATATATAAATTCAACAATTCTTATTTTTCTTTACATTTTTTCTACGTTGCACCAAGATTTATTTGGTGCACATTCTTATTAGGGAACGCGTAAAATGATTCGATTAAATAAAGAAAATAAAGAAAATAAAGAATATATTTAATAAAGGAGATAGAAATAAATTATATTTATTACGTTATAGAGACGCGAATCGTGCGGATGCCTTTACTAAACTGAGCTCGCTATGTCGCGTCGTACGGCGGTTCAAAGAGGGGGAAAGAAGCAAAACAAAGAATCGAATGACACCCAACTCACATAAATATACGAGTTTCGCACTTTTATGTATATAAATTAAATTCTTATTTTCCTATACACTTGCAATCTTTTCTACATTGCACCAAGATTTATTACTTAATTAATTTCTTACGAACACAATTACAAGGAAAAATCTTTTCCACAATGGCAACGAAGATTTCTATGAATAATGGTGATAATTTATTCTTGCTACACACCCTTATATATACAGTTTCGAACGACAGGATCACAAATCGAGCGTCCTCGACTTCCAACGATATTCAAGTTTGTTCAAGTTTCGATGCGCACGTAACGCGCACGTGTTCATTCGGTTACACGTGGTTCTGCTGCGGCTCCCTCCTATACGCGTCGCGATATTGCCATAAGTCCCTGAATATTGCGTTCCGATTGGGATACGTGTGCACGCGTGTGAATAAGTAAACGCGTCCCCCAGCAGATTTTCAATGGACGCGTGTCTCCCTCTCGTCCAAACGTCTCTCCCTCTCATCCACGAAATATTGCCTCGATTCGAGATTTATCGAATGGATGCGGCCACTGATAAATAATAATGTTGAAACGTTGAATATTGGATCGGAAGAAACGAATGCTCATTTATTACTTTTAACGACAGATTAAAATTTTCCTCATTCGAATGGAAAGTCGATTACAAACTAGTGATTTTTCTTCGTCTATTATTACAAATATCTTAAACGGTATATTCCGTCCATTTCAATTTTGCCCATATCGAAATGTTCGATTTCGAAATTTATCGAGCTGAAAATACAAACGTACAATTTTCGATGGATAAAGTAAAACATTGAATGTCGGATCGAAAGAAATTAATTACTTTCTGCAGAGCAACGAAATTACTCTTCTCAACTTTCCGAATAAATTTCTCCCCCGGCTCCTAGAAAATAGAAAGTTAAACATCCCTCAATTATAAACTCGTGATTTTTCTTCGGCTTAAATAAACCGCAAAAAAAAAAAAAAATCCAAACCAAAACTTTTTCCCACTCGCCTCAAACTCTAAGAATATTTAGGAAAACGGGGCGAACTTTCAAAGGCAATCGAAAATTTTTCACAAGCTTCCCCTCGAGTCTTGAAATTCGAACGACGAAACCAACAGAGTCGTCCCAATCCCGCGATCGCTACCACGTGAACGAGTTTTACGATACTGGATGCTATCTTTCTTTTTTTCTTCTTTTCTTTTCCTTTCTTTCCTTCCTTCTTTCCTTCTTTCTTTTCCACCCCGTTCGATCGATCTTCGACAAGAAACGCAGAGTGAGAAGCATTCGATTCCGATATCTATCGAACTATCGTCTTTTTCTCCTCCTTTTATTCTCCATGCATACGATCCTCTTTTTTTTTATATTTGTTCGGGCCAACCTCGTTTCGCGAGCACGAGAAAGAATTTATTGGTTCTCCAGAGGAAGAGAGGGATTAAAGATTGATATTTATTATATATATATGTAAAAAGTTATTTTTCTAGAGAAATACGAGGATTACGCTGCACGTATACGTATCGTGTTTCTATCTTTTTCTTCTTCTCTTTCTTTTTTCCTCGTTCAATTGCACGTTCGCTATCACGGATGCATTAAAATATTCAATTTTATTCAGACAGACGCTGCGATTCGTTTTTAATATTCGATCTATTGATTTCTCTCTTTCTTGACGAAGATTATTTCGTAATCGATCGGCATTTTGAATATTTTACACAGCGAAAACGAAGCTCGATCGGAATGATTGAAAATCTTTCTTCACTTTTAATTTTTCATTTCGCAATTTCGAACTATCGATCGACATTTTGTAGATCGGTTACGCGACGAAATTTATTAGAATATACAATATGTACTTTTCGAACAACTTTTTGAAAGATTCATCCAAATCTCTCGCCGTGCATCACCTTCTTCCTCGCCTCTCAGTTCTCAGAATCATCAATCTAAATCTAATATCTCAAACTAAACAGACCCTCGCTCGTTCGATCATAATCCATTCGTACACGCGTCTACGATTTATTTTCACCGTGATTAAACCTGTGAAAAAGGCTGCCGATTTTTAAAAACGAAAAACGTTATATCTTTCCTCCCTGGAAAATTGCTACACTCGAGAAACTTAAAGAAACGATTCATTAACTGTTGAATTCGGGCAAAAAATTCCAACAACAATATCAATCTTGATCGTCGATCCCGATGTCGAGGGGGATTTCGAGAAATTCTCGATTCCAGAGCCAATCTCGGATAATCAATTACCGAATTACAAAGCGATTGGACGCTCGAAAGGAAGGAGGGAAGGAAACAGGGAAATGCCGCCATGTATTTCCTTACACACGTACGGATATCCGTTTCTTGATCGATACACGGATACACTTGAGAGTGTACGCATCGAAAGGTGGAAAGTTAAAGGATATTTTTCTTCTTTTTTTGAAACGGAAAGTAGAATAATTCTTTATAAATCGAAGATACTCGAATTGAATATTCGTATGAATTTTTTTACATTCGAATTTTTACGCGTGAAAATTTAATTCCCCCTTAAATAGTCAAATAGAAATCGCAATCTAGAAATCTTAACGTGTCCCCTCTTAAAACGTTATTTATGATCGACTATGAGTTGTAAAACTTCGTAATCGTTCTAATTTAGGAGTTTATTCCGCTCGTTTAGCGGTGGACTAAATTTCCAGATTTCGAAATCATCCTAATTTTCGATATTATTGTGGGTGATCGATCGATCGGATGATCGATAATTTCGACTTTTTAAACGAGTTCAAATTCCTTGGCACAAAGAGTTTCCTCCTCCGTCGTTTTCTTCGCGCTCGATGCAAGGAAAACAGATTTTTCGAGGCGGAGGAAAGAAATCGATACGAAGAAGAGATGGCGGGATTTTCGCCGTTTTTAATCGAGATGAAACGAATTTAAAAGATTCCATAGATTCATCTTTGGGGAATTGGCAGAAATAGGGAAATTTCTACGATCACGTTCGTGTTTTATTAACAGAATTGAGATAATGGATAGAGGTGGTTTGGGGTTATATTTCTTACCATTTTTGCCCATGAAAAGATTTTTCGAATCTTTTGGCGCGGATAATACAATTCTCGTAAAAATTATTTTGAAATATGTTAATTTACAAAAGATTAATCAAATCAAACGTTTTTATTTCTCTTCGTTTAATTTATGTATATAAAATATTTCTGTTCATCTTCAATTTTTTGGATATTATCAACGGAATGCATATATTTGGGATCAATCTAGCTGTTTCAAGTGCTATTTACGAAACAATTAATGTAGATTGCTCTCGTGTTATCGTCATATACAAAGATATATTGTGTATAACTTCTTCCACACTTTTATATAATTAAATCCTTTCTTTTTATTACTCGTGTTGAAGTTAATCCTGGCCTGAAAAAATTAGGATCATTCATATTCATTTTTCAATATTTTTGACAAAATTTAAAATCCCGAACGAAATTAATTGCAATACATATGATAATAATTTATATATCACGAAACATGATATCTTATTATTCCTATCGATCAGCCAACTCTGCCCGTTCACAAATTATTAATATATACTAGCAATTAATCAAAATAGTAATTGGTAAAATTTATTATCGAATACTGTATTATTAAAAACTCGAAAAATATCGAGTGTTTCTTCTTTCTACTTTCTTTTTCTATTTTCTTTTACTTTCTAAACTAAAAATTGAATTAATTTAATTTTAATAAAAAAAAAATTCTCACGATAAAATTAAGGATCAATACAACTCGAAGCCATCCGATACAATTATCCATTCCCGATATTGTTTAATAATTTCGAAATTCTTCCTCGCATATAAACAAAATAAGGATTCGTTCGAAATCGTGAACGAAAACGATATTTCGTTTCCTCGCTCGGTGCCTCAGCCATTCGAGAGACACAGAGGAGGAGAATCGATTCGCTTTATTTCTCCTCTCGAATCTATCGAGAGAAAGATTTCGATACTCTACGGAGACGGACAGAAACCGAGAATAGATAGAAACTGTGGACAGAGGAAAGGAGGAAATCGTTCGAGACGCGTATCCTCGAACGAATATGATAAACGTCCTCGAAAATACGATTAAATTTCGTTTGCGAGTTCGAGTTTTTTTCAATAGCATCACGTTCGACCAAGTTTACGTATAATTCTATTGATATACATATAAAAATAATTTTCGACAAGAGTTTGATATTTATCTCTTTTCGTGGAAGAAAGAAATAAAAATAAAATTTTGAGAAGAAATACGGGCGACTTAGAAATTTTTTCGTAATGTAAATTTATATTTTGGATATTTTTTAATTCGTTCCAAACGATACATTTTTCTATAAATTTTAATTTTCCATGTTGGAAAAATTTAATGGATGGAAACGAGCGATCGCAACACTGAGTATACTTCTTACGTTAACTCTCTTTTCAGGAACAACACATTTCATTTTATAAGATGAACAGTTAATCTGCTCTATAAACCGTCCAAGTATCGAGCCGACGGTAGGGCAAATATTCTGTTTGCTATTTGTATAGCAGAGTAATAATATTGGCAGTATTTGCCGGCAACGTTTGCGAATCTTTGATAAGCGCTTATTGTGAACAAGGATAATATTTGTTTTAATGGGTACGAGTTTCGAGTGTAATAACGTGGCGAGCTTACAAAATTATCTAACAAGGGAAATCTTATACTCGCTTTAATTACCAATGGCATGCAACCACCTGCGATGTGCATTTACGATCTTGCATTCGGATTGGAAAATTTTGCTTTCACGCTTATTGCCAAATGTGTACAAACGTGTACACCACAGAAACAAGCCAAAGGAAGATGGACCTAATTTAACCTAATGCTATCTACCCGTTCCATTCAAGACACAGCCTCAAGTTACAAGTTATGAGTCAAAATTCAACAAATCTCTTTTGAAATTTGTTGAATATAGCGACAGGTCTGCAGATTCTTAGCAATATAATCTAACCTAACTATCCATATAGTCTCAAGTTTGTCACAAGTCAAAAATCTACAAATCTCTTTTGAAATTTGTTGAATTTAGGGACAGGTTAACAGCAATATAACATAACATACACTACAAGTCAAAGGAAGATCTTAACCTAACCTAACACTATCTATCTGTGACAAACTCTCAAGTTTGTTACAAGTGTACAAATTCCTATAATTCTACAAATCCCTTTTGAAATTTGTCGAATCCAGCGACAGGTCTGCAGATTCTTAGCAATACATCACAAGTTAAAGGAAGATCTGGATCTAATCTAACCTAACTAGTCTCAAGTTTGTCACAAATCAAAAATCTACAAATCCCTTTTGAAATTTGTTGAATCTAGCGACAGGTCTACAGATTCTTAGCAATATCAGAAGTTAAAGGAAGATTTGGATCTAACCTAACTATTTATATAGCCTCAAATTTGTCACATGTTAAAAATCTACAAATCCGTTTTGAAATTTGTTGAATCTAGCGACAGGCAATATAACATATACAAATCAAAGGAAAATGGAGACCTAACCAAAAATCTATAAATTCCTTTTGAAATTTGTTGAATCTAGCGACAGACAATATAACATACATCACAAGTTAAAAGAAGATCTTAACCTAACCTAACACTATTTATCCATAACTTCTCAAGTTTGTCACAAGTGAAAATTCTATAAATTCCTTTTGAAATTTGTTGAATCTAGGGACAGGTTCACAGATTCATAGCAATATAACATACATCACAAGTTAAAAGAAGATCTGGATCTAATCTAACATTATTTATCCGTAACAAACTCTCAAGTTTGTCACAAGTGAAAACTCTACAAATCCCTTTTGAAATTTGCTGAATCTAGACAGGTCCACAGATTTTTAGCAATATCACAAGTTAAAAGAAGATCTGGATCTAATCTAACTATATAAATAGTCTCAAATTTGTCACAAGTCAAAAATCTACAAATCCGTTTTGAAATTTGTCGAATCTACCGACAGGATTCACGGTGGCAACAACAAATTTTCCTTATCCAAGCTTCCAAACTAGTAGTAAAACGAAGGGTCTCGAAACATCGAACCGTTTCACCCGTAATCCCCCGGCAAACAAAACATTCGTGGCCACGTAACCTAAAATATAACCGGGAGCATATCGGCGCAAATCCTCGTTGGCACGTCACGGATCTAAAAGCCTCGAAACACGATCCAAAAGCGTTCCCTTCGACGGTATTATCCTTCCTTTCCAACCAACCAACCAAAGTCTTCCGTTCCAAGTCTTCCCTTTCGCTTTGCGCCTTTCACAACGGATCTTTCGTTCCTGGTCGAAAACGTTCCTCACCCCTTCCCCCATCGCTCGAATCCTCGATTCGCTCTCGACACGAATTCTCTCGAAGCAGCGAATAGCGCGAAAAAAGGGTTGAGAGGGGTGGACGAAGAGGCAATGCAGAGGTGGCAATGCGGCAAGCGAACGAGCGAGGGAGCGGTGGCTAGCTCTCCCGACCGAATCCGTACACAAACATTTAATCCGAATCGATAGGCGGTTTTCGATTGAATTTCAAATCTTTTGCGATCGATATCTCGCCGACAGCCGAGTGTTGTTGCTGTTGTCACTCGTGCAAATTAAATATCGCAGACGATCGGTGTTGTCTACGATTGTGGAAAGGAGAGACAGGGGGAGGGAGACAGATTTGTCAAATTACAGAAAAGTTGGATCGAGATTATTTTGAATAGTTTATAGAGGGTTTGTTAGCCGAGTGTTTGAGCGTTTTATTAGCTGCGAAGTTAAAGGAAAATGAGAATAAGGTATTAATTAGTCAATCTTACGAGGTTAAGGTTAATTCAGTAGACGAAGTTATTTTGCGAGAGTTGTTGCACGTAAATTCGAATGAAAAATAAAAAATTCGATACATTTCGATATCGATCAATTTCGCTTATTGTATCCCCAACGAATCATCCGTGCGAATTTTGAATAATTAACGAAGCAACCGTGCCCTCTCCCCCCTCGACAACAATTGCTCATCGGGGACTAATCAGCTGATTGATTGGTCAAACAAGAGTACAGGTATAAATCTCGAGATAAATTTCCCGTTATTATATTACATTCGATCGAATCATTGCCAACTTTGACTGGTTCCATCATCAGAGAAGAAAGAAAACGAATTATTCGTTTGGATCGAATTAAATCTCTCGGCAAGGAAATTTGAATAATGAAAACACGTTGAAATGGAAGATAATTACATACAATTATCGAAGAGGGAAGAAAACTAAGTTGTAAATCTTCTTTTCTTCCCTTCGTGTTAATATGAAACGTTAATGATCGTATTGGTCGAGGGAGTAAATATAATTACGCATCCATGGCAAATGTTTAGTTAAGTCTAGTAACCGTTCGGCCGTGGAATACGTACAAATTTAATCAAGGATCAAAGTTTGCTTAGGTTTAAGCACGATTCCAGAGGATCGTCCGTAGACTAGAGCTTTGCGGGGAAAATAGCCTCTTAAGGATCTAAACTGTAACTCGTGTATAAAGTATGAATTGCATAACTAACCGCTTACGTAAACAGTTTTCCCATTCATACGAGCAGAAGTGACACGATTCGAGGGAGGCGAGCTCTGGAAAATGAAGCAGAGATTGGTTCCGCTTTCATAGACGTGGCGCTTCGTATTCTCGACGTAATATCGTACGATACATGGATTTTACGTCAAGTATATTAATAGATCATTGAGCAGGAAATTCTAGGTATTAATGAAACTTGAAACGCGAGGATGTTTGTTCCATCGCGGAACACATGGAAGAACATGTGAGCTGTACGAGTCATCGTACATGTTATTAATAAGATCTTATAATAAAGAGATATTTATCTACAAACGAATATATCCATCGAGTAATTAAAAATCCATTAAATCCTATTAAAAAATTAAGAAAACTTTGAACCGCTACAACTCCGAAGATATTGACTTCCGGTCAACGAGTAAAGAATCATTAGAAGCGTTGAACCTTGCACTTTGAAACGCTTTTCGAATTATCTCTATACGTCTTTGAATTCTTGAGATATGATCGCGTGAAGAAAAGAGTAATTTTCAATCGCGTATCTTAAACTCGAATCTTATTAAAATTAAGAAAACTTTGAACCGCTACAACTCCGAAGATATTGACTTCCGGTCAACGAGTAAAGAATCATTAGAAGCGTTGAACCTTGCACTTTGAAACGCTTTTCGAATTATCTCTATACGTCTTTGAATTCTTGAGATATGATCGCGTGAAGAAAAGAGTAATTTTCAATCGCGTATCTTAAACTCGACCGAATCCTATTAAAATTAAGAAAACTTTGAACCGCTACAACTCCGAAGATATTGACTTCCGGTCAACGAGTAAAGAATCATTAGAAGCGTAAAACTTTGTACTTTGAAACGCTTTTCGAATTATCTTTATACGCTTTTCGGTTTTCGAGATATCATCGTATAAAGAAGAGAGTAATTTTCATTCTCCTTATTCGCTCGTCTCACTGACCTATCTAAAACTGGAGACAAGCGATTCCTGAAAATACGTAGTACGCGTAGGAAAGAATGTAGGTCAGTGGGTCGGCGAGCCCATTCATAACATCTGCACCGCCTTTAATGGACACTTTAAAAAGTTTCGGCAATCGATCGAGATGAATCGGGATGAATCGAAAAGTGACTTCAATGGCATCGTTTCTCCTATTCTTCTCTCAAGTCCAAATTCTCATAGCAAAATCTTTAATTTTTTCTCCTATTGATTTTTCTTTTTGCGAAAAAAATCCCTTAGAACAAGACTTCATATCCACACTTTTCACGTATAACGAGGAAAAAAAAAATATCTAACGAATAGGAATTCATTTCAAATCGATCGTCGAAACAGAGACGACTCTCGAAGAAAAAGAGATAAACGTAGAGGAACGGAGAAAGAAGGGAGACAAATATACAAAGGATAAGTGGAAACAATGAGCGAAACTGCTGGCCTCGTAGATAGATCTACAAACGGCGCGGCATGGATGATCATTCAGCCTGTTCGAGACAATTCGACAGTTAAATAGAGGGAAAGCGAGGATGACTTACACGGGGAGAATGAATAAGACATGGTTGACATGGGTTGCGCGTACGCGGCCATAAAAGGAACGGACGGGGACAATAATACTTTTCTATCACGATTCTGCCTTACCGGTTGGCCGGATCAAAGCATCCACTTGCCACGTGAATCGGACATTGTGAGATTTTTCTCTTCGAGCGGAGGAAGCGATCTCTAGAGATGAACATCCTGTTCGACGTTTCCTCCGTTTCTTTGCAAAAGGAATTGGAATTCGTTATGGTCATCGAGAAGGAAGATAGGGAACGTGGATGTGCTTTTGTACTCGTCGAGCTTCGCAATTGTAATCGTTTGTAATCGCCAAAAAAAAAAAAAAAGAGAGAAAAAAAATGCGTGTGCTAACGATCGATTCGTTTGTTGGAGATTTATATGTGATACAATGGCGATTTTGAAAAATTGTTTTAATACGATTACGATTCGAGGTATAATAGTTAATTTCGAAATGTAATTATATTAACATAGGATCAATTTCCATAAATTGTATAACGATGTAATAACGATTCTGAATATATCGATATATAATACTTGCTAGTTATGTCAATATTCAATTAATTCGTTCCTGATTAATAACCCCTACCTACCTCTTTCTCTGAATAATTCGGCATAATTGATTCAAATAATTCGTCGTGCTTGATTTCAATTATCAGTAACGAATACGCCACTTCGTTAATTTTAATTCAATCACGACACGCACTCTCGATCTACAAATGTTGGTCCATAATTATTTACTCTGATGCTTTCAGCTTCTCCGTGATTCACCGAGTAATTTTTGGATAATAAGCGAACGATTTCGAGGAGGCTCCGTCAAATCGATCGGCAAATTGGCCGGAAGCTAAGAAGATATCCAAGTTGAACAACTTTTAATCGCTATCCGGTCCAAAGTTATTAACCGTGTAAACGGACAAAGGTCTGAGCAGAGGAACTCGACCAACTTCGTTTCTCGATATTGACAAAGGATTTGCCGGCTGTCAAGGTGTCCAGACGAATTAACCATCTATCTTTTAACCAAACAATTGGAGGGATCTGGTTTATTGACTTTCGTTACGTTTATTCCACGTTCCTTCCGATTTTTCGATATTTTGAATATCGAGACAACGAAAGGATAATCTGAGGAATATTTAGAATCTCTCGTTAATTTATTAAAGATCGATCTATTGCTATCATTTCGTTATACGAGAAAGAATTAATAGCAACATTATCGAAGATCAAATTTTACGATATACCGCGTAGAAAATTCAAAATTCAATGTTATTCACAATCAAATTACATTTAAATATCATCTCTATTTATTACATCAACGATCATTTATCAATTTAAAAAAACATTTTCAATCCACCGACACGTTTTGTGCATCGTTCCGTTCCTTAAAGAAAGAATTATAGGATTAATACGTAGCAAACTCAAAATGTTATTCACAATCAAGTTTCGTGTTTTATTATTTACTATAAACTCTCGTTTAATTTAATTTAAAAAACATCTCCAATGCAATCTACCGACGTGCATCGTTCTGTTCCTCGAGGAAGAGTTACAGGATCAATACCACAAAAGATTACATCGACTTTTATAAAACCACGACACGAAGAGGAATCAAAGTCCAATTGCTATTCACGATCAACTTTCAATTTTGGGAGAGTTTCCTGCCCGCGAGAGTCGGTGAAAATGATCTTGGCCCATTAAAATTTCATTCATCTTGCTGTCGTATCGGTGCTTAATTTCTTTTGAAGGGGCCCGGAATTCGCTCCGGCAGATTGCGATCTCGTATCCTGTCGGTGACAGGTGGCGGCAACGCTGCTTTTCATAAACTTTGTCACCGACATTATTGACACCAGATTCGACGACAGAGGACGTTATCTTAACGATATCTCGGACCGATAAATATTTCCCTCGTTCCACGTCGATTTTCATCATCAAAATTCCCGTCTTGCTCGAAACTTTGCTCGACTTTCTTTCCCTTTCTTTCTTATATTTTTCGCGTTGGAAAAAAACACGAGAGAAGAATTTCTCGTTGATCGGAGGATTCGTTTTCGCCGAGACGATTGATAAATGCAAAGAATTAATTCGATGGTATCGTTGTATAAATAAGATTAAAAACGGAATATGTGGTTAATATAAGGGAGGATATAATAATAATAATAATAATATGGTACAACGATAATTAATTATGAATTCGTGGAATTAATAATTAATCGCGAAGCTTGCGAATAGTTAATGTTATTACGTATGATAATGATAAATTTCTCTTCTTTGCTAAATTTGTATTTGTACGAGTGAAATTGCGATGCGTATTATTAGATAAAAATTGAAAGGGGATTATATTAATTTAATCTGATACGTTCTTTAAATTACGTTCTTCTAATTACATTGGTAAATGTGCATAATATCAAATTAGAAGCATTGAAATAATGATACGTGGAGAACTCGAAGCATTGTTTTAACAAGTTAAACAATCTAACGAGTTACCTCATTTGTGAATTGTGTAGTGAAAATGCTTGGTTTATAACTATAATGGTCCGAATCCAGTTAAGTTAACCGTATGGAAACTAGCTTTAGCGCGAAATCACGCTTATTAGATCGTAATGTAATATCAAGGATAACTACGTTTTATATCGTTTAATTTGAAACGTTTACTGCATTCTATCTAAGAATATAATAAAATTTCTGCTTCCTTTTTTTCTTCAATTGTGCTCGCGAAATTTTCGAAAGGAAAAAAATCTATCGTACGTCCCAACACACAAATCGCGAATAAAAAAAAATTCAAACACTTAACGATTATAAAACATATTTTCGACAGACTCTCACGTTTTTCGGGACTATCGAAAACCAAATTCCGGATAAAAATTTCGAAACAAACAGGATTCGAACGCGGCAAAACTCTCGAATAAAATCTTTATCTGCACGTTTTTGGGAATTAATTCGAAAATACGAATTCCACGTAATAGAGAGACAAAAGTTCTCTCAAACGGGTTCTAAGAGAACTCTGTAGAAAAATATCTCCATCGGAACCCTTTATCTTCGTCAAAATAATCATCATGGAATAAGAGGAAAAATTTCAAAGTTCGCTTTTTCAAAAAAATATATATCCCACAAAATTAAACGAAAACTCATCTCGTTTTAATTCGCGGCCAAAACAAAACTGAAAGGATCCATCGTGACGATACGCTCCACGTGGCGGGGGTGGAATTTGGAACAGCTATCTCGTGGCGCGGCAAGATTCCTCGATACGTGTTCTGTGTACGTATGCACGCTGTTGTTCACGCTCGAATCTCGAGCAGAGGCGTGTAAATCTTTGTGGGGTGGTGCGAAGGAAGCTGCAGATCTCGTGGAAATGATCGAGGGAAAATAAGAGACGCCGTGCGATTTTTATGAGGCGTTAATTCGACAGGGAACTTTGAGTTTCTTCGTTCTTCGACTCCCTGAATTGTGAGATTTTTGAATTTACCAACTTTGGAACGCAAAGTTTCAGCGCTGATCGTCGTTCTTCGATTCCCTGAATTGTGTTTAAGAGAGTCGCGAGATTTTTGAATTTACAAAGTTTCAGCTGTGGAGTGAAGATCGTTGTTCTTCCACTCCCTCGAACGAACATTTATGAGAATTGTTTGATTTTTCAATTTACCAAGTTCGGGACGTAAAGCTTCAGCGAGTGGAGATCGTTGTTCTTTGATTCCTTGAATCCCGAAATTTTTGAGATTACCAATTTTAGAATAGAATATACATTTTACGATCGTTTCTTTAATTCCTCGAAACGAATCGTTTTTAAGAATCTTGGAAAATCTTCGCGCACGACAAAGAAAAAAGGAGAATAGTGTAAAATATCGTGGAACGACGGACATATTCCTCAACCAGCGACATAAAATTATATAAACTCGTGATTCACTTTTAATATCTCGCGATTTAAGTCTAGATTAGAAAGTTTTTTGTGCCGAACAGATGATGCACCGGTCATACGTCTGAACAGCGGGATACGCGTGATTAAGAGATGATCTGTAAGCATGATTGCCATCGAGCAGCTTTTCTTGTTTCGCTGCGGTTGATCTATAGTTGCGCGGAATGTTGCCAGGAAACCGAGAGTAGAGACCGAGCCAGAAAATGTTTTCCAAGATCTATGCGAGTATGGCGGAACGTTTCTCGTGTCTTTGTCCCGAGATGTATCCCTTCGAATCCGTGAAAATTCTTTTCTTTTTCTCGAGAAACGTTTCTTGAAAACAATTGCTTCACGAACAATTTTCATATTTTTCCGCATTCAATTCGTCTCAGATCTCGGATAATCGTGAACGCACGCATAAATTCTAATTTCTGTTCGTATATACGGGTTAATAAATATTTTTTACTCGAATGAATCGATCTAAACGAATAGGTAATTGATCGCAAACCGATAATGCATATAAACGTAATTGGAAATATAATCTCTTCGTTATCGAGCAGCAAATTAATTTATCGAACAATAGATAATTATCATAATTGATAATAGAATTTCTAATTCGAGTCTGTGCGTGTGATGCCCCAGTTTTTCAATCGATATCCAACAAATTCCGTGTACACACATCGCGTTTACACTTTTAACGATGCGCCTTCGAAATAATCGAGCTGTACGAAATAGGACGGAATTAAAGAAGAAAGAACACGTTGAAAAATCTACGGACATTCAACCGCTACTGTAATCCAAAATACATTCAGAGAAAAAAATTTCCTCGATTTATCATTTCGAAAGATGAGAAGCATCTTCGAAATTTCGATTTTTTTCCGGGAAAAATTACAGCAATATCATTACGCCACTATTCTCGCAACGCATTCAAATAGAGAGATGGAATTCTCTCTCCTTCTTTCTCTCGACCCACTGCCCTCTTTTATTCCTTTTTCTCCTCTCCGGGTTTGGCTCCGAAACACACCGATGGAAATCGCGTTTCTTGCCAGACGATTCGTACCGTCTTACCGGGACCAAATTTATAGCCAACCTCGAATCTATTTGAATCCCCCGTTTGTATTTATTGTTTTGCTCTTCCGCGGTTCCTCGACCCTTCCCTCAGAATTATGACGCCGCGTTATAAAAGAGGATAAGGGAGGGAGAGGTGTTATACGCAGGGGTGCGACGAGTGTGAAATTGGATTGCGAAACGATCGTGGATTATCTTATTGCTTTTTGTTTCTCCTTCCACGAGAAGGACTTGGAGTGACGGCGAGTGAAGAATTCGTAAGCGGAGGAACAATAAAATTGAATCGAAACGATAAATCGAGGAAGTGATATTTCGTTTATACCGATCCAGTGAATTCGATACGCGAAAGTTAATATCGAATGATATTAGCAATAATGAAGAATAAAAATTTGTTTTTCCTTTCTTTCTTTTTTTTTTTCGAAATCGAAACGTGATTTTGATAGTATGAGTTTCGGTAAATTGGAAGTTACGAGTATATGAAATATGAAAGGGATAAATAAATAAATAAATAAATAATAATAATGTAAAAAAATAGAAATGTTTCGACAAAAAGGAAGAAGTTTAAAAAAGTGTCGAAACAACGCGACACGTTCAAAATCGAGTTTGAAATATCGTAAAAATTATCGTTTGCTTTCTCGTCGTTCGTTCGTTCGTTCGTTCCAACGTTTTATCTCGATTTACACGATTTTTGCAAGCCGAGTTTACCTCGCCACACGAGTAGTTAATTACTCGAACGAACTTTTGTTTTCCAATGCGATGATTCGCGAAAGATGAGGGAAATAATAAAAAAAAGAAAAAAAAGAAAGAAAAAGAAAAAAAAGAAAGAAAAATCGGGTGGAATTTTTTTTCGTTGTCTCAGCGACTCGGTGATTTACTATGCGGCCAAGGTAGCGAATTTTTTTCCATCCCCGATGCAGAAAATGTAACGCGTGCTGTCTCCCGTGATTTATCGAAACATTTCCCTGGATTCGAGTGCCGTTCTAATGCGAATAGAGCGAAATTCCTATATTTTTTTATTTTTATCTTTATCTTTATCTTTATCTTTATTATCGAAACAGGACGAATTTCTCGAATTTCGCACGAGCCATTTGATTATTTTAAATGGATCGCCGCCACGACACCTGACTTTGGGTTACAACGCGAAATGAAATCTGCGTTGCAAACGTTTGCGAATCTCGTTCAATTTTGGGCGATATATTAATTGGAATTGTTTAATCGGCCAACAATTTCAAACATCAATTTTGAATTAAACAAGATTTAACGAGCATTGTAATTAATTATTGACAATTGATAATGACTATTTATCGAAATATATCGTTGGATAATTTGTACTTTTTTTTTTCCAATAAAAAATACATTTTATACAAACATTTCTTGCCGATACAAATTCACAACGAGACGAGTTATTGTTTGGAAAGTATTATTTATTTGGAAAATAAACAACGTTTTTTTTTTATCTAGATATATTTCGTATACAAAACTCGAGAATATCTCGCGAATATTGTAAATATATACACGAGATTTTTGAGATTATGAGATTAGGGAAAAGAAATTTATTCTTGTAACAACACAACGTTACGCGATATCTGTTTCAGAATTTAAAAGACCATCTCTTTTACAACGAGAAACTGTTTTCCTGAGAGAGAAACAGAGAAACAGAGATTTGAAGGTAAATTGAAGGCAAATTCAGACGAGTACAGATGTAAGAGGGATAACTCTATATATTTTTCAAAAATATATAAATGTTAAAGATACGAGAACGAGTGATACGTGTGAATAAAATTCGAAAAAAAATTTCTTTTTCATTATTTTTCCGAAATATTCATTTGAAAAGTTGTAAATGTTTCGAGTTTCAAGAGATCTTTTCATGGCTACATTGTAGCGTAGCCACAATGATTCTACACTACCTAGGGGACGCAAAAAAAGTGCAAAAAAGAGTTTTTGATTGTTTCCACCCTCTATATAGGAAAACCATCTATTGACAGGTTTTTCCCAACGAATAACGTTAAAAACAATATTCCACAAAAATAACAGAAACTTTCATTCAATTTTCATCCTGTTTTCTTTAATATTTTATCAAATATTTTATCACGTTTGAACAGCACGATTAATACACCAAACGTTACAAACGTTGGATGAATAAAATTTCACAGACTTACAAAAAAAAGAAAAAAAGGAAATTTCAAATTCCGAACCAAAAATTTATATTTTAGTTAATAATACTATAACTCATTCTTAGACTCAATATTTTCGCTTCTAATTAATGCATCGATTTTTAACAACGATTCGAAAAAAAAAGATACGTACAATAATACAATTTTATAAAAAAATTAAATTATGACAGCAAAAATGTTTAAGACGATCAAACTTGATATACCATTGCAAAATGTTGCAAACGTGATATGCAACGATGTTATGCACCGAGGATGTTGATGCACAGATCTCTTAATCCTGAGAAACTGACCCATAAATCTTTGGGTATGCTTGTCGGTGTTTAACATCCATTCGGGTTTACGATACGTTAATTGCCATTCACTGTTCCCTGAATGAAGTTGGCAGTAGCCATCTCTCTCTATAACTATTTGTTGCTTTAATCAGCGCAATAAAAAAAAAAGATGAGAAAGTTTTTCGAACAAACAATCAATTAAACAACGGATGAAATATTTTTCGGATCAATTAAATTTATATTTCGAGCAAATAAAATTAATTCCCTTTTAATAATATAAATTTTAATTTACGAGAGGGAAGAATGAGAATATTTTGAAAATTTACCGAATGTAACGAAAGGGAATTATTCAGGAGTAATTAATCACGCGAAAGGGGGGGAGTTTTCGATATAAACTTTGTTAAAAAAAAAAAAAAAAAAAAAGAAAAAAAAATAACAAGAAATTCCATCTGCATCAGCCTGCAGTCGAGTAATTGATTGCCGTTTAATTAACAACTTTGTTAACAAACATTTTGCGCAGCAACAATTTAACGAATGATAAAACGTAACCGCGTTAATAAAAAAAAAAAGGAAACAAAATTACAACCGTTTTAACGCAACAATAATTCGCCGATATAAATCTGGAATACGATGAATCGAAAAAGACCTTCGAGAAAGACCTAGGAATTTTTAAAACAACGCTCCGCCAAAACCAAAATCAAGCGACAAACTCTATCTATCTCTAGAAAACAGAAAAAAAAAAAAAGAAAGAAAAAAAGAAAAAGGAAAAATCTTCGAGCGCCCTTAACGAAGTTTCTTCCAACCAAGCCGAGCTCCCGGCCAAATTTCCACGACCCCCGAAAACGACGCCATTCTCCCTCCCGCAAAAAAAGGGGAAAAAAAGAAAAACCAGGTCAGAAGCAACTGGTCCAGAATCCAACCCTGTCCACCTTCCCGAACAAAATATCCAAACACGAGGAAAAAGATTGCTCCTTGCTCTCTCTCTTCACCCTTAACGAACCGTGCGAACGAAAAATTTCAATGCAACCCCCTCCACGATCAAGCGCAAAAGAAAAGCGAGAGAGAGAGAGAGAGAGAGAGAGAGAAAGAAAGAAGGAAAAAAAGGGGGAAAAATCCTTTTCCGGCGTGTGCACGGGAGACGAGCATTTGGAGGCTAGGGCAGGAATTGAAAGAGGGGAAAGGAAAAAGGGTGGAAATCCTTGCTATCTCGTCGATCGACCCACTGCCCCGCTTTTCTCTCTCTCTTCTTTTTCCAAACCCTTTCTCCCCGTTGGCAGAGCCACAACTCTCTGGACAGAGACTCGTGCAGAGCGCGGCTGGAAGAAGCAAATTTCAACGATCGCCGGAGGAGAATTCCCGATCCCTCCTCCTCTCCCCACGCTTTCGATTCAGCGGCGACGACGGTTTTCGGCTCGCCGCCTTTTGTCCATCGCCTTTCGAAAGATATCGCCCCGTCATTCGGTTTATTCTGAAACTCTGTGTGTTAAGCTTCGGTTAATCGCTAGCCGGGAAATCGTGTCGGGCTAGATCCGTGTTTCTTTCTTTCTTCCCCCCCTCGCTCTCAGCTCCGAGGAATTTTTAGGAAGACCGAGTTGATTGTCGCCGCAGACTTTGATCGATACCGTTGATGAACGGATTCCAGTTTCTTACTTCCGTTGATTACTCGAGTTCTGGATTGGAGTAGAAAAAAGTCCACTGTACTTTAAATCCAATGTGTGTGTGCGTATATATACATATATATATGATTGATATCGTATTTTTCAAATTTTTTTATTTTATATCTCGACACATCGAGAATATATTTTTGATGAATATTTCTGCGTTCGCTTTTTTTCCCCGCGTAAAATACATTTTAATTTAATTGTTAACTCAATTCTACAAATATGTAATAATTCGAATTTATTAGGGCGGAGATTGGAAATCAATTCTACTCTTAATTCGACGAATAATTCAGGTTACTACTAATCGATTGCACAAATTCTTCAATTTTCGATACAATTTCACCGATTCCTTTTTACAGATCAATGAAACTATAGAACGAAAAAATCGAGCCTTTTTATTTCGTCCCCTTGAAAAAAAAAATTTGAAAATCCAGTGACGGAATTAAAAAAGAAATTGTACTTGGAATATCTCGTGTGAAGCAATCGTATACATATATATATATATTTCACAGCGTTACATAAAGGATATAACATCGGCTTGGAGGTATCTCGTCCAAGGTAGGATATACTTCCGTTCGCAACGAAAGGAAGGAAACAACATCCGCTAACGATGCGAGTCGATAATTATCGGCCGCGAGGAGCGCAATAAGTCGACGGCGCGGAATTGATAATTGAACAGCGCCATGATGGATAACGTACAATTTGCGTGGAGGTCTGAGGGCGTAAATTGCGTGGAAAACACGAGGCGAGTAATAATAAATTCTGCAAAGCTCCTTCGCCATGATGAAAAATGGTATCACAACCACGAGAGTCAGAGTCGTCTTGATGATCTCTCGATGGATTTCTCTTCGGTTCATTGAAGATTCGGAAGATTTTGCTCGATGTGTTTTGCTTATATATATATATTTTTTTAGTGCAGTTCGATTTCTGCGGCGATAAAAGGGCTGCCATCGAATATTCATTTTCATTATCTTCTTCTTCTTCTTCTTCTTCTTCTTTAATCGATCGTGACATTTTATAGAAAGTTTGATTATTGGAAAAATGAAGGAAGGAGTATTAATTTTCTTCCTTTTTTAGTACTCCTTAATGCGATGACTAGGATGAAGCCATGAAAAGTCTAATCATTGGGGCAATAATGGTGACATTTATTATTATCGCTCTCGTCGTGAATAGACTATTTTTACTACGAGTATTCTTTTTTTTTTTACTACCTCTCGAAGTAGAAGGTAGATTATGATTAAGGATTATTAGAACTTAAAAATGAAAAATGAGAGACTACGTTATATTCCGCAGCACATATATTCTATAGTTATATTCTGTCTATCCTTTGATGAATTAGACTTTACTCCGACCAAACTCTGGCCGGTAGATAGTTAAAGCTTAATAATATTTATCAATAACGAAGTTTCTTCGCGCGAGATATCGATTTGGAGAAATCTCTTAAGGAAGCGTTAAAGTATCTACAGAATGGTCTTGCGAAGTATCTCGAGAATCGTAAAGAATAAACGTGCGTGGGATGAAAGAGAGAGAGAGAGAGAGAGAGAGAGAAAACTTTAAGACACGTGAGGGAATGAAAGTTCAGAGGCTCGCGACTATATTTCGCTTGGAATAAGAATGGGTTCTTACTTAAAACAGTATCGTTTTTTAAAATGTTGATCCTCAACCATTTGAATTTCTCCCCTGACATCCCCCAAGAATATAAAATATCTTTCGCGAGAAACTTTTATCGTACTCTGAAGGGAAGATGAGGGAGAAGAAAAAATCAATAACGAAAATCAATATTTAAGTATATTAAGTTTGTAAGGGAAAGTGTAAGGGAGATATAAAGAAAAAATATAAAATTATATATGATAATTAATATTCACAATTGATCGATAATTCCTCACAATCGATCGATGATCGAAAACCAACAAAATCGATGGAAGAAGCGTTAAAGAAGAAAAAAAAAACTACCATTTTAAGGATTATAGAAACAATGCGCACAAGATCAAAGAGGAATAATAATAATAATAATAAAAAAAAATCGATCCAATTTTTCTCGAGCTTCTCGAGACTCTTTCGTTTGAAAAAAAAAAAGGAAAAAATAAAAAAAAAAAGATAGGTGGCTCGTTGATCCCGTTTCGAAGCGTAACCAAGCTTGCAACGGCTCTATTGGCAGTCGTATCGTATCGAGATGGTTTCACTCGGCTTGTTTCGAGCGTCGGTTTGGCGTTAAAGAGCGGAATCGAGGCGGCCGCGTGCCAAAGCGTTATTTTTTATTGCACGTGGATCGGGTCAAGTGGTTACGATATCGTGAATCATCGCGAATAGAGGAGTGACGAGTGGGGAAAACAACGTTACGACGCCTGCAATATCATTTTAAAGCGCGCAGCTCGAATCGAGGTGTAGTCGTAAGAACGAAACTGGCTTCAAGAATTATCGACAATCTACGAAATTTTTTAAAGGACCGCTCGTATTCTTTTACGGGCGGAAAAATGATCGAGCTCCTTCCTTATTTTTCTGAAGGAGGATTTAATCTAATGGCAATTTTGCTCCAACTCGATTGAAATTATTATTTTTTTTTTTTCTAGAGAATTTACTGGTTTTGAAAATTAATGATTTTGCTCGAAACGAATCGAAAGTATTTTTTCCTTTAATCTTTGGGAGTAATTTCTCTTCGAGTGAGAATGGTCGAAATTTATCGTTGAGAATAATAATTTTGCTCGAATTGAAAGTACTTCTTTCCGAAAGATTTAATTTTTACAACAAGTAGCAATTTTCTTGAAGGAACGATGATAGAGATATTCGAATTGACGAGAATATATATTTTTTTCTGGAGAATTTATTCTTTGCGAGGTAAGCAATTATTTTCGCTCGAAGCGAACACGATAAAATTATTTTTTCTCGAGGATTCTGTCTTTGTGACTGAGTTACAGTTTCCTTGAACCGAGAATGCTTAAGATCGAGGTTTATTGGTGAGAGTATTGCGGTAAGCTGGTTAGTTATGCAGCGACTATTGCTACTTGTAAGTTCTCCAGGTATTGTGAAACAACAATGTCAAATTACGAATACTTTGTACGTATTGAAAATAAAAATGTAAGCAAATTTGTAAATTTTTTTATAACGGAGGAATTTCATGAGCAGAATTCGATTGAAAAATTACTTTGAGCAATAATTTTATTTAAAATGCTCGAGTAACGTTTATTCATCAGCCGCTATAATTGACCGTTCTTCCTATATTTGGATCGTTTCAATTAATCCAAGTTTTGAATAATAAACTATTCGGCCAACTTATCCAAGTTTATTCTTAACTTCAACGGCTAAAATTTTGTCCATTGAAGTCTCCTCGTTATTTATTAAATCTTGAAAAGTTAAAGGCAAAATTGACCAATAATATGATAATAGATTCATAGAAATTCGTATAAGAGAATTTATTTTTAATATCCAAGACGACTTCCGCACACGAGCAAATTTCAATCTTTCAACTTGGACTAATTCATCAGTGCACATGTATACCCAATTATATATCTCGGGAAAAAATATTCGATAAATTTATTTACGTAACAAATAAGTATTCTTTCACCAGAGATGATACTGAAAAAAAGAAAGTTATCCAAATTATCCATTTCCTCGGCAATTTCTCCCAAGAATTCGCGCGAAACGAAATTTGCATCGAGCGAAAATTCTCCATCTTCGATCGAATGTTGCGCGTTGAAGAGTAAGAGAAAGTGGCAAATAGAAAATGCTTTCTCGTTTCATCGAATCAATCCCATAATTTCGCGAGGCAAATTGCGTATCGAGCAGAAAATTCGCCAATGGATATCCTTTCTCTCCATCGTTGCGGCGATAAATCGAGGAGAATCACGGTCGAAACACGGCTAGCGAACAACGCCAACGACATTTAAGAAACCTATTAAATGCTACGCATATATTTTCCACGATTTGGCAACGAATCTTCTTACGATAATCGCAAGCCGAGGGAGCCACGATTCGACAAAGCTCGATTTATTAGGTGCACAAATAACTTCCTTTCTTCCTTTTTCTCTACGATCGTGACTTATTTATTCTTATTTAATTCGAATTATTTCGTGGCGCGTTCTTTCGTTTTTAAGAGTCGCTCTAACAGTTTCCTACGAAACAATTTCAATATCGTTCGCTTATTTTTTCGTTCCAGCTTAGGAAATCGAAGCTATCGAAATGGTTTGTGCTGGGAGAACACGCTGTATCTTACGTGGAACGTGGAAAAAGTGGTAGCAAAGATTCAAAATTTTAATTTGGAGGACGAGTATCGAGAAAGTTCGACGAAAATCCGATCCAAATGCAAAAAGAATTGACAAGCAGCATCTATTCGATTGATCAATCTTGTAATAAAATCTTGAATTTGGAAAAGAAAAAAAGAGGAAATTATTTGCACACGTAATAGTTCTGACTTGGCGAAATTCGACTAAAGATTTTTTAGAGAGGAATTTATAAACAGAGAATTATTGGTAGTTTGGATACGTTCATTGCCTCTTCCCGTAACATTAATAAATCTAATAAAGCGCGCGCGTCGAGGATAAGCCTTCTCCCCTCCACCGAGTTTAATTATTATTTTATTAATTTTCACTCTCGTGGAAAACACCCTCCAAGATCTCCTCAAAGGCTTTCTTATTGTTATGCTCGTCGATAAAAGAAAGTAAAAAAGAAAAAAAAATAGAATCGATTAATCGACGACGATTAAAAAAAGGAAAGGAGGGGATTAAAAGAAGGTGCGAACGTGAAGAACACTCTCGAGGATATCCTCAAAGGTTTTCTTATTCTTATGCTCGTCGATAAAAGAAAAGAAAAAAAAAAAAAGAAAAAAAATAGAATCGATTAAAAAAAGGGGGAGGGGATTAAAAGAAGGTGAACCAGATTACTCACGTCTCCTTTTTCCGGAACGTACTTGGCCAACCAACCCCATAGGACGCCGAATCCGAGACCTCCAACGATGGCGATAGGTCCCTGCAGGATTTGATACCAGAGTATCGCGTTCGGGAAGAACATAATGCTCTGTATAATTCCGTGGATCGCCACTGATGCTGCGTCATCGATTCCAGACACGGCGATGATCAGAGTTGGGATGCCCTGGGAAAAGGAATTGATCGAGTGAGCGAGTAATTCGAAACGATCATCGAAAGAAAGAAAAATGCAATTTTCTTATTATTTGCATAGAGTTTCGACCGGGCGATACTTCGATATTTCTTTCGCAGTTGTGATAATTCGTCGAAGCAATTGGCAACGCACATTTTAATAAGTAATTACTCGAATTAACTTTATTCGAAATTTTTAACTATAGGTTATTATGTTATTATGTCATATTCTGTGCGCACAGCCAATGTTTTTATTAACTTATTCTTCTCATTCCTTTTATATTTGCGATTTCGATTCGATATAACGGCGTTACAAAGGACCTTCAAACAAAACATCGTTACGATAATCGCGCACGAAGATCACGTTCGAATAAAACCTTTCCCTCCCAATAAAAGATTCTTCAAACCGTTGGAGGAGATTTTTTCAAAGAGATTGTTCAAACAAAAGATAAGCCAAGCGGGGAAAGAAAGGAGGAAAAGAATTATTAACCATCCTCTCGAGGAATCGACGTATCTTTCATCGATCCCTTATTTTCCCAACATTCGCGATTCGGCAACCTCATTATCGGTTGCAATCAGATCCCCTAACTTGAAAAAACCATTAAGGAAGTTGGAGGCGAGGTCAGTGAAAATAATCCGGCTTGATGGATGAAAAGGGGGAGGGGGTGGAAGATGACGGGAAGAGGGATTAAACGAGAGAAGAGGGTGGATTCTTTTGGAAAAGCGATCCGAAGCCACGATGGCTGGTACGGGAGTTCGCCTGCCTTCTCCTCGATCGAAATCGCGGTTCCATCGACAAACGTTTTCGACTGGTCAGCGATTCGCTTTGTTTCGCTTCCTTCCTTTCTTCATTGTCTTTTTCTCTTTCTTTCTTTCTTCTCGCATCGGAGAATCGCTAAAATTCCGCTTACTTATAATTTTGTGTCGCGTTCTCCACTCTGTCGCTTCAGCAGAAGAATTTTGTATAAAGGATCGAGTCGACAATTTGCGAAATTGTTGTTGTTTAATGCAAAATTAATCAATGGAAATTTTGTTAAATTATGGAATTGTGGAGTGGAAAAGGGTGCCGTTTACGATTTACGGATGCGTCTCTTATTTCTTATTTGGAATTATTTCGGAGCGCCGATTCTATAAGATGTGAAAAGTAATAAAATATTCGAAGGACGAGGTTTAAATTTCTTCTGTTTGAGTAATAAATTAAAAATGCTCTAAAAAGAAGCGAATAACGATTAACGAGGTTTCTTATACCCTGTCTCTCCACAATTGTAACAAAAAGCCTGTTCCGAACCTAGAGAGAAAGTTTCTGCGGAAACACGGCTATTTAGAAATACGACGAGCGAATTGAGAGGCAAAGAGTGAAGGAAGGAGGAAAGTTCGACGATTTCCGTATCGAGCTACCACTTTCCCTTGAAAACGTTTCATCTTGATTCGTCGTAGGAAACAACGGTACGTAAAGAGGGCTCCTCTTTGATCTTTGGCGGGGTAATGCGAATTACGCGGCACATTCTTGACAAAGCGTTCAATTTCTTCTCTTCCACCGCAACCCCGTGAAATAAACAAAAAACCTCCCCCTCCCTCCGTCTAGATCTTTCAGCTCATGAATATCACATTCCCAGGAATGGCCTTTGCACTCTTCAAACAGCTTCCACTCCATTTTCTAAACTGAATTATTTAAGCCCACCCACTGCTTCCTCTATCCTCTCTTCCTCTTTTGCCCACCAACCTTCCACTCCGCCCGTTCTCGCTACTATTTTCCGACATTATCATTTTAAATAGGATTGCGTCTTCGAGGATACACACTTGCACTGCAGCTCGGTTGTCCGTCGAGACTAGAAGTGGCCTCAGAGTGCGGTTTTGTCCGTTAACTTTGACCGTTAATTACTTAATCTAATTGTTTCGAAAATCGTTTTGGCAAATTGGGGAAATTGTACGGTAAACGGTGTACAGATTCGAATATCGATGGGTATTTTTTGTTAGATTAATCCTCGATGTATGCGATCATCAAACCTTAATTATTTTTATTAAGAAATTTTCTAAAGTTTAGAAATCGATGATCTTTCGGAAGGAAGATTTTTGAGTTTCTCCAATTATTATTATTATTATTTCAAATGTTATTATTCGAAACGTATAAATTTATCGATCGACTTATTTTTCAAGAAAAGTAGGACACTCTGAAATGCGTTTTCTTCGACAATTACTTTGTTATTTCTCGATCCAACGACTCGTGTAAATCTTGTGCTAATTAATTAATAGCTTAACGAAGGCCGTATGCTCGAAAATTACACGGTTTTCTGCAAATTATTGAGATACATCAAACTAATTACGGGATAATAAAAATTAATCTGCTTGGAAATGCTTTGTGGAAAAAGGAATATCGTTAATTTCAATTCGTCGATAATAATTCTTTCATTTTCTTGTTAAATGGAACCAGTTTCGTTCACTTCCTCGCATTCACCCTGCTAAACAATTAATTAACGCTCGATATACACACCACGTGACGTTATTTTTCTCGCGTAGAAAGAAGAAAAGGATTATTATCGTTGTGAAACTTTAACGCCCCCTTTTTTTAAATATTTTCACTTTTCCACGCGAATTTATTGTACTTACTTTCATTACGTTAATTGCTCCTTGTTCTCGCCCATATATATATATATATATTAAAAGTATTCTCAATATCCGCGCGACAACAATCCAATTTATTTCCTCCACATTTCAATCGTACGCTAAAAGCTATTAAAAATAGCAGAATCACTCTTAAAAATATAAGACGAAAATTGCACAACTTTCCAACTTACTCATCGCGATAAAAATACGATCTTAACATTATACCCCTTATTTCTGATACGTTATCTCTTTATATTCAACGCAAATAAATTCGATTTTATAATATTCTCTCCGATTACAATCATCGACTCGATTATCCCGCACGATGAACCGTTATCGTTCGTCGAAATTTCGTCGAATCGGAGTTGGAACGCGGGGTAAGTAGTCGGTGGATCGTTATGGTCAGACGCCTGCGGTATTCAATTAGCCATTCATTGAAATTCTCTCGCGTCCCGAGATTTGATGAATACGTCGATTTGTCAATAAGAACTGTTACTGACAGCCCATTCCAAGAAGGCAAGGATAAAGGTCCCGCGAATAAAGGCCTCGCCACCCCTGTCTGAATATCGATTACCTCCGCCCCGGTCATCGACGAACCATATTTTCGACAGCCTTTATAATATAAAACGGGTTCGAGTCTCAAAGGTGTGTTTCAGAGATTGTCTTTAGCGATTATCCGACCGTGTTCCCTTTCATGATTTTATATTCGAACGACGAAGGGGTGAACGAACGAACGGGGAAAAAGAACCAAGTTCGATAATAGGGGATAAGTTGTTACACTCTTGGTGAGTTGTTGTTGACGCGTTGAGGATTAACAAAAAAAAGATAAGGTAAAGATACAAAAATTGGATCCATTCAAAATTCGCTGTGAATTGCAAAAAAAAAAAGTTAAGAAAGAGAAACTGGGAATCGTTTCGTGGATTTATTTATAGGATAAATATAAAATATAAGAGTAATATAGGGAATACGGGCGAGAAATTTTTGTTTGCATTTGTATCTCTGCAACGAAGATGCAGAAAGTATAAAGGAATTTACAAATGGTGAGTTCCTTCTGTAAACTGTAATTTTTAACGATCAATATCCGTAGCTAATAGTATAAACTTGGAATGACCGGTTAAATTCACCATCCCGTGATACTCTGATCTAATTACGAAACGTTGTTCAACCTGTAATCCCGTCTAATGCGAGGTAAACAGAAATCCTTTGAATTCGAGACCGAGTTCTGTTGAAAAAAAGATAAAATTGCATTCTCTTCTCCAACTAATTGAAAATAAAATATTCTCCAGTACCCACCGAGTTCATCCCTTTGCCCCCTCCTTTCTCCAAGTTCCAGATTCGAAGAAAAAAAAAAAAAAGAAAATAAATTCTAGATCGATCTCGAGAAAAAAACCACCCAGTTTGATCCAAGCTTAAACGTTGATTCAAAGTTAAACTTGTCGAAACTTGGCGATCCTTTTTAATCAGTTGCGCACCGCTCTTCTCCAATTCCACCCCTCTGTCCTCCTCCCCTTCCCCTCTCAAGCGACCATGTCCGCCGAGATCTCATGTCCCCGAAACGCAGAGATCCGTGAGTTACCGCGGTTACAGAATGCTGTTTAATCCATGTCCATGCTCAATGGTGTTCTTCGTCGAATTTATCGTCACCGGTTTTCCGATCCCCAGAGGCGGAAAACGCCTCGATCCTTGGAAACGTTTCAAAAACGTTTCAAACGATTCTCCCGGTTTAACCAATTAAAAACCGTGTAAAGCCGAGAGGAGCACGAAACCAACTACTTTAGAATTTGCACGTTACATGAAAAAAAAAAAAAAAGAATTCTGAGAAAGATTATCCAAAAAAGGAAATCTTTATTTTGTCGAAACTTTCTTAGGAAGAAAAATACGTTGCACTCGATAATAATACAATACGTAGAAAGAGATGTATTGTAAAAGAATAAGGGGTAAATAATTAGTTGAAAAATGAATAAATGAAAATCCTCTCCGTACTCATTTTTTCTCCGTAATTTTATTCGTGCAACTCCGGGCTTACGAAATTTCGTCCCTTTCGCAATTGGGCGAGGAAGGAAAAGGAAACGGAAAAGGGAAAAAGCAACTCGTTCTAAACGTGTTTCGAAAGAAAGTTGGTCGTCCATGGGTGGGAAAAGGAGCTCGCGACAAGCTCAGAAGGAGGGTGGAAAGAAGGGAGTCTTGTTTCCCTCTACGAATTTTTCCCGCATGTAATGCAACGAGCCACACAGATGCAACTTTCGCGCGAACGTAAAATTTTCAGATTCGAACGAGTCGATTAAAGTGGCTAGATGAGAAAACGATTTCGATTTGAATTATTTTTAAGAAGGATAGAGTAGAGTTGGAGTAGAATTCGAAGTTTAGAGATATGCATTTTATCGAGTGAATTGGAATTCTTCTTGGTGAATCTTTGCTTGAACCGAGCTATTTTTAGAGAAAGATTCGAGTAGAAAGACGAGTTTTTGATTGATTTGGAAATGTCGGAAATTAGAATTAATTTAGAAACTGACAGTAATTGATATTTATCGGACAATTTTTATGAGTTTGGCTTTTTCTTTCTTACTTAGATAAAGTTTATTTTAAGGTATGTTGTACCTGCTTCGTGAAATAATTTGTAGAGAAAGATTCCTCGTTACAAATTTAGCATCCTATCGAAAGGTAAGGATATTTTTGTAAATTCGAAAGTGTCGAAGAGTTAAACGAGATCGACTCGTTTTTCCAACAGACTCAATCTCGAAAATTTCTTTCCTAAGCGTTTATATTGATCCTACATCGACCTATAATATTGCGTTTGAATATTGAATTTGATTGGACAGATATAGGCGACGTACGGTTTTCTTACCTTGGCAACGCCGTAGCCCTTGGAACGTAACCTGAAGAGGCAAGGCACCACAACCGCCGGCGAAACGGCGGCTATCACACTTCCGAGGAAAAAACCCCATATCCAGGGCAAATCAAGAAGATACTTGGTGAGTATGGCTATGACAAACGCCTCGATCAGCCACGGTATTAGGCCGAGTTTCGGGACCGTGATCTTCAATCTTTTCAAGGCGTTCGGATCCAGATCCAAACCGGCTCTCGTGAGGATAATGACTAGAGCGATTTTCCTGTAAAACATCAATATTTTTTGTCACTATACTATATTATATTACATGTGAAATGTAACATCAATATTTCGCGTTTGAAAAATTCATCGAGTAATCGTGAAGAGATCAGAGATTGGTTCTTATTGGTAAATTGATAAAAAAAATTGTTTCGAAGAATCCGTGCATCGAATCAAATCGTTTCTGCTCGTTAATTGATATTTGATGCGAAACAGAGAGAGAGAGATTAGAGACATTGAGCCCTCGTGGGGCTACAATCGCGAAAGATTAATTGAAATCGATGTTGCTAATTAAAATTATTACACAATATGTCGAACGATTGAAAACATGCATATTGATTAAACGTTGATTAAATTTGATTGCAAAGTAATTTAATATAAAACGCTACTGTAAAATGAAACCATTCTACGATTAACTTCGCCTAATTTCGCGTATCTTCTATTTTCTTTAACTAAACCACTATTATTATATTCACCGTGGCAATGAGATTACAATTAAATTAAAATCGAATCAAACCGTCCGCGCAACAATTTACAATCTCTTATGACTTTTGTATCAAATAATACTTCAACTTCCGCTTTCCTCACATTCGAAACACCCTTTGAAAAAGGAACCCCACCGAATTATCTCTCGATACATTGTTACTAGAGAGACTTCCGCCATCCACACGGTGTAAATTCGATGCGTTTCCTCGAGATTGTCGATGCCTTCCCTTCGAAGAGACCATCTTTCCCTCCCCTTCTGTTGGAAAACTCGTAATAGGATAAGTTTGGAACCGGCCTGGCAAAGTTTCGGGTCGATGCCGTCTTTAACCATCGATTTCGAGCTTTCATCGTTCCCACGGATTTTCTGCAAATCGAGCAACCTCGGATGGGAGACTCGTTCGTTCCGACCGAAAGGGAACGATTTGTCCATCTCGAATGGAAACTCGAGGGGGAGGAGGGTTTATTTTACGTTTGCAACTAGGCAACGCAAGATTCTCGATAGCCGGTTTTTTGGAAAATAAGTTATCGATCGTTATTTGTAAACTGTTCCGTTTTCAAGCGAGTCTCCCCCCTTTGCTAATGGGATTTGTTTCTGGGGAGGAGAAATATCGTAGAGGGATATTTTTATTAATGCGAAAAAAGTTTTATGAAAAAATGTGACGAGGAAAGTAAATTCCTCGAATAAATTCTTACAACATTTAATCAAGAGGAAGAGTAATTGATATTTGCTTCAGAGGATTACTCGAGACGATGAAAATTGTATCATTTTTCATTAATATCTGGCTCAAAGTTGATGCTGTCAAAGGATTCGTTCGGAATTTAGATTTAGTTTCGTTTTAAGCTTGTTCTGCGCGTAGAAAAAATACGTATTGAAAACAATTTGCTTGGAAATTCGAATAGGACCACTCTACTTCCAAATGATACAAAATGTTAATTGTACGATGATTATGATGAAATAATATCTTTCGGATGAGACATCTTCGCTTCTCAGTTTCTTTTTCTTTGAGGACGAGGAGGAAAAAATCTAATGCATAAATTAAAAACTTGGACGTTGTAGAAAGCTTAATCAATTCATCGCCTGTTTTGCAATTCAAAATCTCTATCTAACACGATTCTTTCTTTATTATGTTTTCGTCCAATGTTTCGTATCGCAAATATACGTTACGATACGTTAAAAACACGAAATGAAATTAAATGATTTCATTAAAAAGAAGAATTAGTGAGTTCTCATTCATCCTTGAAAGAAAACTCCACGGTAAAAATTGCACCGAAATATTAAAATTTTCAATCGAGGGGAATCGCTTGTGTTTTAAATAAACAACGATCGAGTCGAAATCTCTTCCCTTTCTGTTTCTGAGCACTAGTTGAAAAATACGTCTATTGGCCAAACTCAATAAAGGAGAGGTGTACTTTTAACGTTTAATTCGAGTTTTCGCCTGGAAGAAAGCGCTAATGACTCCCCCAATATTTTCCAATCCTCGTCCGGAGAAAAAGTTTTCGTCTTGACGTTCGATCGGATCCAATTGAAATTCAACGAGGTTCTTGCGCCCTTTTTTCTCTCTCTCTCTCCTCCTTACAAGCCAGCGGGAATTTTTGGACGGAAATTTGGATCCATTCCCGACTCCCCTGATCGAAGAATAATATTCGTTTTCAACGAACGAAGGTTTAAAAGGAACGAAGAAAAGGACAGATTTTAAAAACGTTTTTCTCAATCGCGCGTTAAATGAAAACACTCTCCCCGCGATTATTTGTATTATTTCCATTATTTTTCCCAATTTTCGATGCGAAATTTTCTTCGACGTTTTAACGTTTCAATGATAAAAGGAATAAAAATAGAAATAGAAACTGTTTGTTCGACACACCCGCGGATGTTGAACGGTTGACGAATCGAATAGGTTGTTGCACTCGTGGAATAATAGTTTTAGCTTTGCTTGCGTAACGTTACTTGTTTGTGGGTACAAAAAAAAAAATATGCGCGTCACTTCACAAAGTCTTTCCAGTTATAAATAAATTCTTTAAATATATTTCCACCTCGTTCGAGCGTGTTCCTTCTTGTTTTAAGAAGGAATTTTCTCCCGTTAACGACCAAGGTAAACATTTTGGATAACACTTGGGATAAAAAAGAAATTGTTCGTACGATTTTTCACAGATTTCATATTTTCGTATTCACACACGCGCGTTATTATTGAATTTCTCATCGATTCACTTTTCGATAATCGTATATTCGGTTCCATTTCCATTTACAATATTCATCAAAAATTATTGATCGGTTAACACGTATTCCTTATCACGGTGATTTTCTTACGGTATAAAAATCATTTTAATTTTGAAAAAAACAATCTTGACTCCTTGTCAACCGTTGAATAACATGTGCTCGCAGGCGGAAAAATATTTACTCTTTTCAGCCATGAAAAAAAAAAAATATATATTTATTACTGTTTAACAGAGTGCAAGTCATTCGCGATCGTAACTAGCGATCAAAGATGATGCAACCATTGTCTTGTGATTCCTTTTATCGTTCCATCGATAAATAAATATCGATTATCTTACGTTCTTAAATATTCTCTGAAGTCGTTTCCATCGTTTTCGTCGATTCGCTCCACGATTTCGTTCGATAGATATGATACGCCCGATTGTTTCGATCGGGCAGATTGAAAGGAATGATCGAGTAGCCGATCACATGATGCAACGATAGATAAGATTTATCCGTTAGATTTAACCGATATTAGCCAAGTAATTATCTCCGATAAGCTGAATCAAATTTAATCCAAACAACGCGTTAGAGACGAGAAAATAACGATTTTCTATATTTCGCGTATTTATAAATAAGGAAAAGTCTTTGAAGATTAATAATAAATCCCTGTGAAATCCGTCCGAACTCGAAGAATTCGTTTCGATTTTTCTTGGATGACGCGAAATTGGTTTATCTTAAACTCTTCGTTACGAAGAGGAGAAAGAGAGAGATGAGAGAAAAATTTACACGTAGATTTATTCGTATTGTTCACGTCAAAATGTTGAAATATTAAATTAATTTAATGGAATTTAATGGAATATAGGCGAATCTTTCGCGATTCGGAAAGAAATATTCATACGTGATTTCATACGTGTTATTAACGTCGAGATAACGCCATGTTAAATTAATAAAACATACAATGTAATGTAAATCAATTACGAGCTGGATCAATATTTCATTTCGCCACGAGAAATAGAAAATATCCATTATCATCGGTTAGAGATGAAATTTTATAATTGATACGCTTTCTTTCTTTTTCTTTTTTTTTTTTAATCTTCAACGAAAAAAGAAAAATTCGTACGCTCGTTAGATGACGATCGAGCATTTCTCGGAAGAAAATACGATTTTTCCACGGGATATCAGTAATTCGTTTCATCGGAAGGTTAAAGTTTATCCGCAAACAAAGTTACTATAATTCGGAAAACGAAATCCGGAGCGGAAATTTATGGGTAGGGAGGAGAGAAACATGGTTGAAAATGAAATGGCACGGATCTGAGCGGAAATGAGCAAGGAACAGAAATGGATTACAAGAATTCGCGACCTATTCGTCCTCTTTATTCGAATAAACTTTCAAATTTTCTCCAAACTTTCCGCTTTTATTTTTCCGCGTATCGCAAAACGGTTTTCAACCCTTTCCACGATACCTCGATAATTAATTCCGAGAGGAAGAAAAGAAATTTTTTTTGAAAAATTTAAAATTCTAATTTAAAACTTGAAATACCTTTACACACCCACCCTTTTCTTAGTTCGCTTTTCAAAACGCACAAGGAAAAAAGGAGAAAAAAGATCGCGGACATTTTATCGAAACGAAAAGAAAGGGGATAAAAAGGAGAAGCATGTTTCGCTTTTTTTATTTCGAGCGTAATAAATCACATCCGCAAAGTTTCGATATAACAAGCAGTAGTAGTCGTTTTAACGTGCATTCAAAATATATTTCACACTTTTTTATCTTCCGCCTCTTTCATCATCCTCCGTCATACCATCATAAACAATTAACGAATCAACTTCCCGAGTTATTTATATTTCCCGGAAATACGAATGATTTCATAATTCGTGTACAGGATTGGCGAACACCTCGATGAAAAATCTCCGCGGATATAAATCACCGATATAAACACCCCATTAAAATCATCATTAAATCAAACTCGATTCAACAACGGACAATAAATATTTCGAGAATCTATCGTATCGTTGCGTATAACCAACGAGAGAGAGAGATTCGTAATTTCCTCTCTAACGAACTCTCCTTGCTCTCGTGTATGTGTATCTATGGATCTTTATCGCGTCGTTAAAAATCCAGGGGAAAAAAAGGGAGAGAAAGAAAGAAAAAAGGGAAGGAGAATACGCAAGCACGATGCAACGACATAAACATGCTAGGCTGATTTATCCCACCAATCGACCCATCCCTCGGGATGGACGAGCCACGGACGGTGTAAATGCAGAACGCGTATCGGCGATGCACGGTCGAAAATAAGTTATTTAAAAACCGCCCCGCTGGAAAATGTCCGTTCCAATCTTCAGCCACGCGATTATTTAAATATTTCAAGTTTCCCCTCTCTCCCCAGCAGAAGGTTCTCAAGGGTCGGGGCCTCGGACACGAGAGAGCGAACAAGAAATATTAGCAGAATTTACAATTCCATTCCTCTTCTTGTCCTAGGATGCGAGGGAATGCCGCAGCGCGAGACATTTTCATTTATTTTTATCGGTCTTCGATTCTGTTGCGAAAAAGAAGACAATTTCCTTCCGATCTTTCCTTCCATCTTCGCCACGAAAAAGAAATTCAAACGTTCTCTCAAATCGTCGCTGATATAACATCGATCGATAATTAATGCACGTATAAATCAGGTATAAAGATTTAGATCCGCGAGTATTTAGCACGAATACTTCTTCTCTTTTGACCCGGTCACGGTATGTTTAACCCTTACTTACGAGGGTTAACACAAGCCCGAAGAAGCCAGTTCAATGGTAGCTTAATGAAAATCCCTCCCTCCTTCTCCCTCTCGCCTCGCCAAAGATACAAAAGCAAAGCGGAAGAGGGAAAGAGTTGGCCGTCTCCGGGGAGAAGGAGGAGGAGGACAGCGCGCGGAGAAAATTATTATCATTCGGCGAGGATTCGTTGGTTGGCCAGTCGGTTGTTCCTCGAAACGTGTCGCGGGAGGAGAACGGTTGACCTACATATGCACACGCTGTTCGAGCCGGTGAAATGTGCTCTAATTCGAATTAATGGTTCGCCGTAATGCGCACGGAAAACAACCGACGAAACTTCGCACGCCGATCGATCGTTCGACCTTCGATCGAGCCCGACCCAACGCATAACAGGAAAATCTCCCCTTTTCCCTCTTTTCTTTTTTTTCCATTGCTCGTCGAATACGTTATAGTCGAATAATTCGAGTGATTCTCGGTGGACACGGTCGAAAAATTTCGCCAATCTAACGTTTCTTCCTCTTATTCTTCTTCTTTTTTCAACTTCGCAATGAAACGCGGAACACGCGGTAAGAGGCGAGGGAGAGGTTCATTTCGAGGAGGTGTATTTTTTTTTTGACGAATGAATCGGTGTGGAAGAGGGGGGTATTTGGGTCAGAGAGATAGATGCGCGAATGAATCGCGCTGGGTGGAACAACTCCATTTATTCGAACCTGTTGGGGAACAAGCGATTCGTGTAACAGGAGCTGGGCCGATTTCTTCTTATTTCCGATCTGTTATCTCGAATCGTGAAAGTCGCAAGTTCGAAGAAAGCGTGAAAGTGGATTTAATTTTGATCAGCTCGGGATATTAATGAAGCCGGATATTAAACGGATATTTAAGGAAAAGTTTGAACGGAACGAATTTTTCTTTCGAGTTTAATGCGCCAGGAATTGAGACGTGTTAATAATAAACATCGCGCGAAGATACGAAGATAAATGATTGTGGAAGAGGAGCGAGTTGATGGAGTCGACGATAGGGAGAACGAGAGAACGGTTAGAGTTTAGGGGAAAGTTTTAGAGGAAGCTGTTGAATATTTGGTATATTATATTATAAAATATATAAAAGCAACAACTGTGATTCAAATAGTTATTTCGGCCGAATTAACGAGTTTCTCCCCTCTATATTCAAAATTTAGAAATTAATTAAGAATTATTCTTCCAATGAAAGTTCAAAAATAATTCTTATTAGCAAAGAAACACGTATATCAAATCATTTCCAAAATTAAATGCATACATACATCCGGTCAACGTGCCCCCTCCAAACAATTTATTTTCCGAAAAAACTGGAAACTTTGAAAAACTGTCCTATCATATCAAAGGATAAATCAAGCTCACCGATTAAAACGACCGTGTCGATCCGAATCATGGACCGACACCTCTCCCTCCCCAGCGTTTCCGAAAACACTGTTCGGTTAATCCGAGCGAGTAATCGATGGTCGAATAATGGAAGAGTTTGGCCACGATCAACTGCGAAATTGGTGAATAAGGCGGCAGGCGTTATCGATCGAAACGATGGGGTCGCGCACTACTCCTTGTGCATCCCTATGAACCGGCCTCAACGCGTCTAACCTAGAAACACGAGAACCGCTGGCGTGCCACCGCGTTTCTCCATGATTTCGATCCGCGCATCCACGCGCTGTGGATTATTCTCCGATCGCGTTACTCGACCGACACGCGGTGGACAGATTTACGGAATAAAAGTCCTCGACTCGGTTATTCGAAATGGCAATGTTGGCGCGAATAAACGTGCGAATTCTAATATCGTATTTTTTTGGGGGAATAATCTTGTTTAATTGGAAATGAAAAAAAAAAAACGTGGAGTTCCAAATGTAAAATAATTTCTCCTTACCGACGCTTTTACCTTCGAAAAAGATATTGGAAAAGTCGAATGGCTGTTATTATTATGGACTCACTTGAATCCCTTTATTGAATCTTTATAAATTCTTATTTCTATCATCTTCCGCATAATCTTTGCTTACATGCTTAGTTAGACAGTTTAATGGTTTCTCTTTAGAGCGTGAAGTACGTGAAATGCTAGCTTCGAAGGATTTAGGATAATAAATATAAAAAGTAGATCAAGGAAAAATTCAGATTATGGAGTCGAGTTAGTTGAAAGTTTATTGAACGCGAGACACGATCATTCTTCCTCCTCGGGTGGAATAACTTTAAAATTCAAATTCCCCACTCGTCGTACATTCCATCGACAACAAGAGCGAAACTAAACTTTCCTCTTCCCCCTTTCAAATTACGCTCCACGAGCGGATCTTACGATAAACGAAATTTTCAATCCACGAGTTCCTTTTCACGATCCTCTCAGCCCCTCTTCGCCTTCCAGGCGACAAGCGGCACCGATACCCACTGATTTACGATCCCTTTGGAATCGGCTATCGTGCAAGAGGTACCCGTTTTAACGAGCGTTTTCGATGCGTCGATAGGTCTCCCAGGATCAAAGGAATCTCGCCTAAGGACGTGTTCTAGGATTTCGCGTAATTCTTCTTCTTCCAACTCGCTCTCGTTTCCTTTCCCTTGCGAGCGAAATTCTTCCGCCTCTTGGAAATTCGAGGAAATTTAGAAGGGAAATTAAAGGATATTTCAAAAATATCAATCAGAAATATTCTCGATAGTGGGAACAAAAGAATCTGACGTTTCTTTTGAACTCTTCATCGAGATTAGATGCTGAAAGTAAAATTGAAAAATAGGAGCCAAGCTAATTGGAGCTTTAAACTTATTTGACGTCTGATATTTTTTTATACGGCGAACAAAAGAAAGTTTCGTGCAAGCAACTTGCGAACAACCACGCAAAAATACACAGAAAGTTCATCTCCTCTTTCGCACGAACGCAAATATTAATCCTTTGCGCTCGAGAGGAGAGTTCTCGAGTCACGGTGGTTCGAGCAACGTATCAAAATTCATTTGGAGAAAATTCATTTTCAAGTTTAATATAAAAAAAATAATTAATTTCTGCGTATATAAATCACACGTTAGAAACGTCTTCTAACACGTTAAAGCTTTCTAAAAATCTAAATCTTTTTCGAACCGATGTGCTAGAATTCGTTGAATCCCCAATTAACGATAATTATCATGATAATAAAACATTTCACATTGGAAAATTATTTCGAGCGGCCTACAGCTCTTGGAAAAAGTCGAAGGGAGCGCAAAGGGTCAAAGAGAGCAGGCTTGTCAAATGGGTCGAGCGTGCATTCGTGGCCATTTTTCACGTGGCGAGGATCCTACTCGAAACTCGACCACCACTCGAGAACCCCATTCTTCTCGTCGCGCCTTCCGGTTTTGCATTTAAATGCCAGCACAAGATGCACGCGATCTTCTCGATGCGAGAATGTTTCATCGCGTGTGTGTGTGCGACAGGGAAGGATCGAGGGAGATCCGAAGCCTGGAAGAAAGGGGAGTTTCTCTAACAACGATAAAAATTTCGAATAAAATAAACGTTAAGGGAGATTGATACTTTTGTGACGTGATCTTTCCATCTTCTCCGCTCCGAGCGAAAATATTTTTCGCTATCTGTCATCTTCGATGTATTTATATGATGAAAATATGTTTCGATTTTACGGACATTTCTTCTTTCTTCTTCTTTTAAATTCGAGTGAAGAACTGTTTAGCGAAGAAGAGTGGCATATATTTTTGATACGGAAGGGAAGGAATGGAACGCGAATGTGTTTAATCTAAAAATCAAACAAAATTGATCGTATAATCGATACGAATTTCAAAGCTTCTCTGCAAAAGATTTTAAACGAGTTAATAAAATAAACAGTGTACGACATTGTACGTGTTGTAGAACTTGCGCATCGAAAGACAGGTTCGTGATAAACTTTCCACCAAGGGTAAAAATAACGAAACGAGAAAGCCGAAGAGTTAATGCGGTTCGCAAACGTTTCTTATACATACATATTCCTTTTCTTTTCTTTTTTTCGAGTGAGTGAAAAACCTGGAAAGCAATTAAAACTAATTATTTCTAAGAATGAAAAAGAAGAAAAGGAAAAAAATACGAGAAGAAAATTGAGCGAAACGATCATAAACATTGAAAGTTTTTGCGAGAGCAGAGATGAAAAAGATGCTCGGCACGACAGCCACTCAAAGACGCGCCGTGTGACACCGCAAACGTCGCGTGCCCGTGGAAATTTTCAACAGGATTTTTCCATCTCCAACGCGTTGAATATCGCGATCGTTTCAAAGAACGTTTGCGAAGCAGAGATCAAGGCTGATACACGTCTTGTTCCTTGTTTAATGCGACGTGGATGCGTATCCACGTTGGAAATGGTTTTCCCGTCTCGGAGATATTTCTAAAATTCTGAATGTCGATTCTCTTCCTTCTCTCCTGCGTCAATTATTTCTGCAAAATTATTCCAACCAATTCAAATACGTTTCTTCCAGAAAGAATCTTTGTCTTATCGTTTTCTCGCGCGAAAAATCTTCACTCTAATCCACACGTTTATTCCATTGTTCCGCTACTGATCCAGAATCGACTGTTCGATCTACGCCTATAAAAAAAAGGAAGAAAGGAAAAGAAGAAGAAGAAGAGAAAGATCGAGGAGAATCGCGAATTGTGACGGTTGAACGTCCTCGACGAATCGGCGAGATTTTCGATACAGGGAAGAGTAAAACGGGGCGATAACTCTAACCGCCGTCAACTATCCGTGACTCTGTGACTGCGCGTAAACATCCATGCGACACAACAGAAGAAAAAAGCTTCGCAAACAACAACAACGATTCGGGATAGCGAGCAAGCTCGCTCTCTCTTTCTCTTCATGAATCAACAACGGAAACTTGGTACACACCGATGTTTTATTCGACCGTTTCAATTTGTTTTTCCACCACCACCACCCATCTTTTCGCGCCGAGGCCGCTCTTCGACAGTGTCGCAACATGTGTTTTTTTTAAACCCTTTTTATTAATATCCCTCGTGGGGCTATTTTAAAACCATCCACTCCCACTTCGTCCAACGAGTGAAATTCTCTTTTCCTTTCTTTCTTTTTCTCGTGTTTCGAAATCGTTAATTTTCCAGATCTCTTTTGAATTTGAATATTACCACCATTTAGAATCAAAAACGCATCCAAATCCAAAAATCTGTATTCCAAAATTAGAATACCACGATTCTATTCTCAGATCAAATTATTCGACTTGACTGCGACCAAACCACACACAAACACACACACATGTATATACAAAGTTACAAAGAAAATCGAAATTCAACGAATCGAACGAAACTAGAAGGAATAGGAAAGCGAATTGAAATTCTATCACAAAGATTAATTGCAAAAAAAAAAAGATATCTTTCCAAAAAACCGAAATTCGGGGGTTTTGGGAATTTTATCGGTTAAGCCGTGACAATTTCGGTCATTGGCCATTTGCGTGGAGCAAAGAGTGACAGGTCGATCGAATTCTCTTGGGAGAGGTGCGTGCAAGGTTTCGGTTTCCGAGAAGGTGGAGGGAATGTTAATTCAACGGCGGATTATTTGAAACTATAATCGACGATACGTGGCTGCTTTCAGCTTAGAGGTGTAGTAAATTAATTGTCTGCGGGAAAAGGTAAGCGAGCTTCCACCGTTTCGAGTATTCGGCGGTGTTTAGTTCGTTAATTAATACGTCGGGTGGTAACTAGTTTCGAGTGGATAATTGGGCTGTTAATCGAGACTTACTTTTCTGGATGTGGCTCGAACGAACTTATTTCAGGGATCGATCCTCACCGCTCGAAAATTAATAGGTATTGTACGAGTGCATGCGATTGTATCATAAAGTTTCAAAGTTGAATCTGAAAATATAAATATATGTATATATATATATATATGGAGGAAAATGTTTGATAAAATTGAATCATAATTGGATTGTTTTCTTTATCGAGAATTATTTTTAGAATCGTGAATGTGAATTTATTTTAGGAAAATTATCAATATATTGAAAATTAGTGTTAAATTAAATATACTGTGAGTATATAGTTTAATGTTACGAAATTTAATGCGGATTGAAAAAGATTTAGGAAAAATTTACGACAAAACAAAAATGATAAGTCGACAAATATTTATCATCCTTCGTTGCGATAAATTCATTCGTTGTTCCATTCTGATTATAAATTTTAAAAACCGTGATCGTTATTGCATTACTTATAATTTAATACCGAAAACTTTATTATTAAAACATTATTTTCACCTCGAAAAATTACATAGGTAAAAAACCTATGTAGCAAATACAGCGAAACAAGAAAAAAAGGAAAAAAGAATGGAAAATAATAGGTGCTGTATATCGTATCCCTTTCTTTTTATCAATATCCTTTACACTTACGGGTATAAAAGTTTGATCCGTCGCCGTTTCATTGGTTTCGAGAGCTTTGACGGACTCTCCAGCTTAGCCTTTTAACGAAATCGCATGGAAACGGGAATAACAATATGATATCGGCCCCGTTTCATTCGACTTCATTTCTCTAATTGCTTCGATAGAGATCGTTCCCCATCCACGATCCTTTTCTTCGCGCGTTTTCGTGTCGTCGATTATTATTATTATTATTATTATTCAACGACGATCATCCCTCCGTTTATTGGGTCACTCCTTCCTCTCTCCTCTCCTTCTTTTTCCTCCATCCTCTTTATTTTTCTTCTTCGACCGTATTACTCAATACTTAAATACTTAAACTACTTAAACCCTTTTTTCCACTATGCTAATTGATAGAAATTACGATCGATTTATTATATATATATATATATGTGTGTGTGTATAGTTGAATTCGATATCGAGTGTTCCATTAATTTTAAAATCCGATTTTATATCGGCCGTATTTAATTATTCACTCCGCTCCACCCATTCCGATCCCGAAGAAATTAAATCTGTTATTCAATCCATCGGGTATCGCGTTATTTTGGTAAAATTCTGCTCGAAAAAAAGACGGGTTTCGTTTGTCGTTCGAACCACGCGATATTAACGAACAACGATGCAACAAAAAATGGAAAATTGCGCGATATTTCGATGTCCACGAAAGTTTCCTCTTCGTTTCAACGATGAATCAATCTGAGATTTGACTTTTTACTACTCGCTTCTACTTCTCTCTCCTCCGATATTGCAACGGTTATCGTAATAATCTCTTCTATTCCGAGATTGAGAATAATTATTACTCCCATTTAACGTTCCTTACTTTTTCTTTTTACTTATCTCCTCCGTTCGAGTGAGATTTACTTAAACAAACGATTTTCCAATTTTATCATATGGAGGATCATCGAAAAATAAATACAATCTTTTCACCTGTCCATTTATCCAAGCGAACTAGGTCTTTGGAAGATATCGTCTAGCGAAGCAACTGGAAAGTTGTTAATTAAGGGGAATTTGCAGAGGATGAATAACGAGGTGTTATGTAATATAACCAAGTATAATAAAGGTTGCGAGTTTCACAGGGTAATTTTTTCGCATAAAGATGAAAAGAATCGGATCGATGAGAGATCCCTTCCGCGTATAATAAAGGGTGACAAATATTTCTTTTTTCCCCCCCTTATTCGATTCGATAAATAAAAATATAAAAGACGAGAGAGTCTTTCACTTGTAAAATAATTCACCAAATACACCTAAATTTAGATAATGATTACATTCAAATTAAAAGGAAGAAAGATTATGCTAGATTAAACGGTGTTTAAACCAATCCCTCGACTTGCATCCCTTATTCACCCCTAACAATCCAACTTAATTAACGTCCACCATTTAATTCCATCACGTCCAACTACTTACATTACACGTCGCGAGTTAAATCCATCGTCATCAATTAACGCGCCTAACCCCCCTCGTGATCCCTTAAACTCCCCTACTTTGTAATTCGCCCCCTTTCGTTACAAACGTGTTACGCCCAAAAGCTTTTGGTAAAAAAAGAAGAGAAGAGAAGAGAAGAGACTCTCGAGCGCTAAGGGTGTGTGTATATACACGTTGAGCCACGCACGGATTCAGTTTTAAAATGGATTGGATATTCAAATACACCAATCCTCACTTTTCTCGACCCTTTTCATCGAGACAATAAAAAAAATATTCCAAGATTCGGTGTTATAGAAAAAAATTTGAATTTAGAAGGTTTGGACAAGCTTTGGACTCGGTTCAGGCGGGAACGGAATGGATCGTACGATTCTTTTACGCGTAAAATTTTTGAAAAACGAATATTTGAAATTTCGCGAGAACAACGTTGCGAACGATAGAGAATAAAAAAATATACAATTACGACGATTACAAAGTTGCAAAACACGCTTCGTTCGCACGGATTTGAAAATTTTTGAATTCTGTGCGAATAAATATCCAAATTTCCCCGAAAGAAAGGACATTATATTAATCAATAATAAACCGGTGGAAACGATCGAGCATTTTGTTTCGTTTCGGTTCGCCGTATATTTCGCGCATTATCCCCGATAAATTGCACGGATTTAAAAACAAATCGGCAAATGTATGGACAACATTGAGCGATCGGAAAATTGCTATCCTACAAAATATGTTGTTAACCTGGGAATATTTGGCCCGGTCATTCAATGTTCTATCGTCGATAAGGGGTTATTTACTTGGCCGAATACGATCGATGGAACAATATTATCATTTCGCTCCTCCCGCGATAATATCGATCAAATTTCCATACGAATAAAAACACATCACCTTCTTGTTTGTTTAAATTTCGTGTCATTGATTCCCTTCTCTCGATAAATTGAATTTCCATGGATGGATTCGACCGAGGAAACGATATCGTCGTTTCGTCCATTTGATAATAACAATTTTCGAAACACCGTTTTCGAAAAAGAAAAAACTCGAGGAGAAGAAGATCGCGGTAAAATTCGTCGTTCCTTCTCGAAATCGATGGTGCTCCTCTCGAAACCGGCCACCCTCCGAGTGTACACATTTGTTCCACCGGTATCCCCATTGCTCAAACAAACGTTTCTCGAAATCTTCTTGCTCGAAGCTCTTCTTGTACGAAACTCTTTTATCGTTTCAATGTCGCCCATTTGTAAAACGGAGCATTCCCTCCATACACTTTACTCGACGGATCGATCACTTCGCTCAAGTCCCGTTCAAGAAAATTTCGGATTAAAATCGTTTTCGAGCAGCGAAGTCTTTCAAAAAGATATGTACGCAACGACTTGATAAATAATTATCAATCAAGTTTGGGAAATGCGATCTGCGCGTTCTTCGTCTCTTCGGTGATTAAATTAAATAAAGAATTGATTTTTTTTGAACGAAAACAAGGACTATTCCGAACGAATAGAGCAATTGTCCAACGAAATTAACGATAGTCTCTCTTTCTCTTTCGAGTGGTTCTTTTCGCAGACGCGGAAAGCGGAAGAGCATCTTAAATGAGGCAAAAGTGAGCCACGTCTCTGCGAAGTGGAGATTTTTAAGGGAAGTACGTATTCGTTGCTTTGAAGATCGAGTAATTCACCCGTGAATACCTGGCTGCACGTACGCGTGCAAAAGGTGAGCCCTTTTAAGGGCGAGCAACCATGGAGAACTTTGCCGAGGCAAAGATTTCACTTCGGGGTGAAAGCGGGGAAGAAAGAAAGTTTTTTAACGAGAGTTTCCGAGAAGTTCGAGAGTTGATCAAGAAAATTTATAGCACGCGTTCGAACCGAGAACTCGATCTAATTGATCCAACTTGGAGTCCAACTTTTATTGCCATCCATCTCTTCCCTCTCTCTTCTCGTTTCGATGCACGCTCGCAGAAATAAATATAAAGATGTTGACCCTTTCGGTTCTTCTCTTGTGCATCAACGACGCATTCCACCGACTTTGAAAGAGATTCCTCAAAGATCCAAGGATCCTGACTTTTCTTCAAGAACAACGGCCTTCGAGCCCCTTCGAACTCTCCTCCGCGTCACGAGATACTTTTCTCGAAACGAAAACGACGGAAGAATGACCAAAATTACCAAAATTTTACCGAAGCAAGCGCTCCTTTTTGGTCTCCAAAACAATACTACTCTCGATCAGGTCCACGAGCAGAAGGCTTAGAGAGCTAATCGGTCCTCGACACCGAGCCAGCTAAACGTCAATCAGCATCGATGAGCGGACAAGCGGCCGTGTCAGCGGCTCGTCGATCGGGTTGGAGCTCGTCCAAGAGGAGGAGAAGGAAGGAGTCTCCTTGGACAAGGACCACCATTGTTCAATCCGCATGAATCGGGCTGGAAGAAGAAGAGGTGAAGAGAAAAGTAGGCCGCCACCTCCAAGATCGTTCCCAACCTCTTCTTCCTCCCTCTTTTAACCGCAATGGCGACCCTTAAACCGGATGTTTACGCCGGATAGACGGCCAAACACGATCGACACCGATTCGATGCGATTCGACCGTCGATGTTGATGGACCGACGTGGATGCCTGTACGCTCTGTGTCCCGTGTAAACATCCATAGATGGATCCGCCGGATCGCTCGAACGCTTATTGACTCGAACGTTCAACTTTTCACCGATACTCTGGGTATATACAGTGTACGTGTGCGCGTGTGGAGACTCGACGTGGGAATGTGGACGCTTCGTGTCGCGAGCTAATCAGCTGGATTGTCTTGTCGATTCTCTTCACCACGGACGCGGGGCTTGAAATCGGGGGAGGGTGATGGACGGGTTTTGCGTTTGGAAATTTCGATTCTATCGCGATGAGGTATTGGTAACAGGTTTTAGACGGATTTTGCTAGATTATAGGATTACGAAAATTGAGGGAAAAGGAGATGTCCAAAGTTTTCCGGTTCCCAAAGATCGACGATCCTTTTTTCCAAGTAAATTATGTACGCTGTTTTTCTTTCAACCAGAAGTTTTTTTTCTAGCAAAGGCGCCTCTTCGAGAAAGATTATCTCGCATATACGTATAAATCTTCTGCTCGGTTTCTCTAAAAGGCTGTCCACGTAGGAACGCTCTTCTTCTTCTTCTTCTTCCTCGAAAAAGGAGCGACGAAGTGAAATTCTCCGCGGGGACTTGCGAAAATCATTACAAACACGTAGCAGTACCAGCCTCCCTGTATCTGACAGCAATTAGCGCCCAGTGTGCGAATCGATAAACGCTCGCTTCTCGATGATTGGCTTGCTGGAACCACGTTTTAGAAGAACGCACGCGTAAATTTTCCAACACAATCCGTACCTTCAACGTTTCTTTTTTAACACGATCGTTCACGTTTAACGGATTCCTTTTTTTGTTAAAAATACAAGAAGATTCTACGATAATATCGCAATTATTTACAGAAAAGTATACTTTGATTTTTAAATATATTTTTAACATATATATTTCGATTAATTTCGAAATCGATAGCGAGATTTTTAAATTCGTTAAACATCCAAGAGATCTCGCTTATAATTCTAATTCTAGAAGAGAATTATTCCGTAGAAAACTGTGTGTCGTTTTCGTTTACTATAATAAAAAAAAAAAAATAGGATGAAGAGAGACTATAAGATCGCACGGCTCTACGACACCGTGTAAATGTTTCAATAACACGTGGCTGGTTAGGGTACAGGGGAATAAAATCGCGAAAAGCCAGATCGGAAGCCGTAGGTCGACGGCTCCCACGTCTTCCTCGTCCGCTTGCAGGTCTTGTCGTCGCAGACCTACCTCGTCCCTGTAAAAAGAGAATGGAACGGAACGGATGGGCGTGCTCCTCGAGGAATTTTATAGACTGCTCCCGGATGTCGCATTCTATCCCCTCTGTTACCCACCTCTCTGACAAGTCACGCAAGATTCACGGTGAAACCGCATCGAGACATTGCACTCTCAAGCGACAATTAATAAAATAAAATTTGTCGAGCTCGATGGATCATAACATTTATCCCAAGAGACTTGGCCCTCCTCCTCTACGAATATTCGATATTCAATTCTCTTCTAAAATTCCATTCCTCGTTCTACGTGTATACCTTGTTAACTCGGTGAAAGAAAAAGAAATCTTTTATTTTTATTTACTTATCCCCCGATTTAATCTTTCTTTTCCTTCTCTTCATCTACATTCAATTCGAATTTCGTACAATTTTATTCTTCGTTCAGTTTCCCCGGACTCGTGGACCGAAAGGGAAGTTATCACGGGGCTGTGAATACAATTTACTAACAAAATTCTTTGTCCATCTTCTTCGACTTATCTTCCCTCGAATTTCGTACAATTTTATTCTCTGTCTCGAAAGAGAAATTATCCACTCCTCCTTTTCTCCTCGCTCATCCAACCGTGCTCAACCAAATTTAATCCTCTTAATTTAGATATTACATTACGATTTTCAAAATTTATTATCTCCCATTGAGAAAAAAATCTCTCCACTCGACATTATCTGCCTAAAAGACATGCCGGTGTATTCGAACCGTCCCCGGGTGCGAAAAGACGTATAGCTCGGGGGAGAGGAGGAGGAGAGGCATTGTATCATCCCAAAGCAATCTGAGAACGATATTTTAAATTCACGTCGTATCCTTCTGGGATGTTCTATAAGGAAATTCCCGTGGGTCCCGACAGTTTTCCAGGAGGAAGGAAGGGAAGGATGCGCGCGGTACGGCTTCTTCCCTCCTCTCGAGCCGAGCTACGTCTCCCTGGCAAAAATAGGGACGACTTCCGCAGGAAGAATCCGCCCGAGAACAGGAATTAATATCACACTGAACAGCGAGAGATACACCTTGTTACGGTCAAGATCGAATAAAAGGGGTTTTCGAATCGGATTATGGGTGTAAAAATTGGATTGGAAGAATATCGTTTTTCGAATCGGGCGGTTCGTGCTTCTTCTTTTTTCCTTTTTTTTCCATTTCAGATATTCGTTTTGGAAAACGTTTAATATTGATCCGAAATCGTGCAGCGTATCGAAGAAAGAAAATTAATGGAATTTTCAGGGAAAACAGAATATGAGAGATTGGCACATGACGATGAAATCGGCCGATTTCCGATTAGATATCGCATTGTTCGAAATTTTATTTACTCGAAGCTTTATATAATTTTTTGAATCTTTGTGTAAACATATCTGTAAGACTATATTTATGCGAGTGGGTATATCTGGTTATTTTAAAAAATTAATAGAACTTTTAGGAAGAATAATGAAAAATTCTCGTGATGCGAGTGATGAAATTGGTCGATTTCTAATTGGATGCTGGATCGTTCGAAATTAATTTATAAAACTAAGCCTTAAACGACATTATTCTTCGAATTATCTTTGTATAAATATCGTACGAATTTATGTATGTTTACTTCGTAATGACCCACATCGCATAATTTGTTCCCATTTCCTTTATTAAACATAACATTCTTCCTTACTATATGTTCCTTATTTTAATCAAATCACGACCTATTCTCGTTCGTATCGCGGTTTCGAAAACCTACGTATATATTTGACAAAATATTACAAATTAAATTGGAACGAGTTCTCCATTTTAAAAGAGGAATATTTCCCTCCTTCGCCCGGCGGATTGGCGCGTTTTAAACGAGCGCGCTCGTAAATTTTGATATTCGCGGAAATTAAGAGGAGGAGAAAAGTTTTGGAAAAACCGGTGGTAAACGGAAGCCCCATTGTTGTCAACGCGTGGCCACGTTTTACGAAGAAGAGAATGGCGGTATCCTCTGTGGGAATTCCCTCATAACTTGTGCAAACGGGACACGACGCCGTATCGTTCACCGAGATTGCACCTCATGAAAACGCTTCGACTGTCCGCCATTCTTTACGGCTTGGATTAATGCGTTCAACCTGCCGCGTGTTATTAATTTTTCCCGCCATTTGTATCCGTTTGATATCTTCCCATTCGGCCCCCTTTTTGACGGATTTTTTCTTCTTCTTTCTTTTTTTCTGGTTTTTGGTTTTGATCCACGAAAGTTCTTTTTTTCTTTCTTTCTTCTCGAAGCGTTGCTGTTCGAACGAGCAGCTTATTTTTCTCGCTGCTCGAGGTAAAAGTAGACGATAATGTGGCGGGGAAACTTGTGTGTGTGTGGACAAATAATAAATAGTGTCGGTAAATATAGGTGTTATAATAAAGCAAACGTTAAACGGTCACTTTAAACGTGGAGATATAGGTTAATCGGTATCGCGATTGTTTGTCGTAAAACGTAACGATAAGACCGTGTTTTTATTTTTATCCCCCTCTCTTATGTATTAATCACGGGTTTAAGAGGGGGGAAAAGAAGAGAGAAGAGAGGAGTTATTAACTCGACCATTGGGAGAAGATGTCGAAAGTGCGAGACGCGAATTACAATCTTGGAACGATTTATCGAATCTTAAGGAGAATGGTAGGAGACGAGGGTGAAAGAAAAAGAGGGGGGTGGGGGTGGAAAAGGTGATTAAACGACTGCCACGTCCCCGCGCAATTTCAAATCCCTTTAATTTATTATTAAACGAAACGGATGGAACGGCATTATTATTAAAAGGAAGGGAGGGATAGTTTTCTATGCAAATGCGGGAGGATTCTCCGATCCAACGGTAAGAACGGGCAGGTCTCTCCTGTATAACCGTTAACCGGTAAGAAGTGGAATGCGTCGCGAATCTGGAATATCGCGTTACGGATATATATTTCGGAATATATTTCTTTGGGGAAAACGTTGAATTTCCTACTTCTGTCTATTCCATTCCGCGTCGCGAGAATATTGCAATACGACTCCTCGCGTGTCAAAAACATTCACTATGCCGATCGATATCGATAACGTTTTATCCAATGATTATTTCTACCAATTTTCCCATTCCATTTTCTACTTTCCGACAATTTGTTAATTTACCAGTCCTCGAGTCCTCGTTTCGATTTCAAATTATCTCTCGAGAATTTTAATTCGTTTCCGCTCTTTTTCATTCCCTTCCAGATCTATCTTCTTTATAAATATTTTTACATCGATCTCTTCTACCATCCTAGCGTATCCTCATTAATCCCAAGACTCTATTTTTCCATGCCTCGATTAATTCGTCTTACAATGATTCACCTCTCGCGTTAACCCAAACTTTTCGCGAATCTCTTCCATCCACACGACGCACCGTTCCAATATTCCCTTAACTCGATTATCCTCCCTATTCTCTTCGCCAATAACTTGCATCGTACGAAAACACGGCCTATTTTTCCATCCGCCAATTAATTCGTCTTAGTTGCCGTTTCGATCGCGTTCACGAATATTTCCCTCAACTCGATCGATTATCCACACGCTCGAGTCCTCGTCAACAGCCCTCCATTCTCTATATCTCCACGCTCGAATCGCGATTTTTCACTCCCGCGATATCCCTCGATAACACCGAGGGACCCGAGTTTCAATTTTTCCCCCTCGCCGTTCCGTATAGGGGCCACGCCCACTCGATATTATAAGCCCTCCGGGTTTCTTGTTGCGTTTCGAAACACGGTCGTAAGTTTGGGTATCGACGCGAGTATCATCGAGGGGGAGGGGATCTCTCGGATATAGGTTAGTCGCGATACGTGTGGTGGAAGCGCGTAATGCAACTCGTTTCCACACTCGTTCAACTTCCGGCGCGATACACCAATGGCACCAAGTGAAATAGCACGCGTCAAAGATATAAATTTCCACAGTTTTTCGACGGCTAATATTTCACGGAATCGCGGATCCCAGCCCTGTTGTCGAGCCACCTTCTTCCTTTCGCTAACGAACGCAGAGAGGGAAAACGCGGAGAAATGAGAAAGAAAGAAGGAGGAAAGGAATATTTCGAGAAAGCGTTGAAACGTGAGAATTGATATCGAGGGAAGAATTATATCATGCGGCTTGCTCCAGTGGTATTAATTTTGCCGCGTCGCGAAGAAAATTTGTTGTTGGTTAGAAATTAATTTCGTTCGCTATGGTGCAGTTGGGTGCACCGAGTACAGTTTCGAATTGGAACTTAATCTGCAAGGGGCTTAGAGGTTTGTTGTTTTAGGCACAGGGATCGTTTCATCTCGCCTCGTATATCCACTCACGTTGCGTTTTCGGTTGAGGGATTAAATTTAAGATTAATTTAAAATCTCATTTAAGACAGGTTTGGCTAGGATCAAAATTTTAATAAAAATGTATACGCATGTATATAAAACCATCGAACGATTTTACTCGCTATCGCATTTATCAATTATGTATTCTGTATCTCGATTATGACGGTCAGACGGATCGCAGCTGTACATACACACGTACAATGCATAATTCGATATATGAAAGCGCGTAAACGATGATTTATGATAACGAAAATCACGTGGAGGAAGATATAAATCCTCCTTTGTCGCGCATCGTATTTTAGAAAATTCCAATAATTCTGCCTGCGTTGAAAAAAAAAAAAAAAAAATTGTTAACATCGGCGAAAAAGTGAAAAATGTATCGACGCATTTCTTGCGTAACATTTTGAAAATGCTACGTAAAAAAAAAAAAGAAAAAAAAAAAGACACGAAATTTCGATACGACCTTCGAAATAGACCAAATTTAAGAGACATTTAAATACAAGACGTAACAAATCTTTGCGCAACTACGTCTTATTACGCATTCACGTCTTGCAAATGAATCTTAACGACACGAGCAATATAACGAAGTAAAAATATAAATTAAGCCGAGAAGCAAGGTTACGAATCGAGAAATTTATGCGAAATTTGATCAATTATTCTATATATCAATTTCGAATATACGAATATACGAGATTATATATATGCTCGTTGCAATATAATTTTATAGCACGAATTAATTAATAATATTTATATAAGATTTTTAAGATATATAAGATTCGCACGTGTAATTTATATCACGTTCAATACCTATGTTATTCTATATTCGAGAATTTGTCGGTAGTAAATTGCGCAACGGATAATTATCAACCTCATTCGAGCGACTAGACCTTGCGCGTACAATGTCGAATTTATCTCGTTCGTATTTTACAAACTATTACCGCGTTATTCAATTTTCAATGTCTAAATAATTTTCCTATTTTTCTTCTTTTTTTTTTTTTTTTTTTTTTGCTAAATAATCACGATCGAGGGGGGAAAAATTGAAATATCGACAAAAAAATCGATGGAAACGATAGATCTTCGATTGCTGTGCGTATTCCGATGAAAAATTTTTGTCACGGAGGGAAAGAAAATTGAATAAATCGCGAAGGACTGGGGGGCGAGGAAGGATTAAAAGTTGGGAGGAGGGAGAATTGGTGGAAACAAACGACGCATACATTATCCGATAGAAGGATAATTCTATGTAAAGATATCGCCTATGAATTTCCCTCCAACTTTGCGCCAAACTTTACGAGCCACACGATACTTCTATATTTTATACCCAATAAAGCTTGCTAAATCCATAAACATCCTGACCAGAATATTTAAACAACATTCTCCATCTCCGAATCCTCTTCTTTCTCCATGCAACCATTTGCAGTATTTCGCAAAGTTGGACGATAACAAGAGAAAATTACGCGTGGCGAGATCGAATTAAAGAAACTCTGGAAATCCATTCCAAACTATTTATCCTTAAATAAGTTATTTTGAGACGACAAAGTTGTTTTCTAATTCAACGGAACGATACGCTAATTTTGTGATTATAGAAAAAGGAGAGTTTCTTGCAACGGATCTATCGACACGAGGCTCACTCGCGATAGAGCGAGGTTCTAAATTAAAGCCTCGAGTAGCGGCATCGATCGATGACGTGACATCTAGGATCGCATGCAACACCGCATTTCTCAATGGAGATCAAGCCCAAAGGTATGTACATATATCTTAGCAACCTTAACCGAGATTTCCGATCCTTATTTTCTCAAATCCCTATCAATCCGTCCGACGAAACGTTTCGCAAGCTGTGCCATCCGTTAATACGCTCAACTCTGATTACCATTTTCTTTTCAAATTATATAACACGTTCCGCACAATTTTTCAGAAAACTATTAATTCCATAACATTACACTATACCATTCTATTATATCATTTCCACTATCTGCTCTATCAGAATTTTTCAGAAAACTATTAATTGCAAAGCATCACACCGTACCATTCCATTGAACTACTATCCACTCTATCAGAATTTTTTAGAAAATTATTATTTGCATAATATTACACCATACTATTCTATTATGCATCTTCATTATCTGCTCTATCAGGATATTTCAGAAAATTATCAATCGCAAAGCATTACACCGTATCATTCTATTAAACTATATCCATTATCTCTTCTATCGTAACATTTCAGAAAACTATTAATTGCATAGCGTTACACTATATCATTCTATCACGGTATATCTATTGTACTATCAGTTCCTATAATTACGCGCATTTTACATACTTATTCATCGTTCCCCTCTTCAACTCGTTCCATTGCAACTACAAGTAACTCTATGGTATACAAAAATAAGTAGGAATCCGATTCGAATTCGTTTGGACCTTTCTTCTTCGATTCGGGGCGCCATCTAGCGTCCGTCGTTCGTATAAATTTCGCAACAATTTCATCCCGCGTAATAGAGCGCACGGTTGGGCCAGGTATCCCGCGTTATTGGACGAGGCTTAATGACACCGAGCAGCGACCGCACCGTGTTATTATACCGAGGCTGACACGCGAGTGTTGAAGCGAATTGTCGGCGGGCCGGGGCGACAGTTTGGTCGCAGTGACGTGTCGCGTGGAAACTGGAACAGAGGCGAGTTGGCGCGAATTGTTGTCGCGTTTCACGTCCAGTGGAAAATTTTTCACAATAGCGGATAATGGAGGTACTTGAACAGCCTGTCGAGTTTATGTAATAATTGCTCCGCTTTTCGTTGTATGGGTGTCCTTTAGGCCCGTCCCCCGTTCCCCGAGGATGGTTCTAACCGGTGTCATGGGGCAAATTCCCTCCCAACCGAGCAAGGCTTCATTTTCCTTTCAAATTTCCTACCTCGGACGAACTTGATCTCTCACGTTGGAAAATTTCACGTATATACAGTCCGTCTAAATGAAATATCGTTTCGCCAACTAGTTGGAAAGAGGATTGACTTGTCTTTCTCAAAAATATAATACCTTGCAATTGAAGATGATTCGTCGTGGAAAAAATATTATCTTCTCATCTTCTTCAAAATAGATATATAAATATCGAAATTCATTATTCTCTTGACAACAATTTCGAAATTCTCAATCTTCAGCTAACTCAGAATAAGAATCTTTGACGAGGTATTGAAATTTCCAAAGTCCACGAGTTTCTTTTTCTTCTTTCTTCCTCTTCAAGAATTTCACAGAATTCGCGAGAATATGTCGCGTGTGAATATTCGCGAGTTGGAGGAAGAAATGGCGGCCGATAAAAGAGAAAATTTCGATATTTTCTTAAAAATATCTTGGAATTGAAGATGATTCCCGTCTCGTCACGGAAGAAATATCACTTCGTCTTCTTCAAAATAGATATATAAATATCGAAATTCACTATTCTCTTGACAACAATTTCGAAATTCTCAATCTCCAGCTAACTCAGAATAAGAATCTTTGACGAGGTATTGAAATTTCCAAAGCCCACGAGTTTCTTTTTCTTTTTTCTTCCTCTTCAAGAATTTCACAGAATATGTCGCGTGTGAATATTCGTCAGTTGGAGGAAGAAATGGCGGCCGATAAAAGAGAAAATTTCGATATTTTCTTAAAAATATCTTGGAATTGAAGATGATTCCCGTCTCATCACGGAAGAAATATCACCTCGTCTTCTTCAAAATAGATATATAAATATCGAAATTCACCGTTCTCTCATCCGTTCGACGACAATTTCAAAATTCTCTAACTCAGTTACCGGAGTACGAGAATCTTCCATCGACGAGGCATTGAAATTTCTGCGAGTTTCTTTTCCTTCTTTCTTTCTGTTCAAGAACTTCACAGAATTTTCGCGAGAACATATGTTGGAGCGAGGCAGGAAGAAACGGCGGCCGATTGCAAGACAAAGGAGAAAATTAAAAGCGATCGAATTTGGTATGCGACGCGAGTGCGTGCGATCAGAACGAATCGGCATTGGCCTTCCTCGACATTAAAAAAAGGGGGCCAGCGAGTGGACGTCGTTCGAGCCACTTTCTACTTCGACCTCCTCGTTTCGCGTGCCGTGCACGCGCCCCAATCGAGACGCATAACGATTGTTGGCGCAACCGCGCCAAGGAAATGTCATAATCCGTGTTGCTCGATCGATCTCGAGGAGGGGGTGTATTTATTATATATTTCTCGACGAGAGGAGAGGAGGAGAGGATGCCTTCTGATCTTGGGGCGAATGAAAATTCCAAGATTAATAATTCGACAGCGCTCGATGAGATCGATAACGGGTCTTTAGCAACAATGGGCGGCCGTGATGGTAGAACGTTAGAACCATTTTAGCCTAATGCTCTGGCCTACGTGCGCTTCAATATTCCCCACGGGAACACTTTGCGTAAACCCTTTATCTCGAACCTAAAAGGGGATGATGTACGAACGAGGATGAACGAAGCTGAAATAGCTAGTGAATCCAGTGTGCAAAAATTTGTTAACAAAGTTTCTTGCTCTCGAACTGTTCCAAATTTTAAGAGTATTTTAAGAGTAAAGAAAAGAGACATCCACAAATATTTTCGTATCGTATATTATTATATATACACATATCCCCTAGAGGTGTCGTTAGCTTCGATTTTCGATCGTGGATTTCTCTCTCCGGTTCGAAACCAAACGTTTCAACCTCAAAATCTGTACAACCTCACCGTTTATACAACAAACGAGAGAGAGAGAAAAGAGAAAAAGAAAAAAAAATCGCACGAAAATTCTCGACGGTTGGCCATTCATCGGTTTCGTCGAGCGAGAAAGAAAGGGTAAAAAAGAGAGACAGAGAGAAAGAAGAAAATAACAAATTTCTCTCTCTCCCTTTCTCTCTCGAGAGTAAGTGTATTTGATTTAAAACTTCGATTCCGGGGTGATCTATCAATCGCACGCGAAACAGCTGACGAGAGGAAAAATCTCCCTCTGTTATATCTATGATCTCGAAATGCGTGGGACGGAATTTCACCGGGAATCGTCTTGCTTGTTTTTTCGCCCGGTCGTCGATCAATCGGTTCGACCATCGCGATACATCGCTGTGAAACGCTATGAAATTTCTTATCGCGTGTCCCGTAAAACGCAACCTCGTTGAATCGCGAGACGAGCTCCTCCCCTCCCCGCTGTAAATAGCAATAAAAATCAGAGGAAAGAGAAGTAACGAGTTCCGGTCAATATTGCGGGGACGTTATCGCATCGGGTGCAGCTTCCAACGCTTTGGACATAAATTTTTGAAGGATTCGCGAGTGGAAATTTTATCTTACAGAAAAACCTTATCTTTATGGGGAGGGAGTCTCGATTGGAAGGCAGATCAAGTTGTTGGGAGGAACTTGGAAATGGAGGCGGATGAATCTTCCAAGAGATTTGTAAAATTGGAGAATTTTCAGTGTTGCGAACGAGAGAAAAGGTCAAAGCGCGGGAGATTCGAAAATTGGAGAATTTGGGCGTAATTTCAGAGCGAAAGTTCCGCGAGAAACCGTACGTTACAACGAGCGATAATGCTTTTTTATTAGCCCAACGCGATATGACACTTCCAACACGGTGGATCGTGTCGATAATCGATCCCCGGTGAAACGAACACACGCACACGAGCGTAGGGAGCGTAAATATTATCACATGACGGCGGCGGAATAAATTTCAATTACGAAATGATGAAGTTCCATTTACAAATTCAGCCCAAGAAGTAATGTGTGCGTAACAGCACATGATTTTAATCACGTGCCCAGTTAAGTCTAACTGTAGTCACGCGCAACAGCGTAATAATTAACCCCTTAGCTCGGTTGGGTCAACGATCGTTCAACCAAGTACAAACATTCCGTCTCTGCCACTTGTAAATTCCATTCGTTCCGTTTCCATCGAATTCCCTTGTCATTTCGATTTCATTATCGATCCGACATTTCATCTTTTTCTTTCTTTTAATTTTTGCGGGTAGAAAATGCAACTGTAACTTCGTTCTTTCCTTCTTTTTTTGAATTAGACGTGTAAATCATTTCCACTCGTCTCGATCGGATCGAACAGAGTATAAAAATATGAGAAATCCAATTCCAATGATAATTTATACGCTCGGATAGAGACTCTCCTCCTCTTGTATACCGTCAAAAAAATTAAAGATAATAAATTTTAACAATCGTACCATTTTCGAAAAGAAAAATCGTTTCTCCAACGACGAAGAAAAATAAAAGTCGGTGAAACTTTTTTTCTCTTTTAATACGACACGATGTCTCGGCATCGGTCTAGGAATAGACATCAATTGATCGTTGAAACACGACTTAACCGTGGTTTTACAATGGTATTATTTCGTGAGTCAGAGCGTAAATACAATGCGCGAATCGAGCGCGACGCGTCTATTATTATTTCAAAACGACAACACTCGAGTAAGGGAAAAATTCCATTCCGTTAGATTAACGAAACGCGAGGCATTGCGAAAGAAGAAACATGTAAAAATAATAAGATGCGATACGTCGTGAAAACGCGGGTGGTATCGATCACACGAGGGAAAAGAATAAATAAATAAAAATCAGGAGAGACTCACCGCAAATTGGAGATGACGATGTTGTAGTTTCTGTCGATGCTCACCATGCCGATGTTCTGCATCACGATCCCCGTGATGAGCATACCGATCAGGGCGGGAAGGGTGGTCAAGGAGAAGAGCCATCCCCCGAAGTGAGCCGCGAGGCAGAGGACGGCGAGGCCGAAAAGCTGGCCGCCCGGGGCGGCGTCCTCCCCGAGTATCGTGTACACGATGCCCCACAGCAACAGGCCTAACAGGAACAGGCACAACAGCCGGGCGAATTTTCTGTAGCTCGGGCAAAACGGTTGGGGACAGGCTTTCCTCCAACCGGGTGGCTCCCATGATGGAGTGTCGTCGCGACCGTGGCATCGCGTGCAAAACAGGTACAACCACGACCTGTGAACAGAGAAGAAAGGTTGTTAGAATCGGCTCGAGTACTAAAGTATTTCCTTTTCTATCCTATTTTGCCTTATCTGGTTCGGAGAGGAATAGTTTTTGTGGGATGATTTTAACGATAGAAAGGGATGTTTCTAAAGGGACTATTACATTTTGACTTATTTGGTTGAAATGTTATGTGACAGAGAGGAATAGCTTTTGTGGGGTGATTTTAACGATAGAAAGGGATTATTTTCATCTTATTTTGGCTTATATGATTGAGACGCTATGTGGCAGAGAGGAATAGTTTTTGTGGGATGATTTTAATGATAGAAAGGGATGTTTCTAAAGGGACTATTACATTTTGACTTATTTGAAATGTTATGTGGCAGAGAGGAATAGCTTTTGTGGGGTGATTTTAACGATAGAAATGGATTATTTTCATCCTATTTTAGCTTATTTGGTTGAAATGTTATGTGACAGAGAGGAATAGTTTATGTGGGATGATTTTAACGATAGAAAGGGATTATTTCCATTCTATTTTGGCTTATTTGGTTGAGACTATATAGCAGAGAGGAATAGTTTTTGTGAGACGATTTTTCTAAAGGGACTATTTCTATCCTATTTCTATCTTATTTGGTTGAGAGGCAGAAAGGAATAGTTTTTGTAAATTTTGTGGGATGATTTTAACGATAGAAGAGGATAGAATCGTGCGCGCTTTTTATCTTTCTTGAAATATTCGAAACGCTTTGAAACGGAGTAATATATTAATGAAATTTTCTAAAATATATATTTTATGGAGTATAATATTTCGTGCCGGAACAACCGTGTGTTTTTTCGTGTTTCCTTTTTTTTTTTTATTTTCTTGGACAGTTTTCCACAAACGATCACGATGGAAATTACGCTCGAAAATACGAAAAATTGTATGCACAATTCTACGCGTATTTTTCTCTTTTTGATAAAATATTGATGAAATATTGTATAGTATCTGATATTTGGAATACGCGTCTTCAAGTACGATAAAGATTTATTGATAGAGAAAGTAGTCTATCTCTCTGGAATAATGTTTGTTTCCAAGATTTTCCAGGATATTTCGTAAAATAATATTTTCAATGATATTTCATTTCACAGAGTGTATGTACGAATGTTTTTTCCAACTCAAAGAACGAGCAACAACAAAGAATTTTCTCGGTTCTGGTTACAAGATATACACATAACTGTAGAATAACATATTCATCACAAAATTTCAATTTATAAAAATCCCTCCATTCCATACGGCGGAAAGCTAAAACCGTAATATCCGTGATATCAAAAATCGAACAGGAAAATTCACTATGCGTATAAAACGTATATATATATATACACATGATAGAAATCCATTGAAAATTCGGTCTAAACTTTTCTCATAATTTTTTATACAAAAAAAAAAAGAAGAAAAACTTTTGTAATTAATTATATCATCCTCATTACGTAGTAGAAACATCAGAGAACATAGAGAGAGAGAAAGAGAGAGTCGGATAAAAAGAAGGTGAAATGAAGACAGATTTATGCTGTACAAAGTAAAAACTGGTTGCGGGGCAGACAGAAAGAGAAACAAGGGTGGAAAGTGAAAAAGTCGGTATATATATCACGAGATAAGACGAAAAGTTTGTATCTAGACTGTTAACATCAACGTTAATGTTTTGCAAAAAAAAAAAAAGAAAAGAAAAGAAAAGAAAAGAAAAGAAAAAAATTTTAGCATCGCGAAACTCCATGTTTCTTTAAGAGATTACATACATTGAGAATTAAAAAAAAAACCAAACTTCCTCTGCCCGTTTTCTAAAAAAAAAGTATACCTGTGCTTTAATCCATTCTCTCGGATAAACAAATTTTTACAATCCATCAAATTGCCACTCAGTCTCCCAAGAATTTATTACAAAAAAAAAATTTAATCAATTAATTTTTAAAAAGTCATCATATCCAATTTCCATCACGGTCAAAAACAAAGTTCTTCTACACCATTTCAAATCGTTCGATTTACCGATTCACTGAATTACGCAAACTAGCGAATCATTGTACCACACACACACACACAAAAAAAAAGAAAAATTAATTTTCAAAAAGAAGACGCACGATCCATTACCGATCCATCAATTTCCATTACAGCTGAAAAGGAAGGAAAAAGAAAAAGAAGAAGAAAATGTCATCATTTCGCAAAATAACGACACATCCACTCACCACAAGAAACTCAACGACTCGACCTTCGGTTTTCCCACAAACTTGTTTTCCATTCCGCTCCGCGTTTTCACTCCTTATCCCCGTGTACGCGATTCGCACCGATACCGATCGAGATATCGGGCTACGACGATCTAAAATCTTTTAAAATTAAAAGCCGAGCAAAAAAGCTGGTCGCTTATTCCAGAGAGGATTTAACGGAGAGCCGGAGAGCATACCTTGAGTGCACGCGAGCAGACGTTATAGGAAACTTAGAGCAGCGCTTGATTCAATCTCATTAGACTTTATGATCTTATCAAGGCGATTGGAAATGACAGGCTTTGTAACCGACCGGTTACATCACCATTCTACGCTTCCTAGATCCGTTACAATTCCCTCGATTAGGGATTTACCTGCCTCGAATACTTTTCGTGTTCGTTCGTACATCGTGGGCAGATATCGGGAAGAATGAAAGAGAAAAGGAAAGGAAAGAAAAAAAGGAAGAAAGAATTAGCAGAAAAATGGCGACGATGCGTATAATTGCAAGCAACGCAACGCGTGATTGATCGATGCGTTTTATCGATATTTATTTTATTTTATTTATTTTTTTTTTTATTATTCTTTTTTCATTTTAGAAATTTATGCTCGATGAATACCTTCGTCGGTGTGTCGAGATTTATCGTTTTATTTTTCGCGTTTTTGTAATGTTATTGTGATATTGCGCGTATATCGATATTGTTTTTTTTTATTTATTTATTTTTTTTTTTATTATCGTAATAGCAGAGATTCGCAAAGTATCGATTTTAATGGAAGGACGCGCAGGATGATTTAACGAAAATATGTTGTTACGGAATTGATTAGTCGAATATTTGTTGCGTGAAAATTATTCGCTCGTTTAATGTTAAACGTTTATGGGCCGCGTATATCAATTCGGGAAACGTCTATGCGTTGTTTTAATTTATCTCGCGGTTGCGCGTCGATATTTCACCAACTATTCGTAACTATTTGTACTAAAAATTTTCCGTTCTTTTCGGAGGAAATTGATCGTTCGGAAATGTAACTTTCTTCTTTTTTTTTTTTTTTTTGAGAAAAATCGTTTCTACGCGGTTAGATTTATCGAAGATAAAACATCGATTAAAACATTCCATTATTCCACCGTGAACTTCGCTTAATCAAACACTCGTAAAAGCTTAATGCGATCAAATTTACTAAATTCTCGCGTGTTTGCACTATCGATATGTTTGTTCTAATAAGATTACTCTTATCCAGGAAAAATAGTATTTTAAATGTAGAAAATTCTTTAAAAGCTTTATCGCGCTTAATAAGATACAATTTCTTAATTTCTACCGATTTCTTTAAAAAAAGTGTCGAGAGTAAAAATAATTATCGCCGCGTATCACTCGAATCACCATTCTTATAAATTATTCTAAAGATCTAAAGATATAAAGAGATTGTTTCGAATTGCAACCTCCTCCTGGAAAAAATTTCATAAATATCTCTCTATTATTTTAACTACCATCGTCTCATAAATCATTCTCAAAAATTCCCTCGTACGAAAAAAAAAAAGAAAGAAAGAAAAGATTTCGCAAATCGAAGCGAAATGAAAACTCGAGAGAGAAAAATAATCGAGTATCGTCCCGATCGCAAATTCGTGGTAAATTAATTCTCGAATTAATTTCTCGCACGAAAAAGAAAAAAGAGAGGGAGAGAGAAATGTTCACGAATTTGGGGATGTAAAATGAAGAGAGAAGAATAATCGCGCACGTATCGTTCCTAGGCTATCGTCGTGAATTGTACTCGAACTCTTTTTCTCGATTTCTCGAGAAAGAAGAGAGAGAAGGGAGGGTCTGTCTCTCACGGATATCTCGTAGAGAGAGAAATTTCATTTGAAATCGAAATAGAATGGAGAAAATTCTCACCGTTCCAGCTCCTCCGAGTACTCGATCTTGTCCCTGATGGAGCTGGTCAAGCTGTACGCGGACTTCTTCCTGCTCCCGTTGATCCTCCCGTTCTCGAGATCGAACTTGTGCTGCGGTATATTCTCCGAGCTGCCGTAGTTGCTCCCTCCGTGCTGCAATATCGATTTGCCACGTCCCTGATCCGAGTTATGCTCCGAGCTCGCGCTTATGCGCCGATGATGATCGAACGTCGGATTATCCATGCCGAGTATCTGATCGCTAATGGAGACGCGCCTCTTGGCCAATTCCTCGCTCGACCTGTTCGTCCTTCCGCTCATGTCCGTGTCCATATCTCGCCGCCCTTCCTTCCTCCAGATAACCGGGGCGGAGGTTGGATACGACCTAGCCAAGATCGCGTGTTTACGCGCCGATTCGACGTCCGTGCGCCTCTTCGTTTCCACAGAGGGAGAGAGAAGAATCGATTTTATCGAAACTCGATACCAACCACTGGATCGAGTCGCGTCTAGCCGAAGATGGAGACGGAAGATCGATGCTCGAAACGACGATCACGCGGCATCGGTCGATACGGGTCACGACGTTTCGCGAAAAGCCCCGGATTTCGCCGCTCCAAGGGATGGTGGCGGTAGGCAGGTGGTGCGATTCGACGTGTTCTCGAGCCAGCTCGAATCCATGTACACGCACCACGTGCAAGTCGGAGTTGGAAATGTCTCTTCTCTTTCGAGGAAAAAAGAAAGAAAGAAAGAACGATCACCAGACAACTCGACGAACGCACGGACGGGAACCGCGAAAGAAAGAAAGAGCGAGAAGAGGAGGCTAGTCGCGCGGGATCAGGTTTCCACGATTGACTGGCGATCGCGGTTCGATCTCCCGTTTCGATCGTTGACAGCGCGCCGTGAGCGATCCCGTGACGATGACTCCGAGAAAGTGGAAACTCCGATGATCCCCCGCCGATGATCGGTCGATCACGCGGCCCGATAGCGGCCCGATGATGGTCGAGATCGTCGCGTGACGATTTGTTTTCCCAGCCGGTGAGTGGGGAGTGGGGAGCGTGGAGGGGGGGATCAGCGCGCCTACACCTCGGCCGGATCTTCCTCCTTCGCGATCCCACCTTGACCCGCTTTTACCAGCCGCGTCGATCATCCACCGACGCGCCCGGAGCTTCCTTCGTTCGGATTCCAACTTCTTCCTCCACTCTATCTTTTTCGATCGATCGCGGTGCGGCAGAGAAATGGAGAGACGATTTTCATTGAAAATTTGGTGATGCGATGGAATACAATTCCAAGTGGGATCGACCGATTTGCTCCTTTATATCACGTATTTATTTGTACTATATTTATTACGTATCGCGCGTCACCGAACACCGACTTTTTCCCTTCGTTTGAAAAGAGAAAAGAAAAGAAGTAAAAAATTCTACGACCTCCGCGACATCGTAAACGTCATCGTTCGCGCGTTATCGTACGTTTTCTCACCAATCGCCAACTGTCTGTATTTGCTCTAAGGTTTATTCCCGCGCGCGAGAGAAAGAAAAAGAAGAAGAAAACGAAACGAAACAAGTATCCTCGTTACTCTCTCTCTCCCCCCTCCTATACCTTCTCGTTCATCGGCGTCGAATCGCACCGCACAGATCCGTCATCCATTTTCTTCCGCACTTTTCCCACGCTTCTTCTCCTCTTTCTTAAAATCCTCACCTCCGAACTCTGCCGTGAACCCGAGAATATGAGAGCGGCGTCGACCACGGAACGGCGCACGGAAACGAATACCGCGAAACGAGCACGGTTAACTAGCGACTAAACGCTGCAAAGTGTTCGCCGCTTTACGGCGGTGTGTTTATGCGAATGGTGGGGCTGGTAAAAAGTGGTGTAACGCACCAAGGAGGGACACACGCGCACACATTCGTACCGCCTGTGTCTACGACAATTGTTGTACCGCGTTTGCACAGGATGGGCACAGCTGGACACCTCATTCACGGCCTATTCGGGCCTAACCCGACCGACCTGTGCCCCTTGCGGATCGTGACCACGAACCGCGATCGTTTAACCAAGATCCGCGAGAATACCAGAGCGGACGGATCATAAATTGAAGAACGAGCGTCTGAACAGGAGGAGTTGCGCTATCTCGACCCTCTTCTTTTCCTTTTCTTTTTCCCTTTGATCCCCCATTTCGAAGGGAACGGTATTGTCGAAATATTTGAAATATCGGGCGATTAAGAACCGAAATATTTTCAGAGGGAAAAATTGCAATCGAAAATGGACGAATAGGAATTAAATTTGTCGAGAGAGAGAGGGAGAGAGAGAGAGATTGTAATCGAAAATGAAGTAGAGATTAAAATCATTGAGAGGATTATATTTCGATTTTTGGGAATAATTACTTTTTCGTAAAATATGTCAAAATTTAATTCTTTCTAACAGCGAATAATATTTTTATTCGAAGGTAAAAAAGTTTGGAAGCAACGAGTTTTTTTTATTACATGAAAATGATAGAAAGATACGGAAGAGTATCATCAATATTTACAATCTCTGTTATATACACGCTTTATTCCTTGCGCGTCGAGTATCGTGACAAATATCGTTCTTTCGATCTAATTTTTAATACGAACGTCTCGTCGTGTGTGCAATAAGTTAATTAACGACGAACGTATTTTTCTATCTTTCGCACCGATGTAAACACGCATTAATGTATAATTCGATTTGATCGTCTCTATTTTCTTTCTTTTTTTTTTTTTCTTCTTTATTTTTTCTTATCATCTCTTTTCGCTTCTTTGAACTCGCTCCTTTTTTTTAATTCAACTTCTCAACTAGATATAAATCACAACGTAATACGATGTAATTAGATAACTGATCGTCAAACAATGTGCTACTTTCTCGAGTGTCGATAAGCTATCATATTTTCCGACGACGCGAGTATATTTCCACCAAAAGAAATTTCCTCTTTTTAGAAATGATCCGTTTCGATCCGATTTTTTAATTACGTATAATAAACGTTCATAATTAATAATCAAAATCAAAATTCTCTTCCCTGTTTTTGAGAACAGATGTTTGAAATCGGCGACTTACAAAACCTCCTCTTCTAGTTTAACGCACGCTAAAATCATGCTTCGATCCGAAATCCCTGATGGAAACGTCGAAATAATCTCACCTCGAATCTTTCAAAATCTACCGTTTCACCTTTCCTCTCTCTCTCTCTTTCCCTCTCTCTCTTAGATTTCTTGCAAAATGTGTTAGAAAATAAAAATATCGAGAAATTTTCATCCATTCCTATCACATCGCTTTTAAATTTTAATTGGGAAATTATGATACTCGATTATGAGTTGAAATTATTCCCCTCGTCGCATTTACGATCGTAATTTTCGAAAGAAGGCGCAATTTCGAAATAAAAATTGATTGATCGATATAAGAGACAACGCGAATACAATAATAGAAATTTCTCGGTCGAGGCGAAAGGAAAAACACTTTTTCACACTCATGATATAATTGGCACGCCAAACGTTCCACTCGATCTTCACCGTGGCGTATCTTCCCGGATACTGGCAAGGGACGACTCGAATGTGTCGTGAATTTCGTTCGAAAGGTTATTGCGTTTATTTACATACCGATTCATCCACCAAGGTGAATTATGGTTGTATCGTATTCGAATTGTTTCTGTCGAGCGTACGTCGACAATTTTACTCGGTCGACATTGATAATTTTACTCGATGCTCGAATCGAGTCGTTGGGGAGGAACGTGTGCTCGTTGGAAAGGTATTGGTCCAGGTTTCTAAGAGAATGAAACGCGATACCGTATACGATGTTCGTCGAAAATGCGAATTCGAGCAATAATAAGTTGCGTTATCAAAAACACGAAAATAATTTCACACGTAGACCACGTAACGGATTATTTTATTTTATAAAAAAATAATTTCCAGTCGAAGCAGGAAAAATTCGAGAATCGAGATTCTTCGTCGAGAAAATAAATTACGTTCAATTTGTTCCGCATACGCGAGGAAAATTTTCGCTAAAAATCAAATCTTCTTGAAACGTGCAAATTTTCTTATTAAGATTAGAGAAAAAATTAAATCGTTCAAAATGTTAAAAATATTTCTGTTTTTGGATATACTGGAAATTGTAAAGAAAAAACCTATCGCCTTACGAAATCAAACACAGTTAAACCCCCTAAGAACCAATCCATCGATGGATCACCACTTAAGAGACGTTCCCCTTTCGAATCCTCTGCTCTTTCTCTCTCTCTCTCTCTCCGATCCTCGAACCCTTTGTTCTCGAGCCTGGCCGATAAAAAAAAAAAGCAAAAGCATCGAACTGGATCGAGGTGGAAAAGCGCTTTCGCGTCGATTGAACGGCGGTTTTTCGACGGTATCGATTTCGTTAATAAACCGGCGATAACCTATCTCCGTCTCCCTGGAGAGAAGCATCTCTCGCACCGCGTTTAGATTAATTGCGTCGATTATCGGGGGATAATTATTAAGCAGCGAAATGTTACGCGTGCTATCGCGCGTGAATCAGTCAGCGATGCTCGAGCAAGCAACCGCTCGTCATGCGCTTCCCAACTATCGAATCGGTTAGAATCGATACTAAGCCTAATCGCGAAAATATCGAAGGAGCGTTTACGCGATAAACGGCGATAAACGGAATAGTTTGTTTCTTCGAGTGGCCTCGAGTCACAAGACCTCGTTAAATGTCCCGTTTTATTACTTGACAACGGACAGAAAAAAGAATTCTTTTTTCTTCTTCTTTTATTCTTTCGAGAATTTAACTTTTCGATTCGTTTCGATTTCGTTCTCTCGCGGCGAGAGAATACTATATTTCGCATCTGAGAAATGGAAATGTATCGAAGATTGTAACAAGTTATCGAGTTTCAACTCGAATTATTACTACTTTTCCTTTTTTTATCTCCGATTTTTTCGCGTTCGAAATAAGGCCGAAGTACGGAGTTGTTTCCAATCGCACGAGTTGACGGACAGTCATGCGCTTCTCATTATCAGGGAGGATGAGATAGAGTTCAGTGACAAAAATTATATTTCCTTCGAGTGTAAACAATCATTATCAGATCGTGGTACAACACAACGATAACACTTTTCAGATTCCGACTAACCTCGAATCGATCGTCTTATTATTACAAAATTTCTCTTCTTCTACACCGTTCGGCGACGGCCATTTAATTTGCAACAATTATTTTCTTACAATTTTACTTCCCTCCTTTCGTTTCAAGCGAACTATCTTCCGCGTTCTATCGCGAAAACGCAAAGAAACGTTATTATCGCATCACCGAATTCGATATTAAGATTAGAATCAAAATTAATTGAGAAATTACTATGCACGTCGATATCTGAAAAATAGTATTCCGGAAACGGAATAAGAAACTTCCTCCCTGGCCGAATTACACCGAGTCATCTCAGCTTCGATTCCATCAATTGGTTATTTCGATCGAAACGACGTAATTGATCGTCCACCACTTTTTCCCTGCCGCGTAGAAAGAAACGAATTTAATCGAGCCTCTCCTTCGACGTACGTCGCAACGAAGGTTGCGCAAGGTCTCGAATTTAACGAGAGAGAAAATTGTTCGTTCTGCCTGCATTTATTTCATCCTGCAAATTTAATTTCATCCATCCACTCTGCAGAATTCATCAGCCGGATAATCCGCGATAAACTACTTCGATTCGATCGCCTCGTAATTAATTCTCACCGTCCAAGCCCCGACACCCAGAAATCATCGCGATTATTCAAATGGGCGGGCGAGGATCCAGGCTTCGTAAACGTTAACTCGGTTCGTTCGAACAGCGTATAATCGTATAGCGATCCTATCCTTCCCTAAATCCTAATCGTGTCTCGCTCCTTCCTCCCCCATCACGAGCCTCCTCGTGGAAAGAAGAGGAAACGATTCCACTTAACCCTTTCGTACGGCGATTTTTATTATCGAGGAATCTCGTGAGAAATAACCGTAAAAACACCGATGCTGCATTTCCAGGGAAAGATGTAACCCATACATACGTACGACATGCGATATCTTACTATTTCGTAGTAACGAAAGGGTTAATCAATGGATTCGACGGAGAAAAGTTTCGGTGAATAGAGTTGAAACTATAGGTGGGGCAGATTCGTCGTTATCGGTGTTTAAGTGGCTTTCGAAACGTGTTGTCAAACGCGTCGCTGCGTTTCGAGAACAATCATCGTATACATATATATATATGTATATTGGGGTTGGTATTTTTCGTAAAGAAGGCGTTGTTTAAGCGGTTTCAATGGCACGAATACGCGTTGTTATTGCGGCGAGAATCGGTTTATCGTCGTAACGTATCGGTATTCGTTTTAATGGAAGAGCGACTTCAATTCCAGTTACGTAGCGATTCCTTTTTTCTTCTTCTTCTTCTTTTAAACGAAGCTAACATCGTTTCGCGAAAGATCGGTAATCTGTGTTCCATTTACGATCTATGAGGTAATCGCGAAATAACTCGGTATTCCCGCTCAAGGAAACTAATTCGAGTTGCTTCCTCGCGATGCAAATTTCTGACGAGATTCTGAAACAAAGAAATTTCAGAGTCTTTTTTCAAAACTATTATTTCTTCTTCTTCTTCTTCTTCTTCTTCTTTTTATGTAAATTTTCGCATGTGAATTATGCATGAAGATTTATGTTAATTAACGAATACTTCTTGATTCATGTTTTTCACGCTTTATTTATTTTCGATAGTTTTTGCTTGAAATATTTGCGCTGCTCTTACCTGGCAAGATAAGATAACGCTAGATTTGCAAAATGAGCCTCTCTTCGAGTCTTCTCAATGCTGAAAAATTCTTGCATTATATAGGAAATATTCTTCTTCTCTTATCTAGATCGACACGTGTATTACTCGCTGGAATATTTTTCTTCCTCCTAATTTATGCCAATTATGCGGAATCACGTGGCTACGAAGTAATAATGTTTGTTTTTTTTTTTTTGTTAAGAAAAGAAAGAAAAAAAAGAAGCGACTGCTCATCGATACTCATCAATTTTCATAAGTGTAAAATTCGAAATTAACGGCGGAATCGATATTTTCGAAAGGTGCAAGAGCAAGTATTTCATAATGGATATATTTTGTATCCGTATATTATTTTATTTACTTATTTATTATTTTAACGAGAGACGTCATTAATTTCATGCTCGCTCGTATATTTACATCTATCAAACGTCACGTGAAATATTTCACCTCATAATTTAACGATTGCGCGATAAATCCCTTTCGTATATTTTATACGTCCGTATATAAAATATTAATGGTATAATAATAACGAAGAAAAATGTAATGATAAATACGCGACAAATTTTTTAATCTTAAAGTATCGATTTATACGTGTTACAACACGTGTTACGACAGGTAGAGAAGAAAATACAAGGGAGGAATTAGCAAAACGTTCGTGTTATTATCAATCGGGGATCAAGAGATTATTCTACTATTCCGATTTGAAAAATTTTATTGCAGTCGATACGTATCGATACGGAAATCTGATAAATCGAATCATATGACTCGCAATAATCACTTATTTATCAGGTTTAAACACCTTCTCGAGATACATTTGGAATTTACTACTTGAAAATCTTAATTACACTTTTGATCGCTTCGATTGTTGACAGTAGTAATCGCGCTAATAATCGGTATTAATGAATTCAACAGAATTATGACTAGACGGAACACGAGCATAACTGTGAACAGGGGCAAACAAATTGACTCACGATCGATTCAAAAATTGATCCCCTTCGTTCTCTTTACGGTTCTCGCCGATTTTCCGATCGTTCTTCAAACCGTTTCTCTTTTTTCTTCCACTCGAAAGAACGGTATTAATTCGGCATCAATGAATCGAACGGAAAATCAACAATTGCAATTGTAAACACGAGCGGACAAGCGTTCAAAATTGATTCAAAAAATAATTCTCTCGATTTTCTTTACGATCTCAGTGTTTTAATCTAGTTTTTTAAACTAATTCCAATCTCTTCTCGAAACAACAATATTAATCAGCAGCAACGAATTCAACGAAATACAATTGCAAACGCGAACAAACGTTCAAAATTGATTCAGAAACTAATTCTCTCGATTTTCCAAACGTTTTTCAAACTGCTGGCCCTTATTTTGCGGAAACAGCGACGTCCCTCTTCCAAACGCATATTTCTCCATCACTGTCGGATGGAACGAGCGCACGCGTCGTGAATCGTCGTTCTAATCATGATTTCGCATACGAGACTCTGCCTCGCGGAAGTCGCGAATTTTCATTCTTCATTAACCGTGAACAGACACGCGCACGTATATACACACGCATGTAACGATCACCGACGCGTGTCATGCCTCGATCGAACGTTTCAAACGCTTCGTTTTTCTGCGGATAACGTTAATAATAGCACTTGACCGGATTTGATTTCGATATTAACGAGAATTAAGCAGATTCTCGTTATTCATCAAACGAGGAAAAGATTATTATACGTACACACATCCATCCACTATTGATTTTTATAACTCGATCGATTCTTTCAACTCTATAATTTGTTCGATAATATTATTATTAATTCCTAGATTCCCTGTTATCTTTATAAAATTCGTTACATATGTTATATGTTTATTTTATCGTTATCTGTTATCCCAACTTTCATTCAATTCCTGACTTTCGTAGATTCTCCATATTTAATTAAATCGAGTGCTCCTTCAGAACATCAATTACGCAAATTACAGAGGGAATCGCAATCTAACATCCTGATTCTCATGGATTCTCGCAACATAAAACTCCAAACATCGACCAAGAAAATTACCAAGCATATTCCTCGCTCACAAGCATTATCCTTCACCACTTCTACCTTCCTTTTTCCCAAATTTCTTCCTCTCGTAGACTCGCGATCAAAAATCAAATCGTACGAATCGTCAAATATATAAAGAGAAAGAAGCGGACCAACACAAACAAAATTGCGAATTGCGAGAAAAAGGAATTCCAACAATCCGAGGAAACGCATTCTCTCCAACTTCCCTTCGAATCTCGATATCGCCGAAACACGCCAGCCAACCGAACGCTTCCCGAACATGGCGTGGAAACGTGATCGGCCAACTTCCCAATTCTCGCGACACCCCCGAACAGCAGCCGAGAGAACACGGCCGTGATCTTCCTTGTTACGCTCGCGGAACACGCGAATTTCCGTCCTTGGCCGGGCATTCCGCAGTCACGCGAGAATCGCGGCCACCAAACGGACGAATAAGAGACGGAGGGGGCCGAGGTCGAAGATGGGATTGGAATTGCAAATATCCCTCCACCCACGTTCCTCTCCGTTCCATCCATCTTTCCACGACCATCCTTTCCTCGACCTCTCCACCCTTACACGCGCCGCGATATCGATGCATTCGCAGCAATTTCGTTAAAAAAATAAAGTTTCGTGGTAATGTTAAATTTGGATGGCATCGATTCGTGCAATTGCTCGATGAGAGAAATAATAAAATTGAGGTGAAATGAAATATTGTGGAAAGAATTTGGAATATCGATATCAGCTGCCGCTTCTTTTGTTTCTGTTATTAGCTGTACAATCATTTATTTATATGCTTGTATATGGGAAATAGAATCGTTGGGAGGTAAATATCGAACTTCTTCTTTAAAGGATATTCGAGGAAAATTCGTTCGGAAATGATTCGTTCGAAATCAGATTGTTTCGAAAAGAAGTACGAGAAGCGCACCTTCGATCGAATTTTTTTCCTCGAACAAAATGAAGCGAATCGAGTGCAAACAAGGATCGAAAATAAGCATTTCGTATGATATTGTCGAAGTTTTCGAATCTGCTAGCAGGAAGCAGATCATTTTGACAAGTATCGAAAATTTTATACTCTCGTTAGACAGATTTTAAACGAATCCTGTATGCGCGCAACACGAATCAATCTGAGATAAAAATTTCAACGTGGTTAAATGACGAAGAAGAAATTACTGAAATTCGTTCGAACGAACGTATTAAGCGTGCAAAGCGTGATCCAAGGAAATGGAAGAGGGATAAAAATGAACAATGGACGATCGTTAAAGTGTGTAATTTGGTTGAGAGGTGACAACATCTCGACGTCCCATTTGTCGCTAACAAGTTCTGAACACCTCGGCCGATTCATCCGTAAGATTGCGGCGGGGAAGAAGCTAATCGAAGATTTTTCTGTTTGTCACCTTCTTTTCTCTTTGTCGATATTTTTCCAACGCGATCGTTGAAAAGTGTTGGAAAAATTGTTTTGCACAAACCCAACTTCCTGTTAATTAAATGTTAATATCTTTTGTAAAATCTACCCGTCGAAATTTGTTTTGTATGATAATGTATATTTTCGTCCTTTTAAATATCGCTGACTCACGATGTTATTTTTTTTTTACTTCTTGTCTATTAATGTCAAACGTATACATATTGAAATAAAATTTCAATATTTTCGTGCGCACGTTACTTAATGAATGCATCGTTGTATCGATAAAAGATTGAACACATAATGGAATTAACACGAATACGTACACGAAAACGTGTCTCTATATTAATTGTAAATTATTACAATCTCTAATATAAAAAAAAAAAAACGACACTGAATACGTTATCCATCCTCGCTAAGCGATAATAATAATAATTCGAAATTTATATTGATACGTAAAACACGAAAGGTGGAGCGAGTCCGCAAAAGTCGAAGGAAAAAGAAACACATCGTGCACAGCCAAAGTAAAATATTTACATTGTTACGTAGATTTCTGCACGGGTTTTCATTTTTTATGACTTTTCTAAGGAGAAATTTTACAGAGAATTTATCAATCCCATTCCAAAAATCTGTACCTTACTCGCTTCGAGGCAATCGATCGCGAGAAAATTCACACGAGTTGGAACGATATTTATATCTAACGATCTAAATGCTAGGTCGAACAAAAGATGTTTATTTGTTAATAGAAAAACTGCCACGTTCAATTCTACATTCCCAGGTTAAGTAAAAAAGAGCAAACTATCGAAACATTCATCATCTATTACTCGATCTACATGTAAGAACGAAAGAATTATATTCGAATAAAAAAACGCAAACTAAAAAGGTATCCAAATACTTAATACTTCCAAAATAACACGCTATTTGTAGTTCACATCGATGAAGAATACCAAGATATCACATCCCTCAAGCATTCATCCTCATCGACCGCTTATACCCCGGAAAGAATATCAGGCGATTCGCATCGAGGAAGAAACAAGAAAGAATCTTCGCTGTTCACGACCGACTATTACGCGATCCAGCACGGAGGGAAGAACCAAGGAACACCGTGTGACGAGTGTCCAGTTGCAGGTGGCGCGGCTCGAATTAGCTTAAAAGCCCGCGGGAAAAGCGCAGCGGCCAGATCTCGTATATCACGGCGAGATAAAGGGAGGGCAGACGGCGACGGAAAGTATGGCGGTTTCGGCGACAAGCTTGCAGCTGCCATCCTCATTACGCTCGCAAGGCGGGAGAAATATTGCGGAGACGTCCAAAGGAACCGCGCGCGCTCTGCCCACGTGCGTCTGACAATTCGAGAGAAGGACACTTTTATCGACTGCAGACAATTGTATAAGCGATTCTCTCGCAATTACTTTTCACTGCGAATTGCATAGAGACTCGTATTTATGACGGGGGAGACGTGAAATTTCGATAGGAAAATCTCTGTGATTGTCGTAGAAAAAAGAAAACGCGGATACCTTTTTTCCAACGATCGAATTTATTGGACCAGTCAGAGAGGAATCTCTGAATAAAAGATTCGTGGTTTCTCACGGAATTTAAGAGGTAGAAGAGGCTCGGAACGTTTTTAAGCGGCCTATCTTGTGCGCGCAGTCGTGTTAATTAAATTTCCCTCTTAAAATTTCGCTCCTTCTTCCCCTTCCCTTCGAACCGAACCCGGTACATTTATTTCCAGGATTCTGTGAGCCTGGGGGTTAACAACTGGCTTTCCAGTTCAAAAATTATTTTGCGCAATTTGTTAGCCCACTGGCGTTAATTAGTCTCGCGATATTCATGTTCGGCCATTCGAGCTGATTCTTTCGAGCGACGTTTTCGGCATTATAAGCTCGAGTTACAACGGAGAGGGAGAGTCTATTAGATATTTCACCGTCGCAGCTGTTGCGCTTTCTAATTATTCGGGAGGATAAGGTGAAAGATCGGTAGAAAGAGAAATGGCGGATCGAGATAAGATGGGGCTCGAGTTTCCCTTCGAGTATCGAAATTGCAATAATTTTATTGAAACAATTTTCTTAATGCCGAGACGAGGAATCTTATTTATCTTTTTTTCTTTTTTCTAAATTCGTAGCCACGTTTCTTTGATCTTTCGTTTCCGGTTGTATAACAATAACGTGTCTTGAAAGAACAGTTTCAGTTCGACGAGGAGAGTGAAATCAAAAACATTTCTACATATTTCTTATCTTTCTTTTCGGAAATTCAGAATCTGACGCGTTTCTCCCTCCCGTTTTCCCCCACAAAAGCAAAGCTTCGACGACTCCTTCCCAAACGGCCAAGTTTTATTTCCTTTTTTATCTCGTCGCACGCAACTTGTCGCTCTCCCCGCGGAGAAAACGTTACGATCTCTCTTTATTCCCATCGTTTCCGTTTCGACGAAATTTCTCGAAAGCAAACCGTGGCATCGTTTTCGCCACTGCTTTACGACCTCTCCAAAAATTCCCATCCCTCCCCTTCCCCTCTTCCGTCAAAAGTATCAAAAGACACCAAGATATCTGGAAAATAACTTTACCCGCGCGAGTAAATTATTAGGTAATCGAGTAGGCAAAAATTTCTCCAACGCTTACATAACTTTTAACCCCAATCCAGCGCGGCGAAATTTCCACGTTGCTACGTTTCTTCCCTCGAGAATAACCGCGTAATTTATAAATTGGGTTGTTTATTTATAAACAAACGTGGCCGATAAACGAAGCGATCGGCCACGGTAAATTGTAGCGAAATTGCGAAATAACGACAAATAAGATAGGAATTTACGAGTGAATGGTCGCAGCCTCGGTTTTTTTGTTTCCTTAAAACGGGGAAGGGGGTAAAAACCGCCCGTTTCCGCCAAGAAAATGGAAGCTCGTAAATTTATTTCTATGATAGGAAACTTGTTGTATAATATTTTCTCTCTCGCTCTCTTCCTTTTTCCTTCTCGCTCAACGATCGTTCAAAATATTTTTCGATCAAAATTTTCCCTACCTTTCATTCTCGTTCCTCCAAATCAATAGAACGAAAAGAAATAAAAAAGAGAGAGAGACAAAGTGGAAGAATTATCCTTCGTCAATCTCTCCGTATTTTCGATATTTTCGCGACGAATCGTGAACACGGATCTTTCTCCTTCTCTCTGCTTCGATTTGCATGATTCGAATGAAAGACCACAAAATAAAAAAAAAAAAATCCCGGTTAATCTTTGCTCGATTTCAAGAAATTATTTCTCTTCCTTTATCTTTCTCCCTGCATCGATGATTCGAACGACTAAATACCGAATAAAAGAATAAAGAATAAAAGGACAAAAAATACAGAAAAAAAGATGTTGACATCGCCAAGAAATCATTTCTCTTTCTTTTTCTCTCTGCATCGATGATTCGAACGACTAAATAAAAGAAAATACAAAAAAGAAGTGTCGAAAAAAAGAGATAAATCGACGATATCCCGGTTAATCTCGGCTCGATTTCACGCGATGATCGCGCCAAGAAATTATTTCTCTTTTCATTCTCTCTGGATCGATGACTCCAACGACTAAATACCGAATAAAAGAAGATACAAAAAAGAAGGTGTTGAAAAAAGAGATAAAGCGACGACATCATCCCCGATTAATCTCTCGTTCGACATTTTCGCCGGCGATTTAACGAGACGAATGGCGAACACGCGCGTGTACCACCAATAATCACGCCAAGAGAATTATTCTTCCTCTTCTCGCTCGACCATCCTGCCGCGAAACTTCCTCTGAACCACTGCTGCCAATTATTCTTTTCTTCGGCTCGACGCGCGAACACGACGATAAACCCACATAATTTCCTTCCACGGATATGGAAATTTTTCCTCGCGTTGGAGAGGAGATCCCGAAGCGTGAAAGTTCGTATCGAAGCGAGGTTGTAAGAGACGACAAAGTTGGGTGGAAGACGCAGGGGGACGAAAAATCAGGTTGCGTAAAATAAAAATTGTTGTCGCTTCGAAATGTTTTCCATCTCGAAGTTTCAAATCGGCGAAATTATCGATCAGGTGGAACAGTTGGAACACATCCCGATGATTGGAATAGATGGGTAAATAATAAATGAACGGGGGAAACTGATCAACCGTGCGAATGATAAATCATCCGGTTTTCTGAAAACTCGGAAAGGCATTAATTACTGCGCCGCTAAAATTTTAAAAGCTGCTGGAAACACGAGGAGCGCGAAAAATATATTATTCCCCCCCCAAGATTCCTGGCGGGAAAAGGAGAAAAGGAGAGAAGTTGGAAGATTTGCGAAGGGAATTAGCACAGATCGATGAAAGAATCGTGCAAATTGGAATAAACGTTGGAAATTGTTGATTAACGATTCCTCGAAATAGATTCGAATTTGCGTTTGCGAATAAAATCACGAGCAGTCACGAGCTGTCACATGCGGTTCAAACATTGTTCCAGAATAATTATACAGGTCTCGCGCGTTTAAATGTAAACGTAAAAATGTGCTTCTAAACGAGGAATCACCGGAGAGAACCGGTTCTCGTCGTGTGGTGCGCGCGATACTTTCCGAGATCGAGTTAGAAAATTCTCGCGGTTTGACCAGTTAATTAGGAACGATTCAATGATTATGCTAACCGGCATGATGGAGATATCGTTTCGAGGATTCTGTTTGCGATTGTTCGAGATTTCGAGTGGAACACAAGAGTCGTATTTTCAGTCACGAGGATATGTTAGATCGTGTTAGAAAATTGCACAAATTTGATCTTCTAATTTTGACCGAAGTCACGAGCGATCACAAGGCGAAGCGAAAACGTTTTTCAAGTAATTAGTGAGAACAGTGACGCGGATGGAAATCGCGTGTCAGGGATGTTTCGAACAAACAATGTTATCCAAGTTTATCCTGTGAGAAAAATTATTACTCTTATTCGTTACTCCTCCGATCTTGATGATTTCTCGACACGTCAAGGTGATCGTTCCGAAATAGTGAAATTGCGAAAATTTTATCCGACGATTATTCGTTATTAATTAAAAATTTTCTTCGAGACTGTTCAATTAGATTAGTTTCAATCAGGCTCGCCGATAATTGGATCGGTCCGCTTAAATTGACTTAACGATTAAATTTAAAATTAACACAAATTAATCGATATTCAAATTCATTTAATTAAAACTCATTTAATTCGTGGTCCACCTTGAATTTAGATCGATAACTTTTAATAAACACTCAAAATGGTCCAGATAAAACACAAGGCTATTTAGCTTATTTAACTTGGACAACGAGCTGCAAAATTATCGAGAAGATGTATCCTTTTGGTTAATAAATATTTGCCAAAATTAATTATACCTAAAGTACTCCGTAAAAAAAAAGAAAAATTGAATCAAAAAGCTCGAGAAAGAATTATTCGAAAAAATTAAAGGAATTCAGAATTATAAAATTCGTCTCCAAAATATTATTGGTATCGTTCAATTGGCAAAGATACGAATGAAACAATTTCAAGCCAATATCTCGAGCCACCAATTTAGATACGTGACAGTAACTTCAATCAACACGGTAAATTCAATCAGCGAAACAATTCGAGAAGACTCGCATTCAAATAGGAAGCCGGTTTGCTGCTTTCTTTTTTTTTCTCTTTCTCTCTCTCTCTCTCTCGTTCACGATTCATTGAAACGAGATATATCGAAGGGTAAAGAATTTTCGAAAATGTGCACGTGCAATTTTAATGTTTTCCGCGATATTTTCTACCAACTTCTTTGCTTCCTTTCGTAAACGTTACACGTAACACACAACAACTCGGAAATTGTTCGCCACGAGATTAAAGCCGGCCGATAGAAAAATGACAAAAACGTTCATCCCCTGATAGAGAGATTGGTGGAACGTTCAATTTAACCGCGGCAATTAAAAAATATCGTACACCTTCTATCCAGGAATTGAAGTGGAAAGGTAATCAAACTGGTCTGAATGGCAAAAAAAAAGTCCATTCTTATTTATTTGCTTAGAGGAAATGAGAGATGAAATATAAAAATATCGGATAAAAATCGATGGAGAATCGTTTAAACCTAATTTTATAATTTCGAAAAAATTTTGAGAATATGCGTTCGAGACACTGTATTCACGAAAAAGTATTCCTTAAAACGGAGTATAATTTTTTTAATTGAACCAAATTTTTCGAGAAAGAATTTAATGTTTGATTAATGTAAAAATTTTTTTTAAGAAATTGTTATTGATTTTTGGAAGAGAAGATCAAAGATCACGATTTTTTTTAACTTTCTCATCCGACGATTTTCTATCATTGGCAAAGTTTCATCGAAATTTCGATGGATACGTGTTTCCCACATAATAAATCAATCAAGAACATGGAATTACAAATTAATTAAACGTTCTTTTACGTTATATCGAAATAAAAAAAAGAAAATGTAAAGTTTTATCACAGGATGATAATTTAAACGTAAACAACCCCTAATAATAGTATAAGAGGCGTGGATTTACAAAAAGGTTGAACTTAAACATAGTTTAAAAAGTTAAGACTTTTTATTACTCGACTTGCTTAAGTAACGAAACAGCTGGAATATTTCTTTTTTTTTTTTAAGAAAGGAAATAAAGAAAAGAGGCGAGGTTGGTAATAAATTTTCTCACGAATATATTCCCGTTCTTCTCCTATAGAGTGTGAAAGCGAGCTATGCAATTAATGAATTCTTCATTAAACTCGTTTATTAACCTCTTAAACGAGAAATTATGCAAGAAACTCGTGAATACACAACGCTCGATTTTTTCTTTTCTCTCTCTCTCTCTCTCTCTTTTCGTCTCTCATATTTCGCTCACGAAATAGTTACTTTGAACATACAAGTTACAAAAACGAAGGAGCGTGCTTTGCAATTACATTATAAATACTTCCTATTACGTTTTTCCATTTTACAGGAACTTTACTTTCCTCTCTTCCGCGTTAAAGATATAAAATTGTAAGAAGAAATGCTCGAGGAGAAATTGGAGAAAAATTGGAGCTGATAAAGGCGAAAAAAATAAATAATCCGTTGTCAAATTTCATCCTTGGGTTACGCTTCGTTTGAAATACGAATAGATATTCATCGATATAAATATTCACGAGGAAAAATAATAAGAAACAGTTGCGTCGTATCTGGGCAATGTGTTTATCGAACGACACGAAGCACGTTGCAACGTCGTCGAGCCACGTTTCAATGAAATTCAAATTATAAACATCCACGAAATATCTCGCTCGATTCCAGTATCACCATCACCTCCTCTCCGTCTCGTTGATTGAAATATTTCCACACGCTTCGCTTATTACGCATCGTTCCAATTATACGCGAAATATTCACTCGTTTTCCCTCTTTTCGCTTCGTTTAAACGCGTTAAAAAAGAAAGAAACGCGACACGTGTTCACTTCGATTTCTAACGTTTCCTAACTATTTCTCCATCCATCCACGTGGCTGGTTAACTCGAAAGCGTGATCCAACGAAAACATAAAACGATGGTGTTTCGCGTTAGCAAGTTCCAAGGGCAATTATCATTTCGTACGTACGACACATTTGCTTGCAATGGCAAACAGAGAGGGGGGAAGTGGTACGAGCGAGGAGGATCTCGATTACGTTTGTTACCCCCTTTCCTTCCCCCACCTCTCTGCGTCTCGAGTTCTCTTCTTCCTGCGAATTAGTTGATAATGACGGCTAATTGACACTGACGAAGGCTACTTGCGAGCCGAGTCGAGAGAATCGCGCCAAATCTCTGTGTACGTGTTCTTCTCCGTGTATTTCTCCGTTCCATTCGAGGGGGGGAAAAAAAACAAATAAATCAATTTGTCGAAAAACAAAATGGAAGGAAGGAGAATCGCACGTTGTACATCCAATTATGGTACATACAAGTGGCGTGCGAGATCGATGGGATTTTTCGTGGAAGAATTTGGCCGAAATTTCGGAAACTTTTCCCGTAGGAGTAATTATTCGGTTGCAACTTAGTCGTGGCGTAAATCTCAATATAGGGCGGGTGCGAGATTATCCGAAAATTAAAATTAACGGCCCGCATTTGCATTTTCATTCCCGAAGTTGGGATGTTTAACCTTTCGATGATTTATTATACTCCTTTATATCGATATTTCTCATAACAACGTTTGAACGAATTTTCTTTATCCGATTAACAATCGATCGAAATTTCTTCTAGGGAAGCACACCGCCCCCAAACGTGTGATATTACAATTCTCCTCACTTTTTAAAAAAATACCCATGTAATTTTCGAAAATGTAGGTCGAAAAATATGTGGATCGTAAATGCAATCGTAAGAAAAGAAGCATCCAATCGCATTAAAAGTATACAGTTATATATTTCTCTGGTGCCATCTTCGAACCCGATTCCGATATTATATTCATGAGAGGTGCACACACGTTGGAAAAACATCGAATCGAGGATCGAATTCGCGTCGCTGATGTTGCACCTGATAACGCGTTTCGAATTTAAACGCAACACGCAACGTTTGTACAAGGGGCACGATTATAAACTTCAAATAGATGAGAGATAAATCATTGGATTCGGCCTATGCCCGCGCAATGTGCATCGACGCACCATCCCACGCGCGTATTTGCCAACGATAATGGCTCCACTTCGTTTATCCTTCCAATTTATTCGCCCGATATATTTTCCACCCATCGAATCATCGCGCGACCAACAAACGCCTAACGATTTTTTAACGCCTCCCTCCCCCCAGCTTTTAATCGCAAATGTTGTAATATTGTAATATTGCGACATTCACGGTGCAATTTTTACGTTCGTTATTAACGTTTTGAAGCGCGCCACCGTTAACACGGGCTTACGCTGTTCCAACATTGCAATTACAATGGAACGAAATGCTATATTCCACGTTGTTAATTGTCAGAGAGCACGGGTTGGTGAAAGTACTATTTGCTCCATGTTATTCTTAAAAATATTATAATAAAAAATGTATCTTTGAACATCGATGACTATTTATCACGAAAATTAATAAAGTAATAATTAAGAGAAGGGAATAGTGTGCGTTTAATAAAAATTAACGATTTTCAGCCTCGAACAAATAAAAAGTGAGAGACTTTCGACGACGAATTCTCATTCGTCGCAATTCCAATATCCTTTATCGAAATTAAATAATCGAAAAGTTAAACTGTTTATGTATAATATCGACACAGGATAGTAAAATAGGAATTAAAAAAAAAAACGAATATCCAAAATTTTGCTCTTCCAATTTGGCAATTTAATATCGATTCAATATTTCTATTTTTGAACATGGAGCAATAAAATTGTTTCGTCCGATATAAATATTTCGCCCTCGGCTATCTTTATAAATTTACATTCATGCATATAATTCGTGTCCCGAAATAAACGTCAAATGGAACGTCACGCTTTAACATCACGTTTCAACATCATGCACTTTCCCTTCCACTTCTCTCAACACCACTTCAAAGTATGTATCGGTATGCATCTCGAAATTGAATTTTCCGCTCGTTACACCACCGATTTTTCATACCCTCCAATTATTTTTTTTTTTATTTATTATTCATTTATTATTTATTAGTATTTTTTGGAATGCAACGAACAACGGAAACTACGCGGGGCAAAGTTTCCATCGTTCCGCAACTCGTCTGAATTGCGAGATGAATTCGCGAAATCGACGTAGTTTGTTTTCATCGTAGTTAATTATTAAAATCGAGGCTCGATAATTGCATCCAATGATCGTCAATTGAAATCGAAATACCACTAATTGCCCCGGGTTAAAGCTCTGCACACCACTTTGCCCAAACTTCGTCCGTGTTCCACATAATTTGCGATTAATCGGCCAACTAACTAAGATTGAAGACCGTTTCAATTTAACTCTAATTTTATAGGCGACCTAGTGTTTGGAATTTCGAATGATCGATACATAAATACACACGATCGTGGAATCGTGAGTCTGAACGAAATATAAATATAATATTTCTCTTGCTCTCTCTTTTTCTTCGCGTTACGTATATCTGTCGAAAGTCAGATCGTTGCTGAATTTAATTAAAAACGCCGATAATAGAATAATAGATTTAAAAAAATTTTGGAATTGTTCACGAATACTGAAAAATTCTCGATTAATTACAAATTTTGTTTGAAAAAGAATCCGGTCGAATCGAGGATAGTCTCTAGGAACGAAGCCTATTTCCCTTCAACGACCATCTTCTTCGCCGCGAGCTTCGAATACATTCGCGAAAGAGAAGGAAAAATTGGGCTTCGATTACTTTGTTGTAAGCGAGAATTCGTGAACGAGTTAAACAGCAAGGCACCGATATGGCCGCGTTTTAATCCACGATTGCGGTATTGGATTTTCCCCAATGCCTGATAAAATGTTTTCGAACCCGCAGCTGCACCGTTCACATACGCTATCAATAATTCGCGCCGAAAAAAAAGAAAAAAATCACGATTTCGCGTGATCGATCGTTGAACCGCGACGAGGTTTCGATCGACAATCAACCGGGGATACGTATAACCGGGGAAAATTGAATGGAAATTGAATGACGATGGATAGCGAGTAATTTTTATCTTCTTAATGGTAGATTTATAGCCATTCGGGAGAACGATGAGAGATTTAATTATATTTTCGAATAGCAATTCTCGTGTAGTTCTTACCGAAATTCGCGTTTTGAAATTCAAAAAGTATACGTTTGAAAAAATTTCTCATTTTCAAGATTAATCTTGTAAAATTTGTAAACAGGATGCTTGCGATAGAATTTCTTTTTCAAAATTCATGGTTCAATTGAAATTTATTACGTTAAACGCCGAATGCGAGAAACAGTTTCCAACAACTTCTCTCTCGCGAAGAGAGATGAAAATCTGGAACGGTTGAGCATAATTGAAACGATCCACAAATTTTTACTAAATTTATTTTCTCGTTCATCCCCCCAATGGTTACCATTGTTCGATCGAATCCTCCCTCTCTTTCCAAGTTCATAAAAAATGCCATGTAACGTCCTCTTCCTTGATTACCAAAATTCAAAAGTAATACATATTCCGATATACAATAATTCCTTGGGTATTTTAAATCGAATCAACTAGCAAATTATCGGCAAATTTGCCACAAATTTCATTGTGGGCGACAGGTGATGAAAATCGCATCACGCATAGACACCACGTTTAATCGACTGTAAAACACGCTTCTCCCCGCGTAACAAGCTCCGCGTAATTATTCCAATGCTCGCGCGTATATCATCCTTTCTTCCGAAACTCGCCCCTCGCCGATTGTTATTCCATTCGTAATTTAAATTTCGGATTATGCTTACCACTTCGTGTGGCCTAATTTCAACCGAATTCTCTATTTGCTCTTCCTTTCCCCTCTTTCTTTCTTCCTCTTCTCTCTCTTTTTTTCTGATTTTTATCCTGTTTCCACCGGTTTTTTTCTTCAACTCGAGATAAATGGACGAGATAATGAACGAAATTAAATTAAATCCACCAGTTATGGCGGAGTTAATTATTATTGCGCGTCGAGGAAGAAAAATTCTTTACTCTTGCAAATATAAATTTGAATCTCTCTTTATCGGAGTATTAGAATAATCTGCACGCACGCATGTACGATTCTTTGTGAAAAAGTAAGAAGAGAAGAAATAATTTTTTCGTCCAAGGCTTCGTGTTCTTTTTTTTTTTTTTCTTCTTTTTCGAGGAAATCGAGTTCGAAAATTTGCTAAATACAGACGAAACACCGATATAATGATATAGTAGAAGCGTTTTTTTGGAGGAAAAAAATAAAGGAAAAAATGGAATAAAATAGTGTTGTTGAAAGCTTCGTTTTATTTTTGAGAAAATCGAGTTTTACAATTTTCCGATTACGAGCAAAGTTGAATAGGAACGAATTTATCTGTAGAAGATCATTCTAAATGTGAAGGTAAAAGCGAAAAAATGTGGAATTAATTTTATTTCGTTTAAAATTTAATTCTCGAGTCGTGCAATTTCTTCGCGTTGATATGTATTTAATTTCCATTTTCTAAAAAGTAAAGAACGAATTTTATACAATTTTAAATTTCAATTCTAATATTTTTTGCTCGCTTGATAAAACTCCAAAACTAATCGTAAATTTTCTTTTCCCAATCAAGTTTCGTTTATCTCCAACAATTTAAAAAGATTCCTTAGAATTTAAATATCAAGATATAGCTAAACACGAGTAAAAATATATACATCGATTTAAACGAGATATTTGCTTAAGGAAAGAAGCCGAAGGGAAAAGGTCGTGGAACAGGATTTGCCGGAGGAATAGAGATTCTCATTTAAATATTTTTCGCGATACCTTTCGGAATATAAAACATATATATCCTGGGATATACGGGGGCTCGAAATCCCTTCCAGTTTATTCAACCAGACAGCAATTTCCCCGTTTTATCCGTTACACCGCCATGACCCTTCCCCTTCAACCCTGTCACGAGCAAAATGCGGTTATACCAGAAATACAAGCCATTCCGTGAAACAACATTTCGATCATACGTGCGCTTGCTTCACGCAAAGCCGGGTATCGCGAATTTAATACAATCGGGATCGGAACAGATTCGACTTTTCCTACACCGCAAGATCCTCCAAGTTTTATAATTGCCTAGAGTGAATCCCGTGTCTTCGATCCACGTTTCGACGTGTGCAAATTTGATAATGAAATTTCAACAACGATTTTGCGAATAATAGACTTTTGAACTACTCTATGTTCCATCCACGCCGAAAATTTATAAATCAAGAAAAAAAAAAGTATAAATGGTGGATACGCGTGTGACGAGTTCGAAAATTTTTGACGAATTTAATTAATTAAGAATGTGGTGGTCAGGTAAGAGCAAGAAGGTAATCAAAATTGATGAGCGGAGATTCGAACGGCTTAAATTGGCTCGAATTTATGTGTGAGATTCATTTGAGATCAAATTTATTTGTCCCCAATCTTTCATTCGGCCAATTCAATTTTTATACGCAGCTTGATTGAATTTCATTAAAAACCTTCCAACCATCCACTATCTAGAATTTAGAATCTTAATTCATCTTAAATATCCAATTTTCAACTTTTAAAAAAAAATAATTTTTATAAAGTTTCTTAAAATCCCTTCCTTCGATCATCCTCTTCGATCATCTAAAATTTTTAATCCACCTCTTGATATCCTCGATTCAACCTTCTCTCTCTCCTTTTTTTAAAAATTTCCCAAAATTTCTTCTCTCCGCCGCTAATTAAACCCTCGAACCTCTTACACCGCAAATTATACCCCCACCCCCTCGAACCGTGTCCAACTTCGAGGAATACAAATTTCCAGCATTTCCGTGTCCTTCCGCGGAAATTCTCTACGCGTGTAAAACGGCGGTGTACAACGAAGGAAACGAGGGAGCACAAAAGGAAACTTCGACCCAACCCTCCACGGAAAAAACGCTGAGAAAGAACTGTTTCAGAGACTCGATCCCTCCAGAATTTCCCTAACGATATACGCGAGAGACTCCGTCTATCCGCCTTAAAAAGAGGAGGAGGAAAAAAAAGGAGAAAGGAGACGAGAAAGGAAGTTTCTCTATCCCGGAAATCGTGGACAATGCGGGAAAATTAATTCGCGAAACATCTGCGGCCAGCATAATTAAAACGATCTGTTTATGAGGGAGCCAAAGCTGGGATAAGGAAGGGTGGAAAAATTCCAGTGAAATTTATGCTCTGCTTCCACGAGGCCTGCTTATACGAGAAACCGAAACCGAGGATCTGTATCTCGTTTTTGACGTTTAATGAAAGTAATTCGTCTTAGTCTTGCGGATTACGAGGATCGGTTGATTGATTCTCGAGAATCACCCTTCATTCCTTCTTCTTTTCTTCTTTCAGAAGATTTGTCGTTCGAGGAGTGCCTTCGTGGAGGTTTTAGAAAATGTAAACAAGCAGTTTGGTCAAAATCGACGATTCAATTTGTCGAATTGTTTTCGAAGAATAATTAGTAAGAAGCATAGCTCAATGACGGTTTAATTGTTTTAATTCTTTAAACTATCATTTAGTTATGCGACATTTCTTTCGTTTTTTCAAATAAATCATTTTTGATTGAAAATAGACTGTTTTACATCCAATCGAATTAAAAATCGCGACAAAAAAGGTTCGAACGTCTTGGAAGGAATAATAACTTTTGGAAACTATTCATGATAAAACGTTTCTTCCATATGAGGACGAGAAAGAAAAAAAAAAAAAAAAAAAGAGAGACAAAAATTTTGCATCGAACGCGTCCTATTATTTTCTCCAACAAAAGAAACGACGAGGACGAAAAAAAGGATCGATGAAAAACAAAATGAAAAGCAAACGTATTCGTAAATCGAGGCAGCCAGTCTTTTATCTCATCAAGAGTCGTTTCGCCTACCCTTGTCTAAGGCTAAATATCCCTATTTAAAACGCGGCATTCGTCGGCCGAGGAACAACAACAATTCCCTCCCCTTAATTATCCCACGGCTACGATAACCGTTGTAACTGTTCGCCGGTACAATTAGCACCGCCGTTGTTTTGCCGACAATTTGTTTTCACGCCGCCCGATTTACCATTCCGGCGAATTAAGAGGCGCGAAGGAGGGATGGGTTAACTCTCCGTGATATCGGAATTTTGTCCGCCGATTTATCGTAACTTTTCACGTCTATCGTCGATCGACGAAAACGTAATGAAAATAATATTATTTTCGAAGATGAAATTTAGATTGTTCTAGATCTTGGAATTTGTAGAATGCCGTTTATTCTCATCCTCGGATAAGGTGTTGAAAATTTTAATTTCGAAGGGAAGGAAAGATGTACGCTCGCGCGAGGATAATAGAAATCGTATGGAATATTAAGATTGCGTCGAGGATTATAATTTTTTTTAATAAAATAAGATATGTAATAAGATACGTAGGATTTCGTGATGTTATTATTTCCATTCACGTGGAAAAAAAAAGAAAAATACGTGGAGGATTTAATATATTATTGTTGGATAGTGGAAGAAAAATATTGAATTTCTTCGATATTATATCAACGAAAAAAGACACGATTTCCAATCTCGCTATGGCATTCAATTTCTTCCCTCCAAAGAGACACTCGTGGTCACTTTTCCCCACGTACTCTATGATACTTTGGGGAGACTCATTTTTCATGCCTTATACGATTCTTTATCTTCCTTCAGCGTGGAACTTACATATCTCTACGAGATAAATACACTCGCTGCCTCGAATACTCGAATCTAGTTACAATTTGTACACTTATCACATTTAATTTTCAAACGATACGTTTCCAATACCAATTTTATCATCAAAATCCAAAATTAATTCTCGAGACGCAAATTTCCTTTACTTCTACACAACATACAATTTAATCTATTGCACAATTAAAAAATATTGACAAAAATTTTAATTTTCGACGCAATGCATTCCCTTGTTTTATCAATTTTATCCTTGAAAATCCGAAATTAATCTTCCAAATCTAAATTTCCTTTACTTCCTTACACCATTTCATCCGTTGTAGAATTAAAAAAAAATAAAATCCAGATGTAAATTTCCTTAACCCCTGCAATTTCATCTATTGGACGATTAGAAAAAAATATCGCAAATTCGGCAGAGATTTAATTTTTCATGAAAAGAAGAACACGACCCCGTATCGAATATTTTTCCACCCTTCCCTCCACTCAGTGACAGAGGTTCGATCGGAGCGACGGGAATATACGTGCATGCGGGTTGGCAACTTAGCACGGCACAAATACCCATAGACCTATATATCGAGAACCCGGATGTGCCCAAGTGAAACGAGACTCGGCCTTCACGCGGCCTGTCCCAGTGCTCGCGCACCGTCACTCCGGTATTACGCTGACAAACGGCAACCTACCCTCCTGGCTGCCAACATTCGCCACCGCCAGCCATTTGCATCGCCCCTGCTCGCCGCCAATATCGACAACCCTTGTATCGCTTAACCGGCGATACGTGTCCGAATTTTCGCCTATTTCCTTCCGGCCTTTCGCATTTCCAATAACATCGTATTATATACTATTTTTAACGCGAGTTACGCGACAAGTTTACGGCGATAAGAAAATGGAATTAACGCTGAAATTTATTTAAACAGAGTTGTCAAATGTTTCGGTTAATATTATGGGATTTGCTCGAGGTTAAGGTACTTGCTGTTGGGTGATAAAATAAGGTTAACTAATAAAATAGGAATTGTATATTGCAACTTTGTGAGACGCGAGACGAAATATCTGACTCTGTGTGTTGTAAAGTTGTTAATGGAACTTCTTCTTATGATTCTCACGAGAACGTAGTTTTCGTATAGAAATGCTACAGTTTATTATCAGACGAGCTTCTTTATCGTGTTCGGAGTATATTTTTTTATCGTAATGACTGTAATTAAAGGTTAAAATTTAAATCGTTTAACTATTTCTAAATTCTTTGGAACAAACTCGTCGAACTGAAATAAAGATTCCTCCTTTCAACCCTTCCCCTTTCATCCGCTCGATTTACACAGGAAATCCGATAACACGTAAATTCCATGAAATCGAATTCTAAAACGTTCCGGTTTACATAACTGCCAAACAATTATCGATTTTAACAGGTCAGTGAGTCGAATCGCAACTGAATTATTCGCGTCCTTTTAAATCTACGACTACGATTTTAATATTTAACGCGTGGCCATTGTCCCTTCTGAATACATTATATCTCTCGTTTCCATAACAACGCGTACCCGAGAAAAAATTATCGAAACATGAAAGAATTTTCATTTTTTTTTTACTTCACACTCGTCGTTAATATCGTTAATTAAACGAATTGTGTGAAATCAATTTTTCGTTAAAAGAAATGATCGATTCTCAGCCTCGAATCAATTGTGAAATAAATATAGTGAAACCTCCACGTATATTCGTTATTACGGAAGAACAAATATATACAATAATCGAATATCAATTTTTCTTCAACGAAGAATCGACGAAAAATATCAACGAAGAAAGGAATAATTGGTTCCGGAATCGGGTGTCGGATAAATAAAATTTTAATCGAGGATCGAACTTATTGAAAAGCTGTGCTGGCGAAAAGTGAGGGGTGAAATTTTTTTGGTGACGAATAATGGACTTTTGAACGAATATCGAAGAAGAAAAAAAAAAAAAGACACGACGAATATCGAACTCGACGAATATAGAGATTCCATCACGCATACACATATGTATACGTATATATGCATATCGGGAAAAACTGTTTCCATTTCCCATTGTGTAAACGTTAATCGTTGCTAATGAAATCCTCGTTGGCGGATATTCGATCAAATTAGAGGGTTGAAATTCGTTCCGCGCGAAAATTGTGATCGTCGAACATCCGCGGGCATAAAACAGAAATAATGAAGCGTGGGCGAAGCTTTTGGCGAACCAACTGTGCCGAAACGTTGCCGTTTCCGTCTATGAATTATACGTTATTAACCGCGCCGCGTTGATTAACGTCGTATCATCGTTTGATTCCGCGAAACAGAGGCGAGGACGTTTTCCTCGAATAATTCATGCGGCAAGCGTCTAATAATCCAACGTCTATCTAATTTCACCATATCCTCCTTCATTTTACTCTCGTTCTTATCATTCCATGTTAAATATTATTATTGAACTTTTTATTTCGAGAGCTTTCCATCGCTTTTTCCCCAATTTTCTTACTGAAGTGTAACGGATAGTGGAAAATTTTTCGTAACGAAAAATTGAAATTGAAACGAATCTTTTCAATAGCTATTATATAAATCGTTTCGAAATTTTGTTATCGAAGAAATAAAAGTAAATTTCGAGATATTGGAAATTGACGAATCTTTTGTAGTTATTTAATTGGTTTGAGAAACGAGAAGGAGAAGAAAATTTGATTTCGAAATCGATGCTAACTTTTGGAAAATGACAATTTTTGGGCAATTTCCTTCAACGATCGTTGATATCCGACACGATATTGATTTTATGAAGCTAGCTAGGTCTGACGCTAATTTATTTACAGAATTCTACATGCTTTCAACAACTTGCTCTTATCAAGGAGGAGTTGTGTAAAGTTGAGGAGGCAATTGTTTGAAAGCTGTCCTCCCAACTTCGTGTTTGACACGCTAGTTTAAAACTTTAAAAAGTAACGTCGACCGTAACTTTATGAATTGTAACTAACTTCAAAATAAGATGTAAGGAAATGAAATTAATCGGAAACTTTCGGGATAAAATTAATAATGATTTAACGCCTTACGAAATATACTTTCGAGAATTATTGTAAAAATACAGTTTTATTTGGAAAGCTTTTAACTTCGACTTGAACCGAATTATTTTTCAAACACACTCTGGCTTGTGGAATATAATTTTTACATACCCAAAAGTAAAAAAAAAAAAAAACCATACAATTTTAATACAAATTTATTATTCAACAAAACGTGTGTAGCAAGAAAATTTTTGGACGACAGCATTTCATAATAAAATTTCGCATCTATGCAACTTCCAGCTTTTAAAATATTTTTATCAGAAGATGCAATTTTTCAAAACATTCTACACGAGCAACGTATAATAATGGACGTTGTATAATCCATTAAACAAAAAAAAAAGCTAAAATATTTCCATAACTAAAAAAAAAAAAAAATAGTTGATCACGGTGTCACAAACGATTCAACTTTGAAAAATCTAAAACAGTTTCGTTCTGTCTGTACACGAGCAAAGCCAATCCTCCAAAAACTCAGCCGATTCCAATTCAACTGCACGCCACAATGTCCCCATTCTCGCCATCGATTTCATCCAGTTCCATTTTTTTCCAAACGCGGTCACCAAACAAAACCACGCGCAATTCCCGCGGTTTCAAATCGTCCTCCATCCACAACCGGTAAATAATGCTTAATATTCGATTCCATGGATGGCGATTATCGGTATCAGTGTATCCGGATTCGACGAATCGTTCATGACCGCACGGATCCTAGCGAAAATTTTCGAGGAATTAATTTAAAAATTAAACGTGAAAAAATCGAACGCCTATATAATCGCGCAACGTCGTTCGTGGTATTTATTCGATCGAATAACTGATTCTAAACGTCGGATTTCTCCTTCGCAAGCCGCAATATCCCATGGTGGCCTCGATATCGCGTGAATCGTCCACTTTATCCACTTCTTTCTCTTTCCTTTATACGCGTTCTCCCAAGAGTGAATAAAGAATCGCAGTTTTGATCTAAAATACATCGTTTCTCAATCTTTTTTTTTTTTATTCATTTTCGATAGGTTTGATAAAATAATTTGATTTCCAGAGAATAAATTGATCGATAAACGAAAATATTTAATACACGTATCATCGTATCGAATCTTTAATATTTTTTCGCAAAAAGAGAAAAAAAGAAAATCGTTTTCCAACCCACGGGTTGAGAATCCATGACCTAAACCATGTCTACAATCGCAGATAGAGACGATACAGGGATATGGGGAGTGAAGGGTAAACAAAATTATAGGAAGTCAAGTGGCGGTCACTGAAGCGAGGAATTCGCTACCAAGAGATTGTAGGTGAGATTTGACGTGGAAGATACAGAAATGGACGTATAATCCTTCGAATGGAACTCCACGTGTATCTTATATATCCTGATTACACTTTTTGTGTGAGAGTGATTTCAAAGATGTAACAAATCATGTGGAAAAGTTTCTTGGAACTTGGATTGGACTGTTTGGATTGGAAATGGACTAAATTTATGAAAAGAAATATATATCATATATTGATATATATGTCTCTTGTAATTCGTGTTAAATTAATATTGAGATTTACTATATTTTGTTGTTATTCTTGATATTGTATTATGATTCTAATATTCTATCGTGTGTGCAATGATATTAGACAACTAGAATCGCACTAACTGATGCGTAGATATGTGCACCAGATGGGAATAAACATGTGCAGTACTTGTATATTTTTTTTTAATTCTTAACCGATCGATATTTCTAAACATATACGTATTCTCGTCTATCTAAATTAAATTTACTACGTATTTAAATCCGTAGATTTAGTAAATAATAGTAAAAATAAAATATTTAAAATAAATAAACCTTTTTAATAAATTTATAAACGAAAATAATAAGAATTTCTCGATCTTCGAATTAAAAAAAAAAAATAAATTGCACAAATTAATATAAATTGTATGATGATACGTCCCCATATACAGATATCATATTACATCGAAGGGCAAGAAGGTTCAAAGCAAGTGGAAATTTATTGGAAGCGAAATGCTAGTCGATATAATACAAACTTGGAGTATCACTTCTAGAACTCGAAACGTGACACGATTGAGTATTTGCTACATATACCATGTCACAAATACACGTCAGGTTTGGAGGATTCTTTTCGAAATACGTGACTATCTATCGCGAACTCGCGTTACTATCGAAAAATTTGTCAAATATCTCTTTTCCGATTCATTCGTCTTTACTTTTCGTTTTATCATTAAAAATAATTTAAAGAATGTGAAAACCATGTATATATGTAAGTGGAAGGAAAATCATAACTTATTATGTATGTCAATACTTAAAGTACGTAATAAATATTGCTAAAGAATTCCTGAACAGCCATCTGTCTTTTCATTCGAAAAGAACGGTTAAAATTTTACGTTGCGATCGACGCGCTATCTATTTGCAGTTTCAATGTCAGCAGTCAACTGGAATTTGAAATTTATCTCGCGAAATATAAAACGAATGATACACAATAAACGTTTCTTTATTAACAATCTATTAATTATCTCAGTCGATTATTGCATTACACGTACAAAAATAAATTTCTCTGACAACGATAAAGCTCTGACAACGATAAATTTGAACTATTCCACGTAATCATTAATGAAATTTCAATTTTGAAAATTTATAACTATTTGAACACTAATTAAAAAAAGCATATTTGACCGCAATTTCCTTTCTAATGGAGGACAATAGAAACTATTAAAAAATTTTACAAAATGTAATAATATATATGTAACAATATAGGAAGAACACAAAGTTAAGCATATTAACTGCCATGTTGTTCCATTGAAATGAACATGCAATTTCTAAACCAATCTAATAAATGTTTCGTATTTTCATAGTTTCTTTTGACCATCGAACGTAAGAACGAAGTGAATGTAAATAATATCATGTACTCACTCTTCGGTCGTCCAAACGAAGACCATAACCTTTCTTCTGTGTGATTTTTCGAGATGCGTACAGTGGGTCCAAGATATCTCGATTTCCAACGATTTCGATGAATTCACTGAGAAGCACGGTCGAAATCCGAACACAGGAAACGTGACGCATTATTTCGATCGTGTACGAATCGAGAAATTAAGCGAAATACCGGTGATCGAAGCAACGAACGATGGAACGCGCGCGACCGACATGCTGCCTCGATTTACACTGACGCCCCGCCACGCCGAGTTTACACCGTGTCGCGTCCTTAGCTATGGCGTCTATCGATTCCTTTGTCTAATGAAATATTTCTTCGCGCTAACGATATTCGACATGAATACGAATAGTCGATACGAAACATGTGTTTGCTTATGGAATTTCCTTTGTCAACATCGAACGTTTCTCGTGCTTTTTTTTTAACTGGTCACGTGGTAAGTTTCGAACGTTTAGTTTTCATGAAAAATATGGCGCGAAATATAAAAATATATACTTACGTACTAATATACGTATCATTGATACCACTTAAATACGTGTAAGAAAAACGTTAAATTATAAAATATTCTCACGTGAAAACATGTGAAAATATCGTTTTACGAATTTTTAATTATAAAATTATGAAATTTTTACAAATTTACACGGTTAATTAAAATATATCGATTCTTATGGAGGATTAAAGAATGCCCAATTCCTTAAAATTGAAAAATATCATATTCAAAAATATAGAGAGTCAGAAATTGACTCTGTAAACCCCCAACAAATACCGACTCGCGCGGTTTCGACGATTCTATGCTATTAACTCCGATGTCACAGGGGAACAACGAAAGAAGCAGATAAAACTGTCGGGAACTTCGTATACCGTAGAATTTATGGCTGTATTCAGTGGGCTCCGAGTCGATCCTTCCCTTCTTAGCTCGCGCATTCATCTGCTGAGAGAGAGAGAGAGAGAGAAAGAGAGAAAGGGAGAGGGGAGAGGGGAGACCTCTCCGATCGATGTCCCAATTCAACAGGTGCAGGAACGCGGTGAAGATGCGGGCCATTCTACGCGAATTTCCGGAAATCGCACCACCACCACCACCGCCACCATCACTGCCATCAAGGGTGAAGGAGGCGATAAGATTCGCGGCACTCCTCGTGGAATTCCATCGCGTGATATACCTCCAAGGTGCCGTCATTTCAATACAAGATGCACAACTCTGATATTCGATCGTTGAAAAGAAAAGAAAGAGAAGAGACGAAGTGATGAATTTCGGTCGGGAAAAAAAGGGAGGAGAGTTGATCATTTTCTTTTTTTTCTTGTTACGATTGGAATTTATGGAATTTATTTATTTAAGATAAAGATCGATGATGAATGATTGTTTAATTACGTTATGGAATACTCTGTGAAGATTATGATTTTATATGGATGAAAAAGAGAAGATTTAATAAGAGAAGATGAAATAATGTAATAATAATAATAATAATAATAATAATAATTATATAGATATAATATGAATAATAATAGCAAGAATTTCATAACGAAGATTTAATAATATCTAAAAGGATAGATTGAAATTTAATTATAATTAATATTGGAAGAAGAGCAACATTTAATATGGGATTATATAAGAAAATCTGATTAAATTTGTACGTATTGTTGCATCTGTTTCCCTGATCGAACGTTTTTATTTATATTGATGTATCCATATTGTGTTTATATGAAATAATGCAAAATTTAAAAATTTCATTATGGCATCTCTTGATTGAGATAAATTTTAAAAGAATTCTGTATCAAATTTTCAGTGAATTTATAATTAATCGTATATACAAATATAAATTGAATCTCTCCATACATTATGTAGGATAATTGGAGAATTTTGTTAATGATATCATCATTTAATAATGCATTCATTATATCAAAATCTTTGATGCGATTTAAATTGTTTTTAACCAAAATGATTCTGAAATATTATTAATTGAAACAATTATAATTTTATTTGTAGATAAATAAAGCCTGAATTATAATCAAAAGTAAGTTATAAAAATGGAAGAAAAATTAGGAAGAAAGGGTCATGGTTATTCCACGTAAAAGAAATAAGTTGTCAGCAGTTTTATCGACACTGATGAATGACTCGTGAATTCTTCGGTAAATCAAAATCGATTGGGAGAACCAACTATCTTCTTGTAACATCTTCTAAGAAAGTAATGTTCTAGAAGAAGAATAAACTCTCTTTTAAAGAGGAGATTAGTTCTTAGGTTGAGGATACAATTAAGTTCAACAAGATGATCATGATCGAAAAAGAGCAGAGAACTATGTTATAATTTTTTTTTAATTTGTCACTTTTACTTTTTTTCCTTTCTTTTTGAATTTTATCCGAATTTTATCCGAAGAAAAGATTTATAAATTTTGAAAATTTTACCCAAAAGATATCGTCCATCGTCCATTTCACATTTCGCATTTTAAATCTGATCGAGTCGTTTTTTAATCAAATGAACAGAGACACGTTAAAATTACAAACATCGATATTTTTAAAGTCTATAAAAAAAAAAAAAAAAATAGGACGAAAAGAAAGGAACAGAGTTTTCCAATTGTTGAAAATACGCGTATGCAAGAATTGCATTAACCTGAAAGCTCCGTTTTATCTTCGCTTCTATCGAACGTTAAAATAAAGGATTCGCAGAATTCTATTGTGAATCAAATTGAATGGACTACATTTTTTTTTCTAGTTTAACAGTATTCCGTAATGTCTAAAGTTTCAATAGTATCTACTCTTTTTATACCTTTTCATGAAGCCTCTTCTTGCAAAAATAAACTTTTACACAAAAAGAAAATAACTCAATAATTCATGAACGCTAGGTTCACCGAATTAAATGGAAAAATATAACGTTAAAAAGATAGATCGAGAACTAAGTTATTAACAAAAATTAATCGACAATATTGCAATTTTTTTTAAAAAAAGGAATTTTAAAAGATATGTATTCAAACAAATATTTAAGAAGACGCACCGTTTCTAAAAAATAAAACCTGAAACGAGAGTGAAAGAAAAATTCGAACACCGTTCATTAAACTCTAGTTCATTAAATTCTGCTTCCAAATTCCCAGCCAAAGAACGATTCAAACCAGCGATTAATACCAATCCCTCTCCATTCCCCTATTAATTAAGCAACAGTAGTTGGTTGAAATAACAAACTACCGCGATTTTATCGACGTTTCTAAAGAATAACGATGACAAAAGGGGGAAGGCCAACAGAGTTTCCCGCCGTTCCCGTATTTCAGATTCCATTGTTCAAGGTGGGAGAAGCAAGGAGAGAGAAAAGAAAAGAAAAGAAAGAAAAGGGAGCAACCCAGTCCTTCGGATTCGGAACAATATTGTCCCCGTTTGACGAATGAAACGTTCCATTCCGGGGACACGCGTTCCCACCTGATATATTCCCAGTAATCACTCATTTTCTTCTCTCGTACGTGTGCGCGCGCGCGAAACACACGGCCGAATCGAGTGAAAATCGACGGTTCGTCGAACGATTTAAATGGCCCTTGTTGAATCCAGCTCGCCGGCCCGTGAAAGAATATAACCGAAAGAGAATTTTCATTTTTCCGTGATATAAATCGAGGGAAAATACCGATGTCGTTTCAACCCTCATCGAGCTTCTGTCATTCCATCCGTCGATCGTTTCTTTTTTTCCCCTTTCCCGATTTCTCCTTTTTTCCCTCCTTTCCCGCTCCGTTTCCCCTTCCCGCCAATCGTTTCGCCGGTTATCGATGGAGGGGAAAAAAAGGAGAAAAGAAAGGGAGTGACAAATTCGATCAAACGGCTCGCTTCATCGCTTTCCAATTACCATTTAACCTCTTAAGAGAGATTGGGTGTGTACGTATTACGTTTTCACTCCTCCTCGAATCGAATCCGAAAATTATGCGATAAATGTTTCCGAGTTAACTGTTCTCGGTCGAAAAAAAGAAAAAAGGAATTTATATTTGTTCGAAAAAAAGTATTCTGACAAGCAACGAACTTCCCCAAAATACATTGACTCTTTAACTCTTCCTTGATTCCAATACAAAGCTCTCGGTCGAAAAGGAAAGGAGAAGAAAATTGCCTTAAAAAAACATTCCCTCTCGAGCTATAATCGGAGTTAGATATTAACCTGTTGCAAAAATAATAACTAAAAATCTCTAGAATAAGTTACTTCAAGTATAATTTCTTATTAAAATCTTTGAACAACGTTTGTTCGTAACTTTTGTAATTGATACCACAATACAATTATTTGCGATTATTATTTTGAACTGCGAGCAACTTCCTTATTATTAACTCACTAAGAAATCATACGATTTCCAACAAATCGTTCCAAATTTCTCGGTCATTTCGATGGAACCACTTGCCAAAAAAGAAAAAACCCTAACAACCCAGAAGCATCTCTCTCGCTGTGCGTATTAACTTAACAATTAGCCTCTCCAAGGCACAAGGTTGGCCTGAAAACAATTTTCTCGCCAAGTTTGCTCGGTTATCCCGTGAAAGGAGGAAGGAGAGGCGAGGAAGCTCTTCCTTCATAGGGGATGAAGCGAGAGCTCCGAGATGGAGCGCCGAGAGCGCCACCGGGACCGCGTTAATCTACTTTGTTAGGTGTAACGACGGGCGTGGTTTATACCCTCGGCTTTTATCGAATCGGCCAAGCACCGGCAATGAACGGCGAACGCCGATTATCTAATTATCCGCGTCTCCGCCAAGAGGAATTCGTTCGCGAAATTCGTCGAAACGAAAACGAAACGAATTTATTTCGAAGAGATACAAGATGAGAAATATGTTTACGAAGATTTTCTTCTCTTCCTTGTTAACAAATAATTTCACGGTTATTCCACGGTTTGAAATATCGATTCGCGTGAGCAAATAGCAAACTTCGAATAACGATCGTTTGTGAATTTTAAATGAATGAATATTGTGTTATACGATAACGTGGTTGAGAAGGTGGCTGAAAAGAAATTGCATCAATCAAATGATACGAGGCTTTTGTCCGCAAAACGTGAATCCGTTGATATGGTGTAATATGTATACGCGTATTAACCAATTATTCCCTAATTGTAATACTAATGGATAGCGGCACAATCGAACATAACTCTCTCGAATCGCAAAATCGACCGATGGTGTACCACAATTTACGAATTAAACGCGCACAATACAAATTCCTATGTTTTGAGTTACATTGAATAGATGTATATATACGTACATTCCTGCGATCTTTTTTCTTTTTCTTATTTTGTTCCGCCATGTTTGGCCAAATTGCACGCGCAATTCAAATATCGACATTCAACTTTCCTTCAAACTTTCCTTCGAGACTTGGGCAAAACGTTTACACATCGAGACGCGAGTTTCCATCCATTCACAAGCAAAATGATTTTACGATTTATCCTCGAATTAAACCTTATGTTTTTTGACATGTAAAAGATTCGTGTCAAAAGTGTTTCTTTTTTTTATTTTTTTTTTTTTTTTATATCATCATAAAGAGAAGTTATGCGATCCCGATGTTGGAATGTTACCGCTTTCCAGTTTTTCGTCTTATCGTACACTTTGCAAAAAAAAGAAAAAAGGAAAAAATTGAAAAAAAAAATACATACTCGACTCTTCGAAATAACCATTCGATGCATCTCACTGATCACTACGAATACTAGCGAACAGGCGTTTTTTAAAAAATTGTTACACCACGTATGCGTATACAGTTTAATTATGATTAATTAATTTTACAAACGTGCACCAGCATTTCAAGGAGCGGAGATTTGAAGGCTCGCGGCTTTTCACGACTTCACCGTGTACTCGTTTCTATTTATCATCGTATAAACGAAGAAAAAAAAAAATCCCGTTTCAAAGAACTGCGAAACGAAGTTTTCGTACGTAAGAATCACAATGCACTCTTCAGCGGCAGTAAAGCGGCGAGGATTTTATTTCAAAAATGGCTTTCACGCTATCGTAAAAAGAGGTGATATATCCATAGCAACGGCGTTATCACCACACGCCCAGTATGTTGCTCGTGAACGATCGCCAAACGCTTCGAGCTCGGTGCGCTTGGTGCGCTCGTTTCAAAAGACGGGCTGCTCTCTGCCTCTATCGCCTTCTTCCAAGGACTTTTTAATTCTTATAGATATATCGAAACTCTTTTTAAACCCTTCCTATACGATATCAACCTTTTCGCATCGAATCCCGTTCATTTCGAAGAGCAATTCTTCTTTTCGAGTAGAAGAGACGATAGATTTTTATCGAGGTATTTTAAACAAGTAGAAATTTGATATATAACATTATAACATCGTTGCAATCGAATGCAGTATATCATTCTGATATGCAAAGAATTTTATATGGCGTAATTCTGCCAAGGATCTGAGCTATTCTTGCAGATCGTTGCAGACAATTGTTACTTGCTCGTCTCAGCCATTTATCCCCAACTCTGTCGTTCTTATCACGATTGATTTTTATTTCTAATGATGTGTAAAATGATTGTTTAATAATAATAAACGGTTAATTAACCAGAGTTCCCAGAGTGATTTTTATTACGGGAAATTTTAGTTGTAATTTGAGATACTAATTGTTTCTTCCCGATTTTATATTCCTGTCATAATCTTAAGCATAATTTTCTTGTACGAGGAAAATTTGACTATTTAAATAATTATATTCTTGATTAATTTCATAAATTTCGATAACGTTTATTCGTATTTCCTTTCGAATCGAATGGATTTCACGATGCAGAATGATGAATATCGTCTGTACTTCGTGTATGGAGACACGATATTACATATTTTTAGACGGTTCGTTCCTACTTTTTCGTCGATAATAATTATTCGTGCATCGATAATGAAAAACGTGCTTCTAATCGATAGCGCTTTACAGTCGACGTACGAGCCGTTTATTCGTCTTTTATTTTGCAACGCTACTTAACGTCGACGATTAATTAAAGTAAAAATGAGGCCATCAGTCAGCTCCTCTAAACCTAGAATCTATTTCCTCCCTCGTAAATGTGCATCTCGTGAAATAAATCAGGCCGAAAAACGAAAAAAAAAAAAAGAAAGAAAGAAAAATAGAAAAGAGAAAAAATAGAAAATGTACTCGTTCATTTCTATCCAAGCTCGAATAACCTATTGATCAACTTTCTGAAAAATAATATATATAATTTATTCTATGGATACTTTCGCGTAAAAATATGTTGAGATTTGTATTTAAAAATAGACACAATTTATACATTTTCACGAATATCCGTTTCAGGTCTCCAAACTATCAAATATCTATCCTCACCTGAAATTCACTTTACCAGGCCACAATGCTCCATCCCCCTCCCATATTTCAATTAAACTTGCAACCCCAAACGCTAAAATTCATCTGCCAAGATCTCATAACCATCCCCACGCGACCATCCCTTTGGTCGCACCGCCGAACAATCGTCACGTCTGCGGAAATAAAGAAACGCTACAAACACTCGCGCCACCCTCCCTCAATATCTGTTTGGCAAACAAACTCGAGACAAAAACTTGAGGAGAATGACTCGTTGAGGAAACGGACAAAGATGATCGATATCGAGCCAGTCACGCCCCCGAATCATCCTCGCGGCCATCTTCCACCCCGATTGTCGCCCAATCGCGCTTCCTATTCGAGATTTATCTCACGCTGTTCAACGATGTGGATTCGTGTGGTTTTTTTTTTTTTTATTCAAACAGTAACGTATCGGATAGACTGGATTAGCCGAGATGAGAAAAAAGATGGAATTAATTTAGGAGATTTTAAATTAAATTTTTCGAGAACAAGATTTTAATGAATTACTTAGGAAATTATATTGAATGAAAAAATAAATTGGATATTGCAACAATTTTGTTCTACAACTTGCATATCTTTTTAGTCGTTTTAATTTTTCTCGAGATAGATTGAAAAATATGTATTAAAAAATTTAATTAACCGTTGAACTTTGTTCAAACCCAACAACATCGATGGAACGATTTGAAACTATTCTCAATTTGCTTAAATTCGAGGGTAGCTTGAACGAAAACTAACAATGCTATAATTTCGCAATTAATAAGGATAAAACATTATTAGAAATATTAATCCATCGAACTATTTCTGCAACTAGAACCACGTTATTTCTTATCTCGCATTATCTCGAATAATAGGAAACGTAAAAACGAAATTTTTTAATTCCATTTCAAACTTCTTCGTTACGTACGTAACGACCAAACGCGGTATAAATGTTCCAAAAAAAAAAAAGAAAAGAAAATAAGTCAACCGGCGTTACAGAGGCAATATATAGGTATATATCCGGCCCGTACACTCGCTCCATGCCATGGACCGTACGATGCCACGACTAATTATACTTGAGCCCGCGGCAGATCTCGTTGGCTCGGCCCTCAAGAGGCGGGAAGCACCCCATTAAAGCTCGAGCTTCGACGACCCTCCGCAAGGAAGACCACGAGACGTCGATACGAGCCTCCACCGACGCCGCGGTCGCGTGGAAGAGGAGGGGAGACGCGTCAAGGAGAAGTGGCGAGAGAGAGAGAGAGACAAGCGCGAGAAAACTACCTCTTCCCCCGCTTTCACATTTTATTCTCGCTTTTACTCTAATTGATTAAACGCTCGAAAGGTGTCGTTCAATCGTGCGTGGCAAGCGTTTGCAAGATGATCGATTATTATCCCCGCTATATAATAGTCGGAGTACACCACTCGAGCAATTTCGCGGGGGCTGTTTGGCCGAAATACCGGTTGGCATCTCCCCCAGTCGCGACGTATAATAATATCGTACAGTTACCTAATTTCCTCGAGATCTCGAGCGTAATGCCTGTCCCGAAACTTTCGAGCGGTGTTGTATCTACCCCCTCCCCCGGATCTCCATCGCGGCGAGGATTTGGAAAGAGTTGAAACGTGATTTTAATACTCTCTCTCGCACACACGCGTGCACATACCGTAATCAAAATTAAATTACCAAACGAATTTCCATAAAAAGCAATTTCAACACCCCTTCTTCCTCCGACGAACGAAACAATCCTTCAACCCGTTGAATTGATAAAACAAAAATTCCGCTAGAACTACAAACTAATTACGACGGATGATCCTCCTCCTCCCACTCCCTTCGTCAACTTCGTTAAAAAAAATCGAACGATCCCTGCCTCCAACTTTTCCCACCTCTGTCCTACGCGCACTGTTGCCACGCTTATTATACATTAAACACGCAGAGAGGTTCGTCGCACTTTGGCAAGAAGTCGCGCGATGTGTAGGCACGGAACGATCCTCGAGATTGCTCCTTCCAGCGAGGGGAAGGGGCGAGGAGGAATTTCCATTACCCTAAAACATCGAGTGTGTCTCCTCGAGTGGTTTTCAGTGGCAGCTGGCAAAGGTGGCGGATCTTGGAGAGGGAAGGAAAGGGCCTGTTTCAGCGTGATCGAAAACCGTGCTTGTTGCCTCGTCGGTGAGGCAAGGGAAGAGGGGAGAGGAAGAGTTGCGTCTCTCTCTCTCCTTGGATTTCTTCCTTGGTTTGTTATCTCCTCACTGAGCCGCTTCTTACAGCTTATTTGAGCTCTAAGGAGTCGGAATTTATTTTGGTGTTACCGTTTTTGTTCTCGTTTTTATAGCCCCGATTTCTTTCTTCCCTTTTTTCGTCTTACTTTCTTCTCTTTCTCGAGGTGAAATTTAGAGATGAGACTCTCGTGGAATTTAGAGAGATGGAATTCTTCAGTTTAATTCGGGAGGAATTTTCTACGAAAAATGTTTATATTTTTGTGGAAATTTATCCGACTTACGTATTTCTTTATATCTAAAATCTGTTTAAAGAAAGCTCTGTGTTTTATCGGTTGCATCTGCTTTTTCGACCAAGATCTACGCGTAACTATAAAAATTAGCACTTACCTAAATCGAGGAGAAGGATCAGTCGTTGGCCACAATCGTTGGAAAGAGTTGAAAAAACAAATAGATAGCATCCGCGTAATTCTACGATTTGGAAAAAAACGAAAACAAATTATAAGAGACTGTAGAAAGATAAATATTTGTAAAAAAGAAAGAAGAAGAAAGGATAAAAAGATGAGAGGGAAGAAGATACGGAAGAAGAGGAATCTGAATCCATAAATTACCAATCCGCTTACGCTTTAAATGCTTTAATTATTTATTTAAACAAATCCCAACATTCCAAACATTGATAATCGTGTACGTGTGTACCTCGTGTGTGTTTCCACCATGTGTCCTTCGCATCCGTGTTACGTGTTACGTGTCAGACATGTGTATACGTGTGCATGCCTTCGTTTAATTCTGTATGTAAATGACGCTCGAAGACGTCGTTGCCTCGTCGATCCATCGAAAAATCCTCGATCGCCAATTTTTCAACGTGATTTTTCCATCTTTCATCGCTCGAGAAGGGAAATTTTTCCATCTTTCGACCAAGGAATCGAAGATTCATCGACGAATCGACACCAGAGTTTTCAACGACAGGACTCTCCAACTTCTTTCTCTTTCATTCTCTCTCTCTCTCTCTCTCGCTCTTATTCTTCTCTTCATATCTGCAATTTTTCGCACTTTCACGCACACACGCGCAAATATACTCGTACACGCGAAACGCCTCTCTCTCTTTCTCTCTCTCTCTCTCTCCTTTTCGCCTCTTTCGTTCGAGATTCGAGGATCGATAGAATCATTCCAAAGACGCACGAATTTTGTCAAAGGCGTTTCCTCCGATTGAGCTAAATCAGGTTAGATTTTATGGCTGGCCTCTCCCTCGTTCTTACAACTTCCTCGCCTTTTACGTGTCGCCACTCATCTATCTCCCGTTTCCGCCATCGATCGTCACTTCCGCCGCATATCCTATGTATATTTCGTGGATGGAAAATGAAGAATACCTCGAAAGGTAGTAGCGTATCGAGGGAGGAAGATTCGTGCGTTGATGGAATCGAAAGAGGAATCGTTTCGGATTCCTTAAATATGTCGAAAGAAAAGAAAAGAAAAAATACGAGATTTAAAACGTGAAAACTCACGTTCCTGATATTCCGATCAAAGATACATTCTACATTTTAAATTGTAAATTAAAGATTCAAATATCAAGGGTAAAGAAAGATACATATATCACGTAATCGTTCAACTTTTAATTTTAATTTGCAAAGAATTAATGCCTTCCACTTCCGATCGGAATTAAATTTAAGATTACAAAATTGTTTCTTCATTTTCGTTTAAATGGCAGCGTCGTAAATGATTTCCATAGTTTCAAAATTAAGGAATCTCGATGGTTGGATTATCGAAATCCGCTATGATCGAGAGATTGTTTTAGAAATAAATTTAGACGCGCGGGTGACGAGCGTTTTTGTTATCAACTCGACGAATCTAACTTAGTTCCGGTATTCGAACGAAACGTAATCAAGGCTAATTGTTCGAGAGGCAACAGCGAGGAACGTTGCTCGCTCGTAAACACAGGCATTTGTCAACAAGGAGGACGGTACACACTCGAAACAAGAACATTCGCGAAATTCTCAAAATTGCCGATTCGAAGTTCCACTTGTCTACTAATTAATTTCGTTATTTCATTTTCGCGCGAAAATCTCTTGCAGGCCGCGTTTCGCGTTAATTAACGTAGGATCGAGCACCATGTTTAAAGAAATTAGACATTCGAATCGACTCTGCGTTGTGCCACGAATTATGTCGACAATTTAAAGTTTAATTCAATAAAAGAAAAAGAGACGAATAAATTGCATTCCGAACTGGGAACACGAATCTTCAAAGTCGACGATATCCGTTTCGTGACGGATGTCAATCCACCTGCGAAGGAAATTACAGTAAAAATAAATAAATTGATAAATCTTCCGAACGTGATAATTATTCGTTTCGTAACTATTATCATTCCGTGCAGGAAAATCGCAAAACAAAAAATATCACGACATTGCTCTTTCAACGATAAATTAACTCGTCCACTTGTACAATTTACACGTCAAACACTTTCGTATACTAGAATTGCAAAAACAAACGACAAACAAACGCGAAAACATATATATATAATAACAAACGTGTCACAACGAACTCGAACACGAAAATTGAACAGGAACAGGTCCTTGTAAGCACCCTCCACGAGGAAACGAAAAAAATATGGATCCTTCACCGTTTCCAACATTTCCTCGTACGATTCACGACGATATATCCCTCCACCATTCTTAGCAAGCATCCTCTCTCAACACTCGTTCCACTCTTCACCCCTTTCTCTCCCGCACACTCTTCTCTCTCGTAACTAAAAGAACACACGCGATTATACCGACGAGAAGTTCAGATTCGCATCAGCCAGCAGGCTCCTCTCTGTGCTCAGCCTGCGGAGTTTCGCTTCATCAGCTGTCCAATTCCTCTCGTACACACGCGCGCGCGCACACACACACTCTCTCTCTCTCTCTCTCTCGCGAAAAAAAAGTCACGAGACCCAAAAAGTCGAGGTCAGACCCTCCAATTCCTCGAATAATTCCACTTAGTGCTCCGACAAATCCGGATAAAGGAAGCCCGAGGCATCCTGCCGGGTCTCTGTTCGGCGCGCGCCTTGTCTTTTCAGTTCCTGAGATTATATCAATCCCCTCGTTTCGTAGCGTCGAGCGTCGCGACGACCCCCGGCAACGATTCGACCGATGCTCGACGACTCTCTCCCTTTCACCCTCTGTTCACCTCTCCCCGTATCCTTCTTTCTTCTCTCTTCCTACGAAACTTCCACTTTCGTTTTCCCTTTTTCCTTTTAACAAGATCCTTTCTCTTCCCTTTCTCTTCGTCCTCGAGGAAGGATGGTACATAGATAAGGTGAACACACGCTCCTCTCGTCGAAAGAATTCGAGCAAGGTCCGTTTAATTTAGCTCCGTACGAAATATTTTCACGCGGTCGAACATTCACTCCGATAAGAGGAGCTCGTCTCCCTCTCTCTCTCTCTCTCTCTCTCTCTCTTCTTCTCTTTCGAATCTTTTGTCGCCGCTTCTTTTTTTTGTTTTTCATTTTTTTTCTTTTTTTTCTTTTTTTTCTTTTTTCTTTTCGTTTTCTATTCGGGTCGGTAAGAAATATTGGAAAATATTCATCGTCGAATCTCGGAGGGAACTCGGAGGTTGACCGAGTTGGCCGAGTCCGACGAGAGTTGCCTCTCCCTTCGTTTCTCCCACGAATTCTCCCTTTAAGGCCATCTGATTTGTGCACTTATTCCCCGCCGTACTCGCGCTTCTTCGTTCGTCGATCGCGCGGAAATGCCGAACACCTCCGTATATCTGGAAAAAACGTGGTGCAAAACCACATCGAGGAAGAATTCCGTTCCTATCCCGAAAAATCTCTTCCGTGATCGATCCACGGCGCGACACCATCGATGATCGACTACCGCCAGCAGTAGCGACGATCGAGTGGGGGTGGGGAGGAGGAGGCAGGGGTCGGGATCGTTGGATCGATTCATCGAAAGGAGGGAAAAAAAAAAAAAAAAGAAAGATCCTCAGACGGAAATCTCCTGTATCTGAACGCGTTTCTTGGCGCTGCCAGGTGTGCCAGGTTGCCTGAGTATACCTGGACACGAGAGATTCACATTGGGAGCCGGCACCTTGGGGGGCGGCGGGGGTTCAGGAAGATTCTCGTCGTCGTTATCGTCGCTGCTGTTATCCCCGTTGTCGTCCTCGTCGTCGTCCTCGTCGTCGTCGTCGTCCTCGTCGTCGTCGTCGTCGTCCTCGTCGTCGTCGTCGTCCATCCTGGCCGTGGTCGCGTCCACGCAGGGCGACGGGGTCCGCGTCCTCTGCACGCAGGGGCTCCTCGTGTACAGGGGTGGCTCCAACACCCCCCTCTTCCCCCCGCCTGGGGGCGGCGAGCACTGGAACTCCTGCAACTGCAGCTCCAACTCCTGGGCGAGCTTCGCCTTGTGCGGGGGCGGGCTCGAGGAGGGGGAGTCCATCAGGTTCAAGGTGGACAGCCTCTGCTTGGCCGAGGGCGCCTCGATGCCCGAGCAGCCGGCCTCCAACAACTCCTCCTTCTTCTTGTTGGCGAAAGCCGAGGCGAGGCCGGCCGACGACCTCGACGAGTTCCTGTCCCTCTGGTAATAGATGCCGGCGAATATCATGATGTTGAGCACGAGGAGGAACACCCCGACGCCGATGGTGACGGAGAGGGCGGTGGTGTAGTTCTGGTAATGGTTGGAGGCCAGCTTCTTGAGGATGTTGTTGGGCCCCGGGCCCAGGTTCGGGTGGGCGTTGGAGGCGTGGGCGGCCGTGGTGGTGGGCACGGTGGTGGCGACCGTGGCGTTAGGGGTACACTCGGTGGTCGATACGACGCTGGAGATGGAGGATGGCTCGGTGGGCGAGGGAACCGGAAGCGGAGGCGGCGGCAACGGCTGCGCCAAGGTCTGAGGGCGCACCACGCCTTCGTAGAGGGTCGCGGTTTCGGCGAGGTGATGGTGACGCATGCTGATCTCGTAGCCCGGTCGATGGAGCTGCGGCAACAGGTTCAACCACAGGGACATCTTGTGGCCCCTGTAATGCGACCGCATTTCCGTGCTGCGACCGGCCTCCAGGTAGAGCTGATTAATCGAGTCGTACGAATCCCAGAACGGAGGGCTGGTAGGGAGCCCGTCCGATCCCGACGTGAGGGGGCTCGCTCCGTTCGGATCTCTGAAACACGTCAATTCTCTCGATCGATCGCCGCGTTTTCGGGGGAACCGAGCCAAATTTTCCTTAAATTTTACACGATCGTTTAGTATATATACATATATGTGCGTGTGAATGGAAAAGAATTCTGCCAGTTGTACAAAGAAGAAACAGTGTTGCGGAGAAGAGATCTGTAAAACCGTATCTAATCTCGAAGACGAAGGCTCGTTACGTTTGGCAAGGGAAGCCAATTCGTTTGTCGTGAAAAAAAATTCCTACCAAAAGAGACAATTATCTCTCCCCTTCTCTCTATACGTTTAATTATTTCACCGGGAACCGATACCATTGTAAACGCGACCAAGGACGAGAAACTGGAACGGAAATTGCGTTTCGAAATTGAGTTGGCCGGACGGCCGGCCTTCTCTTCCTAACACCAGCCCGCCATGAAAAATAATCCTGCGTGTCCTTTTGTTCCCCCCTTACGGGAAAAAAGGAGGGAGGAAGGAACGAAAGGATCGACTACGAATCCTCGAGAAACTAGGATTCGCAAATAATCTCTAATTACTGGAACCATTGTTCCGATCTTTCGAGTCGAGAAGTGGAATTTTAGATTACGGTTAAATTGATTTTAACGATCGTTAAGAAGCGATGGCGCAAGGTGAAAACTTTTTGACAGAACCAGTAGTAGACCTGTCCCGATTGTTCGCCGATTTCTGCAGTTTTAAGGGGAATAGTTTGACGAATAGGAGTAGAATTAAAGGGGAGGGGAAAAAGGAGGAATGGAACGGTTTTCAAAACTACAATTCGAAATGATCCGATTAATAATATTCACGGGATCGATTTCACTTGGAATCCAATTCGAACAGAGGTTGTCGAAAACCAGAAACACGTCATATCGAATTATACGCCTAGCTTTAATCCAATAATCATTACTCCAGGACAGGAGGAACGTCTAACTTTGCCTAATATTCGATTCAGCAAATCCACCGACACGTAACAAGAAACTAGCCCCCTCCATCCTCCTCCCCGTTATTGCGAGTTTCCAACTTCGCGCCGACTATACCGCCATTTACTTCGTTATCCGGATTCCTTGCAATCCCGCCTCGATTTCCCCATATTTCCGCCACGCTTCGATGATCCCTCGGTGATCGCTGCAAACTTCGAATCGATCTTTCTTCTCCCAATTTTAACTTGACCCAGAACAGAAGAGATGCTAAAAATCGAATCGATTCTTTTTTCCATAAAAACTGGCCGAGTCGAGATTCAATAATAAATAAAATTATCGGAGAAGGGGTATTTTCGGGTTAATTAACGGGTTAATTAACGGATGTTCGTCCCTGTTTCAACCTCGAAACAATTGGACCTAGATTTTGTAATTTGAAAAGTTCTCGAGAACTCGAGTTAAAGTTTCGAGGACGATGTTAATTAAGACGTTGATGTTTTTTCCGGTGGGCGTAGTATACCGATACGCGTAATCGATAGAGGAGAGGCGCGATATCGAGACAGTTTTCGTTTCTCGCGGAGTTGAAGCGCAGTTGGAAGCAATAGGAAGAGGAAAGTTTCTTCTTCTTGCTTTTAACTTCAAGTTTCTCCGGGTTCTTCTTCCCGAGTAAAAATATCGCTAGGAGGTTGGTGAAACGAGTTTACAACGGTTTAGAATCGGCGGTTAATCCAAGATTTCTTCTCCCTCCTTTCCTCGACGCGCGGTTTTACTTTGATCTCTCGATAAAGAGAAAAAAAAAGAAGGAAAATAAATAAACGAGAAACAACAGACGCTCGAGAGTTTCCGATTACACGATTTTCGAAACGGGACAGAAATTTTATTCCCAACTTCAAATTGCTCGCGTCGATGCCCGAGCGGGGGTAAAATTGTATTTGCATGGAAATTGCCTTGCGCACTGGTCCGAAGACTAATCATCCCGACTGTTGATCCAATTAAATGCGTTATTCATGATTTCCCGCCGTAAAAACTTAATCCAATCGGAAAGGCGAAATCGGAGGATCGACCACGGCGCTCCATTTCCTTCGCCCTGATTCCGAATCATCGCCGTAATTCCAAATAAAATCATCTCCCTTGACGATAATCGCATCGTTTTTATCGAAAACCTTGAAACGTTTCCCTTCTCTCGCGCAATTTTTGATAAAATTTGAAGGATCGCCCTCCTTTAAAGACAAGTAGAAATCAAAAATCCCCAAAGAACACGTTCCACGTACGGAGAAAAGAAGGAAAGAAGCAAAAATCTCTCGAAAGCCGTTAATCCCTCTTCGCCCAAAAACGCCCGAAAGTAGAGGTCGATTCAGGAAACCCTTTCAACCCCTTGCACCGCTATTTTCCAATCGAATCACGACGGAACGGAGCAAGGTTTCCATTCGATGGACAAATGCAACATAAACGATAAAAGTGTAAAAAGCTCGCTGGACTCACCCGCGTCTCACGAAGTTGGCCAAGTAGTGGACCAACAGTTTGGACAGATTCTCGTCGGCCGAGGTGTAGTTGGCCTGGCCGATCAAAACGGACGCGATCTCTCCCCGGAGTAGAGGTATGCCGAGGAGGTAGGGCACCTCCTCGCCCCTCTGGCTCGGCCTCTCGCCCAGCTGGAAGTGGAGGAAGTAGCCGCGTCCACCCGAGGCCGAGTGCAGCAGCGCCAACCTCAGAAGGGGAGCTGCGACCTGGCCGTCGCCGAGCAACGACAAAAGCCCGTCGCAGATAGCCACCGGGCTCTGCTCGCCCCTCTCCCAGTCCGTGTACTCGTTACGGAGGGTCGAGTAGATCTCGTGAAGGTGGTAGCGATACGTGTTCCGCACGTACGTGCGCAAAATCCGATCCCTCCTCGTCTCGTTCAGACCGTTCTGCAATCATGTCCGACCGAGCACGGTTGATGGATCGTGAAAACGGAGCGTTTCCGATCGTGAGTAAGGTCATCACGAAAGATTTCGCGAACGTTCGACTTGGCTTACGAAAAATAAGAACGGTTAATGCGGCGGTTAGAGGAGAATGTAGCGTAGAAATCGTTGCGTTATATAGAATAAGATTTGTCAGATGTTAATCTTTTTACTTACTTCTTTGTTGCAAAAATACCATTGATAATTAATGAAAGAAAAAAAAATGAAACATTCACTCGTGATTGAATCTAATATCAATAACTAGTGTCCAACAATTATTTCAAAAAGTAACCCAAAAATACTATTAATAATTAATAAAAAAAAAAGAGATGGAACACAATAGAGGTTCGTAGAGACTCTCCAAACCAACTATCGATCTCAAATCGAAGCGACGAAGAGAAAAAAAGGATATAAAATTCGAGTTTCGATCCATTCGATGGATATTACGTAGAGAACCGACCATCCAAAATTTAATTCCCCGATATATATTCGTATCCTCGATAAAGGACCAGAAACTGCATAATCATAACCTCGACGATCTAGAACAAGCTAGATGCAATCGTGACGAGCGGTTAATCGAGACCCCCTCCCTCTGTACTTCGACGCTAGAACGCGAGCGAAAACGTCCCGAAACTCGGTCCAATTTGAAATTCAAGAACGGCGTAACGAAAGGCGGAAATTATCGAGCCGCGACGACTCGAACGAGATGACGTCTCGTTATGGCGTACGCGAATGAACAACGGGTCGCCGCTAAACGGCCGATCGTTATCAAATTGTCAAGGAGCCGCGGAAATACGGTTCCAGCAAAGTGTCCATCGACCGTGACCGTCGTCGAATCGCCGATAATCGCGCCGGCAACGAATCGGTGACCGCGTTTCGCCACCGCCCCGCTAATTAGTAATTTATCGAGTTGGCGTCAATTATCGACGGGTGCGCGCACCGATCCCGCGAGTTCGCATCTCGTTAAGCGCGATAATTAAAAGTTAAATTCAACGATCCGCGACCACCATCGCGGTTTCGCTTTCGGTTTCTTTATTCGCTCGTCCCCTCGTTAAAGAGGGAATCTCGCTTTCGAGAATATTCGTGGATAGTGCGGGGGATATTTTTCTATCTTCTAAGAATGAGAGAGATCGAAAAGTGTAATTGTCGAGGGTGGTTATATATACGCGTATTAATTGTTTAACGTGATAACGGGTATACGTTAAAACTCTTAAACTCTCTTTTTAAACGCTTGTAAACGAAATACAGGCAGACAATTAATTGGACAACTGTGAATTTTTGTAAATTTATTAAGAAGCATTTAAACTTCGGTTTTATAACATCTCGAAACATCTACTTTAATTTAATTCGTTATAAATGATCGATAAGTTTTTCGTAAATCAAACTTAAAGTTAAATTAATTAGTTCGTATTAGAAATTCGCACGATGTAACATCTGTTTCTATATTTTTACGTTGTGTACATTTTTAATGAAATAATAAATCACGATAAAAACCGGTATCGTTTTTTAAAAATTAAATCTCCATGACGTGACAAGCTGAAAACCGGAAAAAAAAAGAAAATAATTTATTGTCCAATTAGCTCCCATTGTGCGATCCTTGGTCGGATTTTGGGGATTCGTTTTAATTAAAATTCCGACGTAAATAAATTATTATTTAAAATATATCTTGTAACCTCCCTCTTCTTCCAACTCTCGCTATTTATTTTCCCGTGATAAACGTTACATCCTACTTTCCCACGAATCCCAAAGAAAACATAACAAATATCCCCCCTTCCCCCATTTTCATCCAATATCCGCGAAAGAATGGATCGGATCGTCCCGATTTCCCTTGCAACCTTCGTCAAAGCGAATAAGCAGCACTTTCCAACGAACGAATAATTCCTCTCCTCTTGAATAAGTAAAATCGACCCGCTTGCACGCCCTCCCCCTTACGCTTACCTGTAGATCCTCGTCGGTGAGGTTGACCCATGCCTCCTCTGACGTCAATCCGAGCATCAGGTCTCGATCGCCGAAATTAGCGAACTCGGTTCCTGGGCCGGGAACCAGGGGCATCAGACCCGACGAGGAGGCGGTTGGCTGGAAATTCTTCGAAACAGGAAAAATTCAACGTTGTCGTGAACGCGATCCTCGATCGATCTTCCTTCTCTGTCTCTCTCTCTCTCTCTCTTTCTGCGTGTACGTGTATGCAATTAAGTCGACGCCCACGAAAGGCAAGTTGCGGGCAACTATCGATCGAGATACGATTGCAGGGAGCCGGTGGTTAATTGCAATTACACGTGTACTTTATGGCTTTTAATTAAAAGTTGGCCGACGAGCAATCTTGCCGATACACACTCTCGATCGATTTTCGAAAAGGAAAGGGAGGGGGGAGAGAGAAAGAGAGAGAGAAAAAGGGAGGAAAGAAAGGGAAAGATCGATTAACGGAGGAGACGCGAGTAGGTTGGAACTTAATACCAGAGGGTGTTCCATCGCTCGACATCTGTCAGTCGGTTGTCGGTTCAATTAACAAACTCATCGCTTACACGTGTCGTCTCCTCGTCCGCTGACGACACGCCTCGCGATTTTCGACAGATTCTCTTTTTTACATTTTTTCTTTCTTCTCTTCTCTTCTCTCTATTTTCTCTCTATTTTTTTTCTCCTGTAGAGAGATTATTGGCAATTCGGAGATTCGATTTTAAAAAAATCGCGATTTTATCGACGAACAAATTCTCGACAAGTAATTTTTCCAAATACTTCGACATAAGAAGATTACATTTTAACGTCGTATTCGTTTCGACGTATTTACCTTCGGAAAGATATCGCTCGCAATAAACCGTTTCTTCTGCTCAGATTCGTCCCGATGGTAGGAAGACAATAATACAACGATAAAATAAAGGAAGCGGAAACAAAAAGTGGACAAGTTTCATTCCCTCTCGACACACCCTTCTCGTAAAGGGAAAAATATATATATTGGATCCTATTGGATCATAACTTCCCGACCAGCTGTATTAATTTTTCGAGGTAAAAGAGGATAAACGGGTTGCGCGCAAAAAGGGGGAAAAGGTTTTATTCTTTATACCTGATTGATCGGCGGAGGCATGACCGCCCCATCGACGAAAGGGGCGAATCCAGAGGTGAATCTCGGCGGGTCCAAATGCACGGCGAGAAGCTCCTCCAAACTTCGCAAACGAAGGCACGGTGCGATATCGTCAGCCTCGACGTTACCAGGGCATCCGGTCTGTTGGGCGACGCGATGTTTCACCGTTAACGGATCACGCTGTATGGCCCAGGGTGACAGGGCGGAACCGCCCAGTAATACCACTCTCTCGACCAACTCTGCGATAAAATAAAACACGTGCCTCGATTTCAACCGTATCCACTCTCTCTTTCTCTCGAATTTTTAATTTTCCAGAGGTGATATGGATCATACTCGTTTGCATTTTTTCCTCCATTTTTAGAATCTTTCTCTCTCTTCGATCGAACATATCGAATTTTTCATTTTCCAGAGATGATCCACGATATGGATCATACTCGTTTACACCTTCGATTTCCATTTTTTTTTCCATTTATAGAATCCTCGAGTTCCTTTTTTTTTTAATTTCAGCGAACGGCAAGTATCTATCTATCGTTCACGTTCGATAGTTTTTAAATTTTAGAATACGATGACTCGTCGCTTTTATTTTGATTTTCTTCCATTTTTAAAATCTTCGAGTTCGGCTTTTTTTACAATATCGTTCACGTTCGATTTCGATGGTTCATAATTTCACAATATGCTCGATCCGATTTCGACGTTTCTCAAATTTCAGAATTCACCGGTCGCTTGGATCCACGAATTCGAGGAGCGCTCGCGGCGAAGAGCGCGAGGAAGGGTAGAAGGTATCGTGGAAGGGCATTAAGGACGAGGCGAAGGTGGGTTCGTTAGCGGAATGGAGGCGCAATCTAGAAACGCGACCACGTTCACGCGACTCTGTTACCCTTATTCTCCTTACTCGCGAGGAAGGCTACACTCGAGGAAGCTTGTTAAAGTCTCTAGTGGCCGTCGTCGACAACGGCGATGACACCGAAGAATGTCCCCTCGACTCTACCCTCTCCCTCCCACGCGAGAAGAATATCCTGACACCCCTGCGACGAAACATCGAAACACTGTTATCATCGAGGAGATGAAAGTAGCGTTCGCTGTTGGAAACAAGTGGCAACGAGGGTCCCTTCAACCGTAGGACCGCTTTCTTCGCAATGTGGAACGGCTACAGCTTCAATATATTCAAAGTCGTAAAAATTATATTCTCATCTATCAAGTTGCGTTAGGACAATCGTCTGAGCATGTCTAGTTTGTCGTGCTTGCGATTATTATCTCGAGTAATCGAAATTTATTCGATTGTATCGATAAGTTAGAATTCTCTGGGTTCTATGAAGATTTTGGATTAGTAGGCAAATATCACACGACGGTAGAAACAAAAAATATTGAGTAGGCGTTTTCTTTTCAAAGTTAATCAGACCCTCCCTTCTTTCCAGCAGTAGGGAACAGTGGTTCCTCGAAAGATATTCTCATCGTATCGGTACATAGTACAGCATCTATGCGGTGAATAAGTTTTACACGACTTTTGAAGTTGAGAGTTTACATATAAGAGTCGTGTTACCTTTCACCATGGGCGAGACGGCTAAAAAATTGGCAAGAGCCGCTCCTGTGCCGTAGCCAAAGAGCGTCAGCCGGTCGGGGTCACCGCCAAAAGCGCCAAGATTCTCGTGTAACCAGTGAAGCCCTGCCACTAGATCCATCAATCCGTAATTTCCTTGCGCGCTTCCCTTCGGGCCTGTTTTAAGAAAGCCTGCAATACAAACAAATTATCGATTTTAAAATTAAAAATAACGTCGATAAAAAATCAAAAAATCAATCCCTTACAACTGAGCTTCGATCATAATTACCAGTTTTAAAATTAAAAATAATATCGAAAGAAAATCCAAAAATGGATCCGTTGCACGTTCAAAATCAACCGAGTTACGATCAACGTTTTACGATCGTTAAGAAGAAATTTACCACAGTTTTTAACTACGAAAGAGTAATACTTGAAAGAAGCCGCGTGTCGTCGTCAAATTTTCTCACGCTCTACGTGCAAAAACTTGTCCAACTTTTCGCCTTATCATTTTCAACCGAATCCCTTCCTCGACGAAATTGTCGCGCGGTGAAAATTTCATAAAGATCAGGCGTTTTAATTCGAGAACATCGTTGGGATGGGTTAATCTTGGAACGAAGTTTCTTATTGCCGGGCATAAAGCGATCCTTTACGCTTCTTCCTCTCCTCGCGAGCATGGCCAACGTTTTACGAGAAGCTTCCAAGATAAACTCTCGCGAACGCTATTGCTCTAGAAATTGCCACAATAAGGCAGTTAAAAGAGTTCTCGAGAGACAGAGAGAGAAGTTTAAACTTCCTTTTTCGGTGAGATACGATGTTTTCGTTTTAGAGAGAAAAAAAAGGGGGAGGGAAGAACTCTGGCGTGAATTATTTCACATTTTTCTGATATTTATATTTATATCACGATATAATTGTAATAAATTGTTAATTGTGGTGTGAATCTAAATATCGTGGAAAATCTTCCTCATCGATGCTAATTTTTAAGTATTATATTTTCAGTGTCCGACTATACGCTTCTGTTTCTACTTACTCCGAGCAAGGAGAATTTACTTACCACTCGTTACTTCCGTTCGTTATATTTCTTATAATAATAATGGAACGTGTATTCATCCATATATACCGTATTAATATGCACAATTTTAATCTCAATAATCGTCTTATCCGAATTATAAACGGAATATTAAAGCTTATCATCTAACACTTGTTTATTTAATCTTCGTTATCGATCGATATTAAAAAAAAGATTGTGGATCTCTTTCACGCGTTCCCTTTTTTTTCTTTTCTTTTCTTTTCTTTAACTCGTGTAAGAGTATTCAAATTAAATTTCAATTTGATTCAGGACCGAATTAAATCCTCCTACGTGAACATGATATTAAAATCTTGTCCAAACGACAAGATTGTCGACACTGAATTTTCGTCACACTTTTCATACAAAGTTTCCTTTTACTCGTTTTATCGCCACAAAAACTCTTCACCCCAATTATTTCGCGGAGGGAAAGGGAATCCCGAATTCTAATTAGAAACTTAGGAAAGACAGTCTCGTCTTCCATCTCTTGGCGTTACAATTAACGCGTCATAAACTTACAAAAACACCGAGAGAGATCCAGGGCGGGAATTTAATGTTACGAGCTGCTCTCGCGTTAAAGCCGCATATTAGGGACACGTGCATAACAGTAATTTCGTAGCAACAGAGTATCAGTACAAAGTATAAAATGGCACAGGAGTCTCTTATTAAATTTGTTTACCTTTCGCACATACACACTTGCTCCTTCCAAAATAAGAAGAAAATCGTGAGAAGATACGATATTTCAAATGTTTATAATACGAGATTAAAATTTAAAAAAGAATAATAATAATTTGAATTCTTCTTCTTCCTTTCAAATGCAATTTGAAAATTACTTTTTAATACACGAGGCACAAAACTTTCTTATTATTATTTATTTAAATTTCGCATATACACAGTTGCTTCTTCCAAAATAAGAAGAAAATCGTGAGAAGATATGATATTTCAAATTTAGAATTAAAATTTAAAAAAGAATAATAATAATTTAAATTCTTCTTTTTTCAAACGCAATTCGAAAATTACTTTTTAATACACGAGGCATTCTCTCATTAAATTTATTTACCTTTCGCATATACACACTCGCTTCTTCCAAAATAAGAAAATCGTAAGAAAGATGTTGGAAACGATATTTCATATAACGTTTGTAATACGAGATTAAAATTTAAAAAAGAATAATAATAACAATTTAAATTTTTCCTCTTCCTCTCTAAACTCGAAAATTACCTTTCGACACGTGAGGCAACCATTTAAACGTAACGAGCCCCTCCATCATCCTCTCGATTCCTCGAGATCGGCAAATAAGCAATATAGAAACTCCACTGGTTCAATTATAAAGCACAACACACAGAGAGATTTTAGTACACTTACTCTAACGATGTTACCTTATCGCCCTTACCTGGTAATTACTCAAAGCTTATCGCTCGTTTTCATTAGATTTCGATTCGAGGCGGAGATCGGCCGGTTCAAGGTTATTCGGGAGAGAGGGAGGGGGAGAGGAGGAGCAATCAGGAAGTTGGCGGAGAGAAACTATGCGGAGGATATTGGTCGACGTACTTGGCGGTCGAATATCGAATTGCCGATACGGGAACTTTCCAATTAAAATGCAAATTTTCACCTAGTCGCAATTCGCGCACCGATTACGCTCCGCCAAGTCGGGGACCGAGCATCTTTTTGATTGATTCGCCTCGAGAACTAATAACGAGAACATTGTTCGTTAATTGAAATCTTGCTAATTTTGCGGGGGAGAAGAAAGGAAAGAGAGAGAGAGAGAGAGAAGGGTACGGATAATTTTTACTTTTAATTTCATCCGATCGCAAGCGAAATTGATTTGAAAATTCAGAAAAGTCGCCCTTCAAAGAGTCGATATGATAAAAAATTAATAATTCTATGATGCTAGTATAGATAACAGAGATTAATTGGAGAAAATGAATCCAAGTTTGAAGAGAAAGTTTAGCGGGTTATATTACAGTAATGTAATATACAGTTTCGTAGATTTGACACTCGTAGCTGTTCGATGCACGATTGTACACGATTTTATCAATCGTGTTCCAAAGTGTTCCAATACTATCAGAAGGGGGCGACGTGACAAGAAAACCGAATTTCGCCGACACGAGTCGGTTTTTGCCCGCTCGTTCGAATCCAGCTTTCGGTAAGGACAAGTTCTCGTCAAGATTTAATGCCAACTGCGATTCACCATTTAACCGTGCGAACAATTCCACCCACCGTCGATTTCGAACAGTGCCGTCTTTCCAACAATTTCGATAGCCTTCCGTGCAGAATCGTCCGATCGATTGTCACCACGACGGTCGTTCAATTTTCGAAATAACTTATTCCAACAGTGATTTCGATATGGAAATGATATCGGCGGTGCGACGTTCGAATAAATCTTCCATCCACGAGGGTAAATACAAAAATAAATAAATAAATTTCCACCCTCTTTATTCTCTTTCATTCCGTGTCCCTCGCCCGTCCCAAACGCATTTTATTTTTTTCGAAAAGGATGATTCAGATCACATCCTCGTGAATGGCCATTCATTCTCGTTCGCGAAATAACGCGACAAATACTCCTCTTTCTACGCTTACACACGTTCATTGCCACGCGTATTTATTTAAATTCATTTTTCACAGCTTGCACGAATTGCAATTTAGCAAGCTTTTTACACTCCTTCAATGCTACTTCAATCTTCGATCACCTCGCCTACAATTTCTACAATTCTACTCCTGTACGTACCCTTTTTCCGCTCGTTCGAAAAACCAATGTTTTCGCTTCAAGTTTTCGCGAATCTTATCCTTCTTTTTCACCGGTTACCTTTCATCTCAATGTACGCATCGACGCTCCATTGCTGCCTCTAATTATTTAACGCGGCGGAATTTAATTCCACTTTTTAACGTTCCCTCGTTTTTTACCTCGAAACGCTCGATAAAAATTGAAGCCGAAGGGAGGCGGGTGCAATAGCCGCGCATCTGGGCAAATTTAAGCTCGCGAAACGGGGAGCAGGAAGAAACAGGAAGAAATGGAATCGTATCGCCGCGTTGTTCGGTTTCGAGCGTGGCGCGCACAGCTTCCGCTTCCGACAAAGGGTGGAAATCGAAACAACCGCGAGCTGCGATTGACAGGGGATGCGCAGGGGATTCGGGAAATTATGTTTTGGTAACAACTCTGTTTCGCCCCGTTTCTTTCTTCTTCTCCTCTTCTTTTAACCGATATTCGGCTCGATGGTATCGTAAACCGTGATTGGAAAGTCGTTTCGGATTATGGAATTGAAACAGCTTGTGTCGCAACTGTTCACGTAGAAGAAGAATCATTTGAAACGGAATGTTCTCGAGATTATTAGAAATTTTTCGTTACTCAAATAAATACAAACAGATGAAACAAAATAAGCGAGAAGCGACATAAAAGGAAGAGGGGAGAAAAGAAGAAAAAGTTCCACCCTCGAAATCTCGACAAAGAGACCAATTGAACCCGAAATCGTAACAAAATATTCGAGAGCCCGAAAAAGCACAATGCGCCTAATCAGAGTACAAAAGTAGTAGGCCGAAAAATCCAAACGCATCCATAGCGGAATGGCTTTTCGTTGGCTTAAAAATTACCACGTTCTTTCATTTCTGCGAGGAAAGGAGGGCGAGTTTCAAAGCGAACGAAGACACCAATCTCCCCCAAAAATCTCGCCCCTCTCCTCTCTCCCCGCGCAAAAATTTCGAATTCCTCGCGCGATCGCCGTGGGCGTGTCGGCGAGAATAGAGAACGGGGGAATGGGAACGAAACTGTGTTGTGGAGTGGCGCGGAGTCGAAATTCCCGCTCGATTTATCCTGAATTTATGGCGAGGCTGCAGTCGATGCCCGCCTATCCTGACAACCGGATCAATTGTGCCCGGTTAAAGCGGCGAAAAAAAAGAGCGACCAACGTTTTTTCACGCTTTCGATTATTGTACGCAATTATCGATCGAACATTTTTCGGTGGGTTGAGTCAGAATCGAAAGAGACTTCACTCGTGTTATCATCGAACGAATCGTAGAGAATTTTCCAAAGTATGCGCGTATCTTGTTTGTTGTAATAAGAGGATCCGTAATTGAGGATAGAGAGGGAGGGCAAGGAGCGAAAAGCTGGTCAAAGAAGAGTTAAAGACTCTAAAGTTTAAGTAATTAATCGCTATTATTACTGTTGTTTCGAACGATAAAAAAGATATCTTTTTGGAGAAACATCGCCGTGCTGAGAGGGTGAAAGGGAGTATCTCTGGTCGCACGTGAAATCGAGTCAGAGCGCAATTTCGCGTGGAATGTTTCCACGGAACACGATCCCCTTGTGCTCTGGCCATCGTACGGCGATCCGATACCGATACTCGCCACTCCTCCACCGGTTTCAGGGACCATTCGTCCCTCGTCGTTCTTTCATCGCGGCTACTTGCCACTTTAAAACGAAAACCGCGAGCGTAACAGCGGTGAAAAAGAGTGGCTACGGTCGGAAATTGCACAAAATCCTCGAACCACAATTTTTCCTTTCTTCCTTACTTTTTCCTTTTTTTTTTTTTTTGCGTGTGTCGCGATTTCACGATTCACCTGAGAAAAAGAGACTGAAAACACGGAGGATGGAAGACAAATATGCGTGTACGTGGTTTCAGAGGTCGGAAAAAATTTAATTGGATTTCTTCCTCGGTTGCTGTTTCGAGATAAGGGAGAAGAAACGACACAGCGAATATCGACGACGCCATCTTTTCGCGACGAGTAAATCTTTAAATTATAATTTAAAGACACGTAAAATGAATTTATTCGTATAAACGATTCCCTCTCCTATCGGCTTTAAATCACTGCCGCGCCTCCAATCATCGGATCCATTATACACCAGCCATAATCCCCCCATTGAGATTTGAGAATTAACCTCTACACGCGAACCGATTGGTCGTCTCTCGCGAAAACTATGTGAACGAGGATGAATTTTAAACGGGAGAATTTTAATTTGCGTCGAATCATTTATAAAAAATATAAAGGGAAGAAGGAAGAATAAAAAAGAGAAGTTCTCTCGTTCAACGAGGATACTTTCGACTCGATCAAAAATTCCATCGATAATTCTCAATCGCCGAAGAATCGACGATGATTGGAGAAACGGTTAAATCGATTTAATCGCTGCTCGATCACAGCGCGAAATTCAAAGCCGCGTTCAAAGAGGAAGAGGCTTTCGAAAGGCTTATATATATATAGAGAAAGAGAGTGAGAGAAAGGGATGTTTCGCTGTTTGAATCTCTCGCCTTATCGCCGCACAGACAATTTTTATTGTCGTTATATCCCCCTTTGTTTTCTTCCTCCCTTTGTTCCACCACGGCCTTCGCATCCCGCCATTTCCCTTTATTTCGCGAGATCTTGGTCCGATCGAAACGACGTCTCCTCGATCCAACGTGTCTTGGAATATTTCTTCATCGACAGTGAGAGAACCGCGCATAACCGAGAGATACGAATCCTACTATTTTGTATAAAGTGATTTCCTTAGAAAGAAGGAATTTCGAGCGTAAAATATTTAATAAACGGTTTCAGCTAATCAACCAACACGATTTTTCTACTTATAACGTCTCAAAGAAATATGGAGCGCGTAAATAAAGCCTCAAAAATAGGAAAGCGAAAATTCCACTTGTTTCCGCGTTACAAATCTAAAATCGAATCGAAACTGATCGACGCGTTAACTTCCTCCCCAAACTTTGAATCTAATTCCGGCGCGACTAATTTGCAATTTCCTTGGACGGATAACAAGGATGGAAAACTCGTTAGCCGACTCCTTAACAGCGGGCTCATCAGCTGGAAAATCGGAGCTACTTGAGCGAACGCTCGAGTCCGAAAATAAAGCTGACGTGAAAACGAGATGGCCGATGTCGAATCGAGTTCAAACGTTCGACAGATCCCTACCCCCTCTTTGTCATCCCTTTCAAATCGCGCATCACCCCCTCGCCGCTGCTTTCGCGTTTAATTCGAGGGTTCGTTGAACGAATACCGCTATTCGAGTCGTCGTATCGGGCCCGTTCAACTATTTCCCTCCAAGCAGACCTCCTTTTTCTCCCTTTTCTCTTCCCCATCTTTCCGTCTTTGTCAACCCATCCTTTATCCTCGACGGAACCGTACGCGTACATATTCGTTGACAAATCGATTCATTTCTCAAGGATGCGGAAAACATCGTTTCTATTGAGGGAGTGTCGAGTTTTTATTTCAGTAGATATATATTATATATTCTGTGTATAGATTAAACAGAATCGATGAGAACGAGAGCAAAAAATTTCGTTGATATATTACATTGTGTCAGCTTCGTGTTTGTTTTTGTATTACGTTGTTGCATCGCATGAAGTTGATTTTAGAACGAACGACAATCAATTGTCAAGAGTTGTAAATTCTACTTAACCCATATTTTTTATATTTTTACGTTGTCCTCTTATATTTCCTTCGCGTGGTAAACTCTTTTCTCTATTAATTTAATTATTTTTTGAGAAGTGAACGATATGGCGAATGGATTTCGAGTATTATTCCCTGTACGAGTTTAAGCTCCTAAGTGCAATCGAAATATTAAGGGAAGAAGATTGTATCTAGATGACGGTTTCAAAAATTCAGATCTGGAAACGAGAATCTTGAGAATGAGGCTCGAATGAGGTAGATCGAAATCCATATTGAACAACAGATAAATCGAGAGGCAGAGTTGGAGGTATCTCTGGAATGACTCCAGTTTTCAGGGTATAATGGGTGAAGTGAAAAAATTGGAAAAGGAAAGTTCGAAACGGTCCATTTTTTCAATAGAATTGGATCTGAACAATTGGATGCTAATGAAAATCCTAAACGAATGGGGAAACCGTTGTTACGGTTAAAAAAAAGTTATGGTTGTACAAGTAAAGAGAATAATTCGTCGTTCTTTCTTGAAACGAGGAGATACAGCAGCATCCTGAGATCGATTGAGAAATTCTCATTAGTCGATAGACGTGGATCTATTCTCCTGCATAACAACGCTCTACAAAAATATGAAATCTCAACTAATCCATTCATCGGATATTTCATCGACCGATTATCGCTCGTTTATAGTTGTTATTAAAAAATAAAATATTCGAGAAGCTATGACCGAGGAAGTAGAATAAAGATAGATAGTTTCGAAAATATATTGTTTCTCTTCCAATAAAAATTTTATACGATCTGATATCTCTACTTTCTAAAGATTCACGAATAATACAAATATCTCGAAGAAATTTCTTGTCGATAAAAAAATTGCTCCACTTGTATTTCATTATTTACGTTGTGCATAAATTTTACAAAAAATCTAATAAAAAAGTAAACGTATTCGAGCGATCGAAATTTTCAATCTTCAATTCGCGACTCGAGATATATCGAGATTTCGTTCGCTCGTTTGTTTCTTTACTTTTCACTCAAGACGTCGATCCCCACAATTTCGATGGAAAAGATCGAAAAAAGAGTAGATCGTTGACGGGGGACGCGCGAACAGACGATAACAAGCTCCGCTGGATCTCCCTTTGAACGTTATTCAAGAGGAAAATTGCTCGGTGAAATATTCACACGATGATTAACCGGTTAAAGCCGTCCAGCTTCGAGGGCCCAGACGTCTGCCCTCCTCGTCGGAGGAGGACCAGCTTCGCTTCGGGCCTCGAATTGGGAAATTGCAGCGGTTGCACAGTCGCCACATATACGGCGATACTCCTCCTCATGCGTGCATTTTTAATGAAAATTTTTAGAGGGAGGACGATCTTTTTTTTTTCACGGAAGAACGTATCTAAATGTTTCTAAATTTTTCATTTTGTTACGTCTACGGTTACGTCGGATATATAAATTTCATCGGGATTGTAATTTTGCTCGAGCGATGAATTCGAATTTGACGCTGCACTATACAAAATATTGCGCTTATCAAATATATATGTATATACTTTTTTTAAGAAAAGAAACGTACTTATGCGAAAAATGTGAAATGAAATTGCACGTGCGAATGGGATTAAAAGCGAAGGGGGATGAAAGAGGATAGTGATAAATTTCCTCTGGTTCTGGAGCTAGATGTATATGCGGAGGAAAATACGGCAAAAAAATAAGAAAGGGGGGAGAAAGAAAAACAGTGAGGAGCGCAGGAAGACATAAAAGTGAAAAAAAAAGAAAAAAAAGAAAAATGCAATCAGGGAAGCGGGAAAGCCGGAGAAATAAAAAAAAAAGAAACGATAGAAAGAAAAAGTCATTGTCAGATGAGAATACGTACAAATGAAGAGATTTTAAAACGTGGCCGTAAAGATCTTTGAAAAAAAGGGGAAAAAAAAATAATACAATTTTTCTACGGATAAAATTGCCTGCCTGTGTTTTAAAATTATATATCATATAATCATATCATAACATTATTTCACCTGCTTTTGTAAATGTTCAATCGTCATTGAGAGGATGAAAGAAGGCCGAGGAAAGAAAAATTTAAACAAAAAAAGATAAGCTATCTAAATTTCGGGACACTCGTCGAGACGAGCAAAAAAGCCAGCATTCTCTTGTTTTTCAAGAGGAGGAAACTTTTGTATCGGTTCGTAGAAACCGCTTGAAACGTGTTCACCGTGGATAATTAGAAGTTTAATTTTATTTCACGAGAGGAATCTTTTCGAAGGAATTTATAAGAGATAAAAGAAAAAATTTTGAATAAAGTATTCACTATTTGCGCAAATTTCGTGAAATTACACGAATTTCATGCAATGATAACGTTCGATCGAGCGGTTCTATCGATTTCTATCGCGAGAATAAAATATTGCAACGTATCGCTTTGTTTTCGTGTTACTTTTGAACAGAATTCTTGAAGCTACTAGCTACTACCTTCTTGATACTCGACAGTCGAGGACGTGAACTCAATATTTCTGAATCGTCATTTTACGATACTGCAACGACACTGGATGCCTCGAATCCGAAGAATTTTTCCAAAAACTTCGAGTCCGAGGAAAGATAGTGGTCACATTTTCTACGAACACTGATCGGTAAATTTTACCGATCAATTAACGCGCCTTCTGAAAAAGAAAGGAAAATTTATCAAGAATTTCTTGCCAGAGAAATGTCTACCTTTCTATCATTTCCTTCGATTCATCACATCTTTCAGGTATCGACTTTATTTAGGAGAAAACATACCCAAGTTGCACGATACGATCGCGACGTATTCTTCAGAGTTCTCGATCGATCTCTTTTCGAAAAAGTCATCTTTCGCTCTTTGGTTTCAATTTACAATTTTAAACATAGTCGATTATTATATACCACGACGAAGTAGTATCGATTCTTCAAGAAAAAAAGGGGGGGAGGGAACGATGGAAATACGTTATCGGAATAAGTAACCATTGAAACTATTGAAACCTGACTGGAAAGTTGGGGAAAACCGAGTTAGAAAAAGTTATTATTCCAGCCGGCTGTATTCTTTCTCTCGCTTTCTTTCTCCCATTTTTTTCCTTCTTCCTTTCTTTCTTTTCTTTTTTTTTTCTTTTCAGAAAGAATACAGGAGGGAGAGGGGGAGGAGAAGAGAAAGAAGTTGTTCTGCATCGATTAGCGATTTCAAACCCCCGGCGAGAACATATACTGGCCGCTGACCGACTTCCAAGTTGAAAGCATTGTTACGGATTTAATATAAGTTGGGAAAGAAGTCCGCTGGTTGGCTCTCGAGCTAGCAGCGTTGGTGGTGGTGGTAGAAGGAAATAAGACAAACGAGAACGTCATAGTTTCGAGAAAGGAACAAAATCAAGCGTAACGAGGGAGAAGTTTCAGAAGACCTTATATTTCGAATATAAGATACCCGGGGTTTGTAATCTCGCTTTTATCCGTCTTCCACGTACTCTCGCGTGCCTCGTATTTAACGCTGTGTCGCGGAGCAACAGTTTTCTCGAACGCGGCAATGCATCTTGTCTCTAAAGTCTCAGCTTGCGATTCATCGCTTCGCTTTTATCAAATAAACACGCTGGAACGGAGTTGGCCACTTGATTGAAAAATTAATCGGTTGAAAATTCGCAGTTTGCTTCGGGCGCGATAAATCATCCAAGTAAATTCAACTTCGATCAAATTTTGCGCCTGATCAATTTTCAATCGTTCGCTTTTTCTCGAATCAACGGCGCGTTTATTTACCCACCGCCGAGGTCGAAATCGAACTCAGATTCGGATTTGCGCGCTTTTTGAAATAAACATCCCTTTTCCACAACGAACAACGCATTATCTCTTAGCTAAGCGGCGCTTTCTCGATTTTGCTTTGACGAATTAATTAATGTTTCGCTTCAAAGGTTGCACGAATTCGAGTCGATAGAAATAACGAACACACGAAATTATAAAGTTTCGAGCGGGATGAAATTTTTATCCATTTTTTTTCAGAATAACAATACTCACCGAGTACGCCGAGACGAAAATTAATAGAAACGACGATAAGACGACCGTAAGCAGCCAACGCAGTGCCGTCGAAGGAATTTCCAGCGCCCCACGAATAGGAATCACCGTGTATTAGAAGAAGGGTTGGCAATAAGTCTGGGGTACTACCTGAAACATCGAAACGTTATCGTTGATCACTAAATATTACAAAAAGTAAAATTCATCTCGATGACACTTTTCTCTTTCTCCGAACAAATGATAAAAACGATATACACACACACATATATATATTCTACGTAAAAATAAAAGCCAGTAACAGCATTTTGCTCGTTTTGCTCTCAATTCCTATTTTTCTCTCACTCTCTCTCTCTCTCTCGTTTCCATGACCAGTGTTTAGACACGGAATAAAAATAACGCATGACTCGCTCGAAATTTTTTTTTCAAACGCTTCACCGGTTCTTCCCGATACCTTTCGACCAAACGAAACCTGGTTAATTTCAATGGAGGCGTGCGTCCATTGAAAACACGCGGAGAATACGAAGCGTTTTCATACGAGCAATCGGAGAGCGAGAAAGAAAGAAAGAAAGGGAGGAAGATAGAAAGAGGGGGAGGAGGCGTAATTAAATCGTAACGCTTCGATTCAAATTAATTAAATACTCGATCGAGAGAGAAAGGAGGGAGGATGTAGTTGGTTATTTATACGTGGATGAAATACGAAACGTTTTGACTTGAAAAATGGAATGACGATCGTTATATGCATCCTATTTGATAAATAACGAATAACAATCGTCCTTTGAACAAGAGATTTCGCGGTTTTTCAATCGGAGGTTAATAACGTTATAATAGAGATGAAGACGGAATGCGATTTGATTTTTCCACGTCGAAGTGAAATAATTAAGAAAAAGGAAAAAGAGACGGTTATTGGAATTTATACATGGAGGAATAATTAATTGTCAGAGGTAATAATTGGTGAGCGCACGGTAAGAATATTCGATAAATTTGATACAGTTTTTAATTTTCATATCTTTGAAACGATTGTTCCATTTCGTCTATTTCTGTTCGATGAGTAAATAAGTATTTATCGGTGAATGAACAGATTTATGAACGTATCATAATTAAACGCGTTCATAAATTGTATTATCGTTTTTTTTTTTTTTTTTAAATAGGAACGTTTATCCGACATAAGGATCTGTGATTGCAAATTATTTCAAAAGAATGAAATAAATGTTGAAAATGATTGAATTATAAGATATAGAGAACTCTTCTTTTAATTTTGATACGTTTTTTCCCTTTTTTCCACATCGTTAAAAAAGCAGTGGTAATTCTATCGCGGAAAATGTTCCAATTTTAAAAAGCGAAAATCACAGTTTCAATCTTTGTAACTGTTGTAATTTAAAAACTTTTCGTCCGTTCAAACTGGGAAATCATTTTGGTTATTAAAAATATCTTTCTCGTCTTTTACATCTCGCCAATTTCTCATGAAAAATAATAATATCGATACGAAGTAAAAAAATTGATAATAATTTTAAGCGATTCGTTTCTCGCGTTCCATTCTTTCCTCGCTGTGTCACAAGTTCGTTACGTCGAACAAAATTTTCAAACTTTGTCAACTTTTCAATCGAATTAATCGTTTGTTACTTCCTTCAGAGAGAAGTGGAAACTTTATATCTTGTTCGAAACTTTCGAATTACCAACGAAACACATCGTTATTGCGTGGATTCAGTTGCTCGATATCGATCCTCCTCCATTCGAAAATAAGAAAAAGCCTAAATGGCTCCAACCCTTTTTCCAGCGATTAAGAAACGGATCGACTTTCAAAGCTGATTACCTTTGCAAACGGTCCTCTTGATTAAACAGAGCTTTCAGAGATTAATGTTTTTCTCGTTTCGACGATAAAAGGCGGTTTCGAGGCTCGATGGAACTGTAAAATCTGAATTTTCCCCAAAAAAAAATTTTTAAAAGAAAACTCGAATGCTCCATAATTTTAAAAAAGAAGTCAATGGAAAATTTAATGGAAAAGACAATCCTTGTTTTGAGTGAAATTGAAAAAAAGTCTCCTTTGAAAAGAATTTTTAGAAAAACTGAAACATTTTTTCTTCTTCTTTTTAAATATCTATCCAATTTTAGAATTAGGAAAGGATAATTCTCGTTTTGTCGGTATAATTATTTTGAGCAGAATTGGCTTGCTGCGAGCTAACATTAATGGCGACGTAAACAGAATCATCGACATTATTAGCAACATGAAACGTTCCTCGAGCACGATACAAACGCCTTCGACTGAGATCTTGTTAGGAAACGTATTCACAAGCGAGCAACGTAAACGTGAGAATAGATATTCATCAATATCTGGATTCACGCAGTAGCTGTAATTTTATACACGTAGCATATGAATGCAACTAACTCTGACCTTTCTCTCTCTCTTTCTCTTCAAAAAAATTACAAATTAATCGCTCACTCATATTAATCAGACCGTGAGCTCGTGTATAAATATTTCAGAAATTAAATAATCGCTACACAATCTTCACTTTTCGACTTTTTCGATTATTTATTCAAATTTTATTCACCATGTGTTAATCGGTGGTGAGACGTTTTCGCTCGAAATCCATGTATCCATGCGAATGATATGATATTTTCGATTCGACGTTTAAATTATTCAATAAATATTTAAATCGTCGATATTCATCGGCATGGTTAATATTCATCGATAATACGATAAAATTTATCAAATCAATATTCATCGATGATACAAAATTGATTCTTGAATGATTCGGTAATGATAAGTAATTATAGAAAAATTCGATGGAAATTTATTTTCCTATCGAATTATTAATTTTCACGGAATGTATGCATGTATCTCGAGCACGTATAAGTTGGAAAATTTGTATAAAAACGTAAATTGACTTTCTATTGAAACAAAAATAAATCCTATATAATTGAAAGATTAAAACGAAAGTTGACAAAGACAAATGGATGATATTCGCATCATCGAAATTGATAATTTTTTTCTTCCAATATCTTTCATTTGCTGTGCAAATTATTTACTTGCCGACACGCGAACCATTATTTAACTTAAACAAACGATAATATGTTGATTTACGTAATATTAACTCGTTAAAGATTGAAAGAATTAATAATAATAAAACTTTATCGATAATTTTTAAATCTTTCCCTATCACATATATGTTCCAATTTCAATTTAGCATAAACGCAAGATATCCTTTATTTATTAAACATTTTCATTCTTGTTTTTGATTAATTCGAAACTTTCTTCTCGATTGTACAAAAATCGCGCGCCTTTTTCCACGATGATAAAGAAAAATTTGAAAAGAAAAAATATTCCATCAACCATATATAAACATTTCCTCTTTTTTCTTTTGAAACACAATAAATTATTACTTCCTAAACTACTAGTAAAAAAAAAGAGGAAAACAATTTAAGGCGAGTTATATTTAACGACGACGTTTAAAAACATCCCTGGCGATTGTTCCTTCGCAAAACTCGAGTAACAAAATTTGCATACCGTCTCGCGCGAGAAAACAGTTGAAGGAAAGATAAGTTGAAGGAGGGGGGGAGTTAAAACTGGGGAGAGGCAGCCGTAAAGAAACATCTTGTCGCGTGACAAGAGTTTCGTGTAAAATCCCTCGATAACGAGCAGCCGTGAAGGTGCAGCTACAACTTTAATTTAGAAAATACAGTCGAGCAATTAACTTAAAAGCGAACCAAACACTCAGGCGCAATTGCGAATAACGTTGCTACTCCTGCAACAACGGATCACAAGCAACCAAATATTGTCCGGTTTTTTCAATTAATAAATGGAAAGATGGAAGGAAACCATTGGTCGATTGGTCGTGTGATGGAATGTCGAGCAAATACGTTGCGTACGCGTACGTGTGGATCGATTAAAATTAAAATGTAAAAAAATATCGCGCGAAATATTTTTAGGAAAATTGATGAAAGGAAAATCGAAAAATTCATGGACCATTTTCTATTTCCCGGATAATAATCGATTCTTTTTTTTTTTTTGTAAAATTTTGTTTTTGAAATTCAAAGATAATAAAATTTTTTCTCATAATATGAATGTATCGTAAATAAATTTTATAAATATTTGCACAAAACTGTGTATCAAAATTTATGGAATAAGCGAAGAAAGTAAAAACCTATGTATTCATTTAGAAAGATTCTTTCTAAATCATACTTTCGAGTAATCATCTAAAAAAGTAATTCTCTTGAGAACAGATATGGACGAAGATTTTTTCCCTTGAAACAATATTGAAAACTTTGATTCGATCATTGGAATTTTCAATCGTATGCAGATCTTTAAAACGATATTTTATTTCTAAAAAAAACTATCACTGTTATTTCAATAACAATCCAGGCGTTTACTTTACAAGAAAAAAATCATCGTTGCAAGGAACCCACACTATAATTTCATTGTACATTCATTTTTCAAGAAACCCACTTTTCACGGTCAAATTCCAAATCCACCCCTAAAAAAAATCATCGTCAATAACAATCTAACAAAAATCTAAATTACACTTTGCCAACACGGAGCAATGAAACAAAAATTCCACTTCCACATCATTCCAAAAGTGGGCAAATCTTGTTTCGTCATAAACAATCGTTCACGTTGTAAATTCCATAAAGCCAACCATAAAACTATCCGTATTCCGTGAATAGGAGATCGAGCCTCGAAATCCTCGTTGCATCGTTACGTCCCATCGTGGTCCAAGTCGTCCCGTGGGAAGAAGCATCACCGATTCATGAAATCGCATAATCGTCGGCGAACGAGCCACAACAGTCGGTTCAAGCGGTGGCAGAGACGAGACGAGACGAGACGAGTCGGTCCACCTGTTGCGAATTCTGACACGACACGAGCGTTGCTATCGGTGCCAGACCGGACGGACGGATAGATGACTAGACAGGGGTTCACTATCTTCCCACCATCCGGTGCACCATCCAGAGATCGTATCACGGATAAATTTACGGTATTTTGCGTTTACCTCGCCGCCATCCGCCCCGCCTAATCTTCCCTTATCGCGCACCCAGTCCGATCGAGCAGGATTACCACGGTTGCCAATCCAAATCTTACCGGATGGCCTGCGCTATCTCGAATGTGATTGCGCCAATGTTCAGTGCCGGTTAAATGTTGTCGTACTCGAGGATGGATTCGTTCTACGATATTTTATCGTGACTCTTTCGAGTGATTTGGAAGATGGTGAATCTTTTGTATTTCGTGATCTTTATATTTATCGTGATTCTCAATCTTGGATGTCGAATTTCTGGTAGATTCGTCGTTTACAGGATATTTTGTTTCGATTTTCAGAGTCGAGTATATATATTTGGTCGAGTGATTTGGAAGATGGTGAATTTTTGTATTTCTTTATCTTATCGAAATCTTGACCTGCGCTATCTCGAATGTGATTGCGCCAATGTTGAGTGCCGGTTAAATGTTGTCGTACTCGAGCCGCAGGATGGATTCGTCCTATGATATTTTATCGTGATTCTTTGCAGTATTTTTTGTTTCGAATATATTTGGCCGAGTGATTTGGAAGATGGTGAAACTTTTGTATTTTGTGATCTTTATTTTTATCGTGATTCCCAATCTTGGATGTCGAATCTCTGATTTCGTCGTTTACAGGATATTTTGTTTCGATTTTCAGAGTCGAGTATATATATTTGGTCGAGTGATTTGGAAAATAGTGCAACTTTTGTATTTCATGATCTTTATTTTTATCGTGATTCCCAATCTTGGATGTCGAATTTCTGGTAGATTCGTCGTTTACAGGATACTTGTTTCGATTTTCAGAGTCGAGTATATATATTTGACCGAGTGAATTGGAAGATGGTGAATTTTTGTATTTCTTTATCTTATCGAAATCTTGACCTGTGCTATCTCGAATGTGATTGCGCCATTGTTGAGTGCCGGTTGAATTTTTGCATTTACATAAGTCTACGTAAGAATTCATCGGTCAGTAAAGAAATATTCTATGCTTCATTCTAAGAATCATGCTTCGGTTATATACAAGGTGTGCCTGGATTAAACGATCATCAGTTTGATGATTTACAACTACACGTTCTACGAGTGTAAAATAAGAAAAGAATATTATATTACATACTTACGTTAGATTTTTATCCTTCAAACCTCAATTCAAGAGACAAGGGATAATAGAAGGGATTAATAGTGCATTCACTGATGAGCAAAAATAAGATAAAAGAAATTCGGAGAGCGATAAATTCAGTTTCCCTAAGACGTCAAGCTGTTACATTCGTAACAGCACTTTGAAATGGAAACATAAACTATTTTTCGATGTGATAAAGCATTTGCAAATTTATGTTTATATAACATTCTTTTCTTATTTTTTAATATCGTACAACATATCGATACAAATTTAATCGAATTCGTCATTATCACAAAATCTTATTCGAATTTCTCACGATTTCACGTAATAAGAATGAATAATCTATAAAAAATATCGTACTTAATCGAGTAATTTAATTAAAGAACATTGAATTTTTCATAGATTCATCTGTATATTTATCCTACTGTAACCATTACAGTATGAATTTTGATCGGATCGATCTAAAGTTTTACGACGAAGAAAAATATCACTGTAATGGGATCGTTATAGAATTTTGTTTCGACTTCGATTTATAAATTCGATTTCGAGCCGAGCAACGAGCTAAAATTTTATTTTCAACTCCGGAGAAAGAATTCTAATTTGCATTGAATCGAGTCTTGGGAATGGTCTCGATCGCACGAGGAACATCCGAAAGGAAGAAAAGTCGAACGCCCCGGTTAGGATCCATCAAGTGAACAAAACTCGCGATCGAGGGGGAGGGGAATTTCCAACCGTCTCGAGATCTTAACGAGAGATCTTGAAATCGTTAGCGGGGGAGGGGAGGCGCGGCTCGAATTTAAAAATATCCCAAAGGAGTTGGCTCTCGAGGGGAAACGTAGATCAGCTTGCCTCTCTCCCTTAATTACCTTTCACGGTATCGTGAAAAAGGAAAGCGCGTGGCGGAGGAGGAGGAAAAAGAGGAAGAGGAAAAATGGAGAGGGGAAAAGAAGAAAAAAGGTCTCTTACTCTCTCTCTCTTTCTCTCTCAGAAGAAGAAGAATTAATCCTTCCCCGACTCGTGACCTGTTCCATGCACGTCCGCTCGATTTTATCGGACCCCGCACACGCTTTCAGGGGCGAATGAATGTTCGGGAAATGCGACGTTTTCCAACCAAGTGGAGAGGTAATAAATTACTTCACGCCGACAAAAATTCTCCTCTCCTTTCTCTTCATCCGGCTATATATTTTTTCGTTTCAATTATATTCTCGGATCACGATACATCTCTGACCAAGTGTACCATTATTTCGTGAACAATAATAATAATAATATTTCCAACGATCTTACGCTTAATAAAATAAGATCAAAGAAGCTCGGGTCACGCGAGTTACATCCAATATACGTGACCCAAATGAACGTACCCTTCGATTAAAAATACCGAAGGGTCGCTAAATGTTGCGTTACGCGTTTACACGCTCGTTTTAAATTTTAAAAACCACCGTGGTTACATTATTCCCGCAAATATAAAAATCAATCTCCTACGCATACCTACCCAATAATCTCCGTAATCTACTTTCCTTTAACTCCTCTCATCTATCGCTTATACACACATATATACATATTACGCAAGTATACGTTTCTTCTCTTTTCCTCGATTCTTCGATTTCCTCTCTTCTTCTCGGTCCATCCTGCGAAGACGGTATGCGAGAGAACGTCGAACAGACGCGAGGCCACCTCACTCCCGCGGTGCTTGCAGGTTCTTTCTCGTCAATTCGAACAATCATCTGCAATGCACTACGGAATTGAAGAGGCAACGCGATTACACGCCGCATGTAAATGTTTCCCGCTCGCGCTCGCTCCTTCCACAGCCTTCTCCGCTTCTTATCCTAGCCCTTTTCGCTCTCTTCTTTAACGTCTCTTCCCCTCCCCCCTCGCCAAACCAAACCCTCGCCATTCTTCCACGGTCACGTCCGATTCTCCCGTTATAAATGGAGAGAGAGAAAGAGAGAGAGAGAGAGAAAGAGAGGAAGAGGAGAAGGAGGAGGAGGAGAAGGAGGGCAGCAATTTTCGCCGGTTTTTCAGATAAGCCCGACCTCTCATCCGTTTTCATTCTTTTTCCCTTCCTCGCTCCCTTTGATGTCGCGGGACGATATTCCCGCGCGCAAGAGGATATGCATGCATTGTCGCGGAGAGAGAGAGAGAGAGAGAGAGATTACACGCGGCACGGTGTGGAAGGAGAGGAGAGAAAGAGGGAAGCTGCAGTCGAATGGAATCGCGACTCGTTAAGCATCAAAGTTGGCGAAACGAGAATTTTACACTGGGAATTTGATACGCGGCATTCGAGTGACTGGTGGAGTACCTCCTATTGCATAGGATTCTCTCGTTTTCTTTTTTCTCTTTTTCGAAATCGAGCGTTTTATCATTGGTATCGGAAAAATTCTTCGTTTCGATCCGACGGAAATTATTTATCGTCGAATTGTGATCGAATCCGCGCTCGATTGGAAAAGATTCAAGTTGGAATTTAATAAATTTTTTCAAAGTTCGATAAAAATAAATAAATAAATTAACGAACGGTGCGTCGCGTCCCGACGAAATTATAAGGTATAAATGGTATTAAGAGTTGGGAAGAGCTTCTTGTCGTTGTCAAAGTTGAGGGAACGTAGTAAGAGAGAACGTAATCTTATTTATCTTCGATTCAGTTCACGTAATCGCGTTAAACGAATGGAACCAATTATATTTCATCCCCCGTGCGTGTTTGTATTTTTGTTTGCGCCCTAGTTTGTCAACTATTTTAACGGAGCAAATTAATTTATACTCGCACACAGTTCACGCAAATTACGTTATAGTTTGCGCGCTAGAGAATCTTACTCTAAGAATCTTTCTACGAGCAACCCTCCAAACGCATGCGTTTGTAATTTTATCGTCGATAAAAAGAGAATTAATTTTGTGTAACAATTTTTTCTAACTGTAAGAAGAATCTTATTCTAAAATTCCATCCACAAATCTCGCGTTTTCCAAATCTCGTAATCCACTTTAACGTAATATCACATTTCACGTGTTTCGGTAATTTTACTCGAATTTTCGCTCATTCTGCTCACTGTTTCATCTTTGCCTGCTCATTTCTCTCTCACTCTCTCTCTCTCTCTCTTTCTAAATATTCAACGCCACGACTACAACACACCCAAATTTCAGACAACTTGGTTTTTATCCTAGTTAAAATCCATTGTCAACATCCATTCGGTTACATATTCACATCTCGCGTTTTAGTAAGTCCCATTTAGTTGCCAACATTCGTTTCCATCCTTCTAATACAATTCAACGTTCTCGCGATAATTGCCCCTAATTTGCCGAGTTTCAATTCTCTCTTTTCTCTCGTGTCGCATTAAGTATATCATAAATTCTGGTAACATTTTTTCAAACAATCCTATTCACGGTTCGACTCAATCAACTCAAACGACTACTTTCTTAATTTACCAAATTTCAGATGATTCCATTCTTTCCAGCATTAAACTACCAATTAGACTGTATTTCAACAATCCTCCGTTTATAGCAATATTATAGCATCTATAATTCCTCACGGTTCGACTGAATCGCAATCGCATCTTCCTTAATTCATTCCAAATTTCAGATGATCTCCATTCTTTCTCGTCGCATTTCACGACAACCCCCCGTTTGTATCATATCACATTACCTCCATTACAGCAAAAGCGACGCATCTATTATAATTGCTGGAACGAAGGATTTTCGTATCGTTACACAGATTCGCATCGCACATTTTCACATTTTCGGAATATTCAGCCGTTCCAACCGTCATCGTTGGCCAACCTCATTTGTCCCGGCACACGCCCCTCCAACCCCCAAGTATTCAACGTCACAACCACGACCACCCTTAATTTACCAAATTTCAGACGACTCCGCTTTTTTCCCTCTCTCCCCTCCCCTCTTTCCCCGTTTTAAACTCGTAAAGTTTAGCTGTTCGGCTTTCATCCACGGCTTTCGCCTCGCTTTAACGCCCGGGGGTTAATTCCTCCGTGGTAAAAAGGAAAAAAAAGAAAAAAGAGCGTTGTGTTTGGAGCGGCGGTACAAAGCGTTATCACTTTTAATTACTCGTTTCCAGCAGGCGACGCAGCGATAACGCCACCCCTTTAACCGGACGTCCGCAAAATAACGCTGTCCATTCCGCTTTAAAACACATTCCCCTTTCCTCCCCTTCGCGCAACGTGACCGGTCCTTCAACGTCGAAACGGGAAACGACAAGTTCCGCCGGAATATACATCGAAACGCCGGATGTTCGTTACAGGTGTCGGTACAAAACGTATTCTGTAATTCGGTTTGCTCTTCGTTTCTCTTTTTTTTGCTTTTGTTTTTTTTTTTTCACTCTGAGCTCGGATCAGGAGGCCTTTGTTCTCGCTTTTTATCGTCGTCGTTCGATTCACCAGTGTACAAGGGTTAAAGATTTTTGTTCAAGTTTTTACAAACTCGGGTGAAAAATTAATAGGATAGCTCGTTTCGCAAAATTATTTATTTCGCACTTAACGCTGATAAAAAGAAATAGTAATTCGGTTCGTTTTCCATTTTTCTCGCTTCGGATCAGGAGGCTTTTGTCCTAGCTTTTTATCGTTGTTCGATTCGTTGTAATACATACGTAAACGTTGTACACGAGCTAGTGTGCGAGCTAAATCCTGCACGATTTTTATTAAAGTCTTTATAAACTTGAAAAATTAATAGACAGTTCGTTTCGCAAAAGTTTATTTCGCATTTACGCCGCGTTAAAAAAAAATGGCGCAACGATTAAAGTTGATAAAATTTTTCGTTATTTCAGAAATAACGGGGAGAAATAAATTTATCACGCGTTCGAATCGAATAAATCATTTTCGAATAATATTTTTATTTGATTAAATCAACCTGCAAATAAAATAATAGATATGGCCGCTCGCGCGAGGAAAAATTGTATTTTTTTTATTCCTTTTTCCGTGCAATTGACAATGTTGAAAACCGGTAAAAACAGTAATTATTCCGCGAAATATTAAAAAAAAAATTAAAAAACAAAAAACAAACGAATAATAATAAAAATATCATTCCGGATGTAACCGTCGCTCAAACGTTTCATCGCTCGACATTTATTAAAAAAAAAAAAAAAATGTTCAAAGCGATCGAACCCAAATCTCCTAAACGATTCTTATTCTTCCAACGTTGTTCTCTTCTTATTTTTTTTTTCTCTTTCTCTCTCTCTCCGTATTCGTCACCAACATCGAATCATCCGAGCTTCGAGCTCTATTGGACGAGAAAATTTGTACCGGCAGGAAATGACGGGGAGACCTCTCTCAATGCGCTCTATTATGCGCTCTTACCTCCGCAAGTGCCTCCCAGAATCCGATATTATCTCGCGAGCGAGCGTCTCGAATATGAAGTCGGTTCATGCCGCGCTGATTTCATGAATCGTAACGGTGAATTACAATTCGGCCATTCGGGTTTAACGGCCGCGACACGCTGGATCAAGGGTTCTGGATTCGAAGGGTAGCAACAAATGAAAATTGACGTTTTCCAAATCGACGAGTTCGTGATTGCGACAAATATAAATTGCCTCGATTATCGCCCCATTAACGAACGCGCGCGCCATGCGGATTTCCTATTCGATGATTAAACTCAAAATATACATATATATATATATTGTAAAATTTTTAAAAATTAGGAAAGAGTTTGGTTTTCGTTTTGCATAAAGATTGAAAGGAAATTTTTGATTGAAAAAATTTTTTTTTCTTTTCGGTAATTTTTGAATTTGTCTGGTATTTATCGTATTAAGGGGGGGTGGCAAAACATCGGTGAATTGTTCCATTGATCCCAAAAATCGATATTTGTTATAGAAAATTAAGGGGAAGAGATTCGCAGACGAGAATTTTTTAATTAAATCGCTCTTTGTTCGTTCGTCTCGAACGCTTTATCGAATTAACACCAGGCGCTCCTCCGGTTATTCCACTTCTCTATCAATTAATCGACTTCGTTGGAAATAAAAACTTATAATTTTAACGAACCAGAGTTTCGTACATTTCGATTGTTCCATGTTCAGGATATTTTTCATTAATCCCCGTTTCACCTAACATCCTCCAATTATCGCAACGTTCGTTTCGTTTTAAATCTTCAATTAACCCTCTGTACGGGCGCTTTCTATATTTCCTACCGAAAATCTTTCCTACTGTTATACTCGTTAACGACTTTTCACGTCACCGCAGTATTTTCTCGTAGGAAAAAAAAAGAAAAATAATAAATTCCTTAGTTTTCTTCAATAACACGATTAACAAATTTTAGTTACGAAGCAATTCGACTGCTCCTCCATCCGTCGAAATCCATTTTATTCCCCAACTATTTTGGCCCAAGATTCCGACCGACTTTTCAATTCCCCCACGTCTCCACCGTGTAACGTAATTTCCACGCGAGATGCGCGAATCGTCGAACCCGTAAACAGGTTCGTTTCGAGTCCCTCCCTCCTCGCCCTCGATGATGGGGAACGCGTAACTCCCATCGAGGATTGGACGAGGCTAATTGCGCCAATTACCCTCTCTCGCGACAACGAATATTCATATCGCGGTGGGAGCGCAACGTCACCCGGCCAGGGAATAATAATCCCGGACAGCGTGAAAACTTAATCCTCGAATGGCCGAAACTACCAAGTTGGAGGGCTGAAACTGGCGCGCCCTTCCCCGCCAAATCGCACCCGGGGGATTAGGCGCGGATAAGCCCAACCATCTTCCGTAATAATTGTGACAACCGGTGTCCATTTTGCAACAACGATCGTTGCAACGAAACGAGATGTCTTTGGCGAGTCTTTTCCCCCCGCAAAAGTTTAAAGATGTGAATTAAATTGCAAAAGAATCCACAGGACACGTTTTTTCCATTCTCCCCTCGAAAGGTATCGAAAATTTCGAGTAATATAAATTCGTTTATTGGTCCCAGCGTTTCGAGCAATTTTTACGGAGAAAAATAAGGAAGAAGGAAGACGAAGGGGGCGAGAGATGATGTATTATACGTATAAAGATACACGTGATAGACGGTTATGGTTTCGGAGTATCGTTTTAAAGTGGCCATTCGGGGTAAAGGGTCGTTGGAATTTATGAATTTACATGGTCGTTATAGAACGGGAAGTAGGTCTGTAAAAATATACGACGTACGGTCGACGATGAAGCAAACAACCGTTAACAATATGTATTATTTTTTTTTTTCTTTGTTTTTAATTCAGACTAGCTATTGTAAATTTTGAGGGCGTGGGTAATATTTTCGACTTTTTTTTATTTTTTAGTTTCATATAGTTGCAACGTGCGCGGTATTGTACTCCTTTTAAAATAGGAATCGTGGGATAAAATATATTTTTAATAAAAATTGCGAAACGAAACTACAATTACTTCTAACTCGTATACCCCTTATAATTTAATGATTCATTTTCGGTTTAAAACTCGCGTTTACTCCAAAAATAAAAAATAAAATTGTAAAGAGATGAAAAAAATACTCAGAATCGGCGGTATTTTCGTAAAATACGGTAAAATTTAATAGCTTCGAAAATTAAAAATTAAAATAATAAATTTATATTTCTCACGTTATCGACTAACAAGTCGCCGGGATAAAAAGAGAAATAAATTAAGAGAAATTTCAACGCTCGGACTTGCGCGTCCAAATCCTCTTTGCCTAATTCCGTGGAGCACATGCCCAATCCACGAGAATGATTTAATTAGAACGTTCAATTAGTACACATCAGAGACCGCCAAATTGGCGAGCAACTCAAACCCGAGTTTGCCTTATTTCCATCTTGCTTCCTTCTACTCCGTACGAGATTTCGACGAGCAACGTTTCGCGAAACTATTAGTGAAAAACAGGAAAAACTTAATTTTGCAAACACGAACAGATGAAAAAGAAGAAGGTTCTACGTCAAAGGTTTTCGTAATTCACGGTTCAACACGTGTAACAAGGATATCTTCGTTGTCACGTTATGTTCTCGTAGAAGTTGTTGTAACACAATCTTAAGGGAATCTTTGTTGGTTCCGAGAGGGTGAAATATTTAAACAGAAGAAGATTGAATTTCATCGTGGCGAGAACAATGGAGGAGGGATCGTTGTATAACAAGTTTCGACAGCGTTCGATAATGATCGATCAACACTTGACGAGGGTATACGAGTCGTCTTCTTCGAAACGCTATTTCGAGTAATACACGAATTTTCTCGTTCGATTCGAAAAGGAGATATTTTTCACACCTATACATGTATATGTTTAGCACAGTTTAGTTTAACGTCAATTATCCTCGCGCAACCGAAGCGAAACGAATTTCAAACGCGACACTGATTTTCATGAAATATTGAATATCTCTGAAGCACGTTGTAACGAGAACAGGGAAAATTATATAATCTCCGACATTAGCGTTATAATGCGTTCGACCGTCGCGTCGATTAACGCCCTTGCACGCGTGCCTTTGCAACTCGTCGCTGCCAAGTTTAATTCCTCGAATCATCGTATCTCGTTTCGTTCGCCGAGACACGCTTTCGCCGAACGGAAGCAGAATATTTCGCCAATTTTTCTTTTCTCTCTCTCTTATGAGAGACACGTTAAAACTTTGTATCTCGTTAAAAGAATAATAGGAGATTCAAAATTAAAGGATGAAAAAAAATTCGTGGAAAGTTTATCGAGCCTTTTTGAAAAGGAACAAGTCAATTTTCACTGGTTAATTATCTTAATTTCAAAGCGGCCGGGTTTTTTCGGAAGTTTCTCCACGCCCCAATTTCTTCCTACTACTATTGCCATTAGCTCCACGCCTCCGAGACTGCTTTGCTTTTCGCACTCCAATTCTCCCCGCTACTCTTTCACTCTCGCGATATATAATCCCACTCTTTAACCGTACTCTTCGATCATATTAACGTATATATACGCATCTTTTCTTCTTTCAAACAACTCTCGTACACGCTTTAATAATGTCTCGAAAAATCACAATGCGTGGAAAATTCGACGTGAAAAATACCACTGTTAATGTCTACATTCTCCAATACGATAATAATAATTTTTCGTTATAATTTTTCTTAGAGCAATTACAGCTCTACTCCAAATCAAATTTTAAAGACTAATAATACGATCAATATCGAAAGCGAATAAAAATAACGTATTTATCATAGCCGTTAATCGTCATAACATATAAACGACCTATCTTCGAGAAAACAAAACCGTAATTCCTTGTAATCGTAATTACAATAATTACGAAAGAAGAAAACTGGCAAACCTGGCCAATCTTCCTTCGCCACATTAATTGTCGTCATTAAATCGGCTTTAAACCCATTTACAACAGCGTCACGTTTTCAGGCTGGTGCGAGAAAAAGGATGCGGTGGGCGTCAAGTCAAATACGTTTCGTCCTGGAGAATCTCATTTAAATATCCGCGTCTGGCCCGCTCCAGTGCCAAGAGGAATAAAGAGGGTGCAACTTGTCCCTTGGAAATTCCTTTCTCTCTCTCTCTCTCTCTTCATATCGAAGGAACGAAACAGAGTAAGCTTCTTACGTGCTTGGAGGAACGATGGTCGTTTCGAGGAGCAACCGTGCGCGCTGAGGAGGGAGGAGAAGGAGGAGGAGGAAAAAAAGTTTCGAAGCGGAATTTTGGATAAACCGTACTTTCGGCTTATCTACTTTGCGCGAGAGAATCCGAGATTCTTGTTTACGCCGAGGGGCGACAATAGGATTCAAGTTTCTGTCGATGATTCTTGTGACGCGAATGCACGAGGAAGCGTAGCAGAAATGAAGCGAGTGGAAATGCTATCGGATCGTTTGATGGTTTTGTGACGCGATTAAGAAGAATATATCGAAAGATGATTAGATTATAGTTGTAACAAAGCGTTACAAATATCCGTTTCTCGAATATATTAATGAGACATCGGATCGATCTTCTTTGCAGGAAGGAGAATTAGTTGCGTAATTTCAAACGGGCGAACTTTACGTAACGATATTAATTGTTTTTTTTTTTTTAATTCGCGCTGCCAATTATTACGATAAAATATATGGAAATAAATCCAGTGAGATTTTGAAAAAATAGAAAAATATTCCAACAAATTTTGAATATATTGGAATAATTTTTTCAACAATGAAAAAATTCGAACGAAAAATTGTTAATTCCTCTTTTTTCTCTCCGCGCGTACGTTACATTATTCCATTCGTCGATCGCGTTTTTCAATTACCTGCACATCGAGTCCTTTGTCGCTTAAATAATTTTAAAAAATATTTTTAAATATTTAAAAAGAATAAAAGTGAAAACGAATAATTAGTAGTAAGTTTTTTTTTTTCTTTTCTGTTAATTATTTCATCAAACGAGAAATTTTCATTCCGTCTCTATTAACGTTTCTATTTTTTTCCTTTTCCTTTTTCTTTTTTATCAAAAGGACGAGAAAAAGTGTTTACCTCGCCTCGTTTTATCACGACGACAAGCAACGATGCGCTAATAAAATCTCTCACGGGCAAATATTTTTTCCAAGAGCTCGACGAGAAGAAACGAAAGAGCAACGACAAAGAGCAGGAGAGAAGGGGGGAAGGGGGGAGAGAACGCATTCTTAATCCTCGCAATGTTACGCGGGGAATCGTTATAAGCGTTCGCATGGCGAGTCTTCTTCATCTTTGATGCAATTTTTAACGTCCTTTTTTTATCCTCGTACACGGCGCTCTCCAGCTCGATTTTATGCACCAATTGCCTCTTTCTCGACGAAAATATCTAAAAAAAGAAAATCTATCGATCGATAGATAGCTCTCGCCCGCGAGATAAAATAGTCCTCGCGAGAATCTATTTTCGATATTTTTTTTTAACCCCTCGATTCGATCGTTGCACGGAAGATCCTCGTGGCTACAAAAAATGTATACTACACTGCATATTTAAAAGTTTAATTTTCTTGTTATAATGGAATAACAGGACGAGTCGATGAATTATAAACGTTCGTGAAAAACATCCTTTAATATTTATTCCGCAAACACGTACCATTCAGAAAATGAAACTTTAATTTTTAATACCGATAAAATAGAGAGTGCTTTCCGTATTAATATCTATATTCGTATTCATAAATCATTGCAAATTATGACTCTGATCGTTCGAATAATCGAGCAGTTCGTAAAATCGTAGGAAAAATGGATCTTCGCGAAATCTTTTACTTTTCTTACTTAACGAAAAAAAAAAACGCGATCGATTGATCAAAATCTTTGAATATTTATCATAAATATTAAAATATCCGACAAAGAGAACAATTTCTTTCGAGGGAGGGAGACTTCTTTCGAGATAATTTTCAAAACAAATTTCCATCCGACTCGTTTCGAACAAATTTGATCAGAACGCATTACTAATTATCGATCTCGACTGCAGAGAATCAAAGCGTTAAATAAGAAAATGCCTTAGGAAAATGCTTGCGGCCGCCAGTCGTCCCATCCGAAATCAAATCGCGCGTTGGAGAAGCCGTTTAAATCAAATCCAATTTGGTGGAAACGATGAATCAAACGCGTATCCCGAATAAATTTCCTCCCCTCCCCCCTATCAAACTCCACTTCGCCTCGACTCTTCCTCTTACTCCACGAACGGAGCTTTTATTTTGATTTTCGAAAATCCATGAAATATGCATTATTTTCGTTCTTGCGCCCCTCCCCCGCGCCTCCCTTCCTTCCAACGCCCGCCAGGAGTCGAACATTGGACCGAGGCCAATTTCATTTCGCGGGAACAATGTGCTGTTTCGATTTCGAATAATAAAACGCAAATTTATATGCGCGCCCTCGTTTCCCCGTCGAGAGCTAAATCACCGAGAAATTTGTCACGCGGGTAAAAACGCGTCCCCGCGATAAAATTCGAGTTATCGTTCGTTCACAACCGTGTAATTAATATATGCGATGGAGGGGAGAAAAAATGACGCGTTTTTCGCACGGCCAGAAAAATGTAAACCGACCGATTAAAAGCACAAGAACCCCCGTGGACGTTTCTTCGGGTATTTTAGAATATAGAAGTTCGTCGAGTGGCAAAATATCACTTTTTCTCGTCCAACGATTCGACTTTTGCTTCGAATCGTTGGATAACAGGGATATCCGGAATTCTAGTGGAAACATGTCTCGTCCTTAGGGAGATGATTAATAGAGATCGGCGATTATTGTCGAGGAGTATTCGTTCATTGCTAGAGAAACGCGTTTAAGGTCGTCGAAACGTGCGCAAATGTGTACATCGACTTAAGTGAATGGTTCGCACCAACATTACCGTGTCACTTCGTTGGACGAGTCGTTGACTTAAACCCATCGTTCGATGCACGCGTTGCAACATCGATTTACAATGTACCTTTACGGAAGGATCCGTTTCTTAAAGGAAAAGTTTTCAAAAGAATTCGCTCGATATGACATTTATGTTATTCGAACTTTTTCTCTTTTTAATTGACTATCCGTTTTTTCGGTACGTATAGATACATGGATCGAAATTGCAAGTGTGAAAAAGAAGTGGCAATACGCGTGAATTCGTTTCGATCGAAGCAGTGAAGTTGACTTTTACTAGCGGAAATGTGCAAGTAGTAGAGCGCCGCGTTGATCAGACGCGACGTTCATTTTTATCCCTCTTCTTGCACTCCATCGTGAAATTATAATATAACCAACTTTTATACCGCCTTTGCCTCTACCACGTTGAATTATCGATTAAAACGATAAAGTATTTAATGAATATGCAACAATACACATGCATAAAAGATGAAATGATCCGGAAAGCTATGTAAAGGAGAATCGAGCGTACAATTTATTAAAACAAACAACTCTTTCTGTACGTGTATACTGTATATATGCAGTATATAATCCAATTATTCAAAGTTGAAAGATTCGATCGAGTATACGGTCAAAAAAACTTCGATTATGTTAATTATCCTTCCCTCTTTGGGAATATCATCATCCATCAATCTTGCGTTAAAAAAGGAGTCTAATCTTTCTACGCGTCCCTCAACAAATTTTCGTCGCTGGAAAACTCCTTTGTCCGATAATACGGTTTCGCGTGCTAAAGTAACAATGTAACAACACCGGTAGACAAAATAACGAATTCCACCTTTTATACCACCGTTATGCATCGTTCAAGCATAGATACGAAAGTATCTGTGGTTCAATGGTGAACACATTGTACGCTGACGTGAAGAAAGATTAATAGACCGGACTTGGAGAGCATCAAAAACAAAAGAAACAAAAATCAATCTTACGAAGAGCCAGCCACCATTTATCCGCCCATCTTCCGTACTTATCAAAACCGAACCTAATCACCGACCTCCTCTCTTCATTAACACCGCGGCCGCTATTAATATCGGATACCACGTTAACTCGAAATTAAGCTCCTCTTGGGCCACGCCCAACGACTTTCCTTAACGACGAGGACAAAGGAAAAAAAAAAAATTATTTCCAAAGGAAATTCCGTTCACGCTCAATCACGAAAAACTTGTCAATTTTGCAAACTTTCATCTCCTCCTACTGACGATAATAATCGTCATTGGCATTCGATCGAAGGGGAATTAGTCAAATTCCGGTTGAAAACTTTTCCAATTTGACTCTTCCCACTGCTCGAAAACGAAGTTCTCGAAAAGAAAAAATTGTACCCCTCCCTTTCGAGTCTTCGACCCGATTCCATCCCCTTATATTCCGTAGAAGAAGCGGCTATTTTCGACTCGTTTAAAGAGCAAGTTGGAAAGGTATAACGGAGAGCCTGGATTTTCGCGTCTCCTCGTTTCGCTTGGCTCGCAATCAGGAATCGCATCGCGACCGATCGATCCCATTCTTTCCTCTCCTCCTTTCTTCCCCTCCCCTCCCTCGTCTTCTTTCCCTTCTTTCGCCGTCTCTCCTCCTCCTCCTCCACTCGAAATCCGAGCAACGAAAATGGGAGGAAGTCGGAGGGAAGATATCGAAAGCTCGGTAATCGGCACCCCCTACGCCTTGCCGCGAAATGCTATCTCCCCTCCCCCTCTTATTCCACGACCCGCTCATTTTTCATGTATCGTGCACAACGGTTTTATCCGGATCTCCATCCATCTTATCGATCGAATCAAAGGGAGTTTAATGGGATGGTTGTCTCGCGAAACAAGTTTTTTTTTTTCTTCGAAAATTGCTCTGCTTTGGAAATTCGTTACGAGGTTTTTAATCAAAAAAACGTAACAATTTCTTTTCGTGATTATTTTGATCGATAAATAAAAAGGACAGTTCGAAGATAGAAAAAAAAATATTTACGATATTTATGATATATCGTTTATGTTTATGTTCGTAGATGGAGGATAAACGCGTTAAATATAGATTGAAAATGTAAATTAATTATTCATATAAATTTTTGTTTCACTATTGAAAATTGTTTTAATACTATTTAAATATAGATAAGAATAGGTATTATACAACAGACATTTGCAAATTTCTATCTTGAATAATTATTATTTCACTCAACTTGGAGTGATTATGTATGAAGAGAATAATAAACTCGCGATCCTCGCCGGAATATTATACGTGACATCGTATTAATTTTCGTAAAATTTTGTTGCGCCCAACGAAAATCATCGCATTACGTTAAAAAATGCGTTTCATTTCGCTTTTTGTATCTTCTCTTCTTAAAAAAAAAAAAAAGAAAGAAATCCTCAATCTCGACAAGAAAGATGAATATTAAATCCAAATTTAATATTGAGATACATTCTCCAAATCTACCCATCGTACGATTCCTATAATTTCTAAAATCTAGAAGAAAGAAAAATTTGGAATTGAGATATATTTTCCTATCCTTCAATTCCTTCTCGCTCTAAAAAAAAAGTCTAAAACAAAAAAGGAGAAAGCTCGCTGTTAAAATTTGACGGAGAAAAAAAAAATACTCTTCTTGAATTTGCTGAAACATCGAGGGCTTAGAAAAATAGGGGGGAAGAGGGAAGGAAGAGAGGGGAGAAATGGTGGAACGGGCAATTGGCAATTGTGCAATTGACGCGGGAACCGCCACCTCTTGGCGAGAACCACTTGGCCGGATGTATTTCTCGTCCGACAAAGATTCGTTCGCGTGTACGTACACGGTTTCGACAGCGTGTCGAAAAAAAAAGAAAAAAGGAAGAAGAAAAAAAAAAATTGCTCGCAACGCCCGTATCGATACACGGAACGTGGGGTGGAACGTGATCCGATTAAACTTATTTCTACCGTGCCGATTTTAATCTGTTGTCCCGAAATAATCCCGTTTCATCGAGTGAACTCGCTCGTACTATTCGATTCGCGATATACGCGATAAGGAAGAAACGGTTTCGACGAGATTCGAGCCGATATTTTCCACCATCGTTTCGCCGACTAAACGTGGACGATAATTTTTACCGTGTAATATTTTTCCTTGCGGAATTTCTGAATAACTTTGAGTAGAATTTTTTCTTTTCTTTCTTTTTCTCTTTAGGGAGTTTGAGAGAGGGCAACAGCGATCTGAGATGAGGCGCAAGGAACCGACCGAGATAGAAAGAGAGAATAAGGAGGTAGCCGAGAACCGTCTTTGCCATTTTCATTTACTTTCGCTCCATCATCGCGACCAGCGATTGGTAAACTTCTCCTCAAATCCCTCAGATCCCTCGATCAGGTAAGGGTTGGTCAAAGAAAAATGAGCGTAGAGGGGAAAGTGGGTGCAAAGGAGACGGAGAGCGACCCTTTTTCGAAAAAACATGTGCGAAGTACGAAGCGTACTTCTCCCCGAATGGGGCGATTGAATCGATCGACGCTAAGCGCACTCGAAAATAAAATTCAAGTGTATATTCCGATCGCGTTACTTTATAATCGAAGAAAATCCTTACAAAAACGGGAATTGATGAAAGAAAAAGAAAATAAGATAGAAATTTTTAAACGCTAGTCTCGTTTCCCTGAGTAATGCAATTTTTGTAACAATTTGATCTCGCGCAAAATTTTAATTAAATTTTATCATCGCGATACATCTCGACACGATTAATTCGCCGGAACTAATTAGAGTTTCGATCCTAAACTAACGAGATTAATATTTTAATTAATATTTTAAGAATTTCAAATTCTTGAAATTCCTCGAAATTGTAAAATTACAATCGCGAACAACATTTTTGTCGATCGAGCACCAGCTACTACGCCAGGAACGTGGTAAGAGTTGCGTAATGCTATGAAGCAAAACGGGAAAGCGTTGGAAAGGAAGAAGCGACTTATAAACAAACTCCTTCGCGCCAAAAAGACTAATCGTCCCGCCTCTTATCGATATCCTTTCGAATAATCTCTCATTCCCCGAATCTCGTCAACATTCGTATCGATGATACAATCTAACAGCACGACGGAACGTGGAAATTTACGTTTTTATTACTCGATCGCGGTCGAATCGTAAAACGGAGGAAGAAAGCAAGTTACGGATCGAAGAGATCGGGAATGGAGGAGCGGAGGAGGGGAGGGAGGAAAGGAGAGGAAAGGAAATTACGTTTCATCGCATTCGTGACTACCTCGCGAGCCACGGATTATGATCGTTAAACGATAAATGACCGTCGAGAAGCGTGAACGATAAAACGAGACGTGGCTATAATCGCACGTTGGGGAAGACGAATGCGTTAACCATAAAATTTCACTTGACGTCTCGCGTGCGAGCAAACACTTTGGTTATCGTGTCTAATTATTCACGCTGTAAATGCATTGTTCAACGTTCAACGTTTCGACGGCGCGATAAGGGGACGGATCCCCTTATCTCGAACCAGATTTCATCCCTCGCGATCCGACGGCGATAACCATTTACACGTAATACCCGGTTCCGCTACGTTCAACTAGTCGAGCATCGTTGATAAAATTACGAATCGACGTACGAACGGACTCAGAGACAAGCGTTCCATCGATCTTTCGTTCGTCGAATCGCAACGACAAAGAGCGATAAGTTTGGGTAACTCACCGTGAGGAGTTTTGGGCACGTAGAGGTTCAAGTATAGGCAGTCTTCGCTCTGGTTGGCAAGCATGGGCGCCAGCCTCTCGAGGTAGGCGCGTTTGGAGCGCGGCAGACTCGAGTCCGGTTCCGGGGGCCGCTGGGGGCACGCGGGCGGCACGGTGTCCGCCAGCTTGGTGCCCCGCCACGGGGTCGGCGTGACCGGTGGCATGTACCGCAGCGCCCCGATCGGGGGTGTGGCGTACGGGACGCCGTAATAGGTTTCCACGGAGGTGGACGACCTGTCCTCGACGCCGCGCAACGTCCCGTACCTGGTCCTCACCGTCCTCGTGCTGTACTTCTGGCTTCCGGCGAGGGCCTCCGCCCCACCGCCGCACCACTGTCCGCACAACAGACCGAGCAACACCACGACCGTCGCCAAACACTTTTTCGACCCGTCCCCCCTGCTCTCGCAACGCGCCTGCACCGCTCCTTCCCTCCCATTTCGCCTCCGCGTCCCGCCGTCTTCCTCCTGGAAATCCCACCGCGCCGTCCTCTCGCTCCCGCCAAACTCCTCGTCCTCCGCTCGGCCGCACCGCCACCTTGGACGACGGGCAGCCGGGTGAGCGGAACAGCGGAAGACAGGGCCGACGAGGCGGTGATCGCGAGCACGGTCCAAGACGAAGCTATCGTCCAGCGAGGGAGGCAGAGCTCGGATAGGGTCGAGGATAGGCGAGAAGACCTGTTTCCTCTTCCTCGCGGCCGAGGAGGAGGACGTCCGCATCGCGTCACGCCGCCGCGGACTGGCCCCTCCGGGCCCCGCATCTGTGGGGCCCTCCGCCCGGGGCACGTCCCTCTTCTTCCTCTTCCTCTTCCTCTCGCGCCGGATACCCCCTTCCGTCCTCTCTTCCGTCTACCCCGTGCTCCGACCCACCCTCTTTCCACTCCTCCTCGTTCACCGCCCTCGAACGCTTCGTCTGCTCGCTCGTCGTTCGCAAACGGATGATCAACTCGCGAGATATCGGTGCCAACGCGGTGCCAATCGGATCCAGGGCTCTCAGTTCCATCCTCGGGGACGTGAGTGGCCTGCAACGAGCTTCCGCGTCAACCGGAACTCGTTGTTCTTGCTCCTCGCTCTCGCCCACGTCGCGACGATCGCCTCGATCGTCGTCCTCGTCGCTCGTCCGATCAACGACGAGGAGCTCCGGTCGACGGCGCGGCCCGACAAGTCCAAGGGAAGCATCGGCGTTCGCCACCCCTCCCTGGACGCGCGATGAGCTTCCGGCGATGGCTAATCGTCCATCGGCAGGAGGGGAAGGTCAGTTTCGAAAGTTTTACACTACGAGCGCGTCGATTTGCCAGTTCTTGTAGTATCTCTTGGCGAGTTATACTCGTTACGCTTCGTGTCGTATCGTTGCTCTTATACGTGTCAATTCCTTCATTTTATCATTCGTAGTGGTTGCTTGTCGGGCGACGACGAGGTTGCCTCCGTGGCGGTTCGCTCGTGATCTTCTGCAACAGAGAGAGATAATGAACGTATGCGGTTGTAAAACGAGGGAGAATTGTCGAAAAAAGGGGGACACGCGTTCGATCGTCGCAAATATTCACCTCGTGAATGAAGATAAAAAAGAGAAAATTAAATTCTGAAAAGTGTGAAATCGAGTTTGCGATATGCGTGCGAACGAGACAGATCGAATACGGATCGAGGCGAAAAGGAAAGACGTTGAAAATTTGTTTGCAAATCTTCAGAAAAGAAATCCGGAGACGGAGAGGTGTAAACGAATTAACCGCGAATTTAAAATTACACAACGAAGGAACGAAGAGCGGGAGTCCACGAAGGATTAATGGAATAATAACATTACAATCTGGTGTCGAAAACCAACACGGTTGCTTTTGTTTCGAGCTTCTGCAGACGTTTAACCGGGCTTTTTCGCCCCGCTGGGAATTACCACGGACAACTCAATTTGTAATAGGGGCGGGTTTCGAGTCCGCCGCAAATGACACGAAAACCCAATAATACCGGTTCTGCGGCAATGCGAGAATTTCCAATTTCCAAGTTACACCGACCAATCTCTATTTCTAAGTTTCCATCGACAACTTCGCTTCCCCCGTACGATCGTGAGTGATCGATATTCGTATTTATTCGATTGACACGGTATGATAATTACGGAGATGAAATGGCAGAGATGGTTACGAATTATTTAGAAGGGATTTTCAATCGACGCCAAGAACGCGATAAATTTAAGATAAATTTTCTTATAGCTCTAACAGCTTACGCACGAAGATTGAGAGATAAAATTAAATCGAATCCTCGAAGAACAAATTGTCAGGATCGAAGAAAATAAAGAACATGATTATATCGAAGCTCGTAATTCAAAGCTCGAACGTGCGAAACGTCTCCATAATAAAGAATCTACGTCAAAGTGACAAGTGTAACTGGATAACGCCTATGCAAGATAAACTGTAATAAAAATTCACGACTGCGTGACAACGAGACAAGGCTAACGCTAACTTATCCTTCGTGTTTTCCTGTAACAACCAGAAAAATCGGAAACTGCTATTCGCTCCACGAAAAATTCACTTCCTCGATTATTTACACTTTCCCCGACGCGAAAAATCCGTTGACGAGGTAACGGATTAAATTTTCCGAAACGAACGGAAACTCCCAAAAAACAAAATCGTAAAAATCAAGAAGAAACTCGAAATAAACTCGCTCGAGTCACCGACCGAACAATCGGATCGCGCGAAAAGAATGGCGCGTAGAACGAGAGAAAGAGAGAAATAATAACAATAATAATAATAATAAAGGAGTTCATAAAGGAGAGCAATTGTTCCAACGACGACGAGGAATGGTGAAAATTACATCGCCCTCTCCCGACATAAAAATTTACTCCTCCCCCGGGGATGCATTAAAAATTTGAAGGGACGTTTAAGTTATCGCCTCGAGAAAAATTTATCGCTCCACTATAAACCGCTACTACGATCCATCTTCTATTTCAGTGTACGGACGAAGAGGAACGTTTCTTCGAAAAACTTGGAAATCTCGGACGAATTTTCTCACGCGTCGATTCCTCGACCATCGTCGAGTTGCGCGCACGACTTTGCAACTTGGACTTTGCAAAGAGGATCAGAGGGTGTCGGCGTCGGATTACGCGTCGAGATTCCTCGGCCGAGATTCCGTTTCCTTTCTCCGTTGCTCGGCTATTGGCCGAGATATCGATAACCATTATCATCGGGAGGGGGGAGCGGAGAGGAGACTCGTTCCCGGCGAAATGAAATTCCTGGCAGAGCACTAATTGCGGGGGACGAGCGGGACGATTAATAATACGGCCAGACTCTGTCCGTTCCAAGTGCCAAGTCGGCGCGATCGATCCCTCCGCGAATTACGAAGAGAGGAATCGAGCGAGGAGATGGACAACTTTCTACCATCCAGATATTTTTCCAACGTCGCTCCTCTCCTAAACTCCATTCGATTCGAGACGATTCTATCCATCTATCTAGTGGACTAGGACGAACGATTTTGGCACGAGCTCCGCTATTGTCAGAGTGGTGTTATCCGTGTCGTAAACAATGGGATAGAAAATTTAACTTTTCGCAGTTCTCGGTAGCCGAGAGAGGAAGATGAAAGGGGAAGAAAAAGTTGACGATTGGGAAAATAGCGGAGGAAATATATATATATATAGGGAGAGGAGAGAAATAGACGCGAAGAAAATTAATGGAAAGCGAGGCCAGCGCTTCGGTTTCGTCAGCTGTTATTCGCCATTCGCGGAGGCAAGCGACGAGAGGAAAGTTACGGAACCTTTTCAACCGTGATTAAACCGTAAGCTAACTAAAAGTTCTTCATCCACCGCGTATTTGCATACCTTCGAACTTAAACGGCTTCAAGTAGGGTAGAGTGGAACAAAGTTAACACTTTGCTAAGTGGTTTACCGTTAAACCATAAGCCCGAACGAAGCGGCTCGTTCGCTTATATACACGATTAGACAACGATAAGGCTACGCGTCGATCCGTTCCATTATAATTAAACCGGTGTCACTCGTAAGGTAAGGGGAGGGAAGGATTATTAAACCAAACGTACCGTTTTCCGTCTATTTCGAACACGAAGTAGCTCCACACGCGAGGATGTCTTTGGTCGGCGCGCACGCACGCATACACGCACGCAGCCACGCACACGCACGCATACGGGAACGGAGAGCGAACAACAACCGGCTTTGTCCGATCAACGACGAATCCGATAACGCGACGCCAGCCGTCTCGACGCGCGAGACGATCCCGGTCCCGAAACGCACAACATCTCGATCCTCCCTTGCACCCACCGATTCGACCGACAACCGACCACCAATCCACTCTCTAGTCCATTTCACACGGCACTGGACCGCGGCGGCTCCACTTATTCGGGGTTCGCTCGCTCGCTCGCTCGCTCGCCACTCGCCACCGACCAACTCCGTCCGCCACTCCACCACCACCTGCACCACCCTTTCTCTCTCGCTCTCTCTCTCTCTCTCCCTCCCTTCTCTCTCTCCCTCTCTCTCTCTCTCCCTCTTTCTTTCTCCTTCTCCGTCTCCTCCTCCTCTCCCTTTCTCTTCCTTTCTCAACTGCACCACACTAGCCACGAGGCGTCTTCATCTCCCGCTCCCTCACCGCATCATTTCTCGAAATCCGGTCCACTGGATACGTTTGCTACTCGCGATACGTACGCACCAGAGCCGTCCACGTAAACAGGGATGCGCGATACAACGACCGACCGACCGACCGACCAAACCCGATCCGACCACCAATCCCAGGGACGACCCGCACCCTCCGTGTGCGCGATCGGCAGTCTGTCCCGGGCTCTACTGATGCCCAACCGCGCGACCTCCATGGAGGTGGCGGTGCTGGTGCTGCTGCTGATGCTGGTGCTGGTGCTGGTGCCGCTGTTGGTGCTGGTGGTGGTGGTGATGGTGGTGGTGGTGGCGGCGGTGGTGGCGGCGGCGGTGGTGGCAGCGGTGGTGGTGCTGCTGCTGCCCTCGCTGGTGGTGGCGGTGGCGGCGGTGGTGGTGGAGACGGTGGTGGTGGCACTACCGGTGGAGGTGGAGGATGGTCCGGCACTTGAGGAAGCCGGGGCATCCACGGCGCCGACGCCTTGTTTCGTACCGACCACCAGTCCGGTCGATAACGCCACGGCAACCCCCGGGTCGTTCCGCCTCTCTCCCTCTCTTTCTCTCTTTCCACTTTCCTCTCCTCTTTCCCCTCCCTCCGCTCAGCTTTCTCTCCGTTCCTCTTCGCTTCCTCTTCCGCTTTCTTCCTACCTTTTCCCTCCTCCTCTTCTGCTCACCCTTCCTTCTCTTCCACCCTTCCTCGAATACACCGCTCCACTTTCCTCCTCCTCCTTCCGCTATTTCACCTTCTCCTACCTAAGCCTTCTCCTTCCTCTCTCTCTCTCTTCGTGTGTATTCCACGGGAGAAGCTTTCCTCCTCATCTTTCTTCTCCTCTTCCTCGTCTGGCTCGACGTTGCTCGCCTCGTTGTTGCGCTTTCGCCTCTCTCTCTGTCTCTGGAAGCGAGAGAGAGAAGCGAGAACGGAGAGACGGGAGAGACGTTCTCTTTGTCGAAGTTGGCAGCAACAGACAGCCCTCTGGCTGGAAACGGAGAGACGGTCCACCACGTACGCCTTAAGTCCGTAACAACTCTCCACTCTCTGATGCCTGGTCTCCACGATCAATTGCACTTTCAAAGGGGACCGGCCAACTACCGTTACGATTGTTTTCGACCCCGCGGTCCTCCGGATAAATAACGCTCGATAGAGATTCGAGTAAACATCCAAGAAACCGAGACGAGATTAATTAAAGGGGATCGAGTTAGATCGACTTTCGGTTTTACTTTTAGGAAGGAACAGAAGAATCCCTAAAGGAGGATATTTGACGAGGAATTACGCGTTTATTAAGGAAAGAAGGGGAGAAAGGAATGGATCGAGAGGAATTCTATCGAGTCTTCGTCCGATCCCTGTGATATTTCTATATTTCCAGCCCCTCTCCTTCTCCGATTTATAATTATCGCGTTTCGATGAAATCGATTGGAAATATGGCGTAACAGGGTGGATTATTTAAGGGAAGAACAGTTCTATTTATAAAATTTATAACGTTATCGTTTTAACTTTGGAGCAACGCTGTCGATATCTCCTATACATAGAGATATGAGTGGAAATTGTTAGAATTCGTGGCAATAAAAATAGAATTAAATCGATCAAATTCGATTCGAGATTATCGAATATAATAATCGATATCGATATCGGATTCAACGTGATTTATTGCATCCCACGTGTAACCCTTTATTGATACCCTTCTTCGAACGCGTTTTTCCATCTATCCAAAGATTAATTCGTTCTCGAAATAATAATATGAGGATAATTCGATGCAATTTAATCTGGACAAAAGCGACATACCATAAATTAACTCTCCATCGAGGGAGCGCAACCCCGAATATATAAATATTTGAAACGATCCATGCGAGATGATTGACTCGTAAACTAAAATTCTCCCGAGAATTCTCTCCCTCTTTCTCTCTCTGAGTAACACGACGTATACGCGCAACGACGAAACAAGAACGAAACAACGTTAAATCTTTAAACCAGGATGCTGAACGACGATTTAAACTCGGATAAAGATAACGCGGGGAGAGATTGAGGGAAGCCTGATCGAGTCTGTGATTCACGCGTCCCTTGTGAAACGCACCCCGTGCCGGAGAACAAACATAGGAAGAGAGAGGAATAACGTAAAAATCCGTGGAATATTCAAATGGCCGAGTTCCCTGCCAAAACTCGAACGTGGTCGAGGAGCATAGCCGGAAATTGCCTCGTTATCCTCGACGTGGCTGTTATTTACGGATTTTAACGAGCGAAACCTTACGCTTCTCTCGTCGGCCGACCTCGGTTTCGGCCAACCCCACTTTTCGTTCTTCGCGCGTCGTCGTTTCCTTTCCACCTCCGCCTCGCTCTCCTTGAAGGGGAGGAAAGTGGGGGAAGAAAGGAGAGGAGGAGAAGAAGCGTGGAAGAAGAAGAAGAAGCGATAGGTCCAGGTAGAACCGATCAAAACTCTATTTCCCATGGATCGATGGGAGAGAGCATCGAATGCAAATGCAGACAAAGATATTCCCGTTCTATAAAACGTCGGATTGCTTCGATTCGGTCGTTGATGAATACAGAGGGGGATCAGATGCCGCGGAGAATTTTGATCGTGCGACCGTGGTATTTCGAGCAGGTTTTGGGATAATGATAGATCGAGTTTATTAAGCGTGAAAAAAATTGTTCGAATGGGGGATGAAATGGAATTCGAATAACGCGTGAGGGGAGGTTTCGGATGTGGGATATTTCTCATCGAAAATTACCCTACTTCCACTTTAGATTCTTTTATCGTAACATCGACTTTTCAGGTTTCAGGTTGGAAAAGTTTAGTAGGGATTCGAGTAGCCTCGCAATGCAAGAAAATAAAATCTCGTTGTGCCCCCACAGTTTAAACACAATTTTTCCCCGAGTACCACCACCCACGTTCGAAAACAAAAGCCGAATTCGAATTACGCTTCTATTTACCTGCATTTAATTTCCAGAGTTCCATTAAATTCGGTTTCAATTTCCACCGATTTTCCTTTTATACATCGCATTCTCCTTTTATTTTTATCCCCCATTTATCCAATTTCCAATCACGCTTCTCTTCGCGAATTTAATATTAATTTATGTAATAAAAATTACATAATGTGTGAACACAAATTATAAATATTTTATTTTTTACGAACGTCGAACTTATCAATCGATATTCGTATTTCTATCGTTAATTAAAATTGATTCCACGTTTCCATCATTCTCTCATCATCTTATCCTTGTCGAGAGAGACGTATATAGGTATTAAGAAATTTTTCGCTCATTAATCTCTCCCAGTCTCCTCGAATCGAAGCAACGAAGCTTTGATACTGACCTATTTACCGAATACTAATGAATCGATCTTTTTTTTTAAACTTCTCGCGAGTTGGAAACTTGATAATTAACAAGTCAAGAAAAATAACCTCTAACGTTACCATTAATTAAAAAAAAAAATCCCTTCCGATAAAACTCGTCTTTTTTAATAAACCATTCCTCAAACGTACCAAATTACACGATCCATCGTGTAGATACCACCGACTTCTCCAATCTCCAACATCCAATTTCACCCCACCTCCCCTCTAAATCTCACATCAGAGAGAAAGAAAGAGAGAGAGAGAGAAGAACAAAGTTCCCTTAGACTGTCTAACGACATACATCAAGGGGACCCAAAATCGATTCCGAATCGGACGACGATTCCCTGTAAAATCTACGAGAGCAAGTAACACCACTTTTTCGAAACAAACAACCGACAACGATCGCTGATAAAAAAAAAAAAAACAGAAAAGAACTCGGACACCGATTCGAGTCCTCTTTCTCGATCGACGATTCGTCTCTATCGAGGCGGACGAACGAGAACGTGCTCGTCACAGGGTGATACAGGAAATTTAAAAAAAGAAATATCTCTGGATTCACGAGTTTCGAGATGTTCGATCGATCCACGTCCCCGTTAATTAGATCCTTTCGATCCTTGCGAATCCTCCACGGCCACGTACAAATAATAGATCGAATCTTCTCCCCCTGCAACGAGGGTCGTAACCGTAACTCGTGAAGCAAGAGAGAAAAAGAGAAACGGGCGAGTTAAGGGATTGGCTGTTCCTTGTTTGCCCGGTAAGGAAACGCCGTTAATTAAACGACTGCATCCGAAGACGCGCGATTATCGCACGAGAGGGGTGGGATTTAGGGGAGGAAATAAGTCGCGGTGAAAACGTTGTTTAATTTACATTTCATTAGTTCGACGCTAATACCACGACGCTTATCCCGATTCTTTTTTTCTTAAACAATATTTTTCCTGAAAGGTTTTCTTGGAAATTAAACAAGATTCCGAATATTTTTATAAAAATTTCTATAAAATAACCTTCGAAGGTATTATCGTTGAGGCGAGTTTAAATCGATGATGATTATTTAATACGCGTAATTATTTGGAAAATTTATGGTAATTCTCGGCCATCTCATTATACGAGGCTCAGATGCAAGAAATTAAATTTTGATGAAACGCGAAATATTACGAATTGTTGCGTACAAGTAATTTTATTTCTCTTTATATATAATTATTTACTAAATAGCTTCATTAAGTTATGGATATATACATAGCTGCAAGAGATACGAGGCAAATTGTTAAATATTTAGAGACTTTTAAACACCTGTTGAATATCTTTCTCATCGCGTATATTTTATTTTTTGTTATTAAGTCAATCATATTCATTATGTTCAAATAATTCTTTATTTCGTTTGTTATGATATTGACTTTATTAATTTACAAAAGAACGTATTATTCCATTTTTTTTATATATCTATTTTACGTATTTTATATTATATTTCAAATCAAAATTTGCAATATTATTTCGATACAAATATATATTATGTAAATGTAATTATTTTTTTAAAAAATAAAAAATACGGATGAGATATGTATAATATAACAGAAAAATTCTACGTAAAAAAAGAAACAAAAATTCGATATGAAATTTTTTATCAGAAAAAATTTTAAAATTATTAAATTACTAACCTTTTGTGGTACGTATAATTCTTATTTTCTTACAACGAATCCTCAAATTCATTAATCAAACGTTCTATTAACCTCGACAATAATACTCGATAATTTGTTGAAATAAAATTTATTATCAAAAATTCTATTATGCAGATCTTCGAAAATTTGAAGAATTTAAAACAAATGTAAAACAGAATGACAATGGTATAATATTATCGCGTTTTATGCGACACGTTAACCTCACACGCACCACGATGTTGTCGAAAGAACGAACGAAGCACGACTGATACCTTACTCGCGTCGTCAGGTACGTATAAATATTCATTCACCTTAAGAAACACAAATAATAAATTTGTCGTGTGAAATTATAAACGTATATACGGATATAAATATTTTGAGATTATAAAATCCTCGAACGTATACTTTGCTTCGTACGTTATGTTTACGTATCGTATTGTGTTTCGTACTGTGATTAATCGCAACCGAGACGTTGTCGGAGAAGCATATGCGCGCGCACTTGGCGCCAAAAGAAAGATGGCGACACGTAAGACGATATTTCGCAATCGTAATATTTTCGCCACTATCGAAAGAGAAAATTTATTTACGTGATAAAATCGAATCGTGTAAAATCGTAACTCTAATGTTATAATATTTGCTTTACGAAATTTATGCCTTTAATCATTTCTATAATTATGTTTGTAATCATTTCTCTCGCAATTCAAGAATCGCCAACGAATGTTACTAATTAATATATTAAGAAGAATATATAAAAAAATGAATAAAAAGCTTACCCTTGTCGTTCTTCAGCTTTTACTGCACTCCAATCACTTGTTTCTTGCACAATTTTCACTCACTTTTGCACAATTTATAAAACAAATGACGAGAAACGCGAACACTTCCAACCACTACGCCGTACAATTACGCACTGGTGATTTCTTAAATTCATAGGTGGCTCCCTCCCTCTAAAAATATATTGGCGCTCATATTTAAACTTGTTAATTATTGCCAATCATCGGGTAACTATTAAAATTTTTACTTTTCATTTAAAATTTATTATTATCGATACAAAAGTTGAAATTCTACGATCAATTAAAAATTATAAATTGGAATAAAAAAATTTTTTTAAATTCAATATAATAAAATTATTGATCGACTCGATCGTATGATTAAAATTTTCGAGATTTTAGCGAATCTTGAAGCGAATCGATAAATCGAGGGATTTAATGGAATTATAGCGATAATGGCGATCAGATCTCGAAAGATGTAAGTTCGCACGATCCGATTTAACAAAATCGCGATCCTTTCTCTTAGACAAGGGTGTGTTTGAACGGAAAACACGATAAGCGTAAAATCAATATCTCGTGGGTCCAGTACTCCTTTGAATCACTCTATGTAATGTGAAATTCAAACTCTCCTGACTAGAAGAAGAAAATACATAATCGCCTCCACTCCTTTACGTTTCTTATATAAATAATTTAATATTCGTCTTCACACTTTTGAATCACGAGGAAATTTATTCTTCGTATATAACCGATGATAAGGTTGCAAATATTCTTCAAAATTCGCGATAAAAAATTTAAATTACTACGTTAAAATACTTGTTATATTTCGTTTTAATTAAACAATTAAAGTAATTAAATTAAGAAACTTGTTCAACGAAATAGAAATGAAAAGTTTCATTGCCATATTTGAATAAATGAAATAATTATTCGTATATCAAATAATTGTTCTACAAATTATTTCAAATTAAATGAAGATTGTGAAAATGCGAAAAAAATATAGAATAAATATCGACGAGTGATGACTATGATCGCAAAATTATGATCTTTTTCTTTAATTCATCTTTTGTTATTTTTTTCTTTTTTACGAAATAATAAAAAGTAAACAGCTGGATGTCTTATTCTTAATCTTTTATTTACATTTTAATATATCATTTTTTTTTTACTTATATCTCTCTCGATCGTTTTTTCAACTATAAATCAAATAATTTTAACAAAATAATTGTTTCAATAGCGACAAATTAAAATGAATTTCACAATGAAAGCCAACTGCGCACATTTCAAAGTCTTATCTTAATATAGCGCATAACGATAATAATATTCATTTAGCCATATTATCCAATGCAATTCAAATGAGACGCAACAATCCACGAGATAACTGAAATTCCAAAATTTACATTTATTCTTAACTAACGTGCGATTCGTTATTCCTCCGAACAATTACAAATATTCTCAATTAAAAAGTTTCTAGCTGCATGATAATGACATTTTAACGCAATTTTGCATATCTAATAATTTCGATTAATTCCCCGATTTATAGATTCGATAATAATTTCAATAATCCGTGAGGGATTAAAGGAAAAGAATCGAGTTTGGAAAAAATTCTTTTCCAAACTTTACAAATATAAGGAAAAGAGTAAAAATATATCGTTCTGGCGGGCGCTATTTCCAATAAAACCAATAAAATGTAATAATATTAAGACCGCGTGACGGTACTATTTTTTCCATCTTTTTACGCTATAAATAACACCGTGAAGAAGAATCGCCTTCAATTAATGAATGATTTATGGATCACTGCTTGTTTAAAAAAAAAAAATCATTTTCAATCTAGTCTCACGCTCCATTATTTTTTAATAGAACTTTAAATTATATTATCTTCTATAAAATACCTTAACCGTGTTAAGTAACCACCTACCTTAAGTTCTAATTATTAATAACAATATTCTCCAACTTATTTTTCTTTTTTTTTTTTCAGAAGCCAGAAAACGTTCATATTTCTAGAAACGTCTTACAAGGGGAAACGCATTAAACGCATCTCTTGTGCCGCAATTATAAATCATTACCGAGAGAACGACTCGATTTCGACGAGGCTCGACGTGGCAATTTACTACGATAAAATCCCCTCTCTCTCTCTCTCTCTCTCTCTCTCTGGCCGCAGTGCGCGATAGAACGAAGACGATCATCATTTTCTAGGTCGTCTGCACTTGACAGTTGTTTTCGGGCATTCCCATCCGCGTTGTAGAAACGCGGTAACGAAACCGAAATAACCGCGGAGATAAACGGTTCCGGAAATGTAAAATGGCCACCCTGTACAAAATGAATTTATACAGGATATATAAAAGAACGGAAGGGAAGGGAAGGGCGGGGAAAAAATACGCACACATGGAATAATAGCGGGCGTTATAGAGAAAAAAAATATTTTTCTTTCGTCCCTCTGAAAAAAAAAAAAAAATAACGAAACGTTAATCTCGGCCAGTGAGAATATTATACGATTTAATCTAATTTATTTATTATATGTGTGTATAGTGTATAGCAATAATGAAATTGCGTGTCCCTCTTGTTTTTTTTTGAGGGAGAGGGGAAGGGGAGAAAATTCGCACTAAACAGAAAATTTTTAAAAAAATGTTAAAAAATATGAGGAGAAATAACAATAATAATAATAATATACGTCAAAATATAATATCGTACGGGATTAAATTAATATTAAAAATAATATTAAATGCAATGTAATTTTTTTTTTACGCGGGCATAGCTTTTCCTCAAACATGATTACATCGATATTGCGGCGCTAGATTGACAATATCATTCCTTTGACACACCACTTGACACGGAATATATGTATATTCCTTTGACGCGTGCAGTCTTTCAATTTGCATCTAATATTTAATGAAAATAATGTTTCCTCCTCGAGCACTATCATACTCGTAAGAGGCATATTATTCCACTGAATAGTAATAGCTACATATTCATCATCCCCTGAATATTTAGTGCATTGTGAATGTACGATAATTACCGAATGAATATTAACACGCGATAAAATAAAATTCGGATACGATATCAAACAAATTCTACACCTGTGTCTTTTTATATTTTTCTCCCTATTTTTATCCAATTCGAAAAACCAAAGTGTCAATCTTAAAGTATCCCTACGATTCATTAGAAAATCATTTCTACGTAATTTATTTAAATCGTCATTTAAAAACAAAACACAATACTCTCGATCTGCTAACGATCACTTCGCAGAATTTAATAATCGAAAGATCATGGGGTTTACAATTACGTACAATCGGATCACGAAATGGAGGATCCGCCATTAATCTCGGTTTAAGTCTTGCCTCGTATCTCAGCGAGGGGCGAAAGCATCTTGGCCCAGCAGTAAGTCGACCCGTGCGGCATTTAGCCACTAGCCCTGATGAATATGCACCATTTCCGGTCGAGGCGACCCGTTCTCAGAGGAGAGGAGAGTCGAGGTGTTCCTATCGTGAATTTTAACCACCGCGAAATCTCGCGAAATCGTGAAATCTTGTTCCCCCGTCGTGGCCAGATATACCAGTCGTCGAATCGGTCGTTTCCCCTATCGCGAAAGGAAGTTTCGAGCTCGATGGAAAATATCTAACTCCATTCGAGCGAAAGACCGGGAGGATGCAAGTTTTGTTTGAATTCGGGTCTGTATCGAGGATCGATAGGATTCTCGAAGCGCGAAAAAAAGTCTCGTTAGACGATGTTAATATATATCTCTCTCTCTTTCTCTCCCCTTCTGTAAAATCCGTAACGAATCTCCTCGAAACTCGCAAGCTCGGTAACTGTTTGTGCTTGTTCGAGAGCGTGTAATAAAATTCGTACGATCGTGAAACGAAATACTTGACGATAGAATTTTGCGGATTAATTAAACCGATTACAAATAGGGATCCATAAAGTTTGCATCGATCTTCGGTTCCTATCCGAATTAAATAATAGGATGCGTTGGTTTAAACCGAACTGGTTGATTCGTCGAAAGGACGAAGAGTTAGGGAGGGGACCGCATAAAGGTAGGGGCGGGATCGATGCAGATTACTTTAGGAACGTCTCGAAGGAACGTTTCGTCTCTGTTGACTGCTCGTATCTGCGAAGCCAGCTGCAGGTGAGGAAGGGAGGCGCTCATCGATTCGAGAACGAAGCAACGATTTCTTGAAAATTTTCCTCACATTTCACTCCTCTATGCGGAATATCTATTCCAGCCATTCTTACGTGCCAATCTCTTTCGACAGATTCTTCCCTTCTCTCCTTTCTTCGCGCCTCTCCGCGTCACATTCTCGTAAATCGATTAACGTATCGAAAAGATTTTCCACCGAATGATGGAATCGAACGGAGAAATTAAAATTTTCCAAGAAATTTGTAATTTTATTTCATTTATCTTGGGGATAATGCACGCTGTATAGACTGGACAAGAAAATAGGGAGGAAAGGAAATATTTAGCAAAGCGTAATGGCGGCATTGATTCAGCAAGGCTATTCGCAGGTGCTCGTAACACCGGCGATAATCCATGGATCGTTAGGCCCAATATAGTTTCCGGAACCGTATCGACAAGCGGAAATATAGGCGATTGGATTGACATGTATACTGCGAGAGCGTAATCGCAAACGTTGGCGATGTACAAGACTGGAGGATCGCACGAGGTGAAGAAGAATTTCTAAAAGTTTCTTTTTCCCGGTCGAATTGAAACATCGGTGAATGTAATTTTAACAGCGTAAATCGTTGCGGATAATTTTCGCCATTTTGTCGTAACGTGATCAATTTCAACTGGTTGAAAACAGGTTAAATCCGCATAATGCACGGTTAAACAATTTGCAGGCAATTTCCAGTGAAACGAGTTGCTATTTTATAACGTCCTAACGATTATTAAAGCCCGGTTTAAAAACAATGCGTTGCGTAACAACGTAACAACCCCTCGCGAATCATAACCATCAACGTTGTTAACCAATCCACCGTTTCACTTTCCAAACGAACGAAAACAGTTTCGCGTAATTAACGGTAAAATTCGGTATTCCCAATTTCGAGAGAATTCGATTTTTCTCCTCTTCTCCTTTTCCCTCCCCTTTGATTTCTATGAAAATTCACTGCTAACAAAACCAACAAGAGAAATAGTTAGAATAACCGTTAACGCATTACGCATCTCGAATACGATTATCCGTTTATTCGTGTCTTTCGAGGAAAAAGTAATCGGGGGACACGATTCTCCAAATTGAAAATTTTCCTTTTCTAGAGGAAGACTGACGATCTGAATGATATCATTGAAAAATTGTAACGATGGCACTGCGGTTGCTAAGCAGAGAGGCGAGGAACAAGCGAAACCTATATTTAGAGGATTCGAGGCTCGCGAAGCCGGTCAAACTCGTCCTGGATAAGTGAACGTCGATGTAGCTGTCGAAACGAGAAGCACAATATAGAAGGAAATAAACGGAAGAAATCTCGAAACGTCGATCCAATCGAGACTGTTAAGTGCATTATTCTGGCCATAATCGTGGATGGATACACAATCATGTGTTCGTTATCCCCCTTCCCTTTTTCTTCTCATCTACCGTTTGCTCCTGCGGTCTCCTTCCTCTCCCACCCATATCCACGAGTACACGTGTACGCGTTGATAATTCGTATCGAATCGCAATAATTTTAAGAGACAAAAAGGGAAAAGAGTACGAGCGAAAAATGTGGAAAGTCATCGCGAATAATAACGCGGAAATGTGGGACGCAACTATAATTATTTTGACGATCAAATTTATCCCGTAAAACACGTAATTCTCAAATATATATATATATATATATAATGTTTAAAACGTTGCTCGTTTCGAGTAAATAAATAAATCGAATAAATTGAAAAATACAACCGCGATGGAAAAAAAAAAGAAAAAGAAGATACGTTAATCGCAATTTGATTGTACAATTTTCATAAATTACGTCGTTATTTTTATCTCGAGATCGAATCTTAGAAACACTTGGATACAGAGAAACGCTTATATACAGTTAATGTAGTCGTACGTAGTTAACTAGCAGATGTCATCAACCGAACGGAGGAATAAGGAACAAAATAAATGGATCTCGGGAAAAACAGGTTTCTACTACGTATCGACGATTAACTATATGTAATGGGGATAAAAGGAAGAGAAAAAAAGAAAAGAAAGAAAGAAAGAAAGAAAAAAAAAGGAATCCTTCCCATACGTCTTCGAAACGATATAATCCAAATAAATTCTGGAACGAGAAAAAAGAAAAAACATCCAAACCACCAAAATATCGAGAAACACACCGAGGCCAATTACCAAAGCGAATAACATTCGAACCGACCAAAAAACATTCAGATCTTGGTCCAGATCTCGCCACCTAGACAAGAGAGATCAAGAACACCGAATTTTCCCCTATCTCGAACTCTATTATCGGTTATCTAAGAAACTCATCGCGTACGTGTAAAACGTACTTGTCCCTGCGACCTCTCCCTGTAATAGCGCTCGTAATAGTCGATTCGGGGCCAATCGATTCCCGGACGAGACAAGGCACGGGAGTCGGGCGAAATTTTGAAACGGTCCAAGTTAAGAATCGAGCTGTTTCGATAAATTATTTATTTACAACTTATTGTTAGTTAGAAATAAATATAATTATCGCTTATCTTTATTCGAAATTTTAACTTTTTGAAAATTTTTAATGCCCCTTTATTCCTTTCGTGGAATTTTATTCGATAATAATGATAATGAATGAAATCGAACAATACGAAATAATTACGGTAAAGGTTATTTTTGTATTTTAGAATTTCTTTAGTTGTGAAAAGTTAATTTTCTGATAGTTTAAAGTTAATTGAAAGAGAGAAAGAAGAATCGAAATAATATATTCGTCCGAAGGAAATATACATAATATTCTTACCATCTCTCGAATTTACGAATATTCTAATGAGAATATATACATTCTCGAACGAATTCGGATAACTTGTAAAAAGAGATCCCTATTTTTAACAGAGATGTTATTAAATTTTATCGATATTATACTGTTATATACCTCGAAAAGAATATATCGTGTATTTTAACGATATGATAATTTAAAGTGTCGTGACAAAATATATTCCTGGCCGATAGACGTCTTATCTTGAGATACCTAAGCAATGGAAAAAAAAAGACAATCTCAAAAAAAAAGAAGAAGAAAGAAACCAAAGAAAAAGACTTGTTAAATAGGGAGGAGAAAAAATCGGCGGAAGGATACGAGCTATCATTTTCACCGTTTCACGGGAGGATAAGTGCGGTTACTCTCTTCCACGAGCTCGCTGTCCCATCTGCTCGGCAACCAGAAGAGAGGAAAGTAGGGAGGGGAGGGGAAAAAAAGAAAATTTTTTTTCCAGGCTGGAGATTGGCCGTCGTAAACTTCCCCTCGAAAGGGTGGCAACCTCTCGACATCACGTCCGGAACGATGAATCACGGAGCAACTGGGACGAGATGGGATTCGCAACCCTGATGATTTTAAGGACGTTCTCGTTGATTAATTTAAGGGAAGTGTGAAAGAGCTGGGGATGGGATTTGAGGGTGAACCGACGGCGTTATTCGGATTAGAACGAGGAAAATGAGACGGATGGTGGGTCGAAAAAATGGTGGCGGTGCCGAGCTGTTCAACCCATTGACTTGCAAATTTTTATCCTACGTTTTCTATCTTCTATATCATATTGTGTGGATATTTCTTGTACTAATTGTAGAATAGTTTTTAATCGAATTGATCTCATTACAGATGGAGATTGAAGCTACGAATCAGACGAGGAATATGATGATTCGAGATTTTCAATTATAGGATTTTTTCATCTTACGTATCCGTTATATCATATTGCGTGGATATTTCTTGTACTAATTGTAGATTGTTTTTAATCGAATTGATCTCATTACAGATGGAAATTAGATTTTGCAACTACGAATTAGAGGAACATGAAATGTAAATGATGAGTAAAAATGGTGATTCGAAATTTTTAATTGACTTACAAATTTTCATCCTCACGTATCTATTACATTATTTGTGTAAATAATTCTTGTTTAATTTGTTAAATTTTTTCTCGTTGTTAGAGATAATTTTTAATCGAATTGACCTCGTTAGAGATGGAAATGAATGGAAGATATTGCGAGTTAGACGAAGAAAATGAGACGAATGATGGGTTAAAAAGTGACAGTGCGAGATGTTTAACCTATTGACTTTACAAATTTTTATCCTACATTTAATATTTATTATATTTTGACACGTTATTTATGTAAATATTTTTCTTTTATAATTTTTAAACGAATTGACCTCGTTGGAGATGGACACGGCGAATATGGTATCTAATTATGATAATTTAAAAATTCTTCGCTATGTGGACGTGGAATTTCCTGATGTCTGGCATTTAGCGATTAATTTTGTCCCAGAATTAACGGATTCACTGGACATTGTTGGAATTGTAATTGGAAATTTAGAATTGTCGTGCGTGTTCGATTGATAAAAAATATAAATGATCAATGAAACAACGTTTTTTTTCTTACAAATTAATTAATACGAGTGAATAAAAGGAAAAGAATACATAATCGATATGGACGACGATACAAGTGGATCCATCGATAAGTTTAACGAGTCTTTTAATTAATAAATTGAAAAGGATGAATCGAAGAACGAAAAATTTCGAATGAAAGCAACTAGTGGTTATACGAATAATCTAATTATTAATATTAAAAATATCGCGTAACGAAATAAAAAGAAAGAAACACTGTACATTAATATCAATTATTACGTAACGATAAAAACAATGTTGTTAATATTTGAAAAAAAATAGTTCCATCAAAATAATAAAAAATATATATATATATACGTTCAAAAAAGTTTATTACAATTTATTAACATTAAAGCACAAACAATGTTATTAATAACTCGATGATGACGATATTCGGCCGATTTTCCGTGAAAACGATAAAAATATAAAATTATTCGCAAAAAGTTTCGCAAAACTTTAACGAGATGGGATAAAAATAGGAACATGGACGTTTCTGAAACCATTACCAAACGTCATTATGAAAATATGAAATGGAGGGAGAAACGGTCCCAAAAAAAGAGGTGACAATGCGCATCCGTGAAATCGTAAAACTGGATATAAAATTTTACAACTGATGGTCGAAATTATCATCGGGAAACGGAGGATGAGGGGGAAAAAAAATAGGGAACGATAGGAGGACGACGAAAGGAATCTTGATGGAATAATAAATGTATTTCGTACTAATAGAACATATTATTACACGAGTCAGTGGTACACAACTTCCTCCACTATATACACGCCGCTATATAATTTTTACACGCATTCCACGTCGATATATTTTCCCGTTTTCTTTTTCTCTCCAAAGATGTACGTACTTCTCTCCAAGCGTTCGAGTTCGTCAGTATGTGCGTATTTATAACGTCTTTCTTTTTTCTTTTTTTTGTCAACCTTTTATTCTCACTCCGCATCATACATCGTTTTATTTGCTACTATTATGCACACACAATTTTCAGACAGATTAGATTCGAAATTCTATTCGCCTCGATCGACACTGGAATTAAATAATAAAGGAAATACGCTTCGTAGCGAGTTCGTGGATGCGACGAGCCGCATGGAAAGGTATCTTTTTCTTTTTTTCAAAAATAATGAGGAGTGGAAATGGAATAAAATAACTGTACGTACAAATTGACGATCGGTGCAAGCGTGTACGTGATCGAAGAGAAGAAGGAAGAGAATGCCTCGCGTTTCTGATCTTCTACAGCCTGTAACACTTTCCTTGGACCACCCCGCATTTCGAATAAGTCCAATTAACATAACACGTTTCGAATTTGAAAATTTGAATCTCGTGATTCCCTGCTCGAGCGTATAGAGGAAGATTCGAGTTACACGACACCTAACGTGACACTGCGCGGTTTGTACAGTGTCTAATTTGCATAATCGTGTATCGAATTCTCGCACGCTTGATATATTATTCATTCTTGGAACGATGAAGGGAGGAAAGATAAACGGTAAGAAGTATCGATCAAATTTTTCCGAGACATTCGTAATCGATCGAACAAGCAACATTTTAACACTCCACTCGTCAAAAGTAAAACTCGATCGAACGGAATTTGCGCGATACACCACCGAATACGAGAGCAAAGACGCCTAATCGATCGATACTCGATTCCCAAATAAGTATAAATCGACATTTCGATTACGCGCAAAGGTAATTGGCGCGTAGTTACACTTACGAAATCAATTCTCCGACTCGAACAACATACTTCTCCTGCTAATTTTCACGAGCACGACACCATTCCACCATTCGAGTAAACGTCGAAACGGTCTTCTGTCGATTAATTAACGAGCGTCTTTGATCGATGACGCTCCAATGCGCGTCTAACCAACGATCTCATCTCGATCTCGTCTCGATCGATCACCGAAACCGCGCGTCTGACGCATCTCCTCCCCCTCCTCCTCCAGACAATCAATCGGCGTATCTCCACCTAAAGGCTAAGAGAGACTAAAACTTGCCGACCTCTGGCCCCCATTCGCCAACGTTCCACTGACACACCTGTGGCGGTGTCACCAATCCTCTCCGCGATCTCCTCTCCCCGAGTGCACAAATCGATCGAGGCAACCTTCCACTTCCTCTTCTTCCTCCTCTTCTTCTTTTTCATCTTCTTCTCCCTTCCGTGGACGAAACGAAGAGCGAGGCACGTTTCATCGGTCCCGAAATCGAGCCCAACCTTGAAGAGGAGAGGAATGCAGGTTACAAGCGTTGTCCTGCCGAACGTGTCCCGTTAACCGTGGACGGCGTGCACGTGTTTCACTTGGAGCAGATGGTGAAAAGTCGGCGGTGGAATCCTACCGGGGCAGGTTACGCACTTTCCACACTTTTGGCGCGGGCATTAATTAGCATCGTGCGTACGAGGAGGCCGCTCGTGTCAGTTAAAACCGTGGTCAGTTGGCCGCGCGGCATTGAGAGAGTAAAATCGCACCCTCGCTTTGCCGACAAAGGAAGGATTGGAAGAGGAACGAGGACCGAGGCTAACTAGTTCTAAAGGATATATAACATCTTCTTGCAAGGTACTTTTTTCTTCCTTTTTCTCTCCTTTTTTTTTATCGTGACGGTTGTACGAGTTGTACGAATCGTTTGAGAAAGTTTCTCGAATATTTGGAGAGAGAGAGAGAGAGAGAGAGGAGATAAGATTAATCGTCTTGGATTATGAGGAGTATTAAGTTTCGAATCATTCGTTCGTTTTTATAAACAAGAGAGAAATATTGCGCCAATCCAAGCAAAAGGAAATTCTTTTCTTCAAACTCTCCTTCGATTCCACGAATCTCATTTTTTTTTCTCTTTACTTTATAGCGAGCAGCTGAACGCAAACCTGTGTGAATGTCGGTAAAAAGGAGCGAACGAACGGAGAAAGGAAGGAGACAGCGAATAGAGAAGTCTTGCGAATGGTGAGTGGAAAATGAAATATGAACAATATAAAAACCTTCGTTTCGATACATATTCATTTCTTTCTCTCTGTCTCTCATTCGCGCAGAAGTCAAAAAAGAATTTCGATACTCTCCTCCCAAAAAATGCCTAAAAACATCCACGAGCATTAAGAATCTCGCCTCACCGTTTCAAGATCGATCGTTCTCCTGTTGCGAAAAATTGGTCGACGAAGTTGAAAAAAAAAGAGAGACTCGGGATCGGAGGAAATCTGCGGCAGTAGATGAAGTAGGGCAACGAGTGGCAAAAGTCGACGATGATCGTGATTCATCGAGCGGGCAGACGAAAGCAAGATCGTGTGATGAGCGAGAGGGGAGAGGAAAGGCGGGGAGGACAGGTTGGCTGGGATTCGTGAGCCGAGTGGCGAAAAGGAAAGAAAAGAAAAGGGACGCTTTATCTGCTCACCTCTCAAAAATTCGATTGGAGGATCAATGTCGCCCACCATTCCGCCTGTTCTCGTGCTCTCGCTTCTGCTGGTCTCGCCGCCGCAGACGGCGGAAGCCGGCGAATTGATGGATCTGCTCGCGCTGATACGCGGCACGCTCAAGTACTGGCGAAGAGTCTACCACATGTACGAGGAGGAGGTGGCCCTCGGCTACTGCTGGGCCGAGTACTTTCTGCATCTGCACGGGGAGGACGCGAACGGCGAAACAGCCACGTCTTCGCCAGGTCTCGTCTTCGATCACGCGCCGCTTCACGATTTTCAGAGCGATTTCGGTTTCGCGAACGGTTTCGAGGATGGCGTCGAGAACGTCGGCGCGTGGAACGGATGGATCGTCGGTGAAGGATATCGTCGAGGAAAGAGATCTCAGGAGGCGTCGAGGAGAGAGGAACTTTCGAGGATTTTGGACAATGATCGCGGTGTTTATTCAAAGATCGATGGAAATGGTTTTGGGAATGAGCGGGTTAATGTGGATAACGGTGAAGGATATCGTCGAGGAAAGAGATCTTACGCGGCGTCGAGGAGAGCTGGACTTTTAAGCATTTTGGACAGCGGTGTTTTTGGGTACGGTTTTGGGAACGATATCGAGAATGAAACGCGGAGAGGATGGATTATCGGAATGGATAATGGCGAAGGTTATCGTCCCATTAAGGGATCTTATGGAAGTTTGGGAACGTGGGGCAAGGATCGCGGTGTTTATTCAAAAATCGAAGGGAATGGTTTTGAGGATGAACGGATCGTGGACAATGATGGAAAATATCGTCGAGGCAAGGGATCTTACGGGGCGTCGAGGAGAGGTAAACTTTTAAACATTTTGGACAGTGATCGTGGTGTTTTTGTGAACGGTTTTGAGAACGATATCGAGAATGAAACGCGGAGAGGATGGATTATCGGAGTGGATAATGGCGAAGGTTATCGTTCAAATAAGAGATCTTACGGAAGTTTGGGAATTTTGGACGAGGATCGTAGCGTTCATTCAAAAATCGAAGGGAAGGATTTTGGGAATGAAACGTGGAATAAACGGATTGTGGCCAATGATGGAAATTATCGTCGAAGTAAGAGATCTTACGACGCGAGAAGGGATGGAAGTTTGGAGGTTTTAACCAAGAATCGAGATGTTTCTTCGAAAATCGATGAAAATGCTTTCGAAAATAATTCGGGGAAGGATGGTTTTGGGGATGGTATCGAGAATGGAGCGTGGAACGAATGGATTAAAAGATCTTATGGATCGTCGAAGAGGAAGGACGGAAGTTTGGAAATTTCAGACGAGAGTCGTAGCGTTCACTCGAGGATCGTCGAGAACGATTTCGGGGACGAAGGGCGAAATGATCGGGCTATAACCACGAATAATAACAGAAAATACCGTGGAAATAAGATTCCATCGTACGACAGGAAGGAAGAAGAAATTTTGAAAAGTTCAGAGAGCAAAGATCACAACGGTGTTTACTCGAAAATCGTGAAAGAGCTTGTGTCGGGTGATTCGATGAGCGATGAATCGGTGCTAAATTTCGGAGATAAGAAAGTTTTCGATGACGTTCGAGGATACGATCGTGGGAAGCAGGACGAAACGCTGAATTTTACGAAGGAGGAAGATCTCTTCTCCGAGCTTGCGAAAAAACACGGATCGAGTACGATCGCTTCGATGGAAAATGGAAGGCCAACAGCTGCGGAGACATCGTCACCAAATCCGAAAATAAATTTAGAACCCGGCGTAACGAGGCTGGAATCGAATAAACGAAACTTGCTCGCCTCGATCTTGAGCGAGAAACCCGCGAAACGCGAGTTCCCTGAGGACCTCCCTTTCTCGAACAAACAACGAGCTATCGAACAGATTTCGAGGACGATCGTCCCGCGGCTCACGGCGAGCGTCAAAAAGTTCCCCGCCCTCGATTCGCGTTTCGAAGCTGACCACGCAAACCTCCGGTCGAATAGCATCTCGAGATCGAATCGTAAAAACGAGAATCCAGCAAACTACGAAAGACCTCTCAGGGATGCACGATATTCCTCCGGAATACCGTCGAGCACCAAAGAAATCGTTTCCTCGAGGATCCCGGGAAACGATTTCGCCCCTGGAAGAGGAGGAGGACCAGTCCCAACGCGGGAAACGAGCGTGGAACGGACGACGAAGTTTGGATCGAACGGGGTAAAAAATTCTAGAGGCGACGGAGAGGAGGAGAAACTTTGGAAGGCGGGGACGTGGAGGCTCGTCGACCCGGAGGGGGAGGAAGTTTGGGACGGTGTTGGCCGCGAAAGGAGGGACGCGGAGGAGGGAGAAAGGCGGCAGCCAAGTTCCGGCGTCCGACGGGAAAACGGGAAAGTGAAGACGAAAGACGAGCGGAAGACGTTCGACGATTCGATGCGTGGCTGTCGAAAGGGCGGCTTTTCCTTTCCAATCGTTCCATCTTCATCGGCCAACGAGGAGCGACAAGGGGACCGTTTTCCTTCCGATAAACCTTGGAAAAAACCGGAACACGGATCCGTTTCGCGGTTCCCCGAGGAAATCGCGGCCTCGAATTCGAGTTTGGAGAAAGGAGGGGCAAGCATGAGGAGGAAGCTCGCTTCAACGAGGAGATGGCCAGTGTGGAGGGGAAACTTACGTCGTAAGCGTGACGCGAACAATGATCGAACGAGAGGAGCTTCTTCCCCCTGCAATCCCCCTGCGTCGTTCCGTGAAATTCGAGGACCGTCGAAGGACGCGCGGCAACCTGGACGCGACATCCGGATCGATGGCGAAACCCCGTCGAAACGACGGCACGATCGACGCGACGCGGAGACATTCAGCCGCCATCGAGGGATTCGAACCGCTTCCTTAACCCCGGACGACCCTCGAGGGGCGGTTTACTCGCGGATGAAAAATTCATCGAAGGATGGGAGGGGGAAAAAACGGGGAGGAGGTCCTCGGGGAGAGGAGGACAGTTGGAAAAAATCGTCGGGTGATATTGGGAGGGATAATTGGTGGTATCGAGGAGACGAGAACGTGGTCGACGATCGAGGAAAGTCGAGGATTCGAGGCCTGTTGGGGGGAGGCTGGTTGCCGCCTCCCGTCGTCGCCTACCATCGATTCACGGAGGATTACGGGCTGGATCGATCGCGGTGGAGGGCCGTGGATCAAGGTCGACGATCCTCGAAAGCGGAAGCACGTGGCCTGGATAGAGGGGACACTGCGCTTTTCTATCTGCGTCAAGCGTTTATGGGCTTTTTGAGGGCCCTCGGCTTCTTCGTGAACGTGGGCAGACAACTGATGGATTACGTGGAGTCGAACGGCGCGCTTTCCTGCACCAAGGACTATTTAGTGGGCAAGGCCATTCACTGGATAGATTCGTGAATCGAGAGCGATCGTTTGGAAGGAGGGAGGGAGGAGAGGAAAGGTTCGAGTTATTGGGTTGGAGAGATTTTTTCTTTCTTTTTTTTTTCTTTTTGGAGGGAGGACGAGCCAGTGGAAGGTTATCGGGTGCAAATGGGAAGGTGAAGGAGGGTATCGGGTGTTGGACAAGTGGGTCAATAAATGGATTTTACTGGGGTGAGTCGCGAGTGTTCGCTTAATTTATGGCTTTTTACGTATTCTTTTTTTTTTCTTGGGAAAGAAATTTTCGCTTCGGGATTTATCGAGTTAATGGGGGATTCTTGACGTCTTACGACTCGTTTCAGTTTTTTGCGTTTTGTTTACTCGTTTTATTTAGAATATAGACGATGAATAAGGTAATTGAGGGGAATTTTATCGTTACGTTTTATCGCTATACGATTGTTAAAAATTGTACGACTCGTGTTTTATTTTAAGACTAAATTATTCTATGCTCTAAACGTGTTATACGCTTCGTACAATTAATACGAAAATATTGATAGATGTATATTACGTTGATTAAATATATATATATATATATTTTTACAAATTTTCTTTGTATTTATTCTCTCTCCACGAGAGAGCCAAATAAAGAACCTGATTTTTCAGAACCGAATTACAGAAAATTACTCCTCAAAGAAACCGCTATCGAAATATCCTCCCTTAGAGCGTTATTACCTTACAAATCCGGAAATCGCTCGGAAGAAACCTTCCCAGAAGAATGTACTCGCCTCTCTCATCGAGCCGCATCAACTGCTGAAATCGATCCGTCGTCATGGAACACTCGTGAAAACCTTCATAAAGGGATTCGATGCCCGTAAAAGTCTCGGTCCATTAAAACGGTTGTCTATTAAGGGGACAGGGGAAGGCTATAAAAAGAAAAAATTACAGGGAAGGATATGACGAAAGAAAGAATCTATCGGGAATAAAATACTCGAATACTCTGCAAATGATTATTTAATTTAGTTTTATTTATACGCGTTATCGTCGACACATTCGTTTTAAACAAACGATTTAACCTCATTGCGCACGATTAATAATAAAGATATAAAGGTATAAAGATACTTTATTATATTTCATATTATTGAGAATCATGTTGAGATTTGTATGGAAATTATTTTAAAAGAAATTCGTATTTAAGAATTAATATTTACGGAAAGAGTAATTTTTTGTCGATTTGAAATTGTAACAGATCATAATATGTTTTCAATTGGTTGAACTTACACCAATTGATGATTCTTAACTCTCCAAGATATTTATTTTTGTTACTACGAAACTTCTCCAGATCCCCAAATCTCCTATTCGTGGGATTTTCTCTAGGACGCAAAAGCTAAAATCTTTCGGTCCACAAATGCTACACAATTTTAGATTTGCACACAATCCAACACTTGCACGAAGATTATTTAGAGAAATTATCGAACAGAAAATCTGAATAGAGTTACTTCTCTCTTTCCCTACAATACATCTTTCGCTATATATATATATATATCCTTTTATCGTACTTTTCCAAAGATTTCCAAACGTTTTCCTGGTCACATGTTCACATTCCCCAACATCGATAAACATAAATTTAAAATCCTCCCCATTCCATCTATTCCATCGACATAAGGGCATCGTAAAAGCATTCGTGGCCGTGTATCACTCGCCATTGATCGGTCGAATCGATAATTTTCAAGATAACACGGTGGATGGTGCGATATTAGACGCGATCGAAAGAGATTTGCAAGGCACAGATGGACGAAAACGCGGATGGCTCGGAGGTTACAATTAAGGGCGTCGATCGATCCTGAGAAACAGGTGTCCGTTGTAGTCGATAGCGGGCATCGCGAATGAATTTTTGATGCCACCTGTTGCTACCCCTCTTCCTCCTTCTTCCTCTCTTTCCCTTCTCTCGAGGTCTTCCACTTCCGGCTGGTATCGACGAAACATCCAGAATATCTAATTCATTATTTTACCAGAGTCCAGAGTATATATATGTATGTATGTATATTTGGTGAAATGTATCGATCTTCGAAAAATGCTTAGAATTCTAGGATTCTAAGATGATAGTTAATATTCCCAAGTCTTATTGTCAAGATACTGGAAAGGCCAACTAGAAACTCTATTCATCCCCTTAAGATTAACTTCGCGTCAACAAATATCACTCGAATAGGTTGAAGATCCCTATTGAAGGTACATATGATAATTTTAAACTTGGATCTTATTAGATATTAAAGACAACAGGGAGAATTTAAATATACCGAATGTTTAAAAAGAAAGAACGAAAATTTTGAAGGACGAGAGTTAATAATGAAGTTTAAACACGCGTTTTCAAGCCTGGAGGCGATCTCTCCCAAACAAATACCATCCCAGCTTTTATTAAAACTGTAATTGTGAGTCGTTGTTTGACCGTTCCATTCACCTGTAACTTTACCAACGATCTTACCTTACTTACGCTCCAACTTCGAAGTTTCCCAATTCGAAACTGTCCTGCCGGTTGTCGGACCATAAATTTAGATAAGGGATCCCGGACACAAGAAAGATCTTCAACCTAAAACTTAATTTAACCAACTTTCCCTTCTATCTCGCTCGTCGATCGTATCTCCTGCGTTTTATCGAATATAAAATATAACAACGAGTATTACATGTTGAAAGACGTTGTACGTAACTTTTCACGATCCTCGTTCACGAGTTTCTTCATCTTCCAGTGATGGCAGTGATAGGGAAAATTTAATAGTTGAAGTCGTCTCGATAAATTACTTGGATAATTCATTTTTAGAGATTATACGAAAAGCATGGAATATCAATTAGATATTTATTTTTCAATACAATCGTCGTTGATCTCTATGGGTGATGAATTTTTTTTACAAAAGGGGCGAACGACGCATCAGGCAACATTGGAAATCCATTCTTCTCGCTCAACGATTGGGAATATAGGGGGGAAAAGGGAAATTAGATCCATCCGTAAGGATATTCTACTCGCGAGCGGAATCGCATCTCCGATAAATTCGTTTCATTTTTTTCTATTTCCACGCGATCACCCTCTTTATTCTTATATATCTTCCACTACGATCGTTTGCCCGTGAAAAATTCTCCGGTTTACTTCTAATAAGAGAAGTCATCGCGATTTCATCGTCCAATTGCTCTCCTCTTCGTTTTGGAAAAGAACAAATGAAAATCTGAACGATACGCTTTTTGTAGCCGTGTATATAATATCGCAATAGTATAATAATGGAATTTCGTAATATAGTTGTGGAATATAGACGATCGTGTATATATATATGTATGTTCGGTTCACCGCAAACCATTGATTGCCAGCCTTTCTGCACCCGATCAAAGGACATCGATGAAATTGTCAAACAGACATTGGTATGCCTATTATCCGTAACCGTTTAACCACAGTTTCAACGAGTCGAAACGTCTACAGAATGTATACATATATATTAATTGTAATGTTCGAAAAACTCGTCGTGTTTTTATCGATTGTTAAATATTATTTAATATTTCTTTTTTTGCGAGCTTCGAAAAGAAAAATTTAGAATATCTGCAGAGGATACGAAGCAACGGCGTTTCATGCATAATACAGACATCTAAGCTGTTCAAGTTACGCCACCATCGTCGCTTTATGCTAATAAAACAGGTCTCGTACGATATTTACGTTCCAGTGTGTGGAAATGATATCGCGTGAGAGTGTGAATTTATTCAAAAATACAACGGCTGAGAAAATTATCGAACGTGAGATATATCACGAGCAGATATATGGATCATCAGTCGTTTTTTTTTTCAATTCTTTTTTAAAAATTTTACAAATTATCCTCGTCGCGAGATGGATAATTGCGCTTCGATCGATCATGCGCGTCCATTCTCCTCGGTTATATCCGTCCCCCTTCCTCAAAGGGAAGAACAGGACTTCCGCGTGACCTAATCGTAGTGATTAATTGATTCCAGGAGAGATAGCCAAATGCCCTTTGGACGTTAATTATCCTCACGATGACCTGGCACGAGCTAAGTCGATGACTCTCCGCGATATAACGATAATTAACGTACCTCTCCGAATCACGACTATCTCGAATTTATTAACGAATTTATTATAACCCACAAATTAATTTTAACAATCTCACCTTTTCCTCCCTCCTCCTCTTTATTTTCTCCCGATCATTCACCACTTTCCGCCCAATTACAACTTGGCCCAACCCCGCGTACCACCCAATAACTCTCTGCTCGATTATTAATCGTATTCCTTTGATTCATTAAACTCGACAACCCGCCCCTTTTCACCGAAATACTGAATAGCAGGGAAAAAGCAAAGAAGAAGAAGAAGAAGAAGGTATGCTTATGAAAGGATTGAAAGTCCTGAATGGAAAGTGATGAGGAAGATCAAACAGAGAGAGAATCTGTGAAAGGGGCGGAAGAAGGACGATGAAGCGATAGGGGGCAAGGAAATAGGAACGATCATTTATGTAACGCGCTCGAAACTCGCGTGAAACGAGGGCCTTCCTCTCTCTCTTTCTCTTTCTCTCCCCATCTCCTCCTCTCTTTCCATCTCCCCTCAAACGACTTGTTGACATTGTCTCGTGTACAGCAGGAACAAGATGTTGATTAAACGCGGCTGAAACTACTGTACCTGTATGGACAAGGTGTATGGACAAGGAACACCGTTTATTTCGCTGCCCTCCTCATATCCATCTTCCCCATTCACCCTTGATCTTAGAGATTTTCGTTTACACGCTCGCGTTTGTATAACCGGCCGCCGGCTGATGAGTGCACACCCCCGGAAAACGAGTTCTTCTTCTTCTTCCTCCTCCTCCTCCTCTTCTTTTTCTTCTACTTTTTCGTGAGCGAACCTCACAGCAATTAACGGATCGCTATTGAAGGGATTGAAGCAAGATTCGTAACAACGAGAATATCATCGCGCGTATAATCGCCTGTATCGACGTATCCCGCGTGTGGGGGAAGCACATTTTAACGATTAAAGTTAAGAACAAAGCTGTTTCGAATAATTTATCATTCGTTCTGCAGAGCTACGGTTCTATAGCCACGATTTAAATGTGTTATTTAAATGTTATTCGTACATAGAGCATTTTAAATAAAGTTATTACTTAACACATTTGCGGTTACCGCATATGCGGTACTTTCGCTATTGTATTCCGCTAGGTCACAAATGGTGCAAATGCGGTAACAAATGATCCTCCCAATGGGGCGTATAAATATTACGAAAGAACGCTGTTAATGCGGTATTTTATTCCTTTTTTCTCTCCCTCTTCTTTTTCCTTTTTATTGTGAATACGCTTTTAAAATGTAAAGCGTATCAAAGGACGATTGTCTCCGATCGACCGAACGTTGGTATTGATTTTATTGAAAATATCCGCGTGTACACTCTCCCTCCCCGATTTATAAACTTTCATTTTAACAAAACCCGAAAATCTAAAAAAATACCCTCTCCTCTTAATCCGACTAATCGATAACTCGTTTCGTGGAAATTCACTTCCTTCTGAAAAGGATTTCAGAAAAGAAAAAGAGCCAAAATTACACAACCCAGAAAGCAGAAAGGAGGCTCGCGACCCCGGAAGTCCATCGTTCACCCCGATGTACTCATTCGGGTACACAGCGAGTCCCGCGAAGAAAAAGAGCCGCGTAAATACGCGAGTGTAAGGATGGTTGGTTGCGCAGAGCGAAGAGAGGGTGGCGCATTCATAAGGGAATTCATTATTAAAGGGCTCTTAAAGATCGTCTTACAGGCCCGGTCTCGATCCCCGTTGGCGATCCACAGAAAGAAAGGCGCCCCTCTCCAAGAAGCACGCGCCTCTTTCACGACCCTCCCTGCCCTCCTATTCGCCTTCTGATTGCCACCGTCCCCCCTCATCGTCGCCCATCTGCGCTCCTAAATATTTCATTCTCAATCACGCGACTACGTGAGACTATGGGGAATGGAACAGGGCTCGCGGTTTCCTGTTGATTCTCCTTTTGATTCCTCCCCGATTATTTCGACCTCCACCTCTCCATCGAACCCTTGCGGTGATCCACCCACTCGGCCGTTTTATTCAACGTGTTGCGTCGCACGAAATGGAAACTTGTCGAGCGAATGGCGACTCTTCTTTTGATCCTATCAGCATAGTACGGTACGCGTCCTGGGAACTGGGGCGACGAGAGGACGAGCCAGTCGACGTTTGATCGTAGCTGCTTTGAAATTTATACTGTTGACGTTTGGAAGGATGTGAAGGCAAGCTCCGACTTACAAGTTGGACAAGCGTTAGTTAGGAAGGCGTGGGAAGGAAGGGATATAAGGAATTCCTTACGGGGAAGGAATTGGAAATAGCTTGATTGACAATATCGTCTATACGAGTTTGATTTTATCGTGGAGTGAGTGGATTTAAATTTATTTATTCAATAATTTCGATTCGATTTATTTTTCAAAAATGATTATAGAAGGTAGAAATTTTTTTAATTTTTTAAAGGGAACAAGAAAATTTATTTTTCTTTTCCCTAGCTTTTCGTGTAACTTTTACGTAACGGAGTGTATCCGTTTTGTATGTATATCGTTATAAAGTTTGAAAGAGTAATTAAAAGTGATAAAATTCTCTCCCTCGAAAAAATTCAAAATATTTTTCCGCCATCGATCTTTCGATCCAATTTTTTTCCTCTTTTTTTCTCTCTCTCTCTCGAGCCTTCATTTCGCAATTTCTTTTCGCGTACGAACGAGGGTAGGTTCTCCAAGGGTGGTCACGCGATTTTTAATTGGTGGAAATGCGAAATTTTCAACGGTCAAGTGGAGGAAACGAGTTTAAATTCATAATGCTTAACAACATTAGGGGCGAATCCGCCCCTTTGAAGTTGCGTATGTTAACGTGTTATCCGATCCCCGCCCAAACAAGTTTGAGTTTCGCGTTTAACGCTAATGTATTTTGGAGCTAGGAGGTAGAATTTTCATGTCTATCTTTATTTTTAAAAATTAATACGCGAAAATTTTACATTCGTCTTGATCCTTAGAAACGCGAGTTTCACGAAGGGAACGAAAGTTTAAGGATTTTGAATAAGTTGACGATAATACGAAGATACGTTGAGAATATTTGGATCAAGAACATTTTACGAGGTGTTTAAAATGGCGATCATGCCATTCTTCGCTATACGTGAATATTTCACGGCGCACGTAATCTCGATTCACGCAAGAATTCTATTTTCTAGACACAAGAATTTAATCTTCGGTATGTTACCGAATGGAGGGGTTTACGAGGGAATAGATTATTCATAGAAGTATTCGTGGAAATTCTACGAATTTTTTTCAACTCTTTATCTTCTACTTTTGCTCCCGTAATCCCATGAAAGGACATAAAAATACCGAAATTATTAGACAGGAAATCGCATTACTTTTACTTTTTACGAATAATCCTGATCCGATCGATCATTTGTGACACATCGGTACGTATCCAAATTGCCATTTGAACGATTCCCCATTAAGCAAAAATTTATTTATCATATTATTCGTAACGAAATTTCACGACGGTTTCAATTTATTATATATTTAACGTATTAAATGGCGGAAAATCGGTAATTAATTCGAACAAATCGGATATTTAACATCCAACTTTGCGACCTAACGAGCCTTTTATCAGTTTACCCACTAAAGTAAGGCAATTAAAATTCGAGTAATTACTCGCACGCCATCCAAAACCGTTTCAATCGTCGTTTCACACGCGAGAAATTTCACTGGGTGTAGCATGATTACCCGACATCATCCTTAAACATCCTTTTTCACGTAGATACACATTAAAGATTTTTCTTCTATTTATATTGTCATCGCGTTATCGTAATACGTGTAATTCACGTTGTTACGCTTTAACCACTCTATACACGATGCGATTAACTATTGTTATCAACGTATTAAATTTATCATCGTTGATCTCGTAATAATCTCGACGAGGTACGCGATATCTAATTAAGAAAAATATCTGATAAAGTATGAAATAAAGTAGGAAAAAGTTCCAAAAAAAAACCTTTTAATTCCATTGGTTAGTAAAATTCCAAAAAATTACTCGAATACAATACTCTTACGATATCGAATGAAACCCGAATTAACGAAACGATGGAACTTTTCGAAAATAAACGCGTAAAAACGCGTAATTTCGAAGCGAAACTCGGTCGAAAGATGGGAAAATGGGAAAATCGCGTCATCGGATTCCCATTTTATCCTATCATGACAGAAAATTTTCCAACAACGGAAATTCCCATCGACTTGGGTATAAAATAAATCCTACATATATATATATACGATTTGGAAGCTTAATCGAAAAAGGTCTGGAGAAAATCGTACAATCCCAGCTGAAGATTTTCAAAATTTTCCAAATGTGCGAGTTGGACACGAAATAAAGCCTGCGTGAGAAACAAAAAAAACGAAGCGAAGAAGATCGAAGAAAATCGGATTGCAATTTTATCCCACACCTTGACACCTCGGCTCCCGAGAGATAGAGGAGCGCAAAACACGAGGAGGTAAAATGCAAGGGGATTCTTGAATGGCGCGGTCGAATTGTTGGAAGCGGCGCGCTCGACTCGACCCACTTTCTTTCCTGGAAAATACGTACGTACGTCCACGCTAGCAATAGTAAAAAAGACGATGACTCAGTGCTCGTCGTTGACCAGCGCACAGATGCCGCGCTCGCGGTAGGTCGCGTGACGAGGGGCGGGGAAGAGAAGGGAGAAGGAAAGAGAGAGGGAGGGGGAATCGAGAACGCGCGAGCGAGAGGGAGACGTAATGGCGAACGGTCGAAATTACACACTCCACTTTAAACGAGAATATCCGGAGAACGGACGGTCGTATCGATATGAAACGAAAAGCGTTTTTAAACGGGGAATATTCGCCGGCTCTCCTCGGCCGGGAATCACACACACAGCTAAAACCGACGAGATACGATTTAGGTTAAGTTTTAAAGTGTCGTTACATATTTCGATGTGTAGCGACAGGGGATTGGATCAGAGTCGAAGTTATTTTCGATTCGTATTTTGGACAGAAGGGTTTCGTGAAACGGGGAGATTCAATTTGACGTTAATGACATTTCCGTGAATATATCCGCGTCGTAATAACGCGAATACGGCAGGTTTCGTTCGCAATCGCGAAGTCGGTGATGCCGAGAATATTCGGACCGCAAAGGCTTAATAACGGTGGAGTTATTTGGTCGAGGTTAGCAGTGAGCAGCCTTTTATTGGCAGCAGCTATATGCTATAGCACAATGATATTTTCCGGAACAGGTTGAAATTAATCTTCCCCTTATTTTTCACTCATCGAGTAGACAATTATTATATAACACGTTTGAATTTATAGAACGTTTCTGTTGATTAAATTTTAATCTCTTCCGTACATATATATTTGACATTAGAACAATAAAACTCGATCCCAAAATTTATAATATCATTCATATCCCTCTCTCTCTCTTTTTTCGAAAAACGACGAAGAACAACTATATATAGAGGAAATAATATGGTTATCGAGCATTTGGTAGATATGGAACAAGCGTAGGAGTGGGAGGCGAACGGCCCTCGTCGAGATGGAGCGGCTCTTCTCCCTTACGTGGAACGTGTCTCGGAACAAAGGGGATGTTTCTCGGTAAATGGGGTGACGAGCGCACGACGAAGCGTAATATGTCGAGCAAAATCGAGAAAGCGTGAGGAAGGAGGAAAAGGAGGAGGAGGAGGAGGAGGAGGGAATCTTATACGAGAGAGGTTGCTGATACGGTTAATGCCACGCGACACCGAGGAATGCGATTTTCCTCGACGACGAGAACCTCGAGAAACAGGTATCTTGGAAGAGAGGACGAGGGGGAGGGGAGGCGAGGGCGAACGATAACTCGATATCGCGAGGCAGGGACACACCGCACCACCCGCGTTTGCGCGAGGGGCAGAAATTATTCGACGACGACGACGACGCCGCCGGCTTCATCCCGCGTAATTGTCGCCACCGATCTTGTATTTTACGCGATGCTCTATTTAGACCGAAAGATCTTCCCTTTGTTCCGATTTCGGAAAATGGGGCCGATATCCATATCCTAGGATACCGCGTACTGCGGAACGCTCGATGATCGAGTTCAAACTTCGATAAGTGCGAGAAATTTGTTCTTTTCGATTAAAAATTGTTTACAACGTTTTGAAATTCTGATTGAAAAGGCTTTTCGCTCGAAGATTTTGAATAGCCTTAATCTTCATCGATCAACTTTCCGTAATGTTAGAAAAATCCCTGTCGAAATGCGGGGGAACGAAAATAAGGGATTAAGTCGAAAATTCGGAACGGAAGATAAAGGATAAAAAGGTTTGGAAAACACGTTAAAGGGACGAGAACGTTAATTACGCAGCGATGCTCTTCCTCCGTTGGACGATGATCGGCTTACGCGTTGAAAATTCAATATTCCGCCGTTTAAGTAGTAATTAATGCAAGTCTATGGAATGGCGTTGCGCGCGGGCATAACGTGTTAATGCCAACAAGTGAACACCTATACCGGCAACACCTGTAAACCCCGTTAAATAATTTCATTCCGGTGTTCGAAGCTCCGCGCAATTTCAATTCGTTCTGAAATTGACCACCAATACTGCGCGCGTCGCATGTTGCTTCCCAACCAATTACACGCCACGTACAAAACGATTCGAAATAAATGATACGCGATTAAAATATAAATTATCTCCGTTATTATATCATGCCCAGGATGAATAAAATAATTTCGATAATCGTTAATTAATATCTTCTTTCTTTTAATAGGTAAAATTAAACGGTTAGATAAACTCGATGTTAATAATTTTCTTCTTTTACAGAGAAATTACATTACACAAATTTCGTTAATCTCTTATTTTTCGTCAATATGTCGAACAAGAGGGGCCTTCGAATAATTATCTAACAATTAAAAACTCTCATCTAAAATCTATCTTTCCTTCGTATTATCATCTTTCTTAACCTCAACAAACTTTTTTTTCCATAACGCGAAACGTTCACGAACAACAGTTACGTTGGAAAAGTGTGTTGGAAGGCAAGGAACGTTTTTCGCGCGATTATTTTTTCCCCTTTTACTTACTTTTTCTCGATCGTCGTCTTATCATCCCGAGCTGTTCCACGTTGATACGTAGACAAAATCCGCTACGCATCCGCTGTCGATTTACGGCGGAAAAGAAAAAGAAAAGGAAAAATCACGCGGCTCGAAAGATAATTACATAGCTACATCAACCTACCTACTGTAACACGGAGTAACAGATTATTTGCACGTAACGAATAGCAACGGTACTCCGTGGAGATGGCCACCTGTTGTGGTGACACGCATCGAACCGTGAGACGACTATACACTCCCATTCGACTATACTACTTCTCCGAACGTGCCTTTTCGTCCAACCTTTAAAATCGTTCGTCCAAAGGAGCCGATTAAATTCACCTTTCCGATCGCCTTTCAGATATTTGGCCAACTTTATCCTCTCCTTTTCGTTTCGTTTAAAATACAGAAACATGTTACGATTAATACAAGGACGTGTTGTACAGGATGTGCGTGGTACAAAGGTTTCAGTCAAACATTATCAAACGCGTGTTCGTATTGTTTATTTCAGTCGAAATAAATACGTTTATTTAAAAATCATTGATGAAAATTCAGGGAAAGATGGTGGGTGAAGTAAGAAACGTTAAAACAGAACATGTTTTATATATATATATATATATAATTTATATATACGTTACATGACAATCATCGGTTTTATTAAAGAGCTGTACAGAGTATAAAAACAAGTCGTGTCGATTGGTCTCGATTAAAAGTAGATCGAAACGTTAAAAAAAGGGAGGGGAGAAAGGAAGAAAAACGGTTGAATCGCAGTTACCGATCTTTCCCCCTCCTCTAGTCGTGTTTCCCAGCTGCATTGAAGCCTTTTTCGGTCAACCACGAGGAGTCGATGACGGACAAACCGCGGATATAACATCTCCCCGTGGCTATAACCTCCGTGAACAATATTAACGGTGGTTTGCTGGCGTGCAACGTGGAGGAAGGATGTATAGAGACCGGCTGCTTCGAGTTCACCTACACAAACCAACAATCCAATTACTTCTAAATTCTCGTTACCCGAGTAAGGAGAAAACTTGCTTAAACCGCGCCCCTACACTCCAAAGAAACGCTCGTTCTAGCTTCCCCAAATTCCCCGACAAAACGACAATACGGAATAACTCCGTTCCATATTGCGCGTGGAAAAACTTGTTGTTGTTACCTTTCGAGTCAAAATGAATTCTTTTTCGAAACATTCCTTTTTTTTCCAACGAGTTTAACCGATACTCTCTCTTCTTCTTTTCTTCAACCGTCAACAATACTCAAGAATTCTTTAAATTAAATACCCCCGTTTCGTTCACTCGCCCGTAAATTGCCAGCAACTTTTACGCAAGATCTGGTTCGACTTACTCGAGAATTGGGCAGATCTTCGCCCGGAAATGGATGGAGAGAAAAGAGGGAGGGGAGGGGAGGACTCGCTCACCGTGACGTAAGTCTGATCCCTCTGCAATTCGGCGAGATTATCGTGGAGGCCCTCGAGGAGAGCCTTCCTCAATCGGTCGGTGCTCGTTCCGCAGCTCGCCCTCTCCAAATTCGCGCGGTCCGCCAACGCGGCGAGCTGGTGCCGCACCTCCACCGCGTATTCCAGATTCCTGTGATGCAGGAAGTTGTCGTGACACCAGACCTTCTTCTGCTTCGTGTTCGTGTACCCGCGAAAAACGTTCAGCAACGTGACGTGGTCTCCCTCGGGAGAGGCGAATCTGGAACAAGCATCGATCACGGATTCACGATTCCAAACCTGTAAATTCGATTATGATTATATCGGCTGAAAGTTACTTGCCAAATATATCATATTAAATTTGCTCTGTTCAGAATTAAAGAAGAAAGGAGGGTGGTTAACGTGAACAGCAAAAAGAATCGTTATTAAATTATAGGAGTAGATCTGTCAACCGAAGGTTTAAATAATAGAGAAATAGAATTCGATGCTTCAACATTCAAATTCTGTTTCCATCTGATCCTGCAAGGATTAGATAATTTAAAATTGACGCGATGCTAAAATAGATTTATCTGTAAAAAAATTTTGTCTCGCAGAGAGCAAGTTGCAACAATATTCAATAACAAACGAATTGCTGATGTATGTTCGTTGATCTCGTCGCGAAAATCACGTCCCCTAAGAGGATTCTCGCGACGAAGATGTTTATAAAAAAACGCAAGAGGATTATGAAGAAGAAGAAACGGTATTACGATACGGTATATTGAGAGAAACAGAAGGTAAATCGAGAGATACCTTGATCTGGCGACGTAAGCCTGCTGCCTTTTCGCGGGTGGGTCGGTGAAAATAGACTCTCCCGACAACAGAGAGATAACTGTGAGGGCTTCTTCGAGGCACTGATGGTCCACAGATGCGAGAATCACCTTGGTGAATCGCGGATCCAACGGAAACAGGGACATCGTCCTTCCGAGAGTAGTCAGTTGTGGCGGTGAACCTGGTCAAAATCACGATGATAAATTTTATTTATTGACATTCTCGAGAATACAAAGTATAAATCAACGGCACGAGTGGATTAACGGAAACGTTACTTGAGCGGAGGTGGGAAAATTTTAATTTATTCTTTCTCTTGCACAATCTCTGGTAGAGAAATAAAAAGAAAACATTTTCGTATATAAAGTCACAATATCAATCATGGGAATTATACTCCACTCCGGATGGCGTAAACGCGATTCGAATAAAATCGCGAACCGATTTTCACTTCAGACGTATCCTATATAAAATTCGCGATAACAAGAGCAGGCGAGATGAAATATTGCCGTTCTAAAAAGAAATAAAGCGTGGAAACGTATTGTTTCCTCGAACGGAGAATATATGCGTTTCCTCGGCAAGTCAACGTCGTCGCTCATTTGAATTTCAGAATCTTCCTTTTCGAAACTTGGGGAGCAACGAATTTTCAATTTGTCCCTTGCTAATAACTTTATCAGGAGGGGGGAATTCTTCTAGCGAAAATTTATACATGGAAATATTCGACGACGAATTAATAAAAACCGGGACAGGGACTGCGGGAAATTCTAGGAGAGAAAAAAAAAAAAAAAAAGGAAGAGAAGAGCGAAAAATATTCCGATAAAAATATTCCACGTTCGAACTGCACAAATGTGTGCACAAATTTGAAATCGTGTACACCCGGTTTATTATTATTCCACCGACCACCGATAAAATTTTATGCGGGAAGTTAGCACGAGTACTCGCTGCTATCAAACTGCGGAACATGTTTGCACATTTTTCAAGAAACCAAGTTGCATCGGCTGTACAAATGCATTAAAAAGCACTGTTTCCACTGCGCGGTACAATAGAAACGGGAAGAAAATGAAACGAAATTGCAGAATCGTTCTCACGGAACGAACGCGAGTGAAAATCTTGGAATCGACGAAAGGAATTTGAAAATCGTAATTCGATCAGACGAATAGAAAAAAAAAGGAGTTCGTTTAATTTTCGAAAATTCTAGTTCTTTTTTCTCGAATGATCGCTGGTTGAGAAATAAGAAATGACGATTAAAGGCGATGAAATCGAAGGAGAAGAAAGGAGAAAAAGGGGGAAAGGTAAGATTGAAATTGAAATCAACCGCGATTCCAACCATCGATCTTTTTCCTGCACGAAGCCTATCCAAAGATTGCCTCTATTCGGGGTTTACTTTTTCAACATTAATTCTGGAGCACGATCCAAGTATAATTAAACTTGCAAAACCCAGACAAACTGTTTTAAAGAAACTAAATCTTTCAACGGTTTGAGCAATTCAATTAGCAATCCGATCTCGCGAACGAGAAACTCAAACTTAAATCTTCAGTCTGGAAGCTTAATCGACCGATCCAGATTTCCGTTCTCGCAAATTCAACGGAACGGAATCTCGCTAGCTTCGCTCCTCACAGCTTCTCATTTCTCCAATGTTTATACGTGCATATATGTAATAATGGAAGTTCACTTATCGTAGACGCGAAACGAAACGATGAACTGTTTCCACTCCATGGAAAGGAAAATAATTTTAAAACGATTCGAAAAGTGTCGAAACTCGTTGAAACACCTTCTTAATTTTTATTGAATTATATATATGCGAATATACGTATATTCGATCAAAACACGAGCCATTGACTTTAATGATTTTTAACGATCAACGAGATTCCAACCGATATATTTTTATAAAATTTCGCGAAAAAATTCCTTCTCGAATATTTTATTTTTTAAAAACAATTGTAAATGGTTATAAACAAGCGGTAATCGATGAAATATCCGAATGAACGGATGAGTTGATATTTCGTATTTCGATTCGATTAATTTTTGTACAGAAGAATTTCTTAATAGATCTCTCAGTTGTATCTCCTCGTTTCAGAAAAGAACAACGAATTATTCTCTTTACAAACCACCATAACTCTTTTTCAGTCAACGGTTTCTCCATTCGTTTAGGATTTTCATTAGCGTCCAACCATTGTTCAGATCTCGCGCACGATTATCCTACAGCATCCGTTTCTCATCACGGGTACGATTCTATTGAAAAAATGGACTCGTATCGTTTCGAGCTTTCCTTTTCCAATTTTTTCACTTCACCCATTACACCCGAATGCCTAAACTCGAGTGAAAACTCGAGTCATTCGAGATATGTCCAACTCTGCCTTTCGATTTATCTTTGTTCAATACGGATTTCGATCTACCTCATTCGAGCCTCGATTCTCGTTTCCAGATCTGAATTTTTAAAAATCTAGACGGAATCTTCTCCCTTAACATTTCGATACGGTTCAGCTGAGTTTAAACTCGTACAGGAAATAATATTCTAAAGTAACATTCTAAATTCGCCACATCGCTCGAAAAAAAATAGTTGAACTGAGTAGAAAGAAGAAGTTATCAAAATTTAAATAAGAGAACGTAAAAATAAGCAAAATATAGGTTAAGTAGAATTTACAACTCGCGACAATTGACAATTGTCGTTCGTTCTAAAATTGCCAACTTCATGCGATAACTTCATGCAACGTAATACGATACAAAAACAGATGCAAAGCTGATACGATATAACATATCAAACTTTTTTGCTTCGAAAAGTCTCATAGATTCTGATATAATCTATATACAGAATACAAGATATATCATTTATAAGATAATTCGAAATATGTACATAAAAAGACAACGTAAAAATACAAGCAAAATACAAGCTCGCTCGTTCATTCTGAAATTGGCAATTTGTCAGAATGCACAGAATAAGCGTATGAATACGTGACAATAGAAATTTAAAACGCTGTTGCGCTCACCCTTAATGGCGCCCAAATTTTCGAGGCAGGTGGCCGCGACGTCGACAGCATCCTTGGGCGGTTTGTCCATAAAATCAAAGGTGGTGATATCAACCCCGATTGCGAGCAGCTGGAGGGCTACTCCCGCGAGGGAACACCTTTGTATCTCCGGCACAGGCATCTCCTTCATCCTCTCGAATTCCTCCTTCGTGTACGTTCTGTAACATTTGCCGGCCGCTTCCCGCCCCGCTCTCCCCGTCCTCTGCCACGCCTGTGCCTTTGACACTTTTTCAACCCTGAGCACATCCAATCCGGTGGTCGGGTGATGAGTTCTCGCTTTCACCACCCCTGTGTCGATCACGTGTCGAATTCCTGTGTAATTTCATCGGGAATATCATCGTATGCGCCTGTACGTGTGTTCTCTAACGCATCCTCTCTTTCTCTCCCTCTTTCTCTCCCTCTCTCTCTCTCCTCTCCGCGGATGTAATCACGAGAACGCGGCTCGATCTGTAATCAAGTCTGTCACGAACGAGCTGCACCGATGCTGTTCCGATACCGTGATATTAGCGGATTGCGACCCACCGTGAAAATGAAATTGCTCTTCACCCGATCAACAATTTGCCGAATTAACCCGTTACACGGCTTTGCCAAGACTTGGACGAGAGAGAATTTTTCTTTTTCCCTTTTTTTCCCCTCTCGAAAGTCTTGACGTTGGTTTCGAGCGAATTCTGGATGGAAAGGGAGGGAGGGATTCTGGATGGAGTTGGAATACGTGGTGATTCGTCGAGGCGTCCATAGGAGGGGGTGGGTTCTAACTCGTTCTTCCGTTTCGTTCTTCCGAATCGTCAAACGATTTGTTTGCAGCCGTTCGAGCAACGTTTTGTGCACATCTGCGGTTAGCAAGTTTTTCGTCGAGGATTACGAGAATTTTCGGGTGAATTTATTTGGGACAGGTGCTTGTGTACGTACCACCAATGGTGACGGACGTTTCGGCTACGTTCGTGGACAAAATGAGCTTCCTCATCCCTGGTGGGGATGGTTTGAAGGCTTCCAATTGCTGGTGCGTGGGCAAAGCGGAATACAAGGGAAACACCTTCAACGATGGATAACCCTGGCCGTCCAGCTGTTTGGCTACTTGCCTAGCGCTCACAGCCGCTGCCTCTATCTCCTCTTGCCCGGTTAAAAAGACGAGGATGTCCTCGCTGTAAGAAAGACGGAAGAATTGAGGAAATCGCCTCTCCTCTCTCGCCTAGTTTCCCGTGGTATAGCTTCGTATTCCAACCTGCTCACCTCTCAATCTAATAAAAGTAACGGTATGTAAATACGCGGAGGAGATTGGCATACTAATGGAAAATAAGTTGGAAAAAATTTCTACGGCTAGGTGGTACACTTCTCCTCCGTGTGTATATGAAATGAAATTATTTTCGAAAAGAAACAGAAGGAGGGGGAAACGTGTTGGGGGGAGGAATAAATTATTTATTTACTTGGCAGGGTTGTCACGATGAATCTGGAAGGCCGTGACGAGAGCGGAGAACGCGTAATCCTCCTGCGACTTGACGGCGTGATAAATCTTCACCGGATGCTGACGACCCTCCAAATACACCGCCGGCGCTTGGAAATACTTGGTGAACTTGTCCACGTCCATCGTGGCCGACATAACGAGCAGCTTCAGCGGCGGCAGGTTCTTCAGCTTTCGTAAATTCTGCGCCCTCCTCGCCACCCCCAACAACACGTCCGTTTGGACGGATCGTTCGTGGGCCTCGTCGAGGATCACCACCGAATAATTCGATAAGATCTCGTCGGTCATCGCCTCGCGCACCATCATCCCGTCGGTCAGATACTTGATCCTCGTTTGAGACGACGTTACGTCTTCGAAACGGACGCAATAACCGACCAATTTGCCCGTCTCCACGCCCTGCTCTTGGGCAACTCGACGGGCAACGCTCACCGCGGCCACTCTCCGCGGTTGAGTGATGCCTATGCATCCGGTACACCCAGCTATGCCGGACGAGAGCAGCAATTGGGGAATTTGCGTTGTCTTCCCGCTCCCCGTCTCGCCGATGATGATCACAGTGCTGTTCCTGCGTATCTCTTCGAGCAACCTGAAACGGATTCAAGATTCTCGAACGGGGCTTGATTCGGAACGGGAACGTCGAAAGCGAATACTAATTTCACAATCGCGAGGGAGATTTCGTTTGGTTCGATTAATCTGATTCGATCTAATCTGTCGTTCCTTTTGGATATTATTTTTTTAAATCTTGAAATTTTTAAACCACTCGAAAAGAAAATGAGAATTAAATATTTCGTTGAATTATTTCGTACAACAACGGTGTACGTATTTATATATTGTTATCGATTTCGTTGATTGAATTTTTAAACAACGTTCGTTCGGTTGAACCTATCTCTGTCTTGTACGCATGAATATTGCAGAGCGAGTGTAGACAAGGAGGGAAAGTAGTGGGAGAAGGATAGAGATAGGGTAAAAATATTGAAATCAGCGCCATCTTCGGTGTGCCGCAAATGAAACTCAGTGGGGAAGGACAGAAAATAGGAAGAAAAGGATGGAGATAGGTAAGAATTCGCCGATAACGCCATCTTTCGAGTATCAAAGATATCTCTTTAAAACAAGGTAAAATCGAGAGATGGCGCTGATTCTCTCTGAATGTTTTTCGAAGAATTCGAAAGATGGCGCTACCAACCAGTTTTTGTTTTTATCTCTATCCTTCTTCTATCATCTTCTGTCCTTTCTTTCTGTGTTTCGTTTACGCCACTCTCAAGATGGCGTTGATTTCAATATTTTTACTCTATCTCTATCCTTCTCCCATTATTTGCTCTTATCTATTCGTTCTTCGCACGTGTCACAGATAAGATACGAAATGTCAATTGAACTTCCATTATTTTTTTATTTTCAAACTTATAATGTGTCGTGATTTTTTATGTAAAAAATATAAATTTTCTTTAAAATATATAATTTTAAAATATATCTCTAAAACGATGATCTCGCAAGATATAATATAAATAGGAGTGCTTTTTACGAAAGATATTGATGCATTCTCAAAATTCAAGTAACAAAAAAACAAGTTTCGATATTCGATTCAATATTCGATAAAAGTTTCTGATATAACAAGTAAAATTAAAAAAAAGTAATTTTTGAACAATTTGACTAACTAGTGATATTCAATTGTAAATATTAATCGATATTTAACACGTGTTAAAATTTTTTCATTTGTAAAAATTAAAATAAATTTTAATACAATTTTTGATTCGATAGAGAGTGACATCTATACGAGGAACAAGCGAATTATCAACTTTGCATAGTTGACGATTCTCCATTTTGTTTCACGATGCTCCGCGTGCTTATTAAGAAGATGTAGTTTTACAGTAAAGGATAACAGCGGTTGAAAAACGAAAGAAAATATGCAAAACTTACCGCTTCCGAAGCCTGTAGACTGGTAAAGACTTCCTTTGTTGTTGTAAAGTAATATTTCCTTTATCCACGTTTTCCGTCTGAACGTTTTGTTGACTATCTTCTTGTTTTGGGATTTTGCTTGAATTATCGTTGAACACCACGGTAGTAGGACGTTTTGGGGCTAATTTCGAAAAATTCGAACTGCCCATAACGATATATTTCGAATCTGCGTTATCGTGAACCCCCATGTTGCCAAAAATTAGGATAAAAACAGCGAATGTACCAACGATACATGTGTCTACGAGTACGCACGTGTTGCACACTACAGCTGTATACAAATAAGCGTCTTGACATACGTCATAATGGCGTACCTCCATTAATTTAAATATATTATATCGAGTGTTTATTTTTTCAAATAAAAAGAAAATTATTTATATTATAAATTATAAATAATTATTTAAATATCAATTTAACATTTTATATAAAAATATACATTTTTTACTAATTAATATTTAATAAATTCTGATATTTAATTGGACGATAAAAATAAACAAATTGTCCAATAATTTACGGTTCTCGAGCAAAATTTAATAATTATTTATTTTTAATCGTATAAGATCATTTTGTATGTATAAAATGTATAAAATTATCTGTGCCAAAGGAATATTAAAAATTTTTTTTATATATTTTAGCATAAATTTTACGATTATAAATTTTTATTTATTATTCTATTTTTATAATAACAAAATGATCAATTATTATAAATAAAGTGTACAATATAATATATTGAATTAATATCAATAGATATAAAAAAAAAACAATACAATAAATCATGATTCTTGTTTTGATTTGGCTATACATGGTTAAATGTGCATTAAAATACATTTACATGCTACAACTTGTTATAGATTTTAAACAACGATTAATTTAAAATCTTTTTTTTTAAAACAAGAGGTAGAAAATAATTCTTCATTTTTTTGTTATATTAATGTTATAAATACATTGTTACGTTACGTGAGATCGTATTATTATTAAAATTTATAATTATAATTAATACCAAAAACAAATAATGTATGTATCTTTATCATTTTTCAACCATGTTTCGACATGTTTCGACATTAGTTCGTTAATAAAATATCTATTAATCGATTTGTTAAAAATGAATCTTAGTTGATTTCAAACGTATCAATTAAGAAATTATCACAGATTAATGCTGTGTAAGAGGAAGACACAGTGAGCAAATTCTTTTACTCAGATATTAAACAAATATAGCTATTTCATATTTATCTAAGTAAAATTCGTCATCGTAATGGCCGATGAATTGGAGCCTTTACATTAGGTGGTACCTAAAAATATAAAAAATATTATAAGCATTATATCTTTCGGTAAATAATCATTTTTAGAAGAAAAAATATTAGGCAGAGCAAAAAGATATTACCATTCCTCCGATGCGAGAAAGATATCGATTTCTAATGCTAATATCAGATTGTGGTTGTAAAAGATCATCAGTGGATAAATCCGAAGTAGATTCTGGAGCCAGTAACTTAGCTCTTTCGAAACTTTCCGGCGAACGTCGTATTTCTTCATATTTTTCCCTTTGACTTGGTGTCATATTTAGATAACCGCCACTAGTTGCTATATCTGTCATCCAGATTGCAACAGCAGTTATCAATGAAACTATTAAAAATGTCATAATATATAATTATAAATTTTTTGTAAACATTTACATAATCAAAATCATAATATTAAAAAAAAAAGACATACTCCATAGCCAACCCAAGAAAAACATTTCAAGCATAAAGTATCCTCCCCGATCAACAATTATACCGGCTAAAATTGAAACTATAGCCAAACCCAAATTTTGTACAGCCTGTGCACTGTAAGTAAAAATAATATTACAAGAATTAAAGTATCTCAAAATTATTATAAGAAATGTATTAAATTTTACTTACATTCCATAAGCAGTACCAAGCTGATATTCTGGAGTGACAAGTGCAATCAATGGCCATAAACTACTAGCGAGCATAGAATATGCTATTCCCATAAGAATCATGCATACATAAGGATTCATATATGTAAATGCAAGTAATCCATGAGCTATTATAGTTACAAGAATACTGGTAAACACCCAGGAAACGTTCTTTCCGGTTCTATCAACAAGATAGCCGAAAATGGGAGATGCAACAGCTGATATGGAATATACGAGTGAGTTAACTGTATTTGCATTTGATGGTTCAAACGAATATTTTCGTTCGAAAAATACTCTAGGATAAACAATTGCATAATTATGCGTATAATTACGTAGAATATAATTACAAAGATTTCTTTTTATTCATACTTACTTTCCTAAGGCAACAAACGGGAATATTGCCACATAATAAGCAATGCAAATGAGTGCGATCAACCAAAATATTAATTTGAAATCTTTAATATCTGTTAAACTAACGACTTCGTGCTCTTGTCCCTCTCCCCTTCTCAATAATCTCTCTACACGTTTATCCATAATACCCAATATACATGCACAGATCATAGATACTACACAAGTGAGAGCAGCAAGAAAGAGAACTATGCCGATACATTGTGGTCCTTTATAATATTGTGACACGTAATTATAAATTGGTTCCATTACTAAAAAGTTCACAGTTGAACCAACTCTAGCAAAACTTAGCTGCAATCCAAATACTAAATTGAGTTCCTTTCCTTTAAACCATAAAACAGCATAACTATTTTGAGCAACAGCTAATGATTCTGCACCAATACTGTAAAAAGGATAAAAATTATTTCTAATATCATAAAATTATATTTGCTATAAATCTCTTATAATAAAAAGAAACATACCCAAACACAAAACGCCCAACCATCATCAACCAAAAAACATTGATTATAGCTCCAGTTGCAAATATAATCTGACCAATCAGTGTAAGTCCCATATATATAATTGTTCCTAGACGTATGCCAAATATGCTATCCAATAAAAATCCGCCGATAAAACATAAAATAACATTCGGCCACGAATATATGGAATAAAGCAAAACAAATTTGCTGGTTGGCATTTGCAAGTCAGTTTTAAAATCATCCTGTAAAGCGCCAGGATTATCGAAGCAAAAGTATGCACCTGCAAATAAAAGTATTTCATATCTCAATTAATTGATTTGACCGGATGAAAGTGCAGTCGCGTGATAAACAAATCATCTTAAAGGGGTCTATGACCTGATCGTTTAAAAGAATATTCGAAATATGTGGTAATAATCTTTATGATTTAAATCCATGCATATACAGTTTGTATCATTTTGTAAAATAATCCTAATGTTTTATATATATCGAAAATAATATAATTTCGAAAAAAAAATAGTTTTATAATGATACACTTTATTCCGAATTGAATGCAAAACAATCTGAATAATACGGCTGCATAGATAATATAATATACATATATACGTGTGTATGTAAATGTATGTATTATCTCTTAGTTGGACTCCGAATCTTGAAGTCCAAATGGAATTCAAAACGGAAGAAAAGTAAAGCATGATTAAGAGATAATTCGTAAGATTTTTATAACTATATAACTATTGAAATTATCATTTGTATTATATATATTAAACTATATAAATACTTAGAAATAGATATATAAAATACAACTTTATAATATTTTTTAAGAAATATATTTCAATCGAATAGTTAATTAAATAAAAACAAAATTTTAATTTATAAATTTTTTTTACATTATAGAAATTAAATATTACGACTTATTTTATGATTATTTTGACTATTATTAAAATAATAATATTTAATTAGTAATTTATTTTAAAATGAAGTTAACATTGTTATACGTATAAATAAAAAAGTCGTGACAGTTTTTTTTTTTGTATTTTGTTCTTCAATATCAAATTGAATTTTGAATTAATTCAGTCAATATACTATATCTTTTCATTCATAAATTCTTTGAATTAATAATGAATTAAAAGAAATAAAACTATATTTTTTATAATTCTATAAATTCATTAGAATTTCGTCACATATGCAATCCTAAATATCGAAGTATACAATTCGATGTTTACATTTACAAAAATCAAACTTACATATTAGAAAATTTAATCAATAAAATTATTATATTTCGTAATCGAAATTATTTTATAAAAAATTTAACAAAAAAAAAATTAAAAATCCAATTATAAATATTAAATATTCCAAGTAACTCGGCCTTAAAATATTTAATATGAGGTTGTAATAAAACCGAAACAAGAACGATCAGATATAAACAATGGCTACTCGATCGTAAAGGATAATTGTAAAGATAACATAGCATTGACAATCATACCAAAGCCTAAGAGACACATCAATGCAAGGCCAATAAACTTATGCAGTCTCCTTTTAGGACTACAGCAAGCTTGAAGCGCAATCTCATCATCATATCTCTCAAGAGTAGTCTCTGGACTTTCTAATATGCCTCCTTCCATTGTTACGTTTAATCGTGATATTTTAATGTTTACAAGCTACAGGTGGTGTCCCAAATCGTTCACTTAAATTCACCGTATAAATCATTACACTTTGATCGAATACATACAGCCAATCCCTCTATAAAATGAGAGACAACTGCAATTTAAGTAATAAAATGAAAGATGCAGTCGGAGATCAGCCAGTGAATGCTACGGATTAACTAACTTGAACAAGTTAGATACGCTGCCAGTCGTGTCATTGCTAATCTGTCAATCATATGCGTCATGTGAAAAAAACTAACGTAAGCCGCGAAACAATCAAATACCAAAAGATCAACAAAAAAATCTCTATTTGCTAGTGCATATCACTTCATTTGGAATAGCTGCCAACTTATATCTCTATTATAATTTTCAAACTTGTGGCGCCCTCAGAACACTAGACTCAGTCGATAAAAAGGAAACACTATAAAGAAAAAAACACGATCAATTTTTAAAAATTTACTTGAGAAACATAACTTATCGAATGTACATATTACTTAATACTAAATATATTATGTGAAAGTTATCTTAAATTTAAGGATTGAAATAGAAATAGACACGTTTGAGATCACTCTCGATATTAAGAGGCAACTTCTTCCGTCGCACCCTCGAACTCAAGTTTTACTTCTTCTGGCAGTCCTTCAACATCTACTTCGGATTCTGGTGCATTTAACATGTTTAACGTTACTTCTGCTGACTTTCCCATTAATCCTTGATTTCCTTGTTGTTTCGATACTTGAACTGTTGATTGTTGCGATGATTGTTGGGAAAGCATTTGTTGTCTAATTGGAACACCAGCCTCTTCAAATGCTTTCTTCTTCAGTGTTGTCCGAATCTGAGAGCTAAAAAGTCAAAACGTTCGGTTAATTTTGAGCTGAAACTGACGTAGAGAAATTGAGGAACGACCGTGGGCTCGATGTAGCCTTATTCACTTACACCGTTCGTCCCTTGATGTGTTCACTTATTTTGTTCAAGTCTTCACTGAAGGTCTTTACCGAGTGACGGAGCATCTCAATTTCCTCGTCAGTCCATTTACTACAGATCAAGCGACACAAGAAATTATGTAAAAATACAGCCAGCTATTTCTTTTGCAATAAAGAAATTATGATGCAAAACTGTTTCTAATTATTTAATTTTTAATCATAATAATAATAATAAAAAAATAATTAAAATTTCATATATTTTTTTTATTACATGCATAATAATTTTTGAATAAATTGTAGATAACAAAAAACGTGAATAATATTTATCTTATTTTTATTATTAACAATATTTCTTAATAATAATATTCATCTTATTTTTATAAAAAGAGAAATCATAACATTTTTGTGTTCTTTGTAATAGCAAAAAATGATAATATTATAGTAAAAAATTTTTTCAAATTTAAACAATTCGCACGTAAAAATTGAACAAAGCTGTAGAGTGTGAAAGTCTCTTATTGGTTAATAGGCTACACCACGTGACATTCTCCCGCGTTTCTCTAACGCGGATAGTGTCATGTAAACTGAAGCGAAAGCAATAGATGCATTACCGCTATTTATGGAAAAAAGCTATTGCATATACATTTTTTATTCAATTACCCTGCTGGTGAGTCAGTCGTAGGATGTAATTGCATGGTTAATTCTCCCAATTTGTTAAATGCTGCTCCGGCTGCGGTGAAAATTTCACCAACCTAAAACAATTAATATTTGAAATGCTTGAATGATTTGTCGTACAATTAATATTTATATTCTCTTCTTCTCACAGATCTTCATTAAACAATTATAAAAAGAGAATTTATATCAATTTATTAAACAATTTTGTCGAAGAATAAAGAAAAAAAAATATTAAAGGAAATCATAACCTAACCTTATGCCCGCTTACAGACTCCATTGCTAGAGTACTCGAGGGTTAAAGCACGTGACTCACGTAGAAAAAGGAAGACGAGCGGTGGGGGAGAACGACCGTTAAGTGTTATATGGCGGGAAACTGCCTAAAATCGGCGACAACAGATGCCTTTTAGCTTACCTTGCTCGCAGAGTTCATGTCAGTTTGTTGTTATGCTCGTACTTCGCCATCAGCAGAACAAACATTTGTACGGTATTGCCATCTCGCGTCGTTCTCAGAATCTTTCCCTTCAAGTAATTGTAACCTCACTAATCTTTATTATTTACTCTTTTTCCATTTTCTCTCATTATTACGTCACTTGTATAGGATTAATAATGGATATTTTTATCTTTGGTTAGTTAGAAAGTTCATATCAATTTTTTATATAATATATGAAAAAAATTTATAAAAGACTAAATTAATATTTGAAACATCTATATATGAATCACGTACAGAAATATTTCAATGTTTTCCAATTATTTCTGACGTTCTAAAAGAAGAAGTTAACGTAAGAATAAGATAAATTTATACATATTTATATATTATAGATAAAGAATAAAAAATTTGACATACAATTTGATATTTCAAAACGATTATTATTATTTTTCTTACATTTGAATATTCAATTTCAGAAAATTAAAATTATTTTAAAAAAGACAAAATTATCTAAAATATAATAGTTTAATAATGTAAAATTATGTATTATTAAATAATTGTATTAAATCAACGTATCAAAATGAAACTTGAAGTTAATCAATTTTAAACTTCAACATATTATAACCTTACGGAAAATTAAATATATAAAAAAATAAACAAAAATTTCCAAAAATTTGGTAACCTTTCTTTGATATTTTTCATTAATGCAAGTCATCTATTTTTTTTCTATGCAAATTATCTATCAGAAATTATTCCATCAATTGTATTAATATTCTTAACCATTCGTATAAATATATATATATATATTATATCCTCGTCACTCGTTGGAAGGCGATTAGGGTACGGAAATGCATCAATCTCAAGAGCAATAGCTCACGTCCTCGCATAAATTAATAGTCTCCGTTTCCACTCATTGTTCTTCGTAACCATGACTCTTCGAAAATTACAAAATTCCCTCAATATACGTTCAATATGTTCAACAGGATCTCCAGTGTATTTCAACGTTTTCAACAATGGGAAATCCTCAGCCTTCGATCGTCTAAGCCTTCTGGACGCGTTTCTGTAACATTTCCAGACTTGTGGCTCGATCACTATCATGTCGGCGATGGAACAAGCCTTTCTTAGAAATTTCACCAGCCCTTCGTCCCCGTGGTTCAAGTGGATCCACATCGTAACCGAGAAACAGAACACGACGTCGAATCGTGACTTTTCGAATCGGTCAAGATGCTCGTTCAGGACTCGGTTACAATCCTCGGTCAAAAAATCGAAGCACTCGAAAATAATACGATCCGGGCGTGGATTGCGTTCCCGTGCCCGCTCTATTAAGATCGGATCGAGGTCCACGCCGAGCAAACTGATCTCCTTCGACTGATCGGCCGATAAAGCTTTCTCGAGGAAGTCGTGCAACACGAATGTTAAATCCTGAAATCGTTAAATACGATATTTACGAGATATCCTTTGGTCAAAAAGATAAATTTTTTTTTTCTAAATAAGTGGGATCGAAGAAGAATTTTTTTAAATATTTATAATTTTTTTAAATTGAAAAATATTTCTCATAAGTGGAAAAGAATTTCCGGAAGGAAGAATGATCGTCGAGAAGGGATAAGATCGGCTAAATTTAGACGGTTGTCGTTTGTAATTTTCGGATCACGGTCACGACTCATCCTATTTTGTCTGACAGCTGTTTCAGCCTTACCCCCGCGTTACAGCCGACGTCTAGGCCTACGTATTTCCGGTCCGGATGAGCAGACCGCCACACGCCATGCGGAAGTTGTCGCACGCGCTCTTCCGCAGGATGGAATTGGTAATAATTCATGAAGTTCCCGTGTCTACTAGCACCCGGATCCGTCTTATCTTCCTGCCTTTCCTTGCGCGATGATCGTGCCTCTTCCCTCGACATTTTAGAAAATCTGAAATTCGGTGAGTCACATTTTACGATTAAACCTCATAATATATTTTGAAGATAGTTTAAAAAAAAGGATAGAATATATCTTTAGAATATATAGAGATGTATCTCTTGATTAAAGATTATATGCAATTTTAAAAGTATCGACAATGCCTGTCGTACGCGCAAAATATCTCGAACTATTTCACGAATATTTCTAAATATAATAACACGAATTTTCGATAGAAGCAAGTAGAAACACGGTTAAGATATATTGAGCCTCGGTTTTTATACAATGTAACAATAGATCATCGATTTCTCATTGGAACTTCATCACCCTTGCAATTACGTTATATCAGAAAGATGCTCGGCCTACTCGCGATTTCGTAACGCCGTCCAGACGGCTGGTTCGCGAAAGTTCGCGAGCAATCGGTTAAAAATAATGCACAACTAGCCGCGAAGCGGTTTCGTTGATAAAGACCGATAACGAAAAGAGGAATAGGGGTCAGAGACGTTGCAAGAGCGGAAGGATCGGGCAGATAATTCCCCCGGTGTCCGCGACCCAAATAAATACAGCCTTCGATGGACGTGTTTCGACGCGCTTGGCCACGAGGAAGGCCTGAGAAATCGATGATGCATTGTCTTGCCACTCGTGGAGAAACTCACTTTCTTGCCGCCGTTACTTGGAAATATTTCCTACACTACGGATTCATGCCTTATACGTCGTGTGCGAACATCGTGTAATTTTATTACCGCGAAATAACAAATTTGGAATTTGTCATTTTCACGAGTCCAAAGTAGCGTTAACTGATCACATGGTGTGTTACTTATTATACTTATTATACGCTTCTTATTTACTTCTCGTGATTGCTACGTTCTCTCGCAAACATCACGCCTATTCCAAACATATTATTCCTCCGATTCCAATCCGAGTACGAAAATCACTTCGACAATATCCGAATCCGAAAGTAAAAGTCCAGAGCTTAAAGAGCTTAACGAAGGATTTGAATACGTGTATATGCGAAAAGAAGAATTCTCGAACAGTTTCCGGAAATTTCGGACGAGGCAAGGTTGACCATAAAACGTACAAAGATCAGGTAACCGGAGGATCGAATGGACGAGCAGCACGAGCCCTGCTCCTTCGTCCCATTATTTCTTTTTCTCTCCCTCTCCCCCCTTTCTCTTTCTTTCTCTGCCTCGCCATAAGGTAATCGACAAGGATCGATGAATAGGAAACGGAGAAAGGGAAAGAGAGAGAGAAGAAAAGGAATGGAATAACTTACGAAGGAGGCAGGTGTTAGGTGTGTGTATACCTACGCGCACCGGTCGAAGAAGTGCAAGAACACAAGGTCCATTCTCCACGGGCCAACTCGCAGCAATTTCCTCTTTCTTCGACGGTGGCAGATGTGCAGAGGCATGCAGGCACGAGATAACCAGGATTATACGCGAAGGATACCTTAGAGCAAGCTGGAGTATCGAGTCTCGTGCACGCCTTGTTTTTTTTTCCACGCTTTGCCCACGACAGGACCGCACTAACCGACCCGAGTGGAACGAGAAAGTATTTCACGTGGACATCTAGAATTTCGAGGGACTAATGAATGGCAAAATGCCTCCTTTCAAAACGTGATTCGGATCTCTCATCGGGAGGAGGTTGAGTGGGAAATATCGGTGTATGGGATATCCTATTGCTTAGCTTTTACCAAGGGATGATTCATGGATTTCGTGTCTCTATTCCCTCCCTTCTAGGGCGGGATTTCGAGTGATTCATGGTAGTTGAGAATGAATCCTTTAATCACCTATCAAATTTTTGATTTCGCAATATCGAGGCATTCTTGGTAAACCGAACGCACGCCGATTAAACAGATTTCTCTCGGCGAGTTTCGAAATTCTTTTGTTTTCTCAGGTGAATTTGCGTATCTACATATATACACGTAAATCGTGGAAACCGGTACAGATAAAATCAAATATGCAAAGATGATAAAGGTATTAAAAGTGTCAAAGCGAAGATATCGACGATTAAAAAAAAAAAAGAAGATTATTATAAACGAAATCGACCTAGAAAGATATGTACGCGATACAAACGAGATGTAGTATTTTCATTCGTGCTACTTTCGATTAAAAAAAATAAATAAATAACATAAAACAAATAATAAAACATTTGAAAATTCTAGCCAAACTTTTAAATTTTATGCAAAATGTTAATTTCAGTTTATTTTTCCTTTTTAGATCCTCTATCGGATATTAATTTTAATTAAAAACGATCACAATCTGAATTCATTAAGTTATTTCGCGTATATATCTCTTTTTTATTAATCAAGTTTTAACGTTTAAGAGGTGTGAACTGTTTTTCTTATCGAAATGCATCGTTACATAACGATAAATTCGTCTTAAGCTGTCAGATGTTGCAACTTGATGTAATTAAAAATTGCAACACTGCATTAAAAATAATGATATTAATCTACTCACTTTTCGGAATTGCTTATACGTGAAAAATTTACTTTTTCTTATTGATATTAATCGAGAAACAAACACGAGTAAAGAACTTCGTTTCTTGTGGGATATAAGAAGAAAACAAAAAAAAAAGAGAGAATCAATAACAATCCATGGAAATATTATTATCTCCTCGCGCACGTGGCGCAAGGGATATAAAGAGGGATAAAAATATACGTGGTTTCTAAAAATTCGCAGTCTTCGATCACCATTCAGTTCCATCGCTCTTCCCGTTTATTCTTAGCCGGCGTGTTTCCATTTACAGGGACACGTGGCTCCAGATGATCGAAGGATACCTTACAAGGGACAAGGTGCCGTAACTCATATCGCCACTCGCATTCTTTTCTCGATTCATCGCTTAACGTGCACCTCTAACGAGTTGGAAAATTATTTCGAGCATCCTATGCCCAAGTTATTTGACTTAAAAACCTCCTTTCTCGATATTAATATAATCAAATATCTTTAGGTCGAACGAATCGAACTTTATCTTCGATCGTTGCATAATATTCTTGTATTAATTAAGTAAAAAAAAATATTATAATCAAAGTTACAATCGACGCTCGTATATATACGTGTGTATATATATATATATAATCATCGCTTCGTTAGATTTCGAATAGCTATTTTCTATAATTACACGCATCCGATCGAAGTCTAGTTACTCGAATTAACGACTTCGAGTCGAACGGCACGAGATCGTATTACCTGAAATTAAGTAATTCAATTACTGAAAAAAGGGCGGAAGGTGTTTTCGCGCAATTTCAACTAGATTCTAATCAATTGGCCTTTAAATTATTCGATAGCCGCGCCGTTAAGCATCGCGCAAAAACCTGTTATCCTTACGAAAGCTGCAAAGTACGTAATTTATACCGGTAAATTACTTCTCCCCGGCTCTAAGTAACCCGTACTTCGGTACACGCGTACGTTAACACACAACGATCCAAGGGGATTTGGCAACACACCGTACCGGGCTTCGAAGCGATTTGGCAATTCGAACAGAAGTCAAACGTGCTCGTGACATGCTCCAACTCATGCTCGATATTTGCCAATACCCAATTCGCTTCGTACTTCTCACGAGCACGGCTCTAACGGAAATTAAAACTCGAGAAATTGATCTTGAAACGAAGTGATCGAAAGTGAAGTGAAAATAATTAAGGTCAAAATGAGTAAAAGGCTTGAAAAGATTGGCGGGACATCTTGAACCGGCGATGTAAACGCGTGGCTTTTACGATTGCAGAAAATTAGATAAATAAAAGGAAATAAGGAAAAAAAGCCTTAAGTTGAAAATGTTAAGCGAGGTCGTAAAATTACTCGTTAAAACGATGGTTCTCAACCATCATTTACGAATCGCGGAACATTCTTTTGAGGAAATCGAGTCTTTTCAGTTTTATGGATCGCAAACGAATCCCCAAGGAACGTGTGAAAGAAAAATGTACACCGCGACGGGGGATCGAGGAGGCCTTTTCTTTCCTCGAACAACGTGAAAGTAGGCGCGAATTCTCGTTTGCATTGCTGATTCAGCAATGATTTTTTTTTTTTTCGTCGATCCTCGGTGTGGGCCTCGACGATGGCAAAGATCGTTTCGTAGGCGATATTAGACATGCAAGGAGAAACGATCGCTCGAAGCGACTATTCTTCCGGATCGCGATTTTATCGGCAAATTGTTCGGATTGCGTGTACACTGCCATATTTGCCCGTACCTCGTTACGCAGCATCATCTCATACAATGGAACGATTTATGGCGGCGATGGGGAGATATTTTGAAATTTCATCGCTGTCGAAAGTTGGCGCGAGATTTATGCCACTTGAAACCGTAAATATAATACCACTTCCTTGCTTCGATTTCATTTTCGAGAAATAAATAATTGTGAACGGCTGTAAGCGCCATACGCTTCTTACGCATCGTGATATCGTACAAATCGTTATATCGTTAATCACGCGCATATTAGTTGGAAACATTCGTCGAAACGAAATTTTTCTCGAGAACTTCTTGGAACTTTAATCTTTGGTAAACTGGTGATTGATAAATTTCTTCGGGATGGCTCATTTCCGGAATGTAAAGTAACAAAGAAATTTTCAACCGCGAAGGACAACGAACTCGCGCGTATATATACTTACAGCTTATAGTTCCATTCGAAGCGCTGTTAGTCATCGTTTGTTACCTAGTCATCTTTAATATTGAAAACGCCTCAAGACATTCCAGCGTTGCGACACCCTTTTGGCTCGGGCCTCTTCTGTAATCGCGTCATTGCACCCAATGACAAAATTATCGTAAACAAATGTGTCGGTATAAATGGAACCTCGGTAATAAAATTAATGATAGAATTAATAACCTCTCTGTAATTTCTAGACAAAGTTTCGCATATTCCCCCAGAGATTAATACCGATACAAATCCTTATTTTATTTCCAACATGTATTACCACGCCAGTTCAAAACGACTCGACGATTATGATATTTTAAAAACATCCTAGATCAGAATTAGTCTCTACGAGCAATTAATACTTTTGATATTAAAATACTTTCGAACGGCACTGTATATCAGGCCAACACTTTTGAACGGTACTGTATATCAGAAATAGTGCGAATTAGAATTCCGCGTGGCACAATGCCCGCGCCCCGGTGAAAGAATATAAATGTTTTTCCCTGGCGCCAAGAGAGTGGGAAGGAGGGGCAGCTGTGTACCGTTCGTTTCTCCCTTTCATCCCTTTCCACTCTTCCTCGCCCCCGAAAAATATCCCGGTCGAGTCTCAGCTACTCTCCCCCGGAAGTCGAATGTAAAGCGATCCGTCCGGCTTATTGAACGCTTGCCCGCGTCCGGGAAATCCGCTTTTCCCGGATTTTCGTATCGGACAAAACGATGGCCGCGATCGACAGCGTTGAAAAGGGAGCGGCGTTTTCAAGCCGCTCGAAAATTGAAGAGGAAACGGGCGGGAGAATGCATGCGTGTGCACCACCTCGCTTCTTACCTTCGAACGGAAGGGGAAGAACGAAAGGGGCGCGTGTTCGAACCCACTTGCCGAGGATTCTCCCCAAACGCGGCTTCGTTCGTGTTTCCCTCCTTTCTTTTCAAAGCTTTGCTGAATTTGTCCCACGGATTAAGCACGATCGTTCATCCAGGTATCGATCTTTTGTGTCGTTTACACTTAAATAAAGGGTGAAATGCGCAATGAAACGAAAGTAGCACGTTTGTGTCGTGTTTTCCTAGTTATTTTTCTTTCTTTCTTTTTCAGATTCTTATAGTAATTTTTCTGATCAATAAAATAAATAATATCATCGTACAATTTACTTGGAAATCGTCTTTAAATTATATTTTTAAACGAGGAAATGTTTCTATCAAAACCGCCTGAGCATTAACGTTGTCAATAATAGAGAGACATAGGAAACGTTATTCGTTGGAAATGTGGTACGATGTGTATATATATATATATATATGGTGCTACTGCGAGAACGGAAACTCGTAAGCGACTCCGTCATATCCGGAATAAGAGACGAAGAATTTTAATTTAGCCGAGCAATGGAATCGTTGAAAGGGATCTGTTCAACCGCTTCCCTCATTTTTACGTTCATTGTCAATCGCTAATGTAATAATACAATCCCGCGGTATGTGTGCGTCTTTTCTCGACACGGCCAATTATGAATGGTTATAGGAAACATGAGAATGTTCTCGTACGATTACGACCTCACCGCTTATCATTTCCTGCACTCACTCGAACTGCATCGTAATCTGACGCAATTTCGCGCGAAATCGATAACGCTGGTATTTTCAAGTTTATTGTTCGCCACATGCGAATCGAGCTTTCATATTCTTTTGTCTCGTATACTCGGGTAAAGATGTAATATCCCAATTAAAATTACTTACGTAAAATTGAATTATAAAATGGATAATTCAATTTAAATTTAATTTAATTTAATTTAGACAGAATCAGAGAAAAGTAAAAATATTTATTTAACGTGTAGAATAAACGTGTTGTAATGTAAATGTAGGTTATCGTATACCTTGCGTACCGATATGTAACGTCGATAATCGATTATTTGGGTTTACAATCTTTCGAACCACTGTCGAGTTTTGCGTTCAATTGTTTAGTCTTCCAATGTGAATTATGAATTCTGAACTTCTTTCTCGATATTATTATTATAATTAATACGTTCATTGTCGTGCAATAATATTCACGATATACGGCATACTCAGATATTTCGTGCGTCAAAAATTGTGTCTAAATGTACGAAACATTTGTTTTAAAAATAAAATTCAATAGTAGTCGGCGAGTAAAAAGAAATAACGAATTTTTAAATTTTTTTCCATATTTCAATATTTATTAAGTTTCTTCTCGGTGGTTCTTGTAACGTCGTCAGTATTAATTTTAATGATCTCAGTTTTATAATTGATGGTATTTAAAAATTGACGATATTTAAATTTTAAATTTCTCGAATGCTAACGCTAACAGCAATAATTTTAAGAATGTATTAAAATGTCGACACTGAGATTCACAAAAAAGTCAGAATCATCGACAAAAAAACTATAGATTTCGCGCAATGCGCTTATCTATATGAACAAAGAATTAATAAACTCTTTCGAGAACCTGTTTTCACGCGTGTCCCTCTAGTGATAAATTTAGATCTGTACGTAGATGTATTATTAATGAATAATTTCTAGAATAATTTCTGGGATAACTTTATAAATTTATAATTCGTTTGATTGAATTTTTTCCAAAAAGAATATTTCCACGTCTCTTTTGACAATATTCGTAGCATTTTATTTTGCTTCTAACAATTTCCATTCCAGACACGTCCGTGTTATGAAAGATTTATTGCCCGTTTTGTGTATACGCGTTACGAATTGCGGTAATGAGGATGCACTTTAATGCCGCGGTTTCTAGAACGTTTCCGTTTCCGTGTCAGCGATTCTAATAGAGCTTAGGAGAGCGTTTCTCGTTTAAGAAACATAGTTGCATTCGTCGAGACGTCGTTAGAGATACCTACGTAACGTTATTACACTTTCTTTCGATTATCGCGTATTGTGCGAAAAGGAGACACGTTATAGTAAAAATTGAAAGTATTTTATTTATTCATTATCCTGAAATAAATTTCTTTCGATATATTTTATGATATATATTTCTTGAATTAGTAGTAATATAAAGAAAGATAATTTTACAATTGAATTAATAAATTCATTCGAATTTATTACACGTATATTTTCGTTCATACTTTTACAATAGTTTGCGTAATTTCATTCGGGAATCGTGTCCATTGTTTAAAAAATAATTGTAGGAAAATCCCAATAAAAACGTTATTTCGACGAATATGTATATTAAATCGCTGTTTTTAACGCTTTTAATAAACTCGTTAAAATACTTTAACTTACTATTAAATTACACGTTAATTTTTGAAAATTTATCGTATGATAAAAACGAACAAGTTTGTATAATTTCGTATCAATCAAAGTGCATTACGTGTGACAGGGACAAATGATGGTACGAATGAAAAAATTTTTTCAATTATGTAATTAACACACTTATAAGCAAAACGTAATTATTTATATGGTGGAAAAACGCATGGTTTTAAATACCTATGTATACTTATCCTCCAGTTTTCCATGTATCATAAATTTATCACATATTTTAAAGCTTATTTGTAAAAGAAATATTATAGAAGTGTTGCTGCACGATCATTATTATTACATAGTGTTTATGCAAATTACCTCGTATGCAATACTCGAAGAATAATTTATTAACTACTTTATTTCTCTATTTTACTTTTGATTTTTGCAATACTATTTTTAGAAATGATTAAATGATGAAAATTAAAGATTCGCATTCATAATATTTAATAATTAATAATTTAATAATTTAATTCATAATATTTAAATAAACTCGAAAAACAATGTGAAACTCATGAAAGTATAAATTTAGCGTTTGAACGAGTTTGTGTAAATTTTAAAACAGTCAAAGGTTGATTTCTAAAATTAAAAATTTACGGTTTTTCGTTGAGAAAATGAATCATTGTTATTTTATTAATGTATTGTAACGAATCAAACGATATTGCAATTTCAAATAAAACCAACCTCTTCTACAATTCGTTGTTTTGCACAGATAAAAAAAAGATTAAGAAGACAGGCAAATTGATTTTGCAAAAGTTAAACGCAAAAATCCTGTAAATGTGTAAATCGAGTAAATATAACTTCCTTACTTAGAAAAAAATAAACAAGAACACGAAACATATAATCGTATAAATCTCTTCGCTATGTGGAATCTCGAAAGAAAGAAAAATTCGATTTTCTATGTTCCCAAAAATATTTTAAAAAATCTTCGAGCTTGCCACAAAGTAGCACAACCCGAAAAACGTGTTTCTCGAGCTATAGAAAGATTTTTTAGAATTTCATTAACTAAATTTAATTAAGTTGAAATATTGCTACATCGGAACATTTCAAGGCGAAATTATCATCGAACTCCTTTCACGTTACTCTTTATCCTCGATCATGTATAATTTGAAACGGGTCAAGAGGAAAATCGTGCGAGAAATTGGATCGATCACGCGATCCAAAGGGGGAAATAATTTTTGCAAAACGACATGACAGTGATCGAGCAAAAATTTCAATGATCACGATTTATTACGCGTCACGGTTAATTATTCGTTGCACGATAGACAGAGATGAAAGAAAGATAGAAAAAAGATAAGACTTCGAGAAAAATCATGACGAAAGATGATGTCAGAGTGTCAATAACTTTGGCGCGCACGCGTTGTGTCGGCACACAATTGCAATTTGCGGATGTACGAGGCGGTAACGAAACATACGTTGCATCCGGTTCGTATCTAATTCGCCGTTAAAAATCCCACGGTCCACAGGAAGAACGAGTAAAACTGGATCGCGGATGAAGACACATTAAGTTCTTCTCTCGAGGGAAAAGAATACTTATAATTGCTGGGAAGAACGTGGCGGAGTTGCAGAATAAACTCACAATGAAATTGGTTAAAACTGGGATTTGTATAGAATAAAAAATAAAAAATCGAAGCGAAAAAAATATTTGAAAATTTCTAATTTTTGACATGATAGACATGATAGAGTTAAATGCAGAAACGATATGATAGAGTATAATGGCAAGAGAGACGTATCGACTAGTATTCGATGGTTGGACAGAAAAGATTCTCTCGAACGGCCTTCAGCCGTGAGTCGATAAATTCTCGTACGTACGATTTCAAGGGATTTAAGCGTGTAACTGGGTCATTCCGGCAAGGATACGTCGCGAATGCAATTTATCGAATGCTCCAAGCCACGAGGAAAACCTCGTGCGATGTCAAGTTCGACCGTATTGATCTCTTTGCAATCATTAGATCGAATATCATCGAAATAATCGAACTTTGATTTTTCTTTTTTTTTTTCTGATATCTAATTATTTAAAAAAAGAATTCATATTCGAAATATTTCCACCAATTCTATAATTTTTACTTTATTCCAAAGATAAGTATTCGTTATTATCTTACCAAAATTCCCATTTCGCAACGCGTTGTTCGATCGTTTAAAAATCAACAAGCTACCCGTTCACGGTATCAGATTGATCGGTGCGCGAATATTCGTTCGTTTAAGCTCGACCTTTCAAAACAACGAATGATATCATTCCTTTGCTCGTTAGCGAATTAGTAATAAGCTTCACAACGAAACAGTTTCTCGTGACTCGCGCCTACCACGATCGACCGAAATAATGCTCAACCGATAAGTCGACTTTCTACCCATTTATTTCATTTTACTTGCATCGTTCCAAACGATGACACGACTGCTGCTCTTCCCCTGACTCGTATCTTTACTTTATATAAACCGAACAATTTTATATCGAGCAAAAGAGCAGAGGAGAGGAAAAAGGAATAAAATAAAAATTGCATGGATACGTTAGAAAGAATTTAACTTTTGATGAGATTTCAGTAACGATAACGACCCTGGCCACTCGCTCGCGACGTGGCAACAGTTCGTTAATTCGCATTAGAGAAGAAAGATCGGGCCGACCTCGAAATCGATATTGCAAAGAGCGGCGATGACGCGGTCCTGCCCGACCGAATCCAAAGTGTCTGGGGCCTCTCGAGACGACGAAGGTCATCCCCTTTGGAAAAAAAAGGCTGGATGATGCTTTTATCGCGCGGAATGGTGGTTCTGCCGATCCTTGGCTGTCTCCGGTTACGAAAGAGAGCAAGTTGGTTGGTGAACGAGGGAGGCCGGGGATTGGCTCGATTTGCTCACGTGCCACGCCGCGAGGCGACCGATTGAGAAACGGCCCTGATAACGAGATCCATAAAATCCATCGTTTCTCTCGCATAATATCGTTCCTTCTCCTCTATTATGTTATTTGGAAATATTCTATTCAACCGCGACCTGATCCACTTTTACGCGCATTTTCCAAATGATTTCGCGAAAGGAATCACTCCTTCGGAGAAATGGATCGTTGATCTTTTCGTTCGATATATCGAAAGCCATTTATAACATATCGATTTAATTTAAAGAAATTTTCTACCTAGATGGGGTTTAATTTTTTTTTTTTTTGTACACTCGAGCTAGTGTATCCTGTTTAAAAATAAATAAATAAATTTATTATTATTATATTTAAATATTTTAAAATATTTAACAAGTATAAAAGAAGCGTAAAAGAAGTACAGAGAAGTGGAAATTTTATTAATCGCATATAATCTAACGAATGAAATATATAGATTAATAGATCTTTTATATCTTATATATGAATAACGATCGATTAAAATTTTTAATTTGATCGTTTGATCAATGCTTGCGATTAAATAAAGTGAATCGCCAAAGAAACATTTGATTTAATCGATCGATTGAATTAATCGGTAATTATAAATACGTATTGATTGTCAAGTTTGTAACATAAGATAAAATACATTTAAGCATAATATTTATTTTTAATTAAATATTTAACGATAAAACGATACTTTTTTTTTTTTCAACTGAATTTCAAGATAGATGCTTTCTGAAGCGTGAACGACACTTTGTGTTAAGGGAAAAAACTGAAGAGCGTAAATATCTCTCTTGATATTCTTAAGTGTTACTGTTTCGCGATATTAAGAAAAAAATTTTATCGCAATATAAATTCATTGTATTGAAAATATTATAAATATTAACGAGGATGCAACTGAAAATAAATTATCGTCTAATTCCAATAATAATAAATATCTAACATATCTTAAAAATTTCACAATCAGTTACCTCATTATCATCTCATTCGTTTTCCTTATTCCACAATTCTTTTTACCGATTTAAAAAAATTATTGTAAAAATTATAATATTTCGATTACGACGAAAGTCACGCGATAATAAAGGGAATGAAAAAAAAAAAGAAACAAACAAAGTATCGAGATAACGTTAGATAATACCATAGAATAATTCTCGTGAGCGCAATGCACGTTAGCATAAATGCCGTTTCGCAATAGTCAATGAAACATATTGTGATAAGAGTTATTCATATTTTTGTTCTATTCGTCCCGGTTGCATCAGCGTGTCGCAACAACGAGTTCATGCGAAACTCGCGTCAAACTCGCATCTCGTCTCGTCTCGTCTCGTCTCGTTCCTCAATGAACACGGCCAACATTTTTTCGTGTCTCGAAATTAATAACGTTCAAGGTAAACCTGGCCCAGGGACCAATACCAAAATTACATTTTCTACCGCGTAATAACATGTCATTTAACGTTATTTCACTCTTTACCAAACAAATTGTAAAAATCTGTCTCCTACGTTATAATTTCATTTCCAAGTAAAAAAAAAATCAACTGATGTCGCGCGAACATCCCGTTGATCCATTAGTAAAAAAAAAAAACGAAATTTACTCGCGTGCATCAATTTTAACATTTCTCAAGATCCCTAAATAGAATTTACGCGGGTTGAAGCAGCTTATATTCGAGGACAATCGGAGGATATCGAGCGGCATCTTCAATGACGCACGATTTACCAATCCTCCGATTCTCTTTCTCTTCGACGTAGGCCTCTCTCTTTCTGGCCTTCGCTTCTGCCAGGTAAAACCTGCCAGACCGGCCGAGTTCACCGCTGGGAATGAATGAGTGTACGATACGATACTACCCGAGAGATGATTGCAGCAAGCCGCTTCCGGTATACCGAAGAAACGCATACGTGGCGAACTCCTTTGCTCGGATCCGCTTTACGGTCAACACGTTTGAAAATTGGTATTGAAATTGGAGAGTATCTGAAAGCGAAGAGAAATAGAAGGAAAAGATATCGAAAGTCGTTGGAATAGTATTTCGGCATTGTCTATGATTATCGTTTGAAGTCATAGGCTGATCTAACTTCTTCGGTTAATCGTTTGTTTGCTCGAACGTTGAGCGCTAATTGTTTGCTCCGCTACCAAAATTGGGAAATGTACAGAAAGCCAGAAGAGAAGTTGATCCATAGTGGATGGATGATTCATAGTTTGTTCCAAACGAATGCCAGTTGATCTATGATTCACTACGTTTTTGTACAATTTCGAGAAATGATTGGACGCAATAACCGCTAGTGACTAGAACGACTTAGTGAACTTCTTTTTTTCCTTTTGAATCGTAATTGGTTGACCGTTGACGCTTTTTCGCACACGTGCGCGCTCGTTAAAAGATGTTACGAAGCCAATACACTCGGGGCAATTACGCGCGAGTTATCTCGCTTGGTTGCGCGTGCAGTTGCGTTAGATGTATATAGGGTACTGTTGAAAAAATGAATCTTCGTGGAGAAATTTTAGATTTTGAAGATTTTTTTAAAAATTAATAGCTGTTCAACCGCTTCGATAACTTGGACGATTCAAAAGTATCGTACCGGATTCACTATGCGATTTGTTAAATGGCCACGTTACGCGGTGATTTTTATCTAGAAAGCATCAAAATATTCTATTTAATTACTTTTCGAGTTGATTCTACAAAAATTGATTCGATAGAAGTCGAAGTAATAATAATTATCGCTTTAATTTTGAGTCTTAAAATTATCTTTATCGTTTCATGATCACCCTGTATATTCGGCTAGTGTTGCAGCCACACAGGAAGGTGTCGACGCAAAATCGAGCGCGGACCAAAACAACGACATAACATAGCAGAGAAATAGGGAGCACGTGATACTATAATAGACGTTTCAGTGGCTCGGCAACATTTTATAGGACTTTTGGCCCGGTGTATTTTCGGCCGAGTCGAAGTCGCGATTCTTTCCACGCTCGTGAAATTTCTCGTGTGCTAATCGTTGAACGCAATCGTGGCTGACCTTCAAGCTTCGCGACGATCGGGTTACCGGTTGGTCAGGAATTTTCTGATCACGCGACGCTAGAGCCGCAGAAGGTATTGGCGTTATTAAGCCAATGTTAATGCTCACCGATATTATCAATAATTATAATTTAAGAACGAGAGAATTATGATAAAATAGAAAAAAAAATTATCGACTCGTTTATCACTTGTTAATAATCGATCGTATTTGTAACTATGCATTCTTCGAGATTTCATGTGCTTTTCCTTTCTGTGAAAAGAATAAGTAAATATTATTTTTCGTTGCGTCGTGCACACCGTTTTTCGAGCATTAATGATTCTAATTGCTAAGCTAAGCTAAAGAAACATGCATACATATTCCAATTGTTAAGCGTTAATGAATTAATAATCGATAATTATAGTAGTATCGTTGAAAATTAGCCGGCTGGTAACAATTTAATAGGAAGTTTATTTGCTCCGCGTGTCCCATTTTAGCCATCATCCCATTTTGTATCTCGTTGAAAATTTATAATATCGAATTCTTCTTCGAGTTCAGTGTACCGATAATAAATATACCACCCTTCGAATATAGATTCCTATACATAGATCCTATTTATATTTACGTGTACTCGATATGGATAAAAATAAAAGCAGCGACGATGATGGGCTGGTAGCTTATTCCGCGAATAAGGATTCTCATTCGTGAATCGAACGTAACGAGATATATAATACTCACTTAATCGAATCAACAACTTAACTCCGTAGCGGATAAAATCCAGCTGGCTCTTATTTCCCCTAGCCCTAGATATCGTTGCCCAACAATTGCGCAAAGGAAAGCACGTAGGTGATCAGATTTTGCCCCTCCGTTACATCATTTGTCGTGTACGCACGTAGGTGTGAAAAGTGTTGCTTATTTCGCGCGTGTGATTATATATTTAAACGTTGCATCGACTGGTGTTCCTGAACCGAGAACAGACACGGATCGTTGTGGTGGGGGTATTGAGCTGCGAAACACACGGCAATGCGAACCTCGATCCGAGGTCGGCATTCTCTCATGACTACTGTCGTTTCGCTCGCTGAGAAAGAGAGAGAGAGAGAGAAGTGTCCTCGAAAATCAACGAATCGAACATTCATTGTCAGTACTGGCGAGCCAGACTACCGGCAATATCGGCCTGCTGACTTTGAAACGTGCCATTGGGATGGTTATGCTTGTTGACAACGGTGCCACTCGCCATCTTGGAATTATCACCGAACGTATAATGTTTGTTTTCTGAAAAAGAGGAACTTTTTAATTCGTTACTTATAATCGCGTCGGAAAATAAATTAATTATGATAAGTATATATATATTTTTTTATTAGATACCGCGATGTGATTAATTATTCGAGATTTCGAGAGTGGTCAGTTCTTATTAACAACGGTTAACCGTTATCGAATGTGGATTTTCTTTATCTCGCAAAGCAAGGTCACGATCTGAAACCGTGACGTTTTTGTGAATGAAGTTAAACTTGAGATTACCATTGGAAAAAATACACGTTTCCCTACTTTTCCCCTTTATTTTAATCGAGCTTAAACATAAATCAAAGTCCATGGAATAACGAAAATTTTCCCCGAGTCAACGACAATAGCCAATTCATTCATTGGCTGGAATAAAAACTGAAATCGAGGAATAAACGATGACTCGGCCGAGAGTCGACTATTCACCACGTGTATCCGGATACGTAATAGATATAACCTCATCGATGATTAGAGATCGATCGATCAATCAAACAGTCGTTCCTTCTCGGCCAACCACGTGATCAATTGATCGATCTTTCTCCCTCGTCCAATTTCCACATTCTCCTCGAATACGAACGACGTTCCTTTTTTTCTCGAAACGTCGAAATGATGCAACAACCGATACCCATTACCGATAAAACTATACCAAGCGTGGCCACGATAAAATGTTTATTGTCCACGACTATGAATCAGTGAAACGCATACCGTTCCAATAGTTTAACGCTTGTTTCGAGTGCAATGGTCGACGTTCGATCCAGCGAGCATACGTCACGAGACGCGTGCATACCGATCGTTACAGTGTCACTGAAACAATTGGAATTTACGTAAGAAACGTTCCAACGTGAAATCATAACCCTTACGAATGACGAAAGGATGAACGTTTTGTCAACAGATCCGCGAATCTTTTTCTTTCCGAGAATAGTTGGAAAAGGGGGATTTTCTTCCTTTCGTACTTGGAAATTATCGCTTATCTTGGCATCTTTTTTTAAGGAAAGAGATTACTATTATGACGTATATATGTATACTATATGAAAAAAAAATCGATTCGAAATAAGTCGTAATAACATTCTCGTAACAAACTTCTCGAACTTCGTATGTACGTAAGTACGTACGCTGATATGAAATTAATACCAGGTTTCACCTTCGCTAATCGCACGTGTTCGATACGTTCACGTTGTACGAACAACCGGCCGTGATCTTATTCAGCTTATCTTCGACGAGTATGTACATTACGACGAGCAAAATGGCTACGACATTCCTCTTAATACGTATCTAATTCATTTACGATTAGAGCGAGCAATTAAAAGCAGCGGGAAAAATATATATCGATATCTTTTCCCGTATCTTCGATACTCCAACACGTCCTAGCTTTTCGCCTGATCCGAGTGATGACGAAACTCGTGAAACTATCGTTCCGTAGTAAAAAATACTCATTAAAAAAAAAAAACAATCTTCTACGTGCGAGGCATTTCTCTTCCTTTTTTTTTTTATACGAAACAAACAACTTAAGAATTTTACTCAAAATATAATCGTCCTTCTGTACATCCTTCTTCGACAAATCTCCTGGCATCTCGCATGTACCCGCGATGAATAACAAAAAGACGCATCGCAATACAAACAGGGAAGGTTTCTCGTAAAACGAATTTTCGAAAGGATACGAGGATATCCTGGCCGGGATTATGGCCTCTATTTTCCGTTGAAGAGGCGGGCAGCTGTGCGGAGGAAACCGGACGAGGAAGAGGATGCTGACGAACGAACGAGAAACGGCGGGGGATTCCGACTTGTTTCGCTTCGATTTAACCGCAACCCCATTGAAACGTGTGGCAACGCGCAAGGGGAGACTATAGCGTGTATGGTATATAGGCTGGCGCACGTGGCACATTATTTTCAGTCTCGCTCACAAATTTGAACAACCCATCTGTTGGGAAGTATGTAAAATATCCGAAGAAACTCTGTTTGTATCGTCATTCTCGTTCCGAGAAATCCTTGGCACGATATTTTTACGCTCCACGCTTTTTATTTGTATTACAAAGTCTTTGTATAAAGTAGATCCTTCCTTTTATCAACACTTTGGTCAAATTGATTTTTACACGGTAAATATCATTATTAATAACGTTTACTAAAGCTTGATCGTTGATCACGCGATCAGAAGAATATATTTTTACAGTTTGATTATTTCTTTCTATTGTATCGATTAATTTCTAGATTGTAAACTGCCCTATCGAGCGGCTATCGACTTTCCTCGAAAAAAGTGCACGGGAGAAAGCAAAGATCGTGCAAAAGTTGTAGAAACGGCGAGCAGTTCCGGGATCGATAAATGGAAGCCAGAGAATATCCATCGCGGGAGGGGGATATCTCGTACTTCTATCTCCGGTACCGCCTTTCCGTCGTTCGTGAACGCCACTTACGCGTGGGAGGATCCGTGTATCCTTGCCAAAGTTCCTTCGACCCTATTCTCCTCCGTCTCGAGGCCTTTGCCTCGAGGTTATCTTTCTTCACCGATCGAAGGTTGCTCCGAGTGGCCGTATCCATGTCCAATTTAAAAATTTTCTACAAAATCATGCGAGCTTTGCATTTGTTCTTTTTTTACCTTGATTTTTAAATTGATGAAATTCCAAAGAACGTGGAAGAAAGAATCAAGAAAAAGATAAAAGAGCGAATTCCTACATAATTACACGATCTTTCTAAAATCGTATAACCTTTCAAACAAGAATTTCAAAAAATTATTTTCGAAAGAATTCTTATATGTTTTATTGGGGGGGAAAAAATCGAAGCGTCTCTCGTTCAAAGAGGCGCGCTGTTTCTACGCTGTTTCTTTCTCTTTTTTTTTCCCCTGCTCGTTTCTCCCTTCGACTATTTATCCTTTCTCGAATGTGCCCTAGGCACGAGCGAAAATGCCGGCGAACCGGTTCCACGGATTTTTCGTCGACTCCTCGTCCCGGACTTTAGACCGGTATTCCTCCACGTTGCAGGATGCGTAGGCCGTGCATTTCGCGGTGCATTTCGCGGATCACCATTCCGGATATGCACGAATTCGTACCACTTATTCGCGTCACGAATGCAAGACGCTCGTATCCGCTTGTCCGCCGCTGTCTACGCCCCGCGAATAGATGATTCGAATGGACACATTTCGGGAAAAAGGTTTGAAATATTAAACGCGTGCATGTGAAAAAGTTCACCGCGAGAAAAATATTTCGATCAAGCCTTGTATCTTATATAATCGTAATATCTCGTAATTAAATTATTACATGTTTTTCATTTTTGCATTGATAACAATCGAGTTCTTGGAAATAATGATAGAAACGGAATTAATACGTTAGAAAGAGTATAGATATATTCTATACTATGCTATCGATAAATATAGGTATAAGGATGTAATTACAAATAGGAATAATGATTGGAAAACGTGTCAGAAAATTAAGAATGGAGGAACATAGATGTATAAAGGAATATATAATGATACGTGTATGGAAATGGAAGAATGAAAAAATATAGAGGTTATATTTATTAGCATACTGGTACCAGTACTACATTAATCCAAAGATTTCTATATTTTTTCGATTCTAAGCGTTTTTGAAAAAACTTTTAAATTCTTTTTTTAATTGCTTTTATAAATTAGTCACGATCTCTTTTATCTGGACGAATATAATCGATAATTAAACATCCAAAACTTGTGGTTTCGCGTTAATAATTCGAGGTTATACGAGGTTTCGCAACGAATCCTCTCGATCGAAATCTTTCGTAAGACGAAATATACGTCGCAATTCTTATCTAAGCCGATGAAATAAGAAGCATTCGAAACAACAAATCGTTCTTGGAACCGAAAGGCCCTTATCGGTTGCGTACTTGAAGGCTGTGCGCTTGCATTCTCATCAACCTTTTCCGAGCAATGGCGGATGATCTCACTTGCAAATAATTATAACACTCGATGTCGCATGAAGAATCAATGAGACGATTGTTCGCTCGTTATTGGTCACGTTCATCCTCCCTCTTCGCGTGTCTTCTGACGTTAATTAAACTGAACGAAGAGCCTATTCGTCCATTTTTATTCATTTCTTCAAACGACCTCATAGTTTTCCACGTTGAAACGTTTAATGTATATACTTTTGATTCGATTATACGCGTTAAGAGTCGAGCAAAGTCGAGAAAGAAGCGTTATTTCATACGAATACCTTGGCAGAAACGTTTGTCCCTTCGAATATTGAAATTAATATTTATCTGTGCAGTTTTATATGCTCGAAGAGAGACGTGTTTTACGTACATCGCATACTCGTAATAACCATCAGCCCGAATTGCACGAGGAATCGCATCTTTCTGTCGAAAATATGAAATTAACATTCGGTTACCTTGGATATCCTGTACGCGTGCATCCCCGAATGCAAATTGATTATTTTCAGACTCGACAGAGAGGTGAATTTCAAGAAAAAAAGAAAAGAAAATTGATTCATCATGTGTTACCAATAGATGCAGTATTTGCAATCATTTCAAGATTTATCATTGATATACATTAATTACAGGATTGTTATTAAATGTTAAACGATTAAAAATTCAATTTATTATAATATCTAATGGTGTAAATTTAACTTTTTTTCCTCAACATTTTTTAGGATTAATATCTATACCACGATTTTATTATTCAGAGAGATAATAAAATTCAAAATTTCTCCTTCTTTTTATATTCATTTTTTCTTTTTCTTTTTCTTTTTTTCTCCCCCTCTATTTTAATTTCAATTTCAATACAGAAGGCACGAGCACGTTTCTGGACGGGCACAGGTACATTTTGCGCAATGCAGACTCTACAGCGACACTTTTTGATCGATCCCGAATGGAGCACACGGATGCTCGTTACCGTATCTCGGTATGCGCGCGCGTGTAAATGTCCGGCATGCTTTTCACATTCGAGTCAATAATAGCTTGTAGGGTTGATGAAGCTTAACTGCGGTATTCTTAGTCTGTTTAATCTTTCTTTTAGATATACACGACTCGCGCAAATTTTTAAAACCTTTTTGAAATCTAACCCGAGTTCTATGTACTTTTCGTTCGTGCTTCGATCTACTACTACTATCGATCGTAATATCGGGATTCTTTTCTGCTGCGTTTTATTATTATTATTATTATTATTATTATTCGCACGATTACTATAGTATTACTATAGCGATAAAGTTCGAAGCGGGGGAAAGCTCGCAAGTAAGACAGATTTGACATTATGTCAACACGAAAGGAAATACTTATCTTATGCAACATGTGCATATAGCATGTATTAGGCAACTAATCGTTTCTTAATTCCCTTAACAAGATAGAACGGAATTACATCACGAGTGGAAAAAAAAAAGAAAGAAAGAAAGAAAGAAATAATAATAATAATAATAATAATAGTGATTTTACATCACCTTTTACATCACGATATTTCTTCAGATGGGGGAATAAAGAAAGGGATAAGAAAAGTGAGAACGATATTAAGAAATATTTTCCTTTGCGAAAACCGTGATCTCGATAATAAAATAACGCAAAGCACTCCAATTTTAATTTCACTATCACTCGTTATGATTGAATTTATCAGAATGCTCACAGCCAGTTTAAAACGCAAGCTCTAATTTCTAACTCGAACCGATTTCACTAGCCACCGTTATTTATCGGTTCGCTCTTAATCACGTTTAAAGGCGCACGCGACTTCCGAGGAGAAAGGGCGTTCGTTTTCGAGAGATTAAATCGATCTGAATGCATGGAACATCGTTCGTTTCGAACCGTTTTCTTCGAAGATCTTCTCCGTCCAAATTCGAAACCGTCCCCCTCGCAGCCCCTCGAAACGGTTCGGGAAAAGATTCGGGAAAATGGGATCTTCGGCGCGAAGATGAAAAGGGGCGAGCAAAAGTAGATGAGATACGATTGTGGCGGGGAGGGCATTTACGAGCCGCAGCTGCACGCTTTGTGGAGAGAATCAAAGGAAGAGGGCGGGCTTGGAAATCTCGTGGACGACCTCGGCGAGGAGGTGGATTGCGACATTCGACATTCGTCGAAGCCCAACGTCCATTCACCGTAACATCCGTGCACTTTTTAAAAGCTGCAACACACTCGGCGATGTATACTTAAAGCCCGTGTCACGACCCCGTTCCGACTTCATCCCTCCATCGATCCTCGAATTATACACGGCCCGGACGCGTACAAATAAGTTTTCTCCTTGTTCGCCCCAATGTTTCGACGTTTCCGGGGTTTAAACTACGAGTGGAGGCGGAAAACAGGATCGACACATGGTGGGGAAATCATCGTGATACGTTTCTTTCTTCCTTTGGATTCGAGATGAAACGATGTTTAAAGAAGAATTAGTTTAGGATGCAACGTTTAAAGAATAAAGTTCATTGCGACGTAAAAACTGATGATAAACACGATCAACTTGATTGAGCAATTAAAAACCGCTCGATTACGTTCCTAAAATAATTTTTATTTTAGATTAGAAGCTTCCAAGATTCATTGACCTCTTATTTAAGCGAGTCGGATAAAGAAACGTTTAAAATAATTCATCGTGATGTTGTTGGAATAATTTGAGATAGTTAATTGAAAATTTGATCGAATCATAGACAAATCGCGACACCTCTGCCTTCGATTTCGACGATTTATCGAAAGCGACGACGAGCCGACAAATAACATTCGTTTACTTTTTCGTTTATTTAAAAGCGTTCACGTTACGGAGAGCATAAATTTATCGGCTTATCGACCATTTTTTTTTTCTTTTTAATACATCTACTACGTATCACCGTGAGGCAACATCCACGAGAGATTAAACGATCGCATTTTTAGAAGGAGTCGTGTAACTATCTCTATTACTGTTAACCGATAAGGAATCGCGATACTTGCCGGTTTTGCAACTTGTGTTCAATCGTTGACGAGGTCACGAGCGATGTTTCATCGAGTGAAGTTTGTTTTGAGAAAAAATCGTTAATCTCTCTCTCTCTCCGACCGTTCCACAATTACGCGGAGAAGAATATTCTACAAGGAAAACCGAGATTAAAACCGAGATTTATCGTTATTTCGAAAATCGTTGGTAAGATTTTTTTTAACATCCTCGCTTGTTGTTCGCTCGCATCGATTCGTCCGGCAAATATTGATTGCACGATTTTTTTATTCGAAATAAAATATACACTTGAAAATGAACAGAACAAGTTCAACTAATTTCGAGATTCAAGGGAACACGATCCATCGAAAAACGTTTCGTATCGAAACGTGATTTCCAATCTTGGAAAGTAGCCTCATTTACCTCGACTCTTTATCCTTACCTATCTGTTCTCGCCGTAAGAAAACACGTGGTCATTAAGGAACGAAAACATCCGAAGCGCAAAATAAACATTCCGGAGGAATGCGAGGTTTGATCGAGAAGCGGTTCCGGAACGCAGCGATAAGGAGCGCGGTATCACCGGAAACAGAATCCCCGTGGCACGAGCAGGGGCTTCGTTTACGTTCCTGTTCCTGGCGTGCTCTAAGGGGAGCAGATAACAACAGTTGGTCGATGTTCGTAGGGCCCAGCCCTGTCGCTCGCGCTTCAACTCGCCATTACCCGTCATTATTGTAATCCCTTTGAAGGAAAGGTAAACCGGGAGCGGAAGTGGATGGTATCCTCGACCGGCAATCCTTAGCCGGCTTAATCGAACGGACGTGACCATTTCCAAGTGACTCGTAAAGACGTGTCCCGAGGCCGTAAAACGATGTCGAGAGCTGGCTGGAGGTCGTGTATTTTTATCGCTACGTTTCGAGTATCGATAAACCGCTCTCGAATCTCGCCCTTTTTCGAATTCCATCACTTCCATCGTTAATTAAGACTATTGTCTATTTTCATTCGCAAATCAAACGGAACAAAGAAAATTATACGGACGGAATTTACGGATGATGTCGATTCGAGAAACGAATCTCAACGTGTGATTTCGGACATTATATACGTATGTATAAAATGAGAAAGAAATTTATGCAAGAAGAAGGATGTTTGGGAAAAAATTTCACGGGAGGAATTGTATCGAATCGAAAGCTAAAAGAAATATGTACGCGACAAGTGTGACACTTGAATGGTAAATCTGTATTTCGTGTGATACGGGTTTACACGATACCGAATCAGATTATATTACGACACAACGGTTTATGAAACACGGTTGGATACGTATTATTCTCGAAGAAAAGGTGTCCACGTGTCGATTTGAATATGCCTCTTCTACCTAGACATCCGCGATTGCGTCATCTTGTATCACGTGTTTAATAGTAACTCACATTTCGCTTCGACGATGATCGTCATACGTCAGAATATAAATTGATTATTAACGCCGATTGGGAAATTGCGATCGCGTTGACGAAACGGATATCGGGAATCGTTAGTTTGAAGAAAATCACCCGATTACCAAACGAAATAACATCGTCGATGATTAAATATTTCCAAACACGTAACGATATCTTTTAACGACCATTTTTTTTTCATACTGATATAATTTCTAATAACGTTGGAGCTCTCGGTGATCCCGATTAATGGCCGTGACGCTCTATTTTGGAAACGCCCCGATTCCCCAAAATGGGACGAACCAATTTCTTTAATCGGAGCATCTGTTTCGTCATTCGAGCGATATCGCTAAATATACATCATTCGTTTATCCAACGCATTTCGCTAATAAACGAAGGATACGTTTATGAACGAGATATAAAACGTTTTTTCTTTCTTTCCAAAAAGAGGAAAAGGAATCGTTTCTTTAAAAATTAGATTTAATCCAGATTCGGTTGGAGCAAGTTATGAAAAATGTATTCATGCGCGAACGTGACACCAGTTTGTACGAAAGTGTACGAATAACATTGCCGTAACCAGTAGATATGCGACTTTTCGTAAGTGGAAAGATTTAATATGGCATGTGCAACTTGATCGCGATCGATTGCCATCATCGTGTTCCCGATGGTAAATCATTGGCCAATCTGGATCGAATATGCCGTTCCGCTTTTTCCAAACGGTGTTGTGCGACTTTATGCAACTTTCCAGCGGCACGTGGTTCGATATCCAGCGGGTGAAGCGAGAGGATACATTATGCATCGTATCGTATCTTGTCGCGGAAAATAGCATCATTTCGCTTTGCTCATCGTTTCGAGAAACGCTCAGCCTAATTTCCACCGGTTAGAGTCGCGTCATCTTCGCGCAATTTTCCAATGAACGAATTTCTATCGCTGATTTCCTCACCGCTTCCGGTTACGCTCCCCTTTAAAAGATAAATCGCTCGCTCGGTTTTCTTTTTTTGTAAAATACGATTTTTTCTAAAAAAAAAAACGAGATAAAAGATTCGTGAAAAATTTTCCAACGAAGTAAACGAGCGAGCAAGCTTTTTAAATTATGAAGTTTATAAATTAACGCGATTATCCACGGAGCAAGATAGATGAATTAGAAAATAAGAGACCGATTATTACGACCGATACAATTTGTAATTATAAATCAACGATGTTTTCGTATATAATTCGTAACGTAACGCCGATTGCAATAACTTTTGTAATATCGGGAAAGAAAAATAAATATCATTGTTCATGTTCGTGCAATGCCCATTTATACGAAGAATGTGCCCACTCGAAGTTGCGAAAAAGTAGAATGATACGATTCAGTGGAAAAGGATATCTAAAAACCAGTTTTTGTAATCGAGTGCAATCCGAATTGATTAAACGAGACGTTGCACCATGATAGTTGTTCCCTCTTACGAAAACCGAGGCTTGGTGACTTAGGTATAGTGTGGGAGCGATGCGCTATATTATTCTGATGCAATTCGCACGAATCGATATTTAAAAAAAAGAAAAAAAAAAAAGAAGAGAAAAAAGAGAACCGTGTATCGCGTATCGTGAAACGTAAAAACCGTAAAAAGAGCGAGATTCGAGGTAAAAAATTAAGAAATATGTTATTTGTAGAATTTAGAAATTTAGCAACTATGTAAGATAGAAATTTAGAAATTTAGGTGAATCGAAAAATTACTAGAAACTGTAGAAATTGTATATCGATATAAGAACGTAGAAAGAAAAATATAGAAATAAAATTATAGATTTCGTTTAAAAATATTTTAAAACTTAAGATTTTAAGACTTGTCACGCGTGCAGTGAAACGCGACAATTTGAAAAATTCGAAATTGAAAAATTCGATCAAGTATATCGTTGTGGCGCAATCTGATGATAATTGATCATTCGAAAAAATTATTCGCTGCTTATATAATCAAATAACAAATAAATGGAATAAAAATAAAATTTAACGATCTTGTTTGTCAAATTTAAGAACTTTTGTAGGAGATAATGAAATACATACACAAAGGATCGGTGTTATGCAATTGAAATGAATCGATATTCGAGAAAACCTATAAAAATTTATACGTTTGTTATACCATTCACATAATATAATAATGAAAATGAATAATCTGAGATAAAAGTTGAAAAAAATATCACGTACAATCGAACAACATACAATAAGAGGAATAATTATGATGCAAAGTGATGCAATTGCGATATTGCAAATAACATAAATCGAAATTAATCATCGATGATAAAAATAACGGATAAAAATTCCGACAATAAAATTTAGACAAATTATTTATATATTAACTTTGTTAATAATACGTTAAATACGATCAAATATGTATGTATATATATACATATATATAAACTATTATATATTACAAAAAATTTCACAATTTATTCGTATATACTCATTTAACATATCCCTGAATAATGTACAAACACCAGTATGACGAAGAACCTTTTCGATGACTTTGTAAACTTTACAATACACATGTATTGGTGTCCATATCTACTGCTTTTCCGAATAGGGCAGTCATAATAGATCAGTGTTCTTTCGTTCGACAGCGTATCAACAACAAACGATTGTGTTGTGATCCGAATCGTGTCGTACGTATGATCGTTACGTATCTCGAGCGTAAATTTTAGTATGAATTTCTTTCTTCTAATGTGATTTTCATCGTGTTGTTAATTTCGTTTTGCGAATTTTATTATGAATTTCGTTGCGAATACATGGAGATCGCACGAGGATAAGGAAGATTAAACAGCCACTGAGCGCATGCTGTATCGCACGTAGCCGTCGAGGTGCGTAGTTCAACAAGTTCTACGATATTGTGTCGTAAAATCGCACCTTCTTGTCGTGTTGTTCGCCTCGTTACACAATTTCGTGCAGCTCTTGCAAATCGCTCCTTTGTTCGCGATAATTCCGTTCTCGGGATTTATGACGGCCACGATAAGCTCCCGTGAACGACAAAAGTCACGAGCGTATTCTTCGTCCGTTTCACGAGCTTTTTAACATAACACCTTGAAAATTTGGTCAGTAATATTTCTAAATTATATTTCACGATCGTATACGTATAACCTATACGTCGATCGATTCGTTTTCGATTCATAAATACGATACGAGTTAGTTTAAAAGCGAAGAAAAATTTACAATATGCATGTTCCAACTTTAAAATTCGTATAATCAAATATAATCTTTTTAAATTCTTATTTTACAATCCTTCGGAAGATTTTTAAGAACAATAATACGCATTTTCTTATAAATCCAAATCTGGTTCTAAGCATATTTAATTTGTTAGCATTTTAATGTAAATAATATAGGTATAAAAATATTGGTAGGTCATTAAAGATCAATATTTTTTTGGGATATTTTCGACTTAACTTGTATTTGTCAATCTTTGATAAGTTAATAAAAAAAAAATAGGCAAAATAAATTTCTCTTTATTCTTGTTTTTCGCTTATTTTTTTCTTTTACTTTTTCTTTTGAATTTAATCTGTTACATTATTGAAAGATGATAAAATTAAATAAACGTCTGTCATGGAATTTATCTATATATTTATTTTAATTATGGAACACGATGGAATACACGATGAAAGATCACTCTTACTTTGCGTCAGATTTTTTTCATCGAAATTTCACGTTCGGCAAATTTTTCGTTAATTAAACATATCGCGATAATTCTTTCTTATTTCTCTTTAAAACATTTCGTTGGTAAACATTGAATCTGAATTCAACGTTCAAAACCATTATAAATCGTACGATAATGATTTTTATCGAATAAAACGGATGTAAAGTAATTATAATTTGCGTTTGAAATTAATAAATATAATAATAATAATAATCTCGAAATACAAATCGAAAATTTTCTATCATTTCGTGTGTCGACTTTACATTCTCGAAAATTTTCATTTCTTTTTTTTTTTCTTTTTTTCAACTTTAACGAAAACAGATGCAAAATATTCGTTAGTCACGTACTATTTATGAAAGTTCAGAACAACAAAAGCTCACGAGACGGTAATCGCCGGAAGTAACAATTTTTAACAACGATTGCCTACGTCATTACTTTTTCCTCCGCATCGGTCCGTCTCGTGAGGCATCCGCAAAAATAGTTTCGGCCGTGAACATAATCGTACGTCCGGCTCGTTTACCATGAGAATGCTTGTGCTTGTAGATCGAACGGACGTTTATGCGATCCATTGCAAAGGGACATGCGAAAAGACGCGAAATTCTCGAATTTCTGAAATTATAACGAGCGATTCAAGAGAAAGAAACTCGTCATTAGACATTAACATTGAATATATTCGTTATTTTCGATAAGATTAATTAAATGATAGAAGAAAAAAATAAGTGAAATTTAATTCTCTCGCTAAACTTTTTAAAATTAAAAACGAAGATACGTTCATTCGTACATGACATCATTCTCGAAATGCAATTTCTCATATAATATCTTTAGCAAGATTCAACGCGAGTTCAATTTTACATCGAACGCGGATAAATATTTATCATTCTATTTCAATTCGTGGATTTCAAAAATCTTTTAAAAATCTTCGATTATCAATTTGCCTTATCTTATAATAAATCCACGCTAGTCAAATCTCGCACAGAAGGCACTCTTACGCAATTATTACTGAAATCTTACAAATCATTACTAATAATTATCGTGCTCAAGATATCATAAATGCAACAAACTGTGTCTAGACACAGATACATCCTATGCGATACCGAAAATCTCATCTTGCGCAAACCGTTTTAGAAAATTTGACTAATTTTTGAATCATTGAGTAAATACGTGACCATGTTTTGTTATCTTCGAAGAATAAGTCAGCAAGGCATAATTTTCAATGAATAAGTAAGCTGGATACAATAATAGAATCGCGGTGAAAATTTTTTGACAAAACGCGTGTACACGATAATAAGAAAAATATAAAATTGTTTCGGTATGACGCGCATCACGTATTCCCAGCTAACATTTTTTTTTCCATCTGTCAACAATTATCAGTTTCAAAATGACCTCGCATCTATCTCAAATATACTTTTGCGACCGGATTAATATTATTAATCTTTGAAAGAAAGATGGAGAAATTTTTCATTTCGAGAACGTTTATTCGATTCTCATCTATTCATCGATAATGCTAAATAATTGAAATCTAATTCTAAATACAGTTAGAAAAATTCGAGAATGAGAAGTATAAAATCTTCACGAAGTATATTTATCGAATATGTTTTTTTTATAAAGCTGATATATTATATCGAGAATAAAAAGATGGAAGAAAGAAGAAAAGGAACAAAGAAAAGATACATCGTCAAGAAGCGAAGGTCGGACGCCGAATATACTATATGTTATGTACGTTCGATTCGAATATAGCGTTTTCACAATCATGGTTGGTCAATGGTTTTCCACTAATATCCGTTTTATTTTAAAAATCTGACTAGATACAAAATTAAACTTTAATGTCCGTTTTATCATCACTTCCGTTCGCGATTCATCATTGGGGATAATATCATTGTTCTCGGAATAAGACTTTCAACTTTCACTGCCATTAACGAAATCATCCGCTCTGCCAATCTGGCCAACAAAACAATATGTATCGCGAAATATTTTCGGAAAAGTGACGATAACAGATAACAGATAAGAGAACTAATGATAAGAGAACAAAAACGCAAAAACGTGTTTACTACGTATGTTCGAAATAAATAGCCGGAAATCAAGAATAACATTAGAAGAGAACGATAACGATCGAAATCTCGTGTCGAGGGAAAATAAATCGTGAAAGAGATCAAAATCATCTCAAGATCAAAAGTTATGATGCTCGAAAATAATAGGAACGAAAAAGGAACAATGTTTCAATCCAAAATTTGGTGATAAATATTTTTTGATGGCCTTGAAAACATTTCAAACGGTGTAAGTGGAATTTCATAATGACAATATTCGACGAAATTAAAAAGAAAATACCGATGCCGTCATTTGAAATTCAGAAAAAGGAATTAACCATGATTAACACTTTAACTGGTAAATCCAAATTTACATTAAGAGTCGCGTGTCGCGTGACATATGTTTTAAAAAAACAAGTGAAACAGAAATCTGTCGAAAGATATGTCGAACAAATTAAACAGAAGATGATGAACTGATCAAACATAACCAAGAGAGAAAAATTTAAGAAAAATCGAAGAATCGATTTTGTTTCAAAATTTAAATTTAAATTTAAATTTTTTATTATTTCTATCACGTTTCTATTTCATACGAAGTTTTATAAAAGTTTTTTAAAAACTTTAACACATCGAAAACAGTATACGTGGTATGAGACACGTTAACAGCGAAACAATACAGATTTCTTTCTTTGTTTCTAATGATAAGTTTTAATACTTTATAACGCCATGTGACTTGGAAGTTACGTACACATTTGTAACTTTGTTTTATTTGTTTATCACTTATCGTACTATTATATTTTATTAATACAAGAATTATATTACGTACCAATCTATCTATAATTATAATTATAATTATTATAGTTTTTATTATATATTATATATTATTATAGTTCATGATAAAATTAAAAAATTGTGATGATAATTACGATTGTTTCCTTTCATTTACAAAATTCCAATTATCGAGGATTCAATGCCAATTTTTAATCGGGATATAGTTTAATTATAATATAAAACGGCCTTTTAATTCATAAACACACAAATATATAGATCAATGCTCATCTAATCTAAATCATCGTGTGGAAAAATTCACGAAGTCTGACGAAGGACGAACGAAAGATGATTATCACTCTCTTACAATGTTTTTATCGAAATGAATTGCATTCGATCGGAAGATACCTACGTAAACGAAAAGATATAAAATATCGATAAGAGAAAATGTACGTAACGACACTATTTTATAGTGCAAATATATTCCCTCAATTTTTCTTTTCTTATTCGTAAAATATTCATTTTCATGAAAGTTATTTTTTAAAATATCTTTATTCGTGAAGAGTTGATTTGTAAGAAAAATTCTTCAGATAAATATTATCGTGCCGTTCTTTTTACTTGTTTCATCTTTGAAAAAAATATATGTATACCATTTTTCCATTCAATTTCAATTGATTAAAAAAAGATATTTTCTCACGATTGAAAAAAATTTAGACGTAACATAACAGTTAAATCGTCTTTAATAAAAAAATTATCGGATAATTAACATATTCATTAAGATCCGTCCTTTCCGGAACATATCGAATCACTATTTTCGACATGTGTCAGCTTGAATCATCGAGCTACGAAATCAAGCAATTGGCACCCACATATACGTATAAGCAGAATGTGTTAAAAAAAAGTACTAGGTTGGCCAATATCCGGTCTGAAACTGAGCTCGTTTGGAAATTCGAAGGCCTACTCTTGCTCGTGATCTATACAATCCACATAATAATAAATAAATATTTCCCTGAATATTATAACACAGCATGATATTTCTTCTAAGCGAAAGGATTAGAATGTTTTAATATCTCGATTAATCGATTGATATACGTAAATGCATAAGTATTATGTAGTTTGTATATTTTGAATATTTATATATATATTATAAAAAATTTTTAATATTAATAAACATGTAATTTATATTTTTTTTTAATTTTTATTTCAATCTAATTTTTCGATAAATAAAATTGAATTTGATTTAAAAAAAAATAATATTTCGAAAAAAAAATTTTTTATTTATATAAAATAAAGAAAATATCTGTATAATTGCTATATTTAGCTATAAAAATTTTTGAAGCTATAAAAATATTTTTAAAAAATTTTTAATGTTGCTTGAGAAAAACGCGATGATCAGATAGAAAAAAATAAATGAATTAATAAATAAAATTATCTAAAGTAATTTAAATAATTATACTTATTCGAAAATAATGAGATTTTTTACTTTATAGTAAAAAAAATATAAACTTAAATAAATAACATGATTGCTCAATCAGATTACCTTCACATTTAAAATCTTTTATTCACGTCTATAAAAGAGAAAAACCGCAAAACTGAATGTATTTCAAGAAATGATCCAAGAATAACGCCATCCTTCTATTTCTTTGTGACAAAAAATGTGTAATGATGATATGATTTCTCACGGTCATAGCAGACTATATGTGGGTGAGGTTACGTGCCCTTAGTTGCCACCGATTGTTTAAGCGTGCCTCCCGCGGTTGCTAAGAAACGTTAAGGTAGGTCAAGGGCACATCATTTATTCGAAATAACGCCTTGAAAGAATCTATCAATTTTGCTTTTTAATTAAAAAAAAAATTTAATATCGAATTTATAATAATCACTTATATTCATTTGTTCAATAATTATTATACAATAAGTATATTTCTTATTTCTATAGTATAATTCAGTTATAGTTCATTTCAAAAAAATGGAAAATTCCAAACAAATTTCGATCACTATGCAATTCATAATATAGCGTATAAGTTAATATAGAAGTAATTAGTGTTACGAATAATCTGTTGTAAATGTACAAAAAATTTATATGTATAACCGCGTGTCGAGGTTTCGGATGCCCACGTACGCACTGATGTGGCCAGTAGCGCATCTTTAACTCTCAAGGCCCTTTTTTTGATACATATTCTTCAAGAACTTGTCAATATTGTGTAACTTTATCATTCTACAATCTGTAATTTTTCTAAACATTGCATCATTAATATAGATTAAATGTAAATCAGGAACGTATTGCGGGACAAGTAAAAGTTAGATATTGAAATGCTGAATCATTTAATAAATCATATGATTGATATGATGGAAAAACTATATTCTTATTCTTATTTAAAATTACAGTGAATATATTTTTTTGGAAGAGAAAATGAAAATAAATATTAAGACTTTTCATATATATAATAAAAAAAAATAATTCTTTTTGTCATGTATAGAATATGTATATGTATATATATAATTTTTTTTAATATTATTATTTAATAATTAAGAATAAAAAAAAATATCTTACCACAGGAAATTTGAAACAAAAGGATCTTTTCTTTATGTAATTTGTCTTTTAAATTTTAATCACGTTTTTAAGCACGAAAAACACACGAGGATACCATATAACGCGACGTTCTTGAGCCGGTACTGAAAATCCGTGAAACACGCATGCGCGTTTATTTCCCACTCCCCACAACGTATTTACCGATTCTGTTGGGTTAAACCAAGGCGGCGACCGTAGCTTCAGTCGTTTGCTGCACAATGGCACGATTGGTTTGTGCTTGTTCGTTCTGCTGCCGCCGTCGTTTCTGAGCGGAGGGCCGGCCCAAAACGTTGGACCGTCCGTTGCGCGGGATACAAATCTTACCGCATCTTCCCTCGTTCGTAACCGCTCAGCTCTTCAAGTTTCTTTGTTTCTTTCGAATTATCCAGTCCTCATAGTGAGTGACGAAAGAGAAACAATAACAACGACGGCTGGACGGAAGACGAATTGCGAGAACCGTGAACAGAAAAACCACTACCGAACATCATCTAGGTAGAACTAACAGGAAGAAGACCAGGTTTTATCCGAAGCGCGCGCTATTCGAAAAACCAATACGCCCAATCGAAACTGGGGCTTCTCTTTTCGAACAGACGGCGGTTTATCAACAACGTCTTTGGGAGAAACTCAAATTACATCTGACTGTTTCTTCATCCCAGCCTCCCGTTCAGGAACGTACGGCGACAACAGGAAGAACATACAAAGGTAACATGTGTTCATCTGCTGTTTTAGACTCAAATAAAATTATTTAGACAGAAAAAAGGAAAAACATCATGAAGTGAGTGCGCGGATGCATATATTTTGCGTATCAGTTTCGCGTGAGAACAGTGCAAAGTGCAGTGATTATTACCGACGCGTACTGGATCGATGTCAGTTTCTTCTTCGTTCTATCGTATATTTACTTCGATGCGCTTGCCCTGATATTAGTGTACACTCCTTGCTAGCTTTTCTATCGGATCTTTTATTTGTTGAAATTAATAATCAATATCTATTGATATTCATTTATCTTGAATATTGTGAAAATTTCACAATTTTTCGTTTAATATTTTGATATTCGAATAAATTTTCTTAATTTCACCAAAAAAAATGATGAAAAGTTACAATTTGTTGTTATTTACTTTTTTTTTCTATTATATCGGAAATCATAAACGCCGGTGTAATCCATCCACGTAAAGTCATAGACTGCGTGAGCGGACGTATTAGGCAATTTATTTCGCGGTATTGCGTCACGTTCTCGCGCGCTATTAATGCAACCGGTGCCCGCAATATCGCCGTGACAACTGTGGAACTCCGCCATTTTGACCTTACCGAAGGATATCTGCTATCTGCTTGATAGTGTATGTGCGAACATGTACATGCGTTTCGACACGCGCTACCGTGTGGACGCAATCCTTTACTAATACCGAACTTGTTATTTCGTCAGATTTTCGTTCATTCAATAAACTTGGACATGGGAGACATTTACAAGTTCCAAGCACAGGGCTCCATCATCTTTCGTTACATTGCTGATCTTTCAATTCTAAATGTTGGAATAATCGAAAATACAAAATTATTAGTTTTTTTTTTCAAAAATATATATTTTAATCAATTATATTTTTTGAGAGTATTTGAATAATAAAATTTAAAAAAATTTAACTTTTATTATAGAAAATTTTCAAAAAAAAATAATATTTATTAAATAGAATTATAAATGTAATTATAGCTAATAATTTGATTCGGTTAAGTTAGGTTAGGTTTGTATGAGAAATTTTTTATTAAACTCGATACATTTTTGGATATTGTACATGAAGTATTACATCAAAAAATATAAAAATCAATAAAAAATTGTGTTTTAAAATGAAATTTAACTGTAATAAAAAAAATCATTGAACAGAAAAAATGAATAAAAATCGCGGTTGATTATTTTCTAAAGAGAAAACCAGGGGGCGAGACGTGTACTCTCGTATTCGCATCCCTGATCTTTGGAACGGTAAGAGTTTTGCGCAAGTGCGATATCGTAATGACGCGATTTCGCGAATATCGATAGTCGGAATTCACAATGATAAAATCGAATGATCGAATAAGTTCTGAAAATCGAATTTCTAATTACCGGTATAGATTTTTTTTAAGATTGGCTACTTGATTTATTAGTATTATCTGAAAATGTTTTTAAATTAAAATTAAAATGAAATTGATAATATCATAAGAAACAAATATAAATACATAATTTTTGTAATTCGTTTTTAATTTTAAACTATATAATTTATATATCAAGTTTCAGTAATCATAAATGAAAATCGGATATAAGTTTTCTTTTTGAAATTATAATTGTGAAAACGTATTTTATAATTATTTTGTAATTTTTTCCAATAAAATTGTATATATATTTTCGACATACTGTGATATATAAAAATTGATATGATATTGAAATAATAATTATCGAAATGTATATAATATGAATGTATATAAGTGATATGCAAATTTATTATTTATTCTGCATAACAAAGTGTAAATTCAGAAAAAAAGGGGAATTCATAAAAATTCGTTATATTATTAACAGCATTAATAATGCCCTCAAGATTTTCTTGCGTCATGTTTTATAATTTTTCTGTGACTCGACTTCTTTGGCTGGATAGAACATTACAGCGCAATGACCGCCTTACAGCGATATCCCTGACCTTACAGTGGTCCCCTTCTCTATAGAAATTGCGCACAAGGCAGGGCGAATGTCGAAACGTCTTTTGAAATTGTCCGTGAATCACATAGAGGTAATGAACGAAATCCTTGTCGTTCAAGCCCTATTATGAATACGTATAATTTGACTTAGTTAACAATGTATAATTTTATATTCTTAAATTTATGCAAATATAAAGATTTATTGATGAATTGTTATCTGTTTTATATTTCATTTCGGATTTTAAATATTATATCGCGTATAAACAATTTCATTTTTATCTGTTACAGAGCTTTTTCGTTAAAAGTGACCAATTGTCACCCACGAAGATCTCCGTCCAAGGACCCAGCTGTAGCACGAAGCAACGCTGCATGGGCCCAAGCACAAGTGATATTCTTACCTAATAATTAATTTGTAGCTATACACGCGTTTATACCGATAGAGCTTAAAAGCATTAAAATCGGTCCGTTATAATCGATAATTGTCGCAGCTACCCGGTTCGGTAATCTTGTGACGTGAAGTGTGTTCAAAAGGCTTTTCTGCTTTAACGGTCCACTGACAATAATTACGAATAATTACAAAATTCGATTGAACTTCAATAAAAAAATACGTGCTTCGTTTTGTTAAAATAAACCATTTTTGAAGAAAGAAGATAATAGGGAGGCAATAGTGTCGTGAGTGTAAAACAGTGCGTGTGTGAAAACAGCACAATATGAGAGTGACAGCCGCTGTCAGACAGCATTCTATTCATCTACAAGTGGCTCGAACCAACAATGGAAAGTTCCTGGTCTGCCCGAACAATAATCAGGACATCAGTCAACAGCCGACGAATGACGAGACGAACTCGGTGCCAGCAGTTGTCTTCCCTAGTTATGAACCATTGCCTACCGATCATCATGGACCTACCATACTTGGCGATCGGTATCTACTTCTTGGACCAGCCGAGGGGAGCGCTCTATACCGATGCGTCGATGTACATTCTGGTCAACAACTCGTCGCAAAGGTGAGTATTAAATTTTTTTTATTTCATCATTATATAAACATTTGATAAATATAAAAAAAAAAGTTTTTCTAGTATTGTATACATGTTATGTGATACGTATATAATAAATAAAACGTAAGTTTTAAGTTCAGCTTTCTTATATAATTCATTATTATGATAGTATTATAAATGAGATAGAAATAATAGCAGCAAATCAATTTTCTAACCTTATTGGAACGTGTCTTTTTTACGAAAGTTTATAAATTGTTGTAATAGATATTTTTTTTTAATTTTATTGAATACATTGATAATATAATTAAATAATTCATTTAAATTTTAAATATTTTATTTAGAATATATATTAGAGAAAAAGTTAAATAATAAAAGATTTAATTTATATGAAACTTAATTACAAAACATTCAATATAATATATAATCTTAATTATTTAAAAATAATAAAACATTAAAATGTTTTTTAAATTTTTATATAACATATATATTATAAAATATTATAAAATATAATTTAATATAGATTTTATTAATCAATCAGTAAGTAGTTTTACTTTGTCATAAAAATGTTTGTATTGAATCTCATTAAAATACTATTAAGAATCATAAGTTTCATGCATTAAGAATTTTTATTTAGCATATAAATTTTATTGTTATTACATCTCATTTTTTATATAACTTACAATAATGAAAACATAATCATAATTTAAGAAATATATAATAAATTATTTATTCTATAATTTACTCAAACATTAAGTTATGTAATAAGAGCAAATATGAATGTAAAATGAAATTAATATATATTAAGTTTCAATTGTTTTAGAACATAGTAACTAAGACAAAAGATTTAACTGATCTATATCAAATCTAAATTTATCTAATTTTTATTATTTAATTTTATTATAGTTTAAGACTGTATTAAAATTGATCATAAGTTCTTTTTAAGTAACGTTAGTTTTACGATCTTAAAATATGTATAACTAAAATGTTATAATTATAATGTAACTTATAATGTTATAATTATTTATAAATTATTCAAAAAACTTTTCAAGAGTTTACAAATAATTTCTAATCAATGTGGATACGGCATAAGATGATATTTCTTTTACAATCTCGATGACGAAGAAAAATAGTTATGAATAGATTTCGAAATATGTTTTATCCTTGATAGAGCAAACGCATCCTGCCTCTAGGATATATGTCACGTAACACTCGAAGGCAGGTGTGCAGAAACACGTTCAATAAAAGTTATATAGTATATCGATGAAAGTCACCTTTCTAAACTATCGCCTAAAGGTTTATTTCTTTAGAATTCGTTGAACTGAATGGTTTATGCGTTATCGATTGATGCCACTGATTCGTTACCTCGGATGATAAAAATTCTTCCGCTATTATTCATACCTGCCATGCATTTATACATATATATATATATATATATATATTGTTTGATTCTTATTTACAACGATAGATATGCCATCATATTTAATTTTAATTATGTTAATTGTAACACAATGTTTGTATATTTATTGAAGAATATTTGTTTACAAGATTACTTTATTTTGAAAATATTAAACAAAATATTTTTCATAATTTAAATCAGAACGGAATAGATTAATTGAATTTGAGAATAAACGCAAAAATTCAATTCAATCCGTATTCATAGCAAACATTTTATCTGAAACATCCAAAAAATAATTATGATTATAAAAAAGGATTAACTCAGAAAAAACGAATTAGAAATGATGAATATTAAGAAAATAGAAATAATATGATGATCGAAAAACGATATGTTGAATGAGAGATTATATTTTTTAGAGCGTGTCTGTACTGTTACACCAGTTGGAAGAAAAAGCGGATCCTCTAGTATCCGGTGTTTCTTCTCGCAAAACAAGTAACCGTTATTTCTATTGTCATCGGTTCTATAAGAAACTCATCGGTAGAAACGTATGCATATAAATATGTGTGTATATCACTCTCTGAGAAAAGTTGTTCAGAATGTTCTTGCAACCTTCACCGCATTTCTCGCAATTAAATCCCATAGTTGTTGCATTTGTAATGAACGTTGCTGTTTTAAGAACGCAACGTTTAGATATGTTGCAACATTTTCCTTCGAACTATGGTTATTGTCATTTCAAGGATTTTGAATTCCATAGGGATGATTCGAAAGATTAAAATCTATATATTTACAAATAAAATTATTTATTAATTTTCTAATTTTAAACTTCAAAAATTTCTTTATTTGTAATCCCTTGAATCTATTATGTATATTATCAAGATGATTATTTCTTCCGTATGTAAATCTTTTCTAGAAAAAGTAAAATTATTTATGGAAAAAAACAATTGCCAATAAACAATTGCAAATAATAAAATAATAAATTATTATTTATGATTTCGTATAGTAATAATCTGTATTTAGTTAGTATTTAGTATTTAGTTATAATCCTTTTTTATAATCCTTAAGTAAGCATTTTAAAAAATTGTTAATCTTTCTATAATCATACAATAGATATTTATGAAATTCTGTAATCATATTAATATTCAGGAATTATGAAGTATCGAAACGATAAAGAGAAGATCATGTATATTTCATATATTAAAAGGAAAAGAAATCGAAATATAGAAGATTTCCGTAAAAGAATTTTTATCGTTTCTCCATCTTGTACTGTGCTTATATCATGCAAATATAAATCAAATATGCGACTGTGATTCTCACTCTCGCATTTCCAAATTTAAAGTTTTAAAAATTGTTATAAAAATTTGTGTTAAAAAAATTGTTATAAAAATAGAAAAAGTAAAAATAAAAATTAAATTAATATATTAAAGATTTTTAATGAAGATTTGTAACTAAATTTAATGAGTTTGTATCAGAATTACGTTTTAAGTTAGATTTCATTATATAAATTCTTTAATTTATTTTTAATTTAAATGAAATATATTACAAAAGTAGCATTTTTTTTAAACATTGAAATATATATTTTGCATTTATATATATTTATAAATGCAAAATTCTATTGAAAGTTATTGTTTTAACATATTGCACTGTCATATCGTGCAGTCATATCGTCATCATTATACAATTATTCTTCTAAAGTTGTTAACATTTTATAGTTTGAAATAATTTATTTGAATTTTTTGTTTGCATTTTATAGTTTGCGATTCATTTTCCGAATAACATTGTATTTGCAAGAAAAAATATATACTTCGGAAATTTTAATCGAATCACCAGTTACTTATCATATTAGAAAGTTAAGTTGCATTTATTCATATATCAGAAAACTTACTGAAATCTTAATTTATTTTCGATTTCATTTGACTTTTTTTCCATATTTTGTAGTTTAAATATATTAATTATTAAATATTACTAATAAATAACATATTATCATTTAATAGTAGCTATAATTAAAACAAATATATATTTATTATATATATAGATACAATTACCAAATTGTACTAATTACTAATTATAATATCAAGTATTAAATATCAAAATATAAATTATAAATAATTATTAAATATCGAATATAAAAAATGGTATTAATAATAGATAAAACTAAAATATTATTTATTATATTTTTTTTTATATTATATTTCATCTTCATCAAATTCATATAATTATTAATATTAATTCTTAAATGTTACTAGATAATAAATATTAATAAATGTTAGTACGTTAATATAGGACGTTCGCGCGATTATTTCATTGTTAAATTTATTATTCGTGCTTATAGCGTGCAATAATGGACTGATATCTGTGACCTCAATTCATTGTCCAGTTAATTACAAGAAAAGGTATACGTAATACATATGCTTCATTAGCAGTCATAGTTACCGAATTCACGTGACTAGAGAATCATATAATTTTCTATTTGCATCTCTTGAATTATTTTGAATTATGTATTAATTAAATCATAATCAGCTTCATTCTTTTTTAATTTTTATTTTTCTTTAACTTTAATTGCAAATAATTATGATAAAATATTACGTATATATTATATACATAATACGTATATAATATATATATTATTATGTAATCACATTTTATAAGCTTATATTGAAAAAAAAATCTAAAATTAATCATTTTAATGAAAAATATAATTAATATATATTTGTGAATTGTAATATAAACTTAATTTAATATTTAATTTTTTAACATTAGTATACAAAAATTTAACATTAATTAATGTTATATAAAAGTTTTAATAAATTTTTTATAATAATTATTAATTCATACCAATTTATATAAATATATATTAATGATAATTATCCAAAGTTTAAATAATAAAATATAAAAGATTATCGTTGAATAATTATATACGTGTGATAAGAGTACATTTGCAAATGGCGTAAATTAAAAATCCCCTCTTCGAATTATAGTTAAAATAACAGGCAGTGCAATGGTATATAGTATACATTGCACAGTGCAGCTGCACTATTCTCAATATTACTTTTATTGTACAATGAGACAACGAAACGTAACGGATTTGCTAATGTTTTGATCGAATAATTAAAGATTTCATTTGAAAATTTACTTTGCTAGATCATCGATATAATGAGATGTATCTTTTAGTATTTTTTATCAAAAAAATATTTTACTTATAAATATTTGATATATTGATAATTATTTTCAGTATTCATTGCACTATTCTTATTCAGTTCTCGAAATTTTAATTTTATTTAATTAAATTTTATATATAATTTTTTGATATATATATATATATAGGCCATAAATAATTACAATACTAATTGATATCGCGACAACATTGATTGATAACATTATAAATTAAGTAAAAATATCACTTTTTTCAATATTTTAATCTTAATATATAAAAGAAAAAGAAAAATATATATACATATTATTTCATTAAAAATTACAAATATTTTTTTTCGTCATTTTTCACGAAAAAACCGTGAAAACTTCTCTCTTTCATCCGCCAACTGCGGACTAAACCCATAAATAATTCGTAATTTACAAACCCTCATCTCCTTTACTATTATTATTAACTATCTTGTTTCCTTTTTCGAAAATAATAAATATAAAAATAATAAAAATAATCGAAGACATATTGCTGTTGAACATGAAAACTATTTTTTGATTCGATAGATAAAAAAATATCAGTTAATTTTCAGCATGCATTAAAAAATATGATGCTAGAAGGTATCCCGTAAATACAAATAGTATTTTTATTAACTTTTACAATCGTTACATTATACAATATGTTGATTACATCACCTCGCAAACAAATACAAAGCTACTTTGCCTCACCTCACCGTTAACTTGGTATCGTTCTATCCGTTATTCATAATCGCTCCTAAAGCCGAGGCCATTTAATTTAATTGACGATTACATCGGACCTTGCGTGATGCACTTACGCAATTGCCATCTTTTGACAAGTTCATTCGACACATGGATGGCTTATGAGTTCATGTAAAAAAATTTATATCACATTATTGTGTATTATATTTCAGATTCTATTAATTGATTTTGAAATTATCATCATATATAATAAATTCGAATAAATATGATATATGCAATATTTATATTACTTAAATTTAATTAATGTATAAAACTTTTATTATTTTATTACTTTTATTACTTTTATTATAAAAAAAATGTTTCAAATGTTTCAAAAACAAAAGTTGCATTGCATATAAAAAATATAAAACAATTGATATATTTGTTATTATTAATCTTTAGCAAATATATATGAATAAATAGCATATATGAATATCAATATTTTTTTCTAATAATAGAATCACATAATTTTTAACCAATTTTTAATTAATACAATTAAAATATAATCAAATAAAATAAAGTTAAAATATCTCGAAATAGAAAATATATAATTTATTATAAGGTATTTGATTTTATAACGTGATTTTTAAATTTATTATTATTATTATTATGCTATAATTAAGATAATAGAATAATAGAATAACTTGAATAATTATATTATACAATTTTTAATTAATTTTATATTTTAATATGATATAATGAATATTTATGAAAAATAGTAATACTTTTGTTACAGAAAAACTCATCTTTTTTTCGATGATCAACTGATGTTTAATTACAAAGACTAATAATATGGAAAATTTCGTATCTTAAAAAATGTGTTAAAATAGCAATTTTTAGAAGAACAAAAATATTTTTTTAAACAATTTGATTCATAGATAAGTTTCAATATAATTCATAGATAAAATTAAATCTTTCAATTACAATTTGCTGATTCATCTTTCATGATCTTGTTATAATCCGAACGAAATGAATTTTTAAAATGTTTATCACGATTAAAATTTTTATATGTTATTATGGATATCCCTAACTTATTCAAAACATATATGTATACACGATTAAGGGTAAATCAGTAAAATACAGCGCAATCGAAGATAATTGTACAAAGAATTTTGTAAAAAAATGATGGCAATGGTGAGAAAAATTCATTGGAAATTATGTGGCAATCGTTTCGTTGGAAATATATTTGGGAACAGAACGTGATCCCTTGGTTTATTTTTCGAAGGTTTGTGTAATTTAACGATTAAAAGGTGTGAAGTGTAAAGTAATTTTGCTCTTGCTCGAGAGCTCTTTCAGATCATTGGCCTGTATATAATGAAAACCATAAATTTCTCGATGCCAGTGTCTAACAGAAGACGCGTGGCGCAATCGGAAGGCAAATTTGAAAGACCTTGTGAAAAAGTCTGTTGCGTTAGACTCGTGACGAAAGAGGGTTAAAGCAATTAAAGTCTAGATATTTCTGTGGAAAGAAGAACGCAAATATTAAATCACAATCGATTCTAGTGATATGACAATTTTAAGCGTTTAACATGTAAGATATTAATTCTGAAAACATGATTTTGATCATAGATCTTCGAACATCGTAAAAGTAATGATCGATCGGTATACCGGATGATTTCGTAAAGAACGTAGTGATGCCCTTATTAAACTAATGGGACCTGAGTTTCGAAACCGTGTCAGGTTTCGACACGCGAGATAAATGGCCGAACGAACGAAGTTTCAAAAGTAGCCAAGATTTCGTGTGCGCCCTTATCGATCCATTTTGTAAAGGCATATTTGAATTGTTTAATTCTTCGTCTATTCGAAACACGTGTATATTTCATATATACAATTATGTAAAATCAATTCCTATTTAACCGTAATATTCTTGAATCTATTTGGACACAAATAAAATTTTATTTTTGAATATCTTAATAGATCAACGTATTCTATTGATTAATTTAAATTCATTCGGTATAATAAAATAAAAAAAATGTTATTGCATTATCGATAAAAGAGAAGCAAAATTTAAAGAGTAAAACTATTAAAAAAGATATTATTATTGCGCAAATTTTAATTTCAATTTTTGTTATTTTAATACGTTTAATTTCCGATTCTTGTGATGGAAAAAAAAAAGATTATCACATCTCATTAAGTTCGATTTTTTGCAGGGCGGTTATTAATCAAATATAACTTTTTAAAAAATTAATTGCCTTCTTGTCAACAGAGATAAGTTCTGATACGACTTTTTTTTTAACATATGTAACATATATTCAATGATTAACCGACAAGTTCGATCGCAATTAATCTAATTAGTCATTGGATAGAAAAACCCATCGTTTCTCCGGTATCCCGTGTAGCCGGATGCAATTCCGCGAGACCTTAAACGTTGACCATGATCGACTTACAGTACGTGAAAGATTCTCGTTTGAAAATATAATCAATTTTTGAAAAAAATCTCTTTTTATTTTTTAATTTTTATATATATATATTGTGTGTGACTAAAATAAATGATAATAAAATTATACAGAGATAAATTAAAAGTCTGAAAAAAATTCTGAATATTCTAAAAAAAAATTTTTATGACAATTTATGAATAAATATATCTGTTAAAAATATTGAAAATTATTCGTGGAATCGTTATGTTCTTTTAATTATCAATTATTTTCATAGATTATTACGATAAAAATAATTAAAAGGAAAACATATTTTAGCAATAGTTAAGTGTTATTATTATAAATGGAATTTATAGCGAGATGAATTAACTCAAAAGACGGGTCGACGAATATTATTTCATTAAATAGAAAAAGAAAAAAAAATAGCAATTTTAAAGGAAACGCAATAATATACTAGTAAAGTGGTTAATTCAAGGGATCCGGATATTTGTATTGTCTTCTCGCGGATATCCGTATTAACCAGTCAATGCTAACGTATAATTATCTAGTACAATGGAAGATATTGTGCTTGTTATTGAGAACATACCGTAATAGTACGACTCATTTCTTAAAGGGATTCGCGTGGAGAAATTCCCTTCTTTGCGATATTTTATATGTATCGATTCATTATACAAAAGTTAGTTATTGAAGAAAATTTACATATTTACAATCGGTTCATTATACGTTATACATTATACATACATATTATACATTGGACATTAGTTTGATAATAAAAAACGAATTGAAAATTGAATTTTTTTCATTTAAATTTTATTCTTTTTTATTATTATTAATATTATTATTATTATTATTATTATTCCTATTTCTTTCGTTCTAAATAAAAATTCTATTGCAATTTTTTTCTTTAACAAAAAAAATCTTCAACTATTCACCTCAATTGACCCTTCATTGATATTGAAGTTATTCATCAATTCCTAACATTTAATAATATATATGTATATCACGAGTAATCATATACTCTAATAAGAAAAATATATCTATTCACATGAATTTGAAACGATGTTGAAGGTATGAGTGACAACAATTTTCCTGAATTTCAGGCGCTGACCGTAGGCGATAAAGGTTGCGAAGCACTACTACAAGCTCACCTTCGATTAGAAGGTACTGGAGCGGCGAGCGGTGTCGCAGGTGTGGTAGAAGCACCTGGAGGTCGACGCTATCTCCTGTTAGAGGGTCACCACGGTGACCTGCACGCCTACGTAAGGGCGCGCAGGAGACTGCGGGAACCAGAGGCGAGGCGGCTTTTCCGGCAAGCGGCCAAAGCCGTGGCTACATGTCACGAGTATGGGGTCGTACTTAGAGACCTGAAACTCAGGAAATTTGTTTTCGCTGATGAAGCAAGGTAAGAAAAATGAAATCACGCAGTGATGATAATTGGAATATTGAATTGAATATTGAAATTGTTTCGATCATTTACTTTTATTATATATTTTGTTTAAGAATGAATTTAATATTTTATGATTCTACATTTAAACGATTATAAATACATCACATGAGATCACAATAGATTAAATGAGCTAATTAATAATATTGATTTAAATGATATATATAATTCATTGAAAAAATATCTCTTAAAATGACAAAGTAGCTATCAATTTGACATGACTGGTACGCCTACATATCATTTGTGGCATTCTTGGAACAAATAAAAGAATAGCACGTTGCTCAGCCATGGAAAACCAGTTCGTATTCGTTTCATTTCCATATTCGCCTGTAATTCTTTTGCATCATCGATTTATACAGGAATATATCTTAGAAAAGAAGTACTTCCACGCCTACATAAATTAATTTCCCCTTCACTTGCTGATACACGCCGGCACAATATGCAACCCTTGGATGTTTAATAAATTCTGTTCTATTTTCTTGTTTTCATTCCAATCTGATTATTTATTGCAAATTCGATAAGTTGTTGTCACTATTGCATTTCTAGCAATGATTTCAACTATACTTTTATACTTAGCGTCATTGCATTAGATTCAAATACTTGATGTAATTTCTGTAAAAATATTATTATGGTGCACAGATTAAGAAATTATCTCTACTATCATTGAAAAATAGATATAATTTTATTTTTAATTTTTTTCTTATTATATCTAAAAATAATAATAATAAAAATATGATTTTCTACTTTTTATAAAATATTAATCTTAAAATTCAATATCTTATGAAATAATTCTATCAATTAATTTCTGATTGTTTTAAAAAAAATTTGTGAATTTAATTATATAAATGTAAAATTTCATTTCAATTTCACCAACTTAATTATTGCTACATATTAAGTATTATTAAATTAAAAGCTATCAATAGCTTCATTCAATTGCAGTCTAAATAGCAATGCATAAAGCTATTAATCGAACTAGTCGATCAGTTGCTATAAAAACGCAATGTAAATCATTTTGACTTTATTCAAAATTGTATTCTGTTATATATATAATTTATATGATACGATAATGCTATCATTGTTTCGTGTTACACCGAGAGACAGCTTCGATTAATGAAGCCCGACTATAATCTTCTTCATTTCACATATTGTAATCCTGCGAAAGGGTGGCATTTCGATAATGTGCTTTACAGTATATATGGACGGAATGAATTCGTGGAACGAACGGATCGCGCCACGCCAGACCACGCCGTGGTGCCACACCACACCAAGTTATTCGCTAGGCGTGTTCTCGCGGCTAAACGTGACTGTTCGCGCGATACCACGCACCTACACGCGAGTTCCTCGTGGCAGTGAATGCAGCGGCGACTCGAGGGCTATCGCGCAATCAACAGAGCAAACGAGTAAAATTTTTTTCTGGATATTATATTACAAATTATATATATATATATAGAATTCAATTAATCTTTAATTAATTCTCAATAATTAGAATATTTGTAAAAAATTATAATTACTTTTTATTTTATTTAATTTAAAATCTAAAAGTTAATCGTTATTTAACATTATCAAAAATTAAATCATTAATTGCGAATATCTTAAAACATTCAAACTCATTTACGATCGTATATTATAAATATGTATCGTACAGTTTCGCACAATATAAATATAAAAATTATTAAGTATAAATATGAATAGAAATAATTGTAAATATTAATTAACAAATTGGAGAAAAAATAGGATTGTTGTAACATACGAATTGTTTCGAATTTCAAAAATTTTAGAAAAAAAGTCGAAAAAATTTGGATGAGATCGAATGAAGTCTCGATATTCTCGTATTGATGAAATCTCAAAATGTCTCTGTCTGATATTTAAAAAAAAAAATTGTAGATATAAATTCAAATTTTTATTTCGTGTATATTAATTTTACATAAAAAATAAAATGCCTTCATATAATTTCAATTAATGAAATGAATGAATATATGAGATCTGTATGTATCTATATCTTTATCAATTTTCTTGTTCTCTGATCATGGAAATATTTTGTATTTTGTATTTTGATTATTGAGTTTTAAGATTTTGTTATAAAATATTGTAATTCATATTATTTAAATATATTCTGTATAATATATAGTGTGTGAAATGATAAAAGCTGAGAAAAGGAGAAAGCCACTGCGTCGCGTGTTGTACGCGTCGGTTGTGTTGGTCAATCGCGCGTTGCGCTCGCATTCCTGCCGCTCGGTGAGCTGCTCCCGCGCGTAGAATAAGGAGAGAAGCGAGAAGAAAAGATCAGCAAGTTACACGTTATAAGGGAGGGAGTAAGGATAGGTGATGGAGTAGGGATAGAGAGGAAGGCACAGAGAATGTTGCAAGCCAGAAAAGCATATTGGTTCATCGGCTGGGGAGATTTTGAAATGCTGGTATAATTAGGAAACGCGTGGTTCGTTCCACCTCCCAGAAAATACATCCAGACGTATATATAAATGTCTCTCTGCACATGATTTCATTAGAGTCATATATTCTGCGCCGCGTAGATCCGTTGACCCCGCAAAATATTTTCTGAAATTAGATATGCATCGCAAATATTTTATTGATACGAATATTTGAAATATAATAAATAAAGAATAAATGTTGAAATATCAAGTTTTAATAAATAAATGATATGAATAATAAATATTTATGAAATTCTTTGTATATTATTATAAATGCTTAAATGAATGTTAATATTTTTTATGATTCTGATTAGATATCACATCTAACACATATTACAATCAAATCACATTAGAAATATATATATATATATATATATACATATATAATTTATTTATTCAAATGAATTTATTCAAATTAAAAATTTTTTTTATCTTTTTTTATATTAATGTTCGAAGACATGAGATAATTTTTTTCATTAACGATATAGCTACAGATATTAAAAATATTTGTCATTAGATATCGTATATCTTCTAAAGATATTGCATAATAAACATTTGTATTAGAAAAGTTTCCGGTAAAAGAATGGATCTATAAAGGAGTGTCGTTAAAAATGCATTTTCAGAGAGATATGCATCGGTTTCGTGTCAGTCGTTTTGTTATAAATATAATTACGATAGTTGCGGTATGCAATATCAATATGTAACTATCCTTATATTTTATTGCAATCGTGCTTATGCAAATATCCTTGTATTTCCTTTGGCCTCAAATTTATCTCATAGTATCACAATTTTTTTGCTTTATTCAATTCATAAAATATTTAAAATTTAATTAAAAATTAATTGTAATTATATTGATTTCAATTTAAATAAGTTTAATTATAAAATGTTTTCAAAGAAGAGAATAAATATCTAGATATAAATATATTATTTTTAAAATAAAATATATTTATTTCTTAAAATTTTGAAAATCTATTATTAGATGATAAATGATTATATTTTTTCTTTATATTCTTTCTTTCACAAAATTGATAATGAGCACAGGTGTTCTTTTTTAAACGCTTCATCGCTATGTTATTATATACTTCATATATAATACGGTATCAATAGCACGAACAATACATGACAATATCTTTATAAACAAAGATTGTTATTCACAAAATGATATATGGATGCTTAGCATATAATCTTGTATCTAATTCTAATATATATATAATATATATAATTCTGATATGCATTATATGAAATTCATCGACATCAAAGATTCTTGACGCTCAATCTTTCTCTCTTTCTTTCCTTCGTGTCATCATTATTGTCCTTTGAACACGTGGACCAATCGATCAAACGATAACAGCTAGCCAGAAATTCATTTCCATCTAAGTCCTTGACGCTTTTGTCGTTTCTCCTTCCGTTTCTTTAGCCGATGATCGATTGATCGAATCAGCGATTTCCCGGATGTGCCTTTTTATGGAGTTCAAGTGTCTCGACGAACTAGTCGATAATACAAAAGGGATGCATACATCGGTCAACGTCACACAGAATAATTTCTTTCGAGCGGAAGTTCCTCAAGTTTGTTCGTGTGTTTTTTATGTCATTGAACGCCGTGATGAAATTCAATTTTAATTGATATTGAATGACTTCTTCATAATATATTTACATTGTAAATCTTATCACTATTCGTATTATATTAAAGATTAATATATTGTTAATTCAAAGATTGTTAAATTCATATAATCATTTTTTCTTCATTGTTTTTTTATATAATATTGTTTAAAAAAATATCGTATATCCATTTTGTAAACATTTTTATCAAATTTTTTTCTATCTATAGAAAATCTAATTTATATTATTTCTATTTAAATATTTTATATACGTACGTGTTCAACTTTAAATAATTAATTTGTTTTAATTTTTAAAATAAATCTTCTCACGAACACAAATTCACAAATAAAATTTCTGCTGTCTTTTTTTCTCGATGTTTAATTTACAAGTTTTTTACTTCTTTTGATATAATTTGCATAAATAGCAATATATTGTGTAGTTTCTCAATTTCTTAAATAAAATTCGTAAGAGAGACTCTTCGGAGAAAATCATCATTAAAATTTATCTTTCGTATGACACGGGGTTCTTGAACCCAACAGCCTCTCGTAGGAGTCGTCGTCGTCGATATCATTTGTTTACGAGTGAAAGTTTGCAAAGAAAGTTGCCGTACCATAATAGGTCTATCCTCTCCAAAGCAGAGCGTACGATGATCGAAGCGGGCGAAACCGGATTCTTTCTAGGAAACGATACTCGAGGCCGTTGACACTCGCTCGGATTTTCAAGATCGTATAAACTCTCTCTCCGTCTTTTCCTTTCTTTACTTCTTTCTCTTCAAAACGAGATAAGATTCGAGATGAGATGAATCGACAAAAGTATGATTACGATAAAGAATAACATTCTACGAATAATGAATTAACATTTATTTCAAAAATAAATTTCATTGAATTTCATTTAAAAATTAATTTAAAAAATATAATAAATAATATAATAAATAAATTGATAATGACAAAGAGAATTATAATATATGAGAATTATATAAATCTCTAAATTAAAAATAATAAAAAATCTTAAATCTAATGCTCATTGATTTTATATGATAAAATTTAGTATATTACATAATAGATTTCTATATTACATTTTGTATTATGTTACAATAGTTACAATTGTAATTATAATCGTGAATAATAATTCAATTATAAATAAAATGCAAAATTTCTTTATAATTTGATAAGATTTTAATGATATTCCTAGAATAATTTAAAATAATTTTATTAGCATGTTTATTTATAACGACTATCTTGATGAACCGTGATTATATATATATATATTATATATGATATAAGAATCAGTTTCCAGTTTAAAATTTAACATTGCTCAAAGAATATTATGACAAATCTGTATTAAATATGTTTTAAAAAAATTACTGTTGGCAAAAAATAAATATCGTTGGAATAAGATAATTTTATTTCGATTTTTCTCTATTTCCCAATTTAGTATCACAATTATATTTAAATTTTATTAACCAAAACATCATTTATAAGTACGATAAATGGCATACAAATTATGTTTAGCTATTTTAAAATGAAAAAAGAGTTAAATATTTCAATCAATTTAATTATTTTAACTAAAAGTGAATCATATTTCAATATATTCATTTTTCTTCTCTTTTTCCAACTATTAAACACTATTAAACAGAAACATTCGGTAAGAAGTTTTATTCAAAAAGTATATTAAGTTGATAAAAGTTGATATATCAATAAAATATCGTAAAGATAGTGAGAAGAAAGCATCATAACTTGAGATATTAAGTAGAGTTTGGATATTACATGTTTTAAAATCTCTACTTTACAAGTCATCTGATCAATTGACAGTTTGTGAATCCATATTCTTATTTCTTTCAACGCTGCTTTCGATCTGCTTTTTTATGTTATGAATTATATCACAATGGCTCAATCTCGATGTCATTTGCTGAATTTAAAATATTTTCATATATAAAAATTTATACATCGTTCTTTTTTTATTTCATCATTTTGTTAATCATCAATATTGTTCTATACAAATTATATACATAATGAAATTGAATAGAAAGCAAGATATTATTTTGTAAATTATTTTTGTTTCAAATAATAAAAATATCATAAAATAAATCATTTTAAATATAAAAAAATTATTTAATATATAATAATATAAAATTCTTTAATATATATTATTAGTTTTTAAAAAATTTCCGATATACGTTCACAATTAATATTATTAATATATCAAAACATTTATTTATTTAAATTTACAATAAATTTATGTTAACATTTCGATTCTTTTCATTTCAGAACACGACTTCGTTTAGAAAGTCTGGAAGATGCAGTAATCGTTGAAGGTGACAATGACAAACTGACTGATCGACGGGGTTGCCCAGCCTATGTGGCACCGGAAGTATTACGTTCAGGACGAGCCTATTCTGGCAAAGCAGCTGACATCTGGTCACTTGGTGTATTACTCTATACAATGTTGGTTGGCCGTTATCCATTTAATGATGCTGAGCATGCATCTCTGTTCGCGAAAATCTCACGTGGCCAATTCGCAGTACCAGAAGGTCTGAGTCCACGTGCTCGATGTCTGATCCGTTCATTGCTGAGAAAAGAACCGTCCGAGAGGCCATACGCGGAGGACGTACCGAGGCATCCATGGCTCGCAAAACCATTACGAGTCTGTACTACATCTAGCAGATCCTCATGTCAGGATCAAATTGTACCAGAACTACCTAATAATTCTCAAGACTGACTCTTCCGGGAGAAAAAGATATATTCCGCTCGCGCTGGATCCAGCTTTCTTTGTTAATTAATCCTATTTGGATGAAAATTCTGTGAAGAGAAAAAATTTCGCGTTCCGAGTTAACATGGCTTTTGTTTCTTATTTTTAATCTTTTTTTTTTTTTGTGTTTTGTTTTATATGATAATGTAAAATAGTTATAGACGCTCGGTTATATTGTGTAAAAAATTGGAGAAAAAATGAGTAAAAATAAAATTCTTCATTCTCTTTATCTATATGAATATTATGAAAATATTATGAAATATTATATATTATGAAAATAGGAAGAAGTACAAAGATCAAAATATAATAATTTAGAATAATTACTCTTTCTTTTTGTTTTATTCAAGATTTCATATAAAAAGGAATCATAAAAAGGAATTATTCACATGATATAGGTTTTTTTAACCAAAACAAAAAAGATAATATTGAATTAAAAAAATTTAAGAAATTTCTTTTACAAGAATTAAATGATATGACAAATGAATAAAAATATTAAAGCTAAAACTGCATTGATCTATTATGTTCTTTTTAATCATTTTTCAAATAGGCATAATAATGCCTGAAAATGAACCATAGTTAATTTAAGAATGGGGCAATATATGAATAGTAACCCGTCCTAAGAACAAAATCTATTCTAATTCTTAATCTAATTATATGATAATTGTAACGTCACACTGCCCCTCAATTTTATTCTTAATTTTATTTTTAACTTTATTCTTAACAGTATCCACAAAAATCAACTTCTTGGTCTTGTCAGAATTTAAACGACTATGTTTTAGACGTAATAAAATTTGAACTTATCTTAATAACTGACAATAACTAAATTGTATATCATGTATAATAATTCCTCAATTGTTTTATAATGTACAATTTTAATACATAAATTTATGTATTTAATGTTGATATAACCAAGCATTTATAGCTGATGTGCGATAGATACTTAATTCTTGCTGGAAGAAATATATAGTGCAATTTTAAAACTGTCCAAAATTTTAAATAAATATAATTCAATTAGATAAGAACCGTTTAAGGAAAGAATATTCCTTCCTTATATAATCCTCTACTACCTATAATATAATTAGGAATTGATTTATTGGTAATAAAATACAAGATATATTCTATTCATATTGATATTTATATTAATACTGTACATCATAGTTTAGTATACTATATCAATATCTATGAGAAAAAATATAGGAATATATTCAATAAAGGATAAATAAATGATAAAAAAAAATTGAATTAGTTTTCTGAGATTAACTCTGATTTAAAATTAAAGCATTAAAAAGTTTTGAAATATAAAATTAATAATAAAAATTGTACAATTCAACTTTAGTAAACATTTAAAAATCAATCATTTAAGAGTTAAAAAGAATATTTCTATACAAAAGTTCAATTTATAAATAATTGACAATTTTTTTAACAAAAAAATCAAGCTATTTTAAATTAAAAATATTTTATAAATATTTTAAAAATAAAATAAATAAAATGAAATTATCTTTTTAAAAAAATGTATCTAAATATATAAAAATGGTAAAATATTTGCAGAAACAAAAAAAATTTAATTAACTTATAATAATCACATTATGTTTCTTCCATCGAGAATATATAATGTTTTATGGTAAATATATGAATTCAATATACGTAATTTTTTAATTAATTACAAATAGCAATATTGTTTTTGCAGGCTGTAAATAAAAGCCATGTTCATCGAAAAGATACCAAATAAAGGATTAAATAGCGGTTACGTCGAATAGTTTATTCTATTTTTTTTTTTTTTTTTTTTTTTAATTTGCGTTTTTTTTTGTCTACGTGACGAAGAATGGCCTAGAATAAGAATCAATAATGTATATTGTGATTTTAATGAAAGAATATTGGAGGAAGTCTCTTTTCTTAATAATGAGAAATTGTGCAACTTAGATTATTCGCAAAGATTTACGAGTAATTATTTATTGTCTCAATTAAATTTGTTCTTTCTGAAATTGGAGATATATTATTAAAAATGTTTTAATATATATCATTATCAGAAAATATCATTGATGTAAATTTTTTAGTTATTTATTTATTTCTATTTTCGTATATGCTCGTACATCTTTATTCTTATATTGTCAACATTATCATTTATTTAAATCATTAAAATATTAAAATTTAACTTTTTATGTGCGTAAAAAAATTAATATGTATGTATATTCCTTTTGAAACAAAAATATGCATACATTTATCGGCGATATTAAGAAAATATAGCAAATATTAGTAATATAAAATTTACTTGTATAATTTTAGGAATAAGTATTCATCATTTTTTTTTTAAATTGTTGCAGATTTCATTTTATTTGGATTTCCATTTAAATTGGAATTAATTTTTGTTTTTTTAAATATTGTAACAAAATTTATTTATGAACCACCAAACAAAAAATTTTTGTATGTATTTTATTTTAATTTCAAAAATTTGATAATTTTTTTATTTTGATTTTTCTTTTTTATATTATTTTTCTTTTTTTCTCAAAATAGAATAATATTGTAAATCTATATTATAAAAATTAAATGACAAAATCTTTAAGTTTTATTAATAATTTGATTCAAAAAATATATTATTCGTTCTGTTATTTGATATCTCTAAATTATTTTGTAATTCCTGCAAAAGTCAAATGCAAAATTACCAAATGTATGTGTTGAATATGTGTAAGAAATTTTTTTCCTTCATATTTTAATGCAATTCTCTTCGTATACTGGATATCGTGTGTTCAGTGCATAAGTCGTCGTATCATTTGAGTTAGGGTACAATGATATGGTGAGAACGTTTCATTGATGCTGAAACATGTACATAAATTCAGTCCACTTCATTAAGTTCTTCATTAAATCCTAATAAATATTCAATAAAAATAAAAATTATGTACATAGGTAAATAAAATGGCGTTTATGATAAATATTTGCTTAAGTGAGTATAATTCTTTAAAAAAATCTTTTCATAAAATAATAAGATATACATGTGTTATTTTAAAGTAATTGATAAAATTAAAGTTAAAAGAAAACATTACGAAATTAATAAATTTCTGGAGAATATGATTGAGATTATTAATAATAATTTATAATAAATTATAATAATATTTTTATTTGTTTCTACATAATATCTTTTTTATTAATATCTAATAATATGATATAATGATAATATAATTAGTAATGTAAATTCTTGCAAGTATTTTACTTATACAATTTTTTCAATATAAATAAAATATAAACAATAATAGATTTTTTCATGTCAAATTTAAAAACTACAAATTTTTAATTGTATCATTATTTCAATAAATAAACGATATAAACTTGGTCAATTTCGAATATCGTACGATAAAATAGAAAATTTATTTATTGTTTTATATTTATATAAATTTTATATTTTTATATAATTTTTTACAAATTTCATTGATAGCAAACATTATATAATATTACATGAAATATATGTATATATATATATATATATATATATATATTACAATAAATTAAAATATAAAATTTATGTAAATATTAATATAAAAAATGAAAAAGATATTTTATATTTTATATACAATCAAATTTATATGAAGTAAATAACAATTTAAATTATTGGTAATTAATATATATATTATTTCATAGAGATTAATAGTCCAATTACAGTTAAGAATTTCAATTACCATTATGATAGAATTAAAATATCTAGGAAATCTTAAAGCTAGGGAAATTAATAATGATATATCTTCATAATTTTGAAAATTTTAAATAAATATGTGATTCGTTATAGATAATTTAATAATTATATTAATTTTAAAAGCTTTCCCGTATATATATATATATATATGTATGTATGTGTTTTATACATATATAAAATATAACAATAAGTAATAGTAACTAACAAACAATTTCATTATGAAATATATAAAATTTTCAGAACAGGCATGTTATTTATAATTTTAAAAATTAAACATTACTAATGCAGTTTTTCCTTTTTCTTAACAAGTGAAATCATTAAAACATAATGACATGAAACAGTTAAAAAACAATTGATATTTTTTCGATTTGCATTCAATAAGATTTCGATTGATATATAAATTATTAACTAATCGAACTACGAAAATTAATTGTTATTCAATCAATTTATTTTAAGCATATTATCGTGTTGTAATTTAAGATGTAGTTGCAATCGTATTGAATGAAAAATGGCCGCAAATGTAAAAACAGGTGAGTAGTATGTATAAATCTGTCAATAGTGTTATTTTTATTTAAAAAATTAATCAATCTGTTTAATTCAAAGAAATATCTATATAATTAAATAAAAATATTATAATTTTTTATTTACATATTTGATATCGTAATTAAACATTATTACGTCATATTTTTTATTCATATATGAAATTTAATATATATATTGTGATTTATTAAATTTTTAATTATTATTACACCATCTTTAAATTCGTATTGCGTCAAAAGATATTTGACACTTTAATGGGCGTATCATTGAGACGTAGAAACTGTATTATTGTGAATACAGATATTATTTTTATAAATTTCATTTTATATTTCTAGTAATTTTATTTGCATGTATAAATGTATAAAAGAGAATATAATGAATGTTTGCTCATATGTTATATATTGTAACGCATCTTATCGAAAATCCTTTTAAAATATCATTTCATTTTATGATTTGCTTTCAGAAATGCGAATTCCTACACGTTCTGCTCCTCCTCCTCCACCTATCAGTTCAACAGCACAAAGAAACATTAATTGGAATAACACGTAAGTTTAATATTATGATTTAATAGATTTTTTATATTTCTTTATAATTTTTTAATAAATATTTTTTTTATACATATATTTTTATGTAATACTAAATATCTAAATACTAAATATCTAATTTTTATGTAATATCTAAATATGCACATATTCTATTTGTCATGTTATGTAAAAATTTAAATTTATTATTTATTTTATCTAAAAAATTTAATTAATTTTTTTGATCTATATAGAAATGTTTTTGGATCTTCGACAATACGACAACCTATTCAAAAGAAAAAGCCACCTCCTCGGCCACCACCACCAAAGTTCAATCAAAATTATTCACAAACACAAAGGGAAAAGTTTAAAAAATCAGTATGTTGATATCTATTAAATACTTTATAATTAATAAATAATCAATATTATTAATTAAATTTAATTATTAAATATTTAATATTATTTATTTATATAATTAACAGACAAAACCAACAGAACTTCTAACTAATTTTTTTGGAAGAAAAAAAAATGACAACTCAAGTATAACACAATTAAATAATCAAGAACAAAATATAATATTACAATCAGAAAAGATAAATGGATCAGTTTGTCTAATAGATTTTAGTCCACCTGGATCTCCAACATTTACCATTCGATCAAGTAGTGATGGTATTAGCATTGATAGTTTTGGCAGTGATGGAAATTCAAATCTATCTGCATTTACAAGTAGTGGAAACACATCTCAAACTGAAAGTGCTTTTGAAGATGATTTTGATCTTTTTGGAATATCTACTAAAAAAGCATTGCAAAGTGATCCATGGAAAATTAATTCAGTAATAGATCCATTTGAACCATTAGAAGTAACTAATCATAATACATTACAGTCTATAAAACATGTAGGAGATGCATGTTTTTTTGCTTTCAACACAAATAATCATACCAATAATCAAATGATTTACAATCAGACATCTTTTAAAAATACTCAATCAATGCCAACTATAATTCGTGCAAAACCACCAAAACCACCAGCACCAAAAATTGTACAAATAAAAAGAGAACAAAAAATAAATAATATTGAAATTAATTCAAAATGTTTAAATAAAATAATGTCTTTGACTAAGCCAATGACATTGGATTTAACTAATTCATGGCAAAATGATTTAAAAGATAGTCCTTCGCCACCAATGCCCACAATTCCACCACCTGCACCACCATTAGAATATTTAACAGAAGTGAATAATGATTCTTCAGTAAGTTATTCAACTTATATTATAATTTTATCAAAATAATTTACATTTTTCTATTTTTTATTTTTAGATTAATAATGAAGAACCTTATGGAATTGCATTATATGATTTTCCATTAACACATGTGGGTGATTTATCTTTCAAAGAAGGTGATATAATATATTTAATAAAAAAAATTAATGAAGATTGGATGGAGGGTAGAATAGGAAATCAACAAGGAATATTTCCTATTAATTTTATTGATATAAAAATACCAGTGCCTGATATTCCAGATAATATTGTTACTGCTATTTATCCTTTTAAAGGAGAAACAACTGAAGATTTATCATTCGATGTAAGTTTATCTTGATATAGACAAGAATGTTCTAACATATTAAATTATAAAGAAATTTTATATTAAGTAATTATTACATATTTACATAAATATGATCTATTTGAAAAATTTGTAAATATGTAAAAAATAATCAAGATTATTTATATTTTCCTATATGATATATTTCTTATATAATACACTATATCAATGGAAAAAATCATTTGTTTATCAAGTTTCTTTCTTTTTCTTTTAAAAATTATTTAAATTTCATATATTTTATATATATATATATATGTAACAGGAAGGAGAAAAAATTACAGTACTATCAAGGATATCGCAAGATTGGTTATATGGAGAAAGTGGAGATCAAAGAAAAGGTCAATTTCCAATAAACTACGTAAATAGAATCCCACGTAATGTTTCACTATATTAATTTACATGTTGTACTATATTATAAGTAGTATGTCAATAATTTTTCTATTACAATTCTTATTTTTTATACATAAAAAAATATTTTTATGGTGTATTAATAAGATAAAAAATGAAAAATTTACGATTTGTATTGAAGTATTTAAATCATGTTTCAATGGTCATAAATGATTAAATATATATTTCAAGAATTTTATATTTATAAAAAGACTGAATTATGTGCAAATATGCATTGCCTTAAAAATTTCAATAAGATATTTTTATCACTTTTTTTCAAATTTATTTTCTGAAATTAACAATTTTGAAACTTTTACAATTTAAAAATAGAGCAATATAATTTTTCAACAAAACAATTAATTTTTTCTTATTTTTACATCACAAATATCTACTAATATGTTCTAAAATTAAAAAATATTATTTTCTAAAAAAAAAAGTAGAAATAGAAAATAAAATTTTTACTAAAATATTTTATTTATTGAAATATATGCAAATGAAAAAAAAATATATACACAAAAAAATTTTCTAATAATTTCATATTTTTTCAATTTTTAAAATTTTTTAATATCAAAATAATGATTTCTTCCTTTATAATTTATAATTTATTTATATTCTTTATGTAATAGAGAATTGTACTTATTTTATAATCAGTGATTTTATTGACTCAAAAAATTATATAATATGCAATATATAAGTACATCTAAAAAGAATGATTATATTTTTTTATATTCATTAAAAATATTTTAAATATATTAAAATTAATGCAAAATTATAAAAATATATGAATTATAATTAAACATATATTTTAATATTATTGTTATTTTTTTGTTTAACTAACATATTGTTACATATTATTTTAGAATAATTAAAAAGAGATAAAAAAAAGTCTTATAATTAATAAATATTATGTGAATATTATATTTTATATTTAGTGTCATTTAATTTTAATACATATTAATTCTAATTTGTAATATTTAAAATGTATTCTGATTGGAATCACTGGTATAAAAATAATGGTATAATTAATGTACAGTATATAGATATATAATTTCGAAAATATGAATTTAAATATTTGTTATATTTAAATGTTGCATATGTAAATACTTATATTCTTATTGCAATGAAATATATTTAAAAATATTTGTGTAAAAGAATATATATATATATATATATATATATATATATGTATATAAAAGTAAATACTTTTCAATGTAAACATGTAATAAATTATTATTACAAATTACAATTATTATTTTAAAATTTATAGAAATATGGAAAAAAATTTCAATTCCAATATTAATAATCAATAATTTTATTAATTCCATATTCATTGATCTATATAGGATCAGATATTTGATAAAAAAACAAAATTAAAATAATTATAATTTTATAGAATAATTTGATTTTTAAACTTATTTATATATTTCTAAAGTTGTTACATATACCATGTGATATCAAGTTGTATTAATGATCATTTTTATTATGCATATAAAATAAATTATTTAATATTATATGTAATATTAATTTTTTGTAAATTGTAAAAAGCATGTAATAAAGGAGTGATATAAAATTTATTATAAAATAAATAAAAATGTATAAATATCAAAACTATATGTTGACATAAAAACTATTTTGCGGTATTTATTAATGTTAATTTTTATAAATTTTATTCATAAATATAATTTTTTATAAATATTTACGATAATAGCGCTATCATTTTAAAAAAAAAATAGTAGAGATAGAATATTCATTAAGTGCGGTAATTTTTATCAATAAATTTTATAACATTCAAAAACTTCACAGATTTTAAATGTGTAGGAGATTTTAAACATGATATATATTTATTAATATATTTAGAAAAGATGGAAAAAATTATAATTTTAAAGTGCCTTACTGTCTGTATAATAACATTTCTAAATTTTTTACCTGTGAGATAATATAAAAAAAAATTAATTGCAAAATTCCAATGATATATGTGAAAGCATAAACCACGACACCATTTCAATAACATTTTTTCTTTTAACCTGAAAAATAAGTAATAATTGTAACATACATAAAAGCTATCAATTTATTATATATATATATATTATATATTATTAAATTTATACCAATGTATATATTCTGTCTTTTTTTTTATTTCAGTATCAGGGAATTTAATTAATACAACATCCCAATAAAGTTCTAAAGTTTCAACTATACCAAGGGGTAATAATAACACTAAATAAACAGTTGATACTACAAATAATGTTTTAGAAGTATGATGCATTCTATTTATTTTATATCTGAAATTTTCTAAGAAATAATGTCATTAAATGTATTCATATTTTTTCAATTATAAAAGATATTTGAATAATTTACTTACGAGTTAATTGACAATGGATTTTTTCAGTTTTTTTCATGTGTCTAATCAATAAAATATTTCCAATAAATATAAAAAGTAATGGTAACCAAGTAGATAATGCAATATAAAAATACATAGCATTACCCCATGGTTTTATTTTTTTTTGACATGGTATAAATTCAAAAACACTATCTGTTTCATAGCCTGAAAATATGATAAAATATTAAAATTTAAATTTTTATAAATTTAATATAATATAAAATTTACCTCCTGAATATAACTTTGTTAATGATATTATAAAACTAATACATATTAAAATAATAATAATTATTATTTCAGAACAATTATTATAATGACCATATATTTCAAAAGGAAATGTAATAGCAAATACTCGTGTCCATGTGAGAACTACAACCAACCAAGTTGAAGTAAATTGAAAAAATTCCATAATAACAGAATTTAAGCTGCATAAGAATCTACTGTTCTAAAAATATTATTAATTTAAGTTTCTAGTTAGATATAGAACAAAATTAACTATTTATTTTATTTATACTTACCATAAAAAGATTATTAACAAATATAAAATGTGACTTTGCAATACCCACAGCATAATTAAGTATTAGTGCTCCATTATCAGATAATGCAAGTGCTTTTAAATAAAGTGATAAGTTTGATTCACAAAGTATAGGTGTATTTAACATTACAAAAGAAATAATGTTTAATAATACACCTATAAATAATTAATATAAATAATATTTTATGATATTATAATATAATAATAGTATATAATAATATATAATATATAATATATAATAATATATAATATAATAGTATATAATAATAGTATAAAATAATTAATTTATTATATTATAATAAGCTATATAACAGCTTTATATGACATAAAAAAAACATATTCTCATATGATGTAGAAAACTAATTTTTTTTTTCACTTACCAAGTATTATAATAAATGGTGTTATATAGCTAAGTAAAAAACGCACAAATTTAACAAATGGTTGTAATGATAACCAATAAAAACGAACTTCACAAGGCCATATAATTTCTAAATTGGGTTGTGAAAAATTGTAAATAAAATCCAAACTTGTTAATGGTAGTGGACACGATAAATTTCCTTTAATATAAGAACTACACAATAGATGTAAATATATAAATGAAAATAATAATATATATAATATATTAATAATAATATATAATAATTTTTATTATATTTTTTTTCTTAATTAAATTTATTTATAATTTTTATCAAATCTTTCATGTCTCACCTGATTTCATTTACTGGAATTTCAATACATTGAATTGATTGTAATAATATATTTAATATTAATATAAATTGCAGATTTATTTTATTAAATGAAATCATTTGTATATATATATATTTGCATGAAAGATATAAAAAATTATTGTGCAATAATATCTAAAAAATATATTATGTATATCTATAAAAAATATATATTATACAATTATTATAAAAAAAATATGCTTTTATTTAAAATTTATATACCTTTCTCTGTCAAATATTTTTCAATATCATGACTAATAATATCTTCTCATTAAAAATTTTAAAGACATCTGTTGTTAATTATCATAACATAGAATTATTCTTAGCAAATATCATTTCAATGCAAATAAAAGCTTAGATGTGTATGTGACTAGAAGCAGATCTGTATTTTACATATATACACTTATATATTATAATGAAAATTTATATAATATATATATTATACATACATATATTTTATATTTTTATATAAAATTAAAACTTTAAAGAAAATTTTTCTTTAAATATAATATTAACTATAATAAAAAAAATAAATATTATTATAAATATAAAAATAATATTCTAGGAAAAATTAAATACTATAAAATAATATATTTAACATTATAGAATAATAACAAAATTATAATTAAATATTTTAATAACAATTAAATATATAATATATAATAGTATATATTTTAAAAAGATTGTATATTTTCCTGTTAAATATAAGTTTTTTTTTTAAATTTAAAATATAATTTATCTTTTAAATTATTAAATTACAGATAATATTAATCAAATATAAAATTAACATTAAATGAATTGTGAAATATAAAAATTTATATTTTAATACATATAAATATATATAAGTATACATATAAGTATATGCATTAGATCACTAGAAATCACTATTAATTCATGGAAATATAATTTACAATGTATTTTCAATATATAATATGTATAATTTATACAATTTAAAAGGCACACAATAAAAATATGATAGCTTGATATTTATTTTCATAAAAATGAAATTTTATTGCAATAGCAATAAATTATGTTTCATATTTTATATATTAAATTTTATATATATTTTATATTTATTTTAAAAATTATTTCATTAGGTTAGTTAAATAAAATTTTATTTCTTTTACTATAATTTTCTAAAAATTTCTTTATTACATTTTCACAAAAAACAATTAATGTAATACTATAGTAAATACAACAAAAATGATATTACATTTCATTATTCATTTTGCCTATCAAAAATATATCCTTTTTGTTTCATAAATTTTGTATCTGCCCAAGAATATTATATAAATTGGCTAAAAACGTCTGATATTCTTTTCTTTATATCAATCTTTCTATTATATTAATATTTAAATAGATTTGTCTACTTCCGAAGAAATATTTTTTTTATAAGAATGTTTTTTTTTAAGTATTAGTAAATTTGTCAGATTTAATGCAAAACAATTACAACTTCTCTCTTCAAAATAAGTTGATAACTTTTTTATTTTAAAACTCTAGGTTTCTTAAAATTATTAATTATCTGTGATGTCTTACTTTTTAAATATAAGTTTCTTAATAATCACATTCATAAAAATATGCAATTTATTTATAAAAAAATTTATCTATAAAAAAAATACAATTCAAGAAATTAACTATGCATTTTACTAATATTCCAATAATATGTAAATCAAACAAAAATGCAATTTTTAATTTCTGTTGATGTATTAAATGCAATTACATCAACTTATGAAGAAATAAATTCATGTCTCTTGATTATCCCTAGAACCTTGGAATTTATTCTATATAATAATCTTTTATTTTATATAATCATTTAATTTAAGTTTTATTCAATAATATTATTTTCATAATCAATTAAATGTTTAATGACATGTCAAATATTTTATATATCATATAATTAAAAAATAAAATTAATTTCATTTTTAAAGAAGACCAAAATAATAAGAGGAAAAAAAGCAAAAACAAAAGTTATTATCCAAAGTTCTAGTGTTAATAAATAATTTACATTTCCAAATTTTTGTTTATCAAAATACAATTTTTAAAACATTTATATTTATATACTTAACAATGTTAAAAAGTACTCGTATTACCTAAATTAATTTCAAGAAAAAGAATGAACAACCATTGATAATTACAAATATATAAATTATTAATAGACAGCATAAACGCACATTGACTCTTACAATTAATAATTTTATATAATATTATTATAATTATAATATATTTTTTATAACACAAAAAAGATCAAATATTTTTACATTTATGGTTCCATTGCACAGTACATCTCAAATAAAGTATTAACAATTCATATAATTTAGAATGAAATATTACAAATTAAATTTGTATATTAATAATTATTTTAATTATTTTATTTAATATTTATTTTTATTAAAAATATTTTTTTCTATGTTCTCAAAATGATATTTATATAAATTATTGTATAGATATTAAAAAAAATTATTAATAATTTCGCAAATTAAGTACATGCCTTAGAACGACAGAAAAATATTTATTATGAGTTTATATAAATTCAGATATATCAGTTATATTTGTAAAATATATATTTGAAATGAAAACTAGTCTTATGTTCTCAATCACAGCCACTAAATAAAAAAGAAATATATTTCTTATGTTTTTCAAAATTTTAATATGTATTTATAATGTATTTTTCTATATATTATTATAGTTATTTCCATGTATTAAAATAAATTTTTACTTAGAAAGAAAAAATTTATTTATAAAGAAATGTCTGTGCAGAACCATTTAATGTGATATAAAAACAGAATAAAAAAATTTTTCTAAAATTTTAAAAAAACATTGTAGTAAATTTATTATTTAATGATGATCTTTTACTTAATATTTATATATTATATAACAATTGTACTTTTCTTTTTTTTTTTTAAACTTTCTTTAAATTCTTTTTTTAATTTCTTTTTTTAAGTTCTTTTTAAAAATGCTATGACTAATCAAAAAATTATTTCTTTCTTTTTTTTTATAATAAGAAAATAGTTTACCCATAGTTCAAAACAATTTATATTTCAACTGAAAATAATATCATTATCTTTTGATAGCAACTATATTTTTGCTATCTTAAATTTATGTCAAAAAGTAAAATATATATGTATTATATTTTCTAATATCACCTTGGTAAGAAATCAACCTATAAAGAAAATAAGTGCTCATATTGCATATATAAATAAACTGATATTTGTAGATTTTGCACTTTGTAATTATATGAGAACTTCTGATAGTTATTATTCGTTCTCAAATCACAAATATTTTAAAATCCATTCGTTGTACTGTATCAGATTAATTTCTTACCTGAAAGCTTAATACCTAATTGAAAGTTTAGAAATTATTAGGTTTTAAGAAATTATTAATAAAAGGACAAAAATATGTTTTAATGACTAGTAAACTAGTAAACTAAATATTAAGCAGTACTTTTTAAATATTCATAATAATCCCGTTTTTTGGTTTTTTCTGTGCAAACTCATAAATATTTGTTGATATTTTTTTATAAATAATTCAAAATTAAAAGCAAAGCTATCTCTTTTATAAAAAATGAATATATAAGTTGTTGTCATTTTATACTTGGTAAAATAAATTTTATAAGATTATGATAACTGTTATATGATAAATGTTCCGCATTTATATCTCATTATTGTACTGTGCAATCCTACATATAATATTTACAAAAATAAGCATCCCACAAATGTCATTTAGTGACATTTTACATTTTCTTATTTTAAAATTAAGCCAGAAACTATTGGCTTTTCATATCTTAGAGTTTGCACTAATTTTTTATGTGCATAAGTCATATGAGAATCCAGATCTTTTCTTTAATCAGGTTTATATATGGGTATTTTTGGAATAAATTCAATTAAAAGAACCTGAAATATAAAAGATGAAAACAAATAAGTGTATACATATATCTAAACAAAAATCAATGCTTAAGAATAGATAATGTAATTAAAAATATAAGCTGGTTCACATTAATAAGGCTTCTCTTAACTATTTACATAATTAAAAAAATGAAAAAAATAAATTTAAAAATATTATAAATTTATAAAAAAAAAAATTTATAAATATTATATAAATATAGAATAATTTTGATATATGTACAAAATAGTATTAAGTTTTAAAATAAAATAAATAAAAATATAAAAAATTCAATTTATGTTTACTTACATATTCCATCATGGATGAACTATCACATCTCTGTTTTGCCAATCTCCAATGTAACCCAAGTTTATGATATAGTCTACTATTTTCCCATTCTAATAATTTGTTTAATGAATGTTGTGTCTATAAAAAATAAAATAAGAATTGTTTATGTTATCAGACATTTAATTTTATATTATTTAAATTTATATATAAAAGATAATTATATATAAGATAATAAATATATATCTTCATAAAGATATTAATATTTACTCTTTTACTCAAACAAATAACTGGCCAAAGAGAACAACCTAAAGTACAGCAACAGCAAACGCAACCACAAAATAACCATTTAACATTAACTGGTAATGTTTTTTTTAATACACTGTTTATTCTCATAACAGTTGCTTTAAATTCTTCTGGAGCAACACGTGACACTAAACCATTTGGAAATTCTGATTCAAAACGATTACTAAGTCCAAATCTGAAATAATAATTACAATTTTAATATGTTAAGTAAAAATACATTTTCTAATTTATAAATATATATTGATTTTCTTATACAAATTGCAAATATTTAAAAAATAATTTTTAAATTATTTCATTTATGATCTTTTTTAGAAGTAAATTAAAAAAAATAATAAAAAATATAATAATCAAATAAAAAATATATCAATTTATATATTTCAAAAAATTATATTTATATTATGTACTAATATTTTATAAATATTTTTTTAATGTGAAAGAAAAATAATTAAAAATGAAAAAAATAACAGTATAAAAACAGTATATTTATAATCCGATTATGTTCTCTATTTTTTTAAAAGAAAAATAATTAAAAATAAACAAAAAATAACAATATAAAAATAGCATTTGTAGTCCGATTCTTTGTTCATGAAATACAATACTGAATTTACATATATATAAAAAAGAATAACTTGCTTACACGGTCATATTGCCAGCTCCACGAATAATTATAGGATCTGGCACCATTGTCACGTAATGTTCTTCTAAATTTTGTTCATTTTCTTCTTCTTCTTCATATATTGCATCGAAATCTGCCATTGTGTAATATTCAACGGTTCCCGCTCAACGAATGATACAACTATATGTTGTCGCAAATAAACGACTTTTATTCTAATGAAATGCAGTTTCTTTTCATTTATATTTAAGAATTACAACGTACATTGATTTTAAGTGTTATGCACAAAACATTTTCGTAGCCATGAATAATAGGCCAAATAGCAAACTTTCAATTGAAAGTTATTTGCAATAACACCATTCACAACACAACACACGACGCGCACTGCAGATGCTCATAGCTCACAGCTCATCAATTTTTCATTCAATGCGATTTCAGGTTCACCAACTTTATAATTTATAAAAGTTTGAATTTTAGAAACCAGATATATTTAATGTCATTTTATATGACCAAAATTCGGAATACAGCTGTGTATATTGTTTTATAAAATTATTATTTTATTTTTTTTTACAGAAATAAGATCATAAAAATAATAAATTATTATTAAAATATTATCTAATTTATATATTTAATTTACACATTCGATTAATATTTACAAATTCTAATTTATAATATTAAAATGAAAATAATTTCAATTTATTTTTCTAAATTTATATTTTCAATTATAATTATAATAATTATAAAAGTTAAATCATAAAGAAATATTAAATTTATTAAAAAATTACATTTTTTTTTAGTACTAATCTTAAAATAAAAATATTAAATTTTGTTTCAACATTGTTTAACCTTCATTTCCTAGATTTTTTCTGCTACTTTGATTTATTGATATCCGAATTTTGACTCAAAATTATTATTATATTATTATATTAAATCCTATTTAATTTTAACTAATTTATTGCTCATTTAATTTAAATTAAAATATTCAAAAATATATATTCAAATAAAAATTGGATGTTTATTTAATTTCCAAATATACAAATATTAGTTTTTTATTATTTTTATGTACAAAAAATATTATTTTTAATTCGAATTCAATTTTGATAATAAGAGTTCTATATATCACATTATTATATGTGTCTATAATTTTATATTAAAGTATAATATATTTTATTTTATATTTATTATATTTTATATTTTATTAATAAAATGTCAAATATTTTCTTTATTATATATTATAATTATTCATAATTTGATAAATTATATTTAATCTTGTTCTATGATAAGATCTGACATGTCAGAAGAAGAATTTATTTTTAATGTTTTTTCGTTTGCTAAATGTAATAGAGATACAAAAGAAATTGGAAAACTTAGAGCTTCGATATTAGTTTTAGTTAATATATTTGGTAATCTCTTATAAATTTCACTGAAGAATTTACTATCATTCATTTTATTATTAGTATCTCGTTGCATTGCTTTTTTAGTTATTGTTTCTTGAATATTCTTATCTGTATTACATTTTAAACATTCCCAAATAGAATATTTTAATTGTTTCATATCAATTCTTTTTGGATGTGTACAATATGCAATAGATAATTTGTTTGTAAGTTTTGGTGCAGCAACTAGATTGTTTCCAGTAAAAGGCATCTGTGTCTCTGATATATATTCATCTTGAGATTGCATATCGTTATTAATCGCGTTATTTTCATTTTCTTGATATTCTTGATAATTATTAGAATAATTTAACGTATCATTTTCATTTATATGATTATAATTTTCCATGTCATTAATTAAAGAAGTAGTATTAATATCATTTATATTTTCTGAATTTTTAAATATTGTTGTATGAAGATATAATTTATTAGCTTGTTTGATATTATAATGTTTGTCAGGAGGTAAGGTTAATATTTCTTCATTCCATTCGATTTTAGCAGTTCTAGCATGTAGTTTAATTGATTGACTTGGTAAAAATTTAGCACATACTTTTCCAATTGTTTCATCATCATAACATAATTCTATTTCTTTATTTTTTTTTTTTACTTTAGATTGATAATGTTGAGTCTCTGCATTATTACTAAATAGACTTTTTTTAAAATTTATTACTTTCCAATGAGATGGGCCAGCCCAATGTATATTTAAATTCGTTTGAATAAATGAATATTCTGAATCTTTTAATGACATTGTCTTGGTTAAAACTTCACGAAAATCTACAATATTTTCTACCTGGTTAGATATCATAACACATCTATCTATATGTTCCTCTTCTGTAACTTCAATATCAAAATAATTCATACCAGTAGATATACATTCATCTTCATTGGATAAACTTGCATTAAGATCAAACTGAAATCTATTCTCATTACTTTGTTCTGATTGAATTTTTTCTAATTCATCATCTGCATTCCAACTATGAAAATCAAAATAAAATAAAGGAGGACAAATTTCCATATGTGAAAAATTTGCTATTTTTGGAATATTATATACTATATTTTTATCCTGAATATCTTTATTATTTACTGTATCTATTAAAATATCATTATATGGATGTGGATAAAACTTTGAATTTGCATGATTTGGTAACATTACTTGATATAACATATCTGTCGTTTGTAAATCTGCTTCTATTGTTATTAATGAAGGTTTCTCAGTTTCAATATTTATTTTTAAAGTATCTACAGTAGCAAATATTTTTTGTTTATTTTTTTTTTTTTTTTTTTTCTCTTGTTTTTGTCTATCAAAATTATTTTCTTCTACTTCCTGAGAATTCATTTTCTCCATATTATTTTGATTTTCATTATATTTGTTTTGTTTATCTACTCCAGCAATCATTTTAAGTATATCCATATGTACACCATCAACACGAAATCCATAAATTTTAGTGCTTACATCTAAAGATGTAGTAGCTACTTGCAAATTAGACATATTTGCATCCTTTTTCTTAATCATATATGTCATAAAATCAATCATTTCTAAACTGAATGCATTTTTTGGATTAATTTTATTTTCTGTACCAAGCTTTATACATTGAGATATACGTTCTGCCATTTGAGAGGGTGGCATATTTACTAGAAAACTAAGTCCTAAGGAACGTCTTTTATCATTTGAATTTATAGAAGTTATTGTTGTTGTTGAAGTGTCAGTAATTTCTTTGCGACGGGCCAAACGTTCTGCTTCATCATCATTTTCTGATAAAGCAAAATTATTTAATTTTTGTGGAAGTATAGACTTTCGCCTCAATGGAGATGAAGAAGCTGGAGAAGAATGTATAGTAGAATCTATTAATCTATTTGACATACTCTTACGAGTTGCCATTTTATTGTTTAAAATTTTATATCAAACCAAGATTTCTTGTATGTTCCTAAAATATATAAATAATAATTTAAAATTAAAATTCATAAGTAAATTACATCAAATATTACATTTATATTCAAAAAAATTGATAAAAAATTAATTAATTACATAATTAATAATAATTAATATTATTATAATGAATATTATACATAATTTAATTGAATTATTAATTTTTAAAATTATTAAGAAAACATATAAGTATAAATATTTAAATAATTTATAAACTTATATAAAATAAATATTTATTTATACATTACCTCTAATATATAGAAATATGTTGTTAATAAATTCGTATCTTTTAATTGTTAATGATTAAGAAAAGAACATTAAATGGATATTAAATGTATGCTATAAAACAATATCTTAATCATTAAGGAGTATTAATATTGTATATTAGTGATACAATTCAAACATATTTAAACAATTCAAACATATTAAACAAATATATTTTTTGAAAATTACAAACAAAATAACTTAATTTCCACTATACAAATTAATAATGATATTTCATTCAATTTAATAACAATTTAATGTTCAATTACATTTCACAAACTTCGTTTGTAATACATTCAAAATACAATATTAAATCACTGTTTTCCACATTGATATTACCATTGATATTAAAATAAGATTAAATTTTAAAAATCTGAAATTTGAAATAACATAAATATTTAATGTACATCACTTATTATATATATATATAAATAATAATAAAATTTTGAAAAATATGTCTACGTTATAAAACATATTTGTCATTTCTTATACATATTTTTAATGAAATTGGCGCGAAAGAATAATCGCAAATAGCGATCACAAAATTATCAAATTTAAACGTATTTATTTCAAGTCATGAAGTATTTATTTGTAGATTGTCGAATTTCTATCTAATTTCTATATAGAGATATCTTTCATTACAAAAATCATTTTTAAAGATCAACATTAATTTTCTTTATAATATTTTTGAGTATACAGCATAATTTCTAGTTATTTCGTGAAAATTAATAATTTAATCGAGATAAGTGTTATTTATAATATATGTTAATAAGAACGTTAAATAATATAATAATAATAACACGTGAACATTTTCTAACAGATATATTATATATACTATCATTATTAAACAATTGTTTTCGTTCTTAAAATAAAAACTATGATGTAATTATAGGAGTTAAACCATTAAATCCATAAGTTAAAATACCATGGAGGTTTTGTTATTAAAATCCATGCTGTTTGCTTGTCAGTGGTCAGTAATAGTTATTAAATCATAAAATGGTAAGATTAAATGAGTTTTTTAATCGAAACATTTTGAATATTTTAGTATTATTTTGCTATTTTAATATAAAATATAATCATATATTTTAAATAAATATGATATATTTATTTTAAATCATTGCTTATTGCATTTTTAGAAATAAATATTATAGTATGATAGCAATTTGTAATTATAAAAGTAGTTCTAAAATCATATTAAAATATAAAAAAATTTTTTCAGTCTTTATTTACACAATTTATATGGTAATTTTATATTCATATTATAATGTATTATGTATTATTAAATAATTTAATAAATTAATTATAAAATATTTTCATTATAATATCAATATCCCTAATATTAATATTTTAATATTATTATTAGGGTGCAAATATATCACAATTAGAGAGAGATATTGGCTCTGATCAATTTCCTCCCAATGAACACTATTTTGGATTAGTTAATGTAAGTATTAACTGCAAAGACATATAAATATAACAAAAATAATATTGATAAATTAGATTATTTCTTTATTTTTATTATTATAAATATTAATATTAACAATTATATCATTATAGTTTGGAAATACCTGTTATAGCAATTCTGTATTACAAGCTTTGTATTTTTGTCGACCATTTAGAGAAAAAGTTTTAGAATACAAAGCTAGAAATAAGAGAACCAAGGAAACATTATTAACATGCTTAGCCGATTTGTTTTATAGTATTGCAACTCAAAAAAAGAAAGTTGGATCTATAGCTCCAAAAAAGTTTATTGCCAGATTGAGGAAAGAAAAAGGTTAATATAGATATATGTTACTAATTTAAAATTTAATTTTATTATTAGAATGAAATTATTTATCAGAATATGTAAGTAAAATATGTAATGTATATGTATATCATTTTTTACAGAGGAATTTGATAACTACATGCAACAAGATGCACATGAATTTTTAAACTTTTTAATAAATCATATAAATGAAATTATTTTAGGTATGCAAATTTTATTGAATACCTAAAAATACATATATATATATACACGCGCGCGCGCACACACACACACCACACGCGCGCGCGCGCGCGCAAATAAAATATACAATAAAATATTCTTATAAAAGTAATTTTATATTTTAGCAGAGAGAAGTCAAAGTAAACCAGCAGGAGGAAAATGTGGTGCAGGTGATGCTGGTTCACCACCAGAACCTACATGGGTTCATGAAATATTTCAAGGAATTCTGACATCAGAAACACGTTGCCTTAATTGTGAGACTGTATCTAGCAAAGATGAAGATTTCTTTGATTTACAAGTTGATGTAGATCAAAATACTTCAATCACACACTGCCTCAGATGTTTTTCAAATACTGAGACACTTTGTAGTGATAACAAATTCAAATGTGATCATTGTAGTAGTTATCAAGAAGCCCAGGTATTTTTATGAAAAAAATTTACAGTTATTAAAATTTAAAAAAGAATTTGATATTATATTTCTTTATTCTAGAAACGAATGAGAGTTAAAAAATTACCAATGATACTAGCATTGCATCTAAAGAGATTTAAATATGTGGAACAATATAATCGTCACATCAAGGTTTCCCATAGAGTAGTTTTTCCTTTAGAACTTCGACTATTCAATACTGTAAATATTTTGCATTTATATATTTTATATATTGATTTTTGTTTTAAGTTTTAATATTTAATATTAAGATAATTAATTTATAGTTAATATAATAATTTTTATATAATTTATAGAGTGACGATGCAGTGAATCCAGATAGATTATATGATTTGGTAGCAGTTGTAATACATTGTGGAAGTGGACCTAATCGAGGACATTATATTTCCATAGTTAAAAGCCATGGATTTTGGTTGCTTTTTGATGATGATATGGTTGATGTAAGTCATAATTTACATTATAATATTTATTTTATTATTTATGTATCTTTGTATAAATTAAATTTTTATTTTAGAAAATTGATGCATCTACAATAGAAGACTTTTATGGACTCACGTCCGATATTCAAAAAAGTTCTGAAACTGGCTATATCTTATTTTATCAATCAATAGATTGTAATTAGAATTTAATATAAATATATAGTAATTAAAGTAAATAAATTCTATATGGTAATTTCGTATCTTATTGAGATATAGTGTATAAAAATTAAAAATATTATATTAAATTATTTATAAAAATAAAATATATAGAATTATGTATATCTGATTTGTAAAATATAGAAAAAATTATTAGTTTCATGAAGTATTTATTCATGTAATACCTTAAAGAAAATTATTTTTTATTTATATTATAAATTAATTGAATTATGTAAAAATTATTTTAAATTCAATGAAAATAATTTATTATCTTTTATTCTAATTAGAAATATTAGCAAATTTTATATAAATAAAATATATAAAATATATAAATAAAAAATATATATTTTATATATAATATAGAATATTTTTATTATATTTTCAAAATTATATTCAAAACATATAGAAAATGTGCGGTATGCTTTTAAAAAATAACATTAATTTTTTCAGAACATTTTTATTTAAATTTTAAGCAATAAATTCATAAGGTATAGGTGCAAGTGAAATAGGATTTTCACGTCCTGATACAATGTGTGCAGGCATTGGTTCAGCAGGCTGTCTTTTCAATTGTACTTTAATGTTTTTTTCCTTTGCTTCTTTTCTGAGTCTTTCATTTTCTTTTACTCGTTTCAAAAAATCTTCTCTACATTTAGAATGAGTTAAATGCTCAATACGAACATTTATTCTTTTAGCAATAATTCGTCCACGTACTCTTTTATTAACAATGACACCAAGAGCATGGGGAGTTACATTAAATACACGTCCAGTTTTTCCATGATAAACTTTATAAGGCATTCCTTTTTGCACTGCTCCATTACCTTTAATATCAACTATATCGCCTACTTTATATACTTTCATATATGTAGATAATGGAATTGTTCCATGTTTACGGAATTTTCGGGAAAATAAATCCCTTGTTCCTCGACGATATCCCTTTGAATTTGTCATACTAATAATTCTTGTCTGTAATAAATATAATTCAATTAAACTTAATTATAAATCTTGTAAAGATATTTTTGATTAAAATTGATTATATCAGTTAATAAGATAAAAATATTTTTATGTATAAAGTTATATAATTATACGATTAGTATTAAATTTTAACAAATTTAATGATTAAATAAAACATTTTCATTAAAATTTGAAATATATTTTATTAACATATGCGCGAATATTGTCACGTGCGTTCTCTTATAAAAATAATTCAGGATAAAATTTTTTTCTTAAGAAAAAAAATTTGAATATAATAAATATAATTTTCATAAATTTTGATAGTATAAAAAAATGAAATGCCAAATTAAACATAATTAAAAATTTTTAATAATATTATCAAACTTACAAGGGACAAGCGTAACCTCTCAAGCGTCTATGAAAAAGAGAATTTAAGATCGGTAAATAAGTTATATTAAAATCGATAATAATCGATATTTAAGTATCGATTTTTAACTATATAAACTTTTTTATTATAATTATTAAATATTTTATATAATATTTAAATATATTAATAAACATTTTATAAATTTTTCTTAATTTATTTTAAAAAATAAACTTTAATACTACTAAAATTTTTTAGATAAAATAAACTACAGTTTATAAAGGAAGTTTCCTCTCTAACGTTTATTCAATCATAATACCGCTGCATGACAGTTGTTTTCTGAAAATTCATATAAAATTGATAAATATTTTGCAATTTTATATTATATGTTAATTAAATTAATAATTTAAATAATAAATAATATTTTATATTATTATTATATAATATTCAAAAATGGTTTGTATTTTATATAATTTTTTATAATTAAACATAATAATAAAATATATCGCTTTATTATTATAATATTTACAAAGAATTTATAAAATATAATTATTTTATAAATTATAAATAAATTTATAAAATAATAATAATATACATTATAAAATATATGATATGTATTGATTTTTTTTTTACTTTAAAAATGTATTATATTATTATAACTAATGGAATTTATTTAACTAAAAGAAATTTATTATATTTTATATATTTTTCAGTTTCGTAATCAATATGACAGTGATGTCACAGTTTGGAGTCCACAAGGACGTTTACATCAAGTAGAATATGCAATGGAAGCTGTAAAATTAGGATCAGCTACTGTAGGACTTAAAAATAAAACTCATGCAGTCCTTATTGCACTCAAAAGAGCTTCTTCAGAATTATCTGCTCATCAAAAAAAAATTTTCCCTATAGATAAACATATGGGAATTTCTATTTCAGGTTTAACAGCTGATGCTAGAATGTTAAGGTATATTATTATATTGTATATTGATAATGATAAAATATTGATTTTTTTATATTAATCTTGTTAAAAATACAATTATTGTAAAATCTTTAATAAATTATCATTAAAAACTTTATTTATATATTTATAGTCGATATATGAGAACTGAATGTTTAAATTATAAGTATTCTCATGATGATCTATTACCTGTGAGTCGTTTACTTGCATCTTTGGGAAATAAATTACAAACATGTACTCAAAGATATGATAGAAGACCATATGGTGTAGGTTTACTTATTGCTGGATATGATGTAAGTTATCAAATATCAAATATTATTTATTGAAAAATAAACTAATATTAAAATATTATAAATTTTTTTTAAAGGATCAAGGACCACATATTTATCAAACATGTCCTTCATCAAATTATTTTGATTGTAAAGCAATGGCTATTGGTGCACGTTCTCAAAGTGCTCGTACATATTTAGAAAAACATCTTAATGAACTTCTATCATGCGATCTGGATGAATTAATAAAACATGGTCTTTGTGCATTAAGAGATACATTGCCAAATGAGGTTGATTTATCAGTGAAGGTAATAAATGTAATAAATGTAATTTTCTATACCACAATATATTAAATAAAATTAATATATAAAAAAATAAATATAATAAGAATAATTATTATATTACAGAATGTATCTATTGCAATAGTAGGAAAAGGTACAGATTTCAAAATATTTAATGAAGATGAAATTTCTGTTTATTTATCTCAAATTGAAGATGATAAACGTAATAAACCTACTGAACCAGATGTAGAAGATTCTAAACCTCCACAACCTCCATCTTCTGATGAAAATCCACAAGATCCACAGGTTACAGTTGCAATGGATACAGATTAAAAATAATGTAATATATTTTATAATATATTTTCTGTATACATTTAAAATGAACATTTGTATTTTATGTTTGTATTTTTCCTATCATTATATTCAATATAATAATAGAATATCATAGATTATGAAAATTTTGTTAATTTTCAATATAATACATTTTACAATATAATTACAAATATTTCTATTAACTTAATGCACAAATTTACAATAATTTATATTATAATATATATGAATTTTATATTATATAATATAAAATTCATATAAATAATTATAAATATTCCAATAATTATAATTAAAAGAAATATATTTATTGATTTTCAACCTGTTTATTTCTACGTCTTTTTAATATATTTGTTAAAAAAAATTCTCCAGCTTTATATGATGAACGTACTAATGGACCACTTGCAGTATATAAAAATCCTAATTCATTTCCTATATTTTCCCATTTTTTAAATTTTTCAGGTGTAACATATTCAATAACTTTTAAATGTTTTTTTGTAGGTTGCATGTATTGTCCAAGTGTCAAAGCATCTACACCAATTTCTCTTAAATTTTTCATTGTTTGTTCAATTTCTTCATCAGTTTCACCTAATCCTAACATTATTGATGATTTTGTAATTAATTCTGGATTACATTTTTTTGCTATTTTTAAAACCTTCAGTGATTGCCTAAACAATATATAAAAAAGTTTATATATAAATTTTAATTAAAAAAATAAAATATAATATATAAAAAAATAAAATATAGAATATAATTCACCTATATTCAGCCCGTCTATCTCTAACAAATGGAGTTAAACGTTCAACAGTTTCAATATTATGAGCAAACACATCAAGATTAGAATTAACAATTATTTCAATACAATCTTTATCTCCTCTAAAATCTGGTACCAAACATTCCACTAAAATATTAGTTCTGCAAAAATATATAAGATATATACAAGAAATCTTTATTCTATATGTAATTGTAAAATAATAAATTATAATAATATAAAAATGAAATTTTATATACCTTTTTTTAATTTCTTTCACTGTTTCTGCAATATGATTGGCTCCACCATCATTTAAATCTATTACAATATATAATTTTAATATAAAAGATATAAAAATTTTAATATATTCATAAATTAAAAATGAACAAAAGATCTAACCATCTCTGTCTACTGATGTTAATACAACATAATCCAAACCCCAATCTGTTATTGCAATTGCTGTATTTATTGGTTCTTCTGGATTTAAAGGTAATGGTGTACGTGATGTTTTTACAGAACAGAAACGACAGCCACGGGTACATGTATCGCCCATTAACTATATTAAATTATTTTTCATATATTATATTTTTATAATATAATTAATTAATTTTTTAGATTGTTATCAAAAAATTATAATTTAAATAAAAATATAATGAAATATTATTTAAGTATATAATAAAATGTTTTATATAATGAATACATTCACATAATTTGTTAATTCTCAATTTTAATATTAAATATTACTAGAAAGCATATTTTTAATTATTTTGGAATAAAAATATAGACTAATGAAATATTTTGAATTAATAATACAAACCATAATAGTAGCAGTTGCTGTTCCATGTATACCACCTCCCCAACATTCCCCAATATTAGGACATCGTGCTTCTTCACATACAGTGCTTAATTGTAATTGTCTTAATTGTGATTTTATTCTATTATAACTTTTACCTATAGGTATTTCTGTTTTAAGCCAAGGTGGTAATCTTAAACGAGATTTGTCTCCCTTTTCTAATTTTAATTTTCCATCATATTGTTTATAAGTATCAGCAATAAAATGTTCTAAGTCAGGTCCATCTTTCAATTTTTGAGAAAAATTTTTTTTTTTGATGTAATGCAACTGCTTTAATATAAGTAAAATTAATATATAATAAAGATATATAAAATTAATACATAATAAAGTACATTAAGTAGTTTTATTTTTAGGTATAATTTAATATGTACCGTTGAATGAAAATTACAAATAGTACATATTTTTGTGCGACTTAATTTATGAAAAGCTTGAAACATGATTGTTTATAAAAGAACATTCAAATAACCTCTTAAGAATAAAAAAAACAGTCCAGCATAAAATATTATCAAATACGATAATAAATATATATAATAAATATAAAATATTACAAATAACAAGCTTGAATTTATAATTTTCTTATATATATAGTTTTGAGATATAAAATATATTAAATATTTCAGAAATTATTTATTTATGACGTACTTATACATAATTAAAAATTTATGATATACGATTTTAGCACAGAAACAATATAACTAAATATTCTATCAAATTATATAAATAAAAAATCTTAATAAACAATTTCATATTTATATTTTGTTTAAGTTTAATTTACATACGACATTCCTTATAAAATTTATAATTTTTGTTTGTGAATATTTGCAAATTTTATTAAGATTATTTTTCTTATTTTATTTAAAATTAATGATATAATAATAAATAATAATTTATAGAACTATTATTATATAGAAATGTTTCATATTACATTTTATAATAAAATTTAATAAAATTATTAATATTTTTTCATAAAAATCCATCCATATGCACTCGACCATATATAAATTTTGTTAGTTTAGCAACACATATTGACGTAATATCATCCGATCTTTAGAGCTTCTACGATTGGATGCGGTAAAGGTCGGGTGAGCGTTCGTAATTTGTTAGTTATTACGTTTTACATATCAGTGGTTCGTTTTAATTTTTGCATTTATTTAATGAAAATAAATATTTGACAAACAATACATTATAATGGCAGATCCTGGAGGATGGTCTACACCACAAGAAAATGATTTTTCTAATTTTCAATCAAATGATAGCTTCAATTTAAATGAAGTAACTGGTATCGATGGTATGTAACATGCAATATTTGTCAAATTAAATTATATTATTTTGTTTTTAGTAAACATAATGAAATAATAATTTCTTATTTTTTATTATATATTTTTTTTTATTTTTCATCTTAAATTTTGTATAATTTTCTTTTACTTTTTAAATGTATATATATATATATATATATATACATATATATATATATATGAATTTATTTATTAAAACAGCATAATAGAATAATTTTCATTATCTAATTCAATATTTTTTTAAAATTAAATTAAAAAATTTTTAATATATCATATCTATATTATTACATTAAAAATTTAAAATATATAATAAAATATAACCAGTATTGCTATATATAATTTTGTTTTTATACATATTAATTCCGTTTTTATTTTTGTTTTTTTTATGTTATAGAACTTCTAACAAACTGTGAAAGTGAATTATTAAAAAATGAAAATTTATTTAGTGATGATGCATTATTATCACAATTGGAAGAACCTTTGGGCATGGATACAGAAGGATTGGATTTTTTAAACTTTAATAATAATAAAGAATTAAAGGATTTCAAAGAATTTCATAATTTTGAAAGTCCAAATATTATAAAACCTGTATCAAATGGAAATGTAATATTAACTCCAACAGTAACAGAAAATACACAACAAATTTCTTGTGTTTCTCAACAATCTCAACAACAAAAGCAACAACAACCACAATTGCAAGATATAATACCTGTACAGAATAGAGCACAGAGAATATCTGTCACACCAGCACCCACAGTATTTAGTTCACAATATGCTATTCCACAAAATATGAATTTTAGTGTCCAATCACCTGTTGTAACAATCGCACCAATGACACAACAAAGACAATTACTTTTACCAGCCAAGCTTATAAAATCAGAATCAGTTGTTTATTCTAGAGGGTCGCAAGCTGTTAGTTCAGCTTCTGTACCACATCAAATACATACATTAGTAAATACTGCTAATGGAACAGTTTTAACTGCTGGTAAAAATTATAACAATTTATTAATATACTCTCAGATTTTTTATTTTTATTCATATTCATATTTTAATTTTTATTTAGGTATTCCAGTCGTATTAGATACTGATAAAGTACAAATTAATCGTTTGAGCACAAATACACATATAGGTGTACCAAGAGTAAAAGAAGTAAAACGTAGTGCACATAATGCTATAGAACGACGTTATAGAACATCAATTAATGATAAAATTATTGAATTGAAAAATATTATTGTTGGAGTAGATGCTAAATTAAATAAATCAGCAATTTTAAGAAAAACTATTGATTATATTAGGTATATTAAATATATTATATATTTAATTTTTTTTACATATATATTATATATTAAAAAAATATTTATTAAATAATTTTAGATTTAATAATTAGATTTAAAAATTTAATAAAATTTTAGATTTCTTCAAAATTCTAATGCAAGATTAAAACAAGAAAATATGTCATTAAAATTAGCTCAAAGACAAAATTTACGTGATTTATTAGTTTGTGGTGAACTTACACCACCTAGATCAGATTCAAGTGAACCATCTTTATCTCCAGCACCAGCACCATTATCTCCTCCATCTCCATCTTCTATAAAAGATGATCCAGATGTTTTACAAAATGTTGATGCAACTGTTCTTACCAATCAAAGCATGAGAGATCATACCAGACTTACACTCTGTGGATTTATGCTTCTCTTTTTAGCATTCAATCCTTTAGGTTTTGTAATAAATAACATTGGAAGATTTAATTCTGATTATATAAATACAAAATTAGATGGTCGTACTATTCTTAATTATCAAGGTATAAATAATATAATAATAATAATAATTTATTATTATAATAATAATTATATATTATATTATTATAATGTTATAATTATTACATATAATGAATAATAATAACATTAATCTTTTTTAGATCAATCAGATATTGAAAATCCAGTATGGAGTAATTTATTATTATGGCTGACAAATATTATACTTTTGATTTGCGGACTTTGTAGATTATTATTATATGGTGATCCAATATTACCTTCTGATAGTAAAATATTTCTTGAACTTCATAGATGGAGACGCCAAGCAGAATTTAATATATCAAAAAGTGAATATAGTCAAGCATATCGAGATTTACATCAATGTTTGCAATACTTAGGTCGTCCATATCCATCATCTCGTACAGAAACTTGCCTTGCAACTATGTGGCAAATCATAAGGCAACTTCTTCATAAATTATGGATTGGGAAATGGATTTTACATATTCATAAATGGTTTTCAGAAAAAACCATACGACAACAAGCAGAAATATCAGCTATGGAAATAGCTATTATTTATCAGCATATGCTATGCTTACATTTATCAGAAGGATCAAAAAATGGAACTTTGTATCTTGCCCTTTCTGCAGTAAATTATGCAGAAACAATTGGTGAAACTATTCCAAAATCATTATTGGCAGAAATATATACTAATGTTGCGTTATGTTTCAAACAATCACTTTTTCCATTTATTCATAAATATTATTTAGGCAAAGCGCGTACATTATTGTCATCATGTACAATTCCATCAAAATTAAAATGGATAATGAGCGATGAAGGTGCAAAATTTTTAGCATTTCAAAAATGGCAATATGGAGAACAACCAGATAATGAATTCACGTCTCAAACTAGTAAAGCTGATCCTCTATCATATGCTTCACGTGCATATAGAGATTATTTAATTGGACAATGTTTACGTATTTTAACTGGCACTGTTGGAGATACTCATTTATCTTCAATATTAGAATATGGACAAACTATTATGGCTTCTGCTGGAGTATATACTGGATTTTTGTGTACTGACAAAGTTACAATTACACGTAAGAATTAGTAAAATTAAATATAATAAAATTTTTCTTAATTTTTTCATACTGAATATATACAATTAAATTTATTTCTTTATTTTGATGAATGAACAATTTCGTCAATTAATATTTTAGATTGTGAAGATGAAATTGGATTATGGTGGGGAGCAGTTATGTATGTAGCAGCGTGTTGGAGATTAAAGGAAGATGATTCTCGAGCATGGAGTATTGTTGAAAGCAAATTTCCTTATGAAAAAAATTATCAACTTTGCAATAATAATAATAGTGTTAGTCCACTACCATATATTGTTTTCAATACTTTGCAAGCTGCAAAAGCTACTATTAAATCAACTTCCATGCATTTTATTGATCAAGCAGGAATATTACTTGAACAATGCTTGGTTTATTACAATTGCAAACAACAGTCTTCACAAAATGTTTTGGTAAGATATTTAGATATTATATCCATTAGATATAATATCAATATTCAACTAAAATACAACTAAATATAATAATTAAAAAATTAAAAATTATGAATTAACACAATTTATAAAAAATAAAAGTATTTAATTTTAAATTTATAATTTTATTCTTTAAGTTAATTTTTAAAATTATATATTTTTTAAATAAATTTCATTTTTATATAAAATAAAAAATATTTTTAATAAACAAGTAATAAATATAGATAGTAATAAATATAAATATAATATAGATCAACAATTGATATGAAGTACACTATATAAAATTATCTAGTATCATTATTAACATATTTAGTAATGATAGTTTATATGTAAAATTTTTTTGATTGCTTACCTGTTACAACTGTGCATTGTAGTTGCATTGCATGAAATATAACTATGCAATACTTCTACAGTGCAACTCTTGTGGCAGATTTCAACACCATATAATAATAAATATATGATAGTAAATAAAAGTTATATATATTTATATTTTTTTTAATTAATGATTTTTTTATTGGTTTTGATTTTTTTAGCTTACTCAATTGTGGATTTGTGACTGGTTACTTGAAATGAGAACTACACTTTGGCAAGAATTAGATAGTGATTTAGAAAAATTAACCACAAATATATCTCTTAGAGGTTTTCAACGTGATTTAGCTTGTCTAAGACAATTATGTCAACATATTCCAGTAAGTTTTTTTTTTTTTTTAATTATTAAAAATATTCATCATTTTTAATCATTATTGTTTATTTTTTAGTCTACCTTGGCAAGAGTATTTCTTTATGAAGCCACAGTACGTATAATGGCAGGAGCAACACCAGTAAAAACTCAAATATTATTAGATCGCAGTTTACATCATAGAAATTCACGTTCTTCAATTATTTGTGGTAAAGATCGTTCACAAGATCAATATACTGGAGAGAAAGAACACGCAGTAGCTTTATGTTTAGCATGTCGACATTTACCTTCATTATTACTAGCCACTCCTGGAGAACGTGCAGGTATGCTTGCAGAAGCTGCAAAAACTTTGGAAAGAGTAGGTGATAGAAAAAGACTTCAAGAATGTTATAAATTAATGAGACAACTCGGATCGGCTATTTCTGCTAACTGATATATTAAATAAAAATCTTTATTCTGTCTTTTATTTGAATTTGTTTTGTTTCATATAAGTAATAAAAATTTAAAAAGAAATTACAGATCTAACATGACTTCATTTTCTTACTATTTCATTATTAAAACAAAGGACAAACAAGTTAACAAAAAGTTTTCTAAAAAAAAATGCAGATATGATTAGTTAATTTTAATGAATTTTAATATGTATTAAAAATAGGCATATTAACTGAAAGTATTATTTATAAATATCAATAAATAAAAATATATTGTGTATTGTTGAATAAAAAAAAAAGTGCTCTTATTCCTATTCATCCCATAAGATTTTTCGTTATTTGCAGTTATAGTACATATATAATACATATTGTACAGCATAATATCAGATAAAGAGAAATTTTAAGAATTTCAATTGGATATTAATTTAATTTTTTTTGTTAATATATTTTATATTTTCTTAATAATTGTGATTGGAAATAATATTTTAATATCATTTATCATAATTTATATGATTATTTTATATTTTATTTAATTCATTTAATATTACTACACGTTTATATATCTAATATAATGATATTGAAATCTATAAATTATATTTTTTATATTTCAAAATAAAAATCTGATTTTTTTATTATTTTAAGATTGAATACATATTTTTTTCTATAAATAGTTAAAAATTTTTCTTTTATGATGTATTAATCTTTTATAATTAATAACATTTTGAAAATTTGAAAATAAAAACATTATAATGGCAGCACTAAATTTAATTAATATTAATAGTTAATATTTTAAATCTATTATAACTTAAAAATTATACAATTTAACTTTTTTAATATTTATTAATTAAACATATAAATATAAAATATAAATTATATATATAACTTTAAAAAAATTAATAAAATAAATTGAATTTTTTTTATTTTTTATTTTTTTTTGTTTCTTCTATTTATATTATTATTATTATTTTTTTATAAATTATTATATATTTCCTATAAATTATATATATTAACATTTAATTATATTTTATTTAAAATATAATAAAATTTACATATTATAAATATTATTATAAAAATATAAATGTTATGAATATAAAGATAGTTTATATATGATTATTCTACCAAAAAAATCTGTACTTTCATTAAATACAAATTTAAATGTTTTTGCTTTGATTGAATTTTTCAAATTAAACATTTGTATTGTATTTTTATCTTCTGGATAAAATGATTCATAAAATTTAGTTTCTTTGTCACCAACTTCTAAATGACAATCTTTGCCAACAAATCCACCTTGAAATTCAATTTCAAATGAACTTACTTCACATTCATGTTTAAAATGAATAATTATCCATTGTGGAGTTCCCTGTAATTTATATAATATATATAATAATAAATATTTCTTTTAATAAATTATGTCAAAATTAAAAAAAAGATTTCTTTACCGAATTGGAATTCCAACATGTTTCAGGACAATTATCAAACATATAATTTTTCCCATAAGATTGATTATTTTTATTTAAAACCGAACTAACTCTAAACACATAATAAATATATATAAACTAAATTTTTTATAAATTTTATTACATAAAATATAAAATAAATATATATATATAAATATAATAAAATAAAGTATAATAAAAATATAAGTATCAATTAATATTTTGAATAATATTAATTTTTAACTATTCTTATATAATTTCAAAATATTTCAAATACTATAAATATATCATAATTTTATTTTCAATAATATTAAATAATGTTTCAATTTTTGTTGTTAATTATATCTTATAAGTATCGAAGCTTAATTTTTACTAAAATTTCATAAAAAAATTTATATATTTCCATAATTCTAATGTAAATATATATATATTTATGCTTAATTTAAATAATATTTTAAATAACTTACCGGCATTCAAATTTATATTGTTGTAACAAAGAAGTCATAATAAGACAAAAAATGTTTGATATATAATTTAACCTTGTACATTAAAATTATACTAATCACATTGTTATGTACCGTTATGTTATCGTCGCGCAATAAAAATTATTTTATTAAATTTTCAATGATATTTCTTTGTAATAAATATTATACAATAAAATTATAAATAGATCAAAAGTTAATTAAGTAATTATTAATAATATATAATAATTTAATTGTACAAAACAAATATCTTAAAAACTATCTTTAGTTATTTATATTTTAAAAACAGTAGCAATATTTTTAATATTTATAAAGACATTTTTTAAATATTTGTGCTGAAAATTAATTAATTCTTTTATATTGTAATAATTGCATCTAAAATCATTTATTTCAATAATATTTTGATAATGAATTTTCATATTGAATTTTTACAATTTTAAAGATGAACTGAGATATCATAAATAAATTGATGAAATAAATGATATATATATATATAATATGAATAAAACATGAGTACTTTTATGAATACAAAATCTTTTTTTCAGATTATTAATTTCACATTAATGGAATAAATGATATTTTATATAAAAAATTAAATAATATAAATTTGGTTCTTATATTATTTCATGATATATAATTATTATTTTATCATTACAATTTTTCATAGATATGGCATGCATACCAATTACATTTCAACCTAGTATGAAAATTAAACAAATTCCTAATTACATATACTTGCATGATTTGCAAATGTATATTTTACCTCCATCTGGATATATTAAATTAGAAGAATTATATCAATGGTGTATTGATAGATTAAAGGGTAATTATTGTAATTCTTTTTAATAAATAATTAATATTTATATTTAGAAATAAAATCAAATTTTATTTTGTAGTTTTAGAATTAGTAAACAAAGTATCAAAACAATATTATAAAGCGAGGCAATGTCGTATTGCTTTAATTAAAGAATTGGAAAAAAATGATTTAATTAAGTTTGCAAAACTTATAAATATGTCTAACTATGAAATTTCACAAAGTAAAAAACAGCTTCTAAGAAAAAATGATTCTATATCACACTTTATTTTGAGATCAGCATTTTCTTTAGAACATAAGAAAAAGCAATGGTTCTTTAAACAAGAAGTAAAATTATTTAAATGGAGACTTTCTTTTTTAAATAAAAAGGACATAAAACTCTTTAATTATATTAATGGAATTCAATTTCCTTCTGTTAGTATAAAATATAATAATTACGTGTAAATAATTATATAATATTATATAATTAATTATATAATATTTTATTATTTTTACTATAATTAATAAAATATTTTTTATTTACAATTGCTAATATATTTATTTAGGTTTCTGAACAAGAAAAACAAAAAATTAAAAAAGACTTAGAAATGTTTTGTTTTGACAATGAAAATATTAATATTATAAATTTTTATAAAGTATATTTTACTAATGTAATAAATCTAGTTGCAAAACGACAAGTATTTTTGAAAAATGGAATTGCTTATGTACCTGAAACAAAAGTTTATTGGATAATTTTTTCTGAATTTAAAAAAAAATTAAATGAAGGTTTTGCTGTAAGTATATAATAAAAATTTATATTTAAATTTATATTTTAAATATATTTAAAAAATATATATTATTTTTTAAAATATTATATATATTTTTTTTTAGTACTCAAGAACAATAGTATCAAATATTTATGGTGATGAAAGAATAACAAAAATATTTAATATACTTCAAAATTATATTAATAAACCATATCTTGAACATAATAGATATAAATATATATCTATTGATGAGTTAGATGAGGTATGTTTTAATTATAATATTTTTAAAATACTTACAATTATTATTCTATTTTAAAATATTAATAACTTAAGTATTAAAATAAAATTAATAAAAAATAAGAAAATGATTTTATTAATCATTTTATCATATATCAATTTTATTTTAATTTTTTTTAAGCTATCACAAAAATCATTTCCATTGTGCATGAGATTGCTTCATGAAGCATTACAAAAAAATCATCATCTCACAAATGGTGGTAGAGTTCAATATGGCTTGTTTCTCAAAGGAATAGGTCTTAAATTACATGATGCAATACAATTTTGGAAAGATGAATTTACAAAAAAAATGGATGAAAGAACTTTTGAAAAACAATATAAATATGGCATACGATTTCTATATGGACAGGAAGGAAAACGTGCAGATTATGAACCATTTCATTGTTTTAAGATATTTAATTCTAATATTGGTTTACGAGATAATCATGGTTGTCCATTTAAATGTATGACATTTGATCTACTGAAACAGACACTTTCAAATTATGGATTAATTCATTTAGGTAAATAACATATTACATTTTATTAAAAAATAAAACTTATAGAATATATGAAAAAATAATTAAAAAATTTAAAATTAAATATTTAATAATAATATATTTATTAAATATAAATTATTATAAATATAATAATATATTCAATTCTTTCATATTGAATTAATACATCATATGGACTTATCAAATCAATTATTATTAAATGTAATTAATTCTAATATTATTATTTATATAAATTTGTATGCAATACTTTTATTTATTAATTAATTTCTTTATTAATAATTTATAACTATAATTATCTAATAAATAGAATTTTAATATATGCATAATCGGAAAAATGAAATCAATTTTTTGTTATAGAATTTTGTCTATTATAGAAAATAATTTATTAGTATATTTATTTTATTTATTTTTAATTATTATATTATTTTTAAAAAATTATTAATTATTTATTTCAGATATAGAATCAATAATTCAATATATAAAAAAAAAATCTTATCTTGAAGCATGCAAAACTTATTATGAAATTACACACAATTGTATTATAAATAATACCTTTAAGCATCCAAATGTATATTTTAATTCTAGTTATAAACATTTTGAAAATATATTTTCAGGTAAATTTTTTTATAAAATCATATTATTGTAATATTTTGTAATATATTACATAATTATAATAGTTAGTAATGATTAAAAAAAAAAATAAACAATAAAGAAATTAATTATTTTTTTCTTTATAATACAATTATACATATAAATATTCAATATTCATTATTGTTTAATTAATTTTTTTAGATATGGAAGATTAAAAAATATAATTTTAACAAGTTTCAAAATTAAATATTTTCATAAAATATAACAATGAAAAATATTTACTTTTAAATTGTTTTTATTTATTACTTTAATAAATACTTATAAAAAATTAACGAATTATTATATAATTTTGAATCTGAAAGTGCAGTTGAATAGTATCATTTTGTAATAACATTGATAGTTATATTGAATATAATTCTTCATTTCAATTTACTATTCTAAATCATTTTATATTAATAAATTAAAATGCATATTTTTATTTATTAATTTATTTACATTAAATATTCCTAAATGCATTTGAAAATATTCATAAATTATTTTTATAAAATTAATATTCTTATTTATATTTTTCCATAACTTCTTCTATGATTTTATTAAGTTTTTGATTTTGCCAATTAAGAGAAATGTCATCAAGATGATTATCAAAATCTATAAGATTTCTATATTCTTCTGCTTTAAGTAAGGAATATAATACATCTGTATGTGTCACTCCTCTGTCATATAATATACTGTAAAAATCAATGCAATATGAACAATAAGCATATTAAAAAATGAGAAATAAACATTTAAAAAAATTGTGATATATTAAATTAATTACTCTGTTATATCTTTAAGTTTCCATTTGCCATCTATAAATTGTGACACTCTCAAAGGATTTGAATTCATAGCAAGTGTAATTTCTTTATTATCCACCTAAGTAATGTGAAAAGAAAATAATACAAAAATTTTGATTTGATATTTTAATTTAATTTGTTAAAACACTTACCACAACAAGTAAAGTATTACCATAATTTTCTGCTATTTTATCCGCTATTTTATGAGCAGGTTTATCTGTACTACATTTTTAAATTTTTATAATTAAGATCAATAACAAAAAAAATTGTCAAAAATTCTAAATAAAAAATAAAATACCTTAAATCATTTATGTTTTCATTTGCTAGATAATAACCTGCTAGTACTAAACCTTTACTAATAGCATATTGATCAACCTGAAAATATTTTTAAATATATTTATATTACAAAATTCAAATAATTATATATAATTTTATAATTAAAATTTTTAAGAATTCAATAATTTCTTACAATTACGTGAGAAAATGATGTTATATATTATTATAAATAAAAATGTTTTTTAAATTCATATATTTTTATAGGTTAAAAATTACAAATAAAAAAAGAAAGTTTTAAGTACTATCTATAATAAAATGATAATTAATATATAAAATATAATTTATAAATTATATTTATACGACTTATTACCATAAAAAAAGACTAATAAAATTTTACAAAATTTATTAAGTTTCTAAATTTATTATATATCAAATATTTACCATGGTTAAAGCAATTTCTGCCATAGGTGAAACATGAAGACAAATATGAAAAAGTGGAATTACATCTTCAATATGTAATTCAATGAATTTACCATCATTTTTATTACTTTGTTTGGCTAATAATAAACCATTTATTGCACAGTGTGGATACTTAGCTGCGTGTAAAATAATCTTACAATATGCACGACTAGAAAATGAAATATCTGCCATTTTTTTTTTTACAATAAATCTACTACAATCTACTTCAAGTATATACTATTGTATATAAGTTACCTACTTTAAGAGTTTAGATACCAGATCTGATCATTGATTACATTTAACATATGATGATTCATTTATCAAGTTGGTAATAAGCAAAGAAATATTTTTTAAAGTTACGTATTGTATACTTTTGTTTATTTATCTTTTAAAATAATTTAAAATGGATAATATTGAAAAAGTTATCAATCTTTTACACAAAAGAAGAACTATTCGTGAAGAACAATTCGCAATTGAAGAAAAGAAACAAATTACTGAATACAGTAATTTGATAAATACATTACAAACTATAAAAGGTTTTTATTTTTGAATCAAAAAAAATTATTATTAATTTTATAAAATTAAAGTTCAATCATATATATTGTTATAGATGAACGGAACAATTATAAAGAAAGTATTGTTAAAAATCTTCAAAGTTTAACAATGCATAAACATTCAATATATAAATTAATTTATAATGCAGAGAATATATCAGGATTACCAGTTTCTCATAATTATCATCGGTATTATAATACTTTAAAAATACTTTTAATAATAATAATAAAAATAATAATAATAAAAATAATTAATAATAATATTAAAAAGTATTTTTTAAGTTATTTATTAAAATATTATTTTAGGCAAGCAATAATGTTTTTATCTGAAGGAATTGATTTTATAAATAAATTACAAGATATATTTAAAAATTTTGACAATATTGATAAAAAAAATAATATTAATTCTATGAATATGCTTCATGATATTGTAAGTTCATATTATTAAAAATATTATTAAAACAAAATAAAAATTGCTATTATTTAAATTTATTTTATTTCATATATATATATTTTTTTTCAGATATTTTGTACAAAAAGCATAGGAAATGAACTTTGTAAAGTAAAATCCTTAATTTCAGATATAAAAACATTACAAAAAAATACAGAAATATTGCAAGAATATTGTTTAGTTAATGATGGTAAGTTTATTTAACATGTAAAATATTATTTAATAATTATTTTGTTACAAATATTTAAATTATTATTAAGTTATATTATTAAGATACATTATATGAAAAAGAATTTTAAATTTAAGAATAATTTAACTGCAATAACATTATTTATTTATAGATGAAAATATTAAAATCTAAACATTATCCTATTTTGAATAAGAAAATATTTTATTATTATTTATTGATAAGGTAATCTTTTTATTTAATTTTATTTTTAAATATTAATGATTTAAGAAATATTTTCAGCAAACATTAAAATCTTTTGTGAATTATTTTCAAAATATCTTTTAAATGTATTTAGAAATTTATATATTTATCAATAGTATTAAATTCATCATTGAGATTTAATTTTAACATAATTAAATTTGGATCTACAATATTCTGCAACAAAAAAATTTTTTAAATAAATAATATACATGTAAAAGTATTTTTGTAAATAAATTATTTTCTTACCATTAATTCTGTAGTGATTTCAGATTTTGATTGTATTTCAGAAAATGGTATATCATTTTGAAAATTATGTGAAACATTTAGATCTCTTTCTGGTTTTTCAATTTCATAAACTAAAGAACCTTCTTTAATTCTATCCCTTTAAAATAGATATGTATAATAATAATAAAAAATTTAAAAGAAGAAATTAAAGTATTGTATATTTTTGAAAAAACTATTGTTAATATATATACAAATAAGTAATGATTATATTATAATATTTACTTCGTAACATTGTATTTTTCAGTTGCAATTTTTTTTTCTTTTTCCATTAGTGCTTGAATTTGTAATTGTAACTGATTAAATTTTTGTTTATTTTGATTTTCTAAGTGTTTTGCATTTTTTAAAGCTTTCATTCCTTCTTCTTTTTTAATTAAAGCAGACTATAAAATATTTAAATAATAATTGATTTATGAATTGCAAGAATTATTAATATAATATATTTATATAATATATATTATATTATTATATTATTATTTTATATATATATATATATTGTATATATTATATTATTAATATATATTATATATATATATATTATTAATGTATATTATATTATATAATAATATATTTTAAAATATTACTTGTGTAAGATATTCAAGTTCTTTGGCACGTAAAATAAGTAAATTCTCCTTATCTTGTAGAATTTGTTTATGAATATTGAGTTCATTAATTTTTTCTTGCCATTTTAATTTATCTCGATTAGCAGATATAGTTGCTTCTTGTGCAATTTTAACAGCAGTCTCCAACTATATAATGATTAAAATATAAATTTTTATAATAATTTTTATAAAAATTTTTTAAATAATTATGTATCATTTCTTTTTACAATATTTGTATATAAAGTATATATAATTATTTATACCTCTATTTTATCAATTTCATTATTGTTTTGTAATTTATTTGAAATTTGTAATTCTGCTTTTTCAATTGTTATTATTTCTTTTTCTTCTGCAAGTAATTTTAATTGTCTTTCTTGTTCTTTCATCCAAGATACCTTCAATGCCTAATCAAATATAAAAATAAATATTTATTATTCAGTATTTCCATATATATATAATTTCAAATTATATAACAACAATTTTAATTCTAATTCAAAAATATAATTTAATTATACCTCCATATAATCACGTTCCCATTTCATTTTTTCTTCAAATAATTCTCTTTCTTTTAAAAGACTTGTTGTTTTTTTCTCAAGTGTTTCTTCTGCCTGATTGCATAATGAACTTTGTTTTTGAAGTTCAGTTATAAGACTTGTAAGACGAATATCAAGTTTCTCTGTTGTTTCTATAAATTTATTACGATGTTCTTCAAAGATATTATTTTGATGCTTTAATTCAAGTCTCTGTGCTATAAATATTATTCAATAAAAATAATTTTTTAATTTATAATTTATAGCATGTATAAAATATAAATAGATGTTTATAAAATAATTTAAAAATTATTTATTTTTTTTTTGCATAATTATATTTTTTATCCATTATTAATCCATATAATAATATTATATAATAATAATTTTATATATATATATATATATACATAAATGTAAATTCATATAATATATTTAATATATGAATAATAATTATTATATTTAAGAAAGATATAAAAAATGAAATACATTAAATATATTTGTAGAATATATTATTATTTAAATACCTTTTATGTCATCTTCTTGTAGTTTCAAAGTGTTTTCATGAGATTTCATTATTTCTTTATGTTGAATTTCCAATTTTTTTTTATTTTCTATTGTATCCTCAATAATAATATTAACCCTTTGTAATATATTTTCTATATCAGTTGTTCGAGTTGTCATAATTTGTATCATTTGATCTTCTATTTGCTTAGCTTTAGATATGTTTTCTATTACATTATTATATTGTTTTTGTAAAAGTTTTATGTTTTCAGAATGTAATTTGCAAAGATCTTCTATATTTTGAGCATGTTCATTCTAATTGAAATATATTGCAATTATAAAATTTTTTTTTAAAAGATTTATATTAAATATTTATGTTAAAAATATAAATGCATTTATAATTATTAATTATAGATTAAATTTTATAAAAAATATGAAATAGCAAAACATTTTAAAACATTACTAAAAAACATTAACAAAATCACAAAATAAAAAATTTATTATTTAAAATAATAAAACTATTCAAAAAATTAAAACAAAATTATTATGATGTATATTTTTTATATATGTACATTTACAAATAAAAATAAATGTATTATAACAATAATTTTTATGTATATTATTACAAAATAATATATCTACATAATGTAAAATATTATATACATAATGCAAAATATAACCTTTAAATTATGAATTTTTTCTTTGTATTCGTTTTCTATTTGTAATTTTTCATCTTTTAATTTTTCGAATTTCGTTATATAATCTGTTTCTAAGTGTTCTATTTCTCTTTTAATTCTTCCTTCTGATTTTGTTATTATTTCTCTTAAAAATGAAATTTGTCTTCTAAAAATTAAATTATTTTATTTTTTTAAGAATGATTTTAATGATTTTTAAGATGATTTTAATGATTTAATAAAAATATTATAATAATATGTAAAAAAACATACTCATAAAATTCTGCTTGAAATAATAATTCGCTATCATATTTTTCATTTATATAGGATAATTTATTTTCCAATTTTGATTTTTCTTCTTCTAATTTTTTTATTCTATCTTTCATTTCTTTAATTTCATTTATAAATTTCTTTTCTTCTTCATCTAAATCCAATTTATAAATTGCAGTATTTGGTATTGATACAGATTGCGTCATTAAAACCTTAAAAAATAAACAAAATTTTATTTATTTTTTTTATTACATATTTCTATATAAACATATTATATTTGAAAAATTTTACATTAATATATTGATTAATTCGTTCTTGTTGAATTTTTATTTGTTTCTCCAATAAAGTTTGTCTTTCATATTGTAATTTTAAAAGTGCATTAAATTGTTTCTCTTGATTATATAATGCAGAATGCTGTGCATTTGTTATTTTATTTAATTGTTCATTTTGTAGAGAAAATATTGTTGCTGTTCTTAATTCATGTTCTTGTTGTTGCATATTTACAAATGCATTTTCTTGATGTAATTGTGTGCCAAACAAGAGTGGAAAAATAGATGTATCTTCTAAATTATTTGTACCAGATTTTTTTGAATCTACTGTACTATTTGTATTTTGAATTTCAATATTTTGTTTAGAATTAACAGTTTTATCAATTTTAGTTATTTTTTCATTTGTTGCTAATTTTTTTGGACCACCCAACCATTCTGGTAAATCTTTCTCTGTTTTCATATTTTGTATAACAGAATTTTTAGTTGAAACATTCTCATTTGTCATCTTAAAAATTAAAAGAATATATTTAACATTGGAAATATTCAGTTTATTCTTATTAATGTTACAATTATAAACATAATAAATATTATTATAAATAAATTAATGATTTTATTTCATTATCTTAATTTTTATTTTTAATATTTACTTATTATTTAAATTATATTTTATATTAACTTTTATATAATTATAAAATATTTAAGTTTTATTTTTTTGATATTGTAATTAATTATTTATATAATAAATAAAATATAATTACCAATTCAAGATTTTGATTTGATAATAAATCAACAGATAACAAACCTAGAGGATCATTTATAATTTTTGTATTTCTTCTACCTCTACGAGATTCTTTTGCAAAGAATTTAGTTGATAAATCAATAGCATCTAATTTTGATTCTTGTATGTTTGTAGATTGTTCTAACTCTGTTTTTTTATTACTTTTAGGAATAATAGAATCCACAACATTTGGTGAATGAGATTGATTTTCAAATGAATGCTCTCTTAAAGATAATCTCTTTGCTTTATCTATTATATCACATTTATCATTTAAATTCATTAAAATATCTTCATTTTTAGATATAGTTTTCAATTTCTGTATATCTTTTTCTTTAAATGATTCATTTTGTGATATAATAAAATTACTTTTGGAAGGTGAATAACCATTTAATTTCTGTGAAAATAATTGATTAGTTTCTTCTTGCCCTAAATGCAATTCTAATCCATTATTTGATTTAATACTCGTTTTAGATGTAATTGGATTTTTGATCTTGAAAATATCTTCCATTAAACTGCTTTTGCTACTAGATGCAAATAAACTTTTACTTTCTTTTGCAGAAGTTTCTTCATCAGATAATAATCCAGTTAATAAATCATCTTCATTAGAATCTATATATTAAAAAAATTTTCAAATAATTATTTATAAAAATTATAATTTAAATAATTGTTTAAAATATAATTATTTAATTTATTATTATAATTATTTAATTATTTAATATAAATAAAAATTTAATTAATAAACATTGTATCTATATAGAAATATATTTTTTGTAAAATTATAAAAAAATAAATACAAAAAATTTTAAATCCAAAAATATTTTTAAATTTTTTTAATAAATCATTATTAAAAATAAATCACCAGTTTATGTTGTTTGTATTTTAAGTGTGTAAAGCACCTTTAAATATAACTTTTTTTTTTATTTCTCCATCCGATTGTATATTAGAATCTTTAAGAGGATTTGTAGATTTTAATTTTTTAAATGAATCATTAAATAATTCCATATCTAAACTCTCCATATCTTCTAATGTTTTTGTAATATCATTTAAATTTGTATTTAAAGTTTTATTGTGATCAACCATCTGTATATGAAATTAAAAAAAAAACTATATAAATAATTATTATAATATATATTTTATATATATATTATATTTATTATAATATATAATTATAATATAGAAAATAATATTCAATAGATTTTTCTATATATTTTAATTATTTGTTTTTTTTATAAAATAAAAATATTAATACCTTTAAAAAAATATTTAAATTATTTTTTTTTATTGTAGATTACTTAGTTGTAAAATAATCGTCTCTTGTTTGCAGTTTAATATTATTTATTGCGTAGGTCATTAGCCTTATTTGTTTCTTAAAAGGAATGTTTGATTTATATTCAGGTTTCTATGGAGATAATAATATTTTAATAATATTTATAAAATAATTTTAAAAAAATATTCTTTCATATTGTTTTCTTCATAGATATATTAATTAATTTTTTAAAAGATAATGTAATTTCTAAATTTTATAACAAAATTTATTATTAAAAATGTTTTTAGAATTAACGAATTAAAATTATTAAAATTTAATTTGAGTTAGTAAAAAATTATACAAATTATAAGAATTTTAAGTTTTATCAAAAATATATATATTTATAATATTATATTATAATAAAATATATATATTTATAATATTATATTATACAATAATATATATTAATAAATTTATATAAATAAATTTAAAATATTTGTTTTTTTACGTGATTATAGAATTATTTATATGTTGACTAGAAATTTAGTAAGATTTTAGCAAATTATTGTCAATTTTTATACGCATGCTCATTAAATATTTCAAAAAATGGAAATAGTAAAATATGGTAGGGAAATTTAATGGAAAGGGGAGTTTTTTTGGTATCACATATATGACTGCTCTATGTTCGCCCAAATCGATAATACGTTGGAAACTGTTGATATCATATGAATGTTTGCTGTAAACAATTATTTTCTCTGATCTTTTTCACTTTTAATAAATTTAAATTTTCTGTTCTGCAAAAAAGCGATGCAGAGTGTTATTAATTCTGTAAAAGGTACTGCGCTTGGTGTTGCCGAATACTTAACCCCTGTATTAAAGGTATGCTTGACCATACAAATCTATGATATTTTTAAAATAAATATTTGAAAAAATAATAAGCAAATAAAGTATATTACAAATTATATATAATTTTATAATGAATATGTCGTCATCTTATGCTAATTTATCATTTGTTTATATTATGTTATATGTTTGATGTTATGATATTGTAATAAATTTATGTATGTTATATGATTTTTATAATCAAATTTGAAAATAATAATTTCAATTATCCAATATATTTTTTTTATAATTATACAATTGTCATATATAAAAAAATATATAAAAATATAAAATTAATGATTATTTGTGATATTGTTATCATAATTATACAATTATATTTCATAATTTACAAGTTCTCTATGTAATAAAAAAATTGATAAATTAAAATAAAATTGATTTTTAAAAAATGTCCTACCTTGTTGTATATAGGCCTTTATTCTGCAGTATTCTCAGGATAATTTCGTATATAAATTTTAATAAATATTTCCATATTTTTTCTTTGTTCATTTATTATTTGGAAAAAAATTTTTTAAAAATTAATGTATAATTCAATTTTTTTCCAAATTTTTTTTTAATAATTTTTTATTTAAATATAAATCTTTTTATTTTTTTTTGTTATATATATTATTGCATTATTTTTTAAAATTAAAATTGTTGTTCAATATTATTTATAAAATAAATTTAATCTTTATATTATGTATATTTTTAATTAAAATTTTTTAAAGATAATAAAATTTTTTTTCATATCAAATTGTTTGTAATATTAAAGGAAAGTAAATTTCGGGAAACTGGAGTATTAACACCAGAAGAATTTGTGGCAGCAGGTGATCATTTAGTACATCATTGTCCAACATGGCAATGGGCTACTGGTGATGAAGATAGAGTGAAATCATATCTTCCCAAAAAAAAACAATTTTTGTTAACACGTAATGTTCCTTGTACTCGCAGATGCAAACAGGTATTATTATTTCTAATCAATTATTAATTAAAATTTATAATTAAAATTTTTTATTTTAAAAATATAAACAAAATAAATTTTATAAAACTTTCTTATAATTTTAATTTTAAATATTATTTAATATGTAATATTTAAAAAATAATATAACAATTATAAATATTTACTTATGTACTACATTTAAAAATGTTAATATTTGACTATTTTAAGATATATATATATAAATATTCAAATAATTTATTATAAGATTAATAATTATAATGTTATATAATAATATCAATTTCTAATGTCAGATTGAATTTTAGATTGAATACAGCAAAGAACAAGAATGCATTATAGAAGCAGATGATCCAGAAGGTGGTTGGGTTGACACACATCATTATGATACAAGTCTTAGTGGAATTGAAGAAAGAGTAACTGAAATGACATTAGACGAAACACAACTTACTCAGTCAATTGGTACAGAGGAAAATAATGGAGAGGAAAATGATGATGATGATAATAATGATGATGATGATGATGATGAAGATGCTGCAGATATGGAAGCTTTTGAAGTCAGTGGAATGTTAGATGAAGAAGATAAGGTATATTAATTTCCAATAAATATATTATAATTATTCAATATCAATATAATTGCATTATAGTTGTTTTGATTTTGATGTAAAATTTTAAAAATATTTTAATTTTATATATAAACTTAAAATTTTAAATTAAATAGTATGCAGCAAAAATTACAAAAAAACCAATCAAAGATAAATGGGAATCATTTTCTGAAGGAGAAATTATTCACACACGCACATATGATTTATATATTACATATGATAAATATTATCAGACACCTCGATTATGGCTTTCAGGATATGATGAGGTTTGTATTCTATTTTTTTTTTCTATTATTCTCATATTTATTATTCTCAATTAAATTATTTATTTAAATTATTTTAAATTCTCTATTATTCTCAATTTTTTCTATTATTTTTATTAAGAATAAGTTTATTAAAAATATTATTCATAAAATATCAAAGAAAATTTTAACTTATAATATAATTTTTTTATAAGAATCGTAAGCCTTTGACAGTAGAAGAGATGTATGAGGATGTTAGTCAGGATCATGCTAAAAAGACTGTTACAATGGAGATACATCCTCATATACCTGGACCATTAATGGCTTCAGTTCATCCATGCAGGTAATTTTAACTGAAATTAATCAAAGCAAATTCATATTTTTGTATAATTAAATAATATTTTAATATTAAATAATAAATTAATATAAAATTCTTAAAATTTTTATGAAATAAAATTGCAGACATGCTGAAGTAATGAAGAAAATTATTGAAACTGTAATGGAAGGTGGTCGTGAACTTGGAGTACATATGTATCTTATAATATTTCTTAAATTTGTGCAATCTGTAATTCCTACAATTGAATATGATTATACACAAAATTTTATGCTAAATGCTTCTGGTTAAGAATTTTATCAACTTTCATTGTATTTTAAGGATGAACGTGATTTTAATTTATAAGCTCATAATAAGTAATAGTATTAAAAAGATTGTGTGAAGTATATAATAAGTATAATAATAAGTATGTTCAGTTCAGAAAATTGTCTATACATGTATAAAATATTTAAATATAAAATCAAATTTGGCTGATTTTATGTACATTTCAAATCTTTATTTTTCATTTTATTATAAAAAATAATTAAAATTTCATTTTTGATATTAAAAGTTAAAAATTATTTTAAATTATTAATATTAAATTATATAAATAGTATATATATATAATATAATAGTTTTAAATTATATTTCAAAATGAAATTATAATTATTTTATAAAATAATATAATATATAAAATATTATATATATTAAGAAAGAATAAAAAGAATTAAATAATTTAATGAATTAATTCGAAATAAATTTAAATTTTATTAAAATCATTTTTTATTTTTTGAATTTATGACAATATCTATAATATTCAATTGCTTTGATACGTTGTTAAATCTATTATTAAGGAATTATTATTTAATAATAATTAATATAAATGAATGTAATAACAATAAAAAATTTTAATGTAATAAATTTAGGAAGATTTCTAAAAATAAAGTTCTTCATTCTCATTTTTTTTTCATTTTTTCATATTAATTTTTCATAATTATTTGCATAATTAATATTTGTAATACAATAAAATTATTCAAATAAAATCATTATTGTAATAAAAGGTACTTAACAAATTAAAATTATTTGTAGTATTAATTTGTTAGAATTAGAAAATTATAAAATGAAATTTTAGTAAAAATGACTATATTTAAAAATACCTATATTTTTTTTATAAAAAATCTATGATCAAAATAATCTATTCCATTTATGTTTCACGATTCTATCATTAAATTTTTCTTTTGCTATATAATAATGTTAATTAAATTAATATATAATTGTATAATAAATAATTTAAAATTTTTACATCAGAATTCGTTGTTTTTGTTCGATTTTAAAATGGCGGTACTTGTACATTTTATATTTAAATGTCATTTAATACAATACAAATTGGATATTTGTAAGTAAAAATTTTTTTTAAGATCTTTTTTACATATTTTATAATTTATTGATTTTATGTTTAGACTGATGTTACATTTAATGTTATTGATTATATTATTTTTTACAATTTCATTTTTTCTAGGTTAAGAAGAATTTTTGGTAAAACTTCTATCTTGTAATTTAAAAGAATATTTTAAAGAAAATGTCGACCTTGTATGATCAGATAAAACTACTTTATGAACAATCTTTATATTCAAATGTTATTTCACTTGTAAGTGAATAAATTAAATGATTTAAAGTATTTTTTTTCTTGAAATAGAATAAAGATTTTTTAAATACAGTAGATCTCCATTTATCAGAACAAAATTTTTATCAATGCCTAATTAATGAATTTTAGTCAAGTTTTTTTATTTGAATTAGTGGTGATTATTATTTTAATTAGAAAAATGTTTGTTATAAAAGTAATATGTAATTTAGATTATATTAATATATTATATAATTTGAAAAATAACCTAAATATATAATTAAATACTTATTTGATTAAATACCTGAATTTAAAATTTCTGATTATTTAAAAAAAAATTAAATATTGTAAAAAAAATTGTTAAATTATTTTTATGTGAATTTTTAAAAATTGCTGTTTTTCGTAAAAATTATATAGATGGAGTTTTATTGTAGTACTTGCAGAAATAATTATTAATAATTATTAATAATTTTATGAAATAATTAATGAATATTTTATAATTTATATTAGTACTTGATTCATATAATTGAAAAAAATAATAAAATTTAATAAATGATTATCTTATATTTTAGGCAAATTTAATATTATCATTAAGTGAACATAATTCAGATTTATTGCCAATATATGGCAAATTCCATATTTATGTTTATTATGCAGATGCTCACTTTTATTTAGGAAAATATAAAAAAGCAGAAGCACTCTATAAAAAAGCTTTGCAATTTCGTAAATGTTTATTAAAATCTAAAGGTGCTACAAAACCTTTAGAAGGTCAAAAAGATTTACCAACTGATGTTGATATAAAATTTCAAATTCATTTATGTTTAATAAAATTAAAAAATTCTCAAGAAGCACTTCAAGTATTACAAAGTATTCCTGGTAAACAAAGAACTCCAAAGGTAATTTATGAAAATGTACTTTAATCTTAATTAATAAAATATTGTTTGTTAATGAAATTTAATTTTTAAGGTAAATATGGCTCTTGCAAAAATGTTCCAAGAACAAGGAATGGAACGTTCTGCAATTACTACTTATAAAGAAGTTTTAAGAGAATGTCCATTAGCTTTAGAAGCTGCAGAAGGTCTTTTATCCCTTGGAGTAAAAGGAATTGAAGTAAATTCACTAATAGTAGGTTGTGCATCCAATCTATCAAATTTAGATTGGTTGAATACATGGATTAAAGCTCATGCACATATACATAATAGAGAATATACACATGCAGTGTCAACATTAAGATCTCTGGATAATGTTAATCTTCTAAGAGATAATTTTAATTTATTAACAATAATGGGAGAGTGCTATTATTATGCTGGAGATGATAAAAATGCTTTATTATGCTTACGAAGAGCCAGAATTATAGAACCAGATGTTATGAAAGGGTAAAATGTTTAAAAATATATAATGCATTATAGCATTGTAACTTATAATTTTAGAAAATTAAGATATTAGTTCTAAAGATATTTTTTCTAATTATTACATTTCTCAAGTCTTTTTTTTTTTTTAATAGAGTTGATGTTTATGCTGCAGTATTGTACAAAACACACAGTATTAAAGAACTTGAAAGACTGATTCCAATAATAACAGCAAGCAATGAGTGTACTGGAGAAATATATGTTGCCATGGCATATTCTCTTTATGCTTCTAGAAAACTTGGTAGAGCAAACACATTGACAGCACAAGCTTTAAATTTAAATCCAAATGATATAGAAGCAACAATTCTTAGAGGAAACATTCTTATAGAACAGAAAAAATATCAAGGTGCATTGTTCTTCTTTAGGCATGCTGTTCAATTAAAACCATACCGTTATGAACCACATAAGGGTTTGGTAGATTGTCTTGTAGGAATGCATAGATTGCGAGAAGCTCTCAATATTGCCAGTGGATCTTGTAAACAACTTGGACATACTGCAAGAGTTCTTACGGTAATTATATAAATTAAATTTTTATATTGTTATAAATTGATTATAAACTGTATAATTAAATATATAATTTTGAAAGACAATTAATTATAAATTGAAAATAATTTTGTGTAGCTTTATGCATCTGTACTCATGAAAGATCCAGTGTCTGTTGGAAAAGCAAAAAATCTTTTGGAAAAAGCATTGCTTCAAGATGAAATTTATTTACCTGCTGTATATTTATTAGCTGAAATATATGAACAAGAAATGAATTTGGAAGCTGCAATTGCATTACTTGAAAGACAAGTAGAAATACAAACAGCATGTAAATTGCATCAGATGCTTGGAGATCTATGGGCAAGAGTTCATAATGAAGAAAAAGCTTTGGATCATTATGCAATTGCTTTAAAGTAAGATTTTTTGTAACATTTTTGTATATTTATATATATACATAATTACTTAAATTTATCAGATATAATGTATAATATAAAATTTAATACATATTTTTGTTTTGAAAATTATATAAATCAATATAATATTTCAAATTAGTCTAGATCCAAGCAATAGGAGAGCATTGGAAGGCATGCACAGATTAGATAATTCTTCGAATAAACTAGATTCAACTTATTATATGACTGTGGGTGAAGAACAAACAGATACAACTTATGATGTTGGTGATGGTTTGCCAGATACTGACAACGATGAAGCACCTGATGAAAGTGAAACTGAAGCTGTGTGGTCAGATATGGATCTTGAAGCAAATAGTCAATAACAAAAAAAAATTGTTATTATATTAAATAAGTTCAATATAATTAAGAACTGTAATTAGTTTTTCTTATATATATTAAGAAGTTTTGTTGCTTTTATTTATCTGTAAATGTCCGAATTTTTGAAATCTGATATCTTTTCAATAATTAGAAATACGAAAAAATATTATTTTCATTATAAGAATTTTATATTTAAAAAATATCCAAAATTTTGTCTTCATTGACTATTATTAGTGTTTTTATAACTAATATTTATATGAATATCTATCATTCGTATGAAAATAATTTTATATTAAAAATATTATAGTTTAATTCGTTTATTATAATTGTTTTATCATTATTTTTTATTTGTGTATACAATAATATATTTTATATTTCATAAAAATTTATTTTTGACAAATAATATTTTAAGGGGATATAAGGCAAAAATCAAATAAATTTTTTCAGAAAATTCTAAAAAGTATTAAAAATAACGCACAAATAATTATATTGAAATTTTTTTAATTATAATTGTATTGAAATATATTTAACACATTTATGTATTGAAATATATTAATTATAAGTTATTAATGCAAATAATATATAAGATTGTTTATGATTTGTTCCATTTTAATATTAATGGAATTAGTAAATAAATTATAAAATGTATACACAGATTTAAATATAGATAGATATTAATATCTGAATGAAACTTGTAATGAAAATATATATGTATTTGAATTCTTAAGATTTAAAAAATTGATTACTTCAATGATAATGAACTGTTATTTTGAAAATTATAAAAAATTTATTATACTTTAATCATATTAAAGACAATGTTAAATAAAAAATATAAATTCAAATATGAGATATTCAAAAAGTGATAAAAAGAACTGAAATTAAGCTAAAATTGAAATGATTGCTTAATTTGCAAAATAAATTAAAAATAAAAAATTTAATATAAATTTGTAAATAAAAACAATAAACTAATAAAATTAATAATATTGAATATAATATTAAAAAAATTATTATATCAAATTATATAATTACATGAAATTATAATAATTACAGAAATTTTTTTAAATATTTAGTTTCATTTGTCATGTATAATATAAATATTTCAATTTCATAATCCAAAAACTACAAATATAAATTATAAAAAGGAATCTTTTTTTACTATTTCATCATATATTATATATCATTTTTATAAATCAAATGCATAATCACTAGTATAGTAATATATAGTAATAGTAATATCAATTAATAGAATTAAAAAGAATATTTATAAATATGATAAACAATATATGAAAATATTCATTTGATATTAATTTATATATTATATAAATATTACATACAAATAAAATAATTTGTAATTTATATTATCAAGTCATAGTAAGTTTTTGAAAAAATATATATATATTTTTTTACAAATTCTTATATCCCCTTAAATTTTAAAATAAATTTTTGCTTACTAAATGTTAATTGCATATTTTTTTAATTCTCTATTTTAATACTTTCTTAAAAAAAATAATAAATAATAAATAAAAAATATTATATTTGTTTTAAAGTACTGCAAACTTATAATATTTAAATTTTTCTATTTATTATAAATTTATTATTTTTTAAGAAATATAAATTATTATAATAATTATAATAATTTTAATAAAATATTAGCTATATTTATTTATTATTTTTATATTTTTAAATTTGAGTTAATTACATTGTATATATTTCAAAATAAGTACAAAAGTATTTTATTTGATTTTTCATATTTATTTCGCCCAAAAGTACTTTTTCATCTTGTACATTACTCATTCTCAGAAATATTGTATACATAGAATAAAAGTACATGCTATGGGTAGTTTATTTACACACTATACAGGATTGGAGATTCATAGAATCAATAATACTATTAATGCACGAATTATTGATGTACACTATACTTATGCTTATTTATCTACTTATTTTGAAAAAAAGAATCGCATAAAGGATACATTAACAAAGTTGTTCATTGACAAGAAAGTCAAAAAATTGTAATGATGTATGCTTAAGTGTCATAAAAATGATAACCGATATTTTATATATATATATATGTATCCTTTTTAAGCAAAAAAAAGCTTTTGGATTCGATGTATTTAGAAAACGCAGAATTCAGTCTTAAAGGTAGGAAGCACGCATATTTTCCTAAATAATTCGCTTTGGTCTTAGAACTGCGTTTATATTACACATATGTCTGTATCTGTATATGTATTTTATCATTTCAACCTAATTTGACGATATAAATATTAAAAATACTTTAACAAAAATGAAAGCATCATTTATGCAACTAATTCATATTTTAACAATTTATACAATGAAAAAATTAATAAATAGAAATGACCCGAATGCAAATAGATATTAAATGTGAAAAAACGACTTATCAATAAATTTAATATGTAAATTTAGTCGCTCTAATGATTACTTTTTACTATTATTGTATTACAAGAATAAGTTTATCGTCATAATGATGCATGTTCCTCTTTTAGAGTAATCTATCTTGGATACTCTTTTATTCATTATTTTCTTGTGAAATCAGTTTATCTTGTATATTTTTAAAAGTTTTGGCTTGTATATTTGATCCCTCTGATGAAGTAGTAGTGCAAGAAGAGATAATGGAAGAAGATGAGGAAGACGAAGATGATGAGGAAGATGGATCATCATTAACAATTGAAGAAACACCTGAACCAGGTGACGGACTATGCACAGGTCGGAAAGAAAAACCAAGAGAATCAAGACTGGAACAAGATTCTGGAGTTCCAGCTGAACTAATAGTTCCTGGATGTAGACTAGATATTGCCACATCCAATCTATATTAAAAATAAAATAAAATATCATAAATACTAATTTATATTATCAATTTAAAAAAATTTTCTATTTTAAATAACAAATTTACCTAGATGCAGCAGAAGTTAACAAACCAGAAATTCGTTTTGCAGGAGGTTGTAATTGATCCATTCCAGAATCATCCAATTCAAATTTTCTCTTAACTGATGCCAAACAACTTGGTCGAATTGCAATAGGACTTAGACTTCGTCTAAATATAAAACTTATTAATTAACAAAATCATATTAATAAACTAGATTTTGTTATAAAGAAATAAGTATACCTTGTAGCAAAAGCTTTTCTAGTAGGACTAGGTGATAAATTATTCTTCCATGTAGCTGCATGAACACCAGGAGAATAGCATTGTCTTTGACCAAAACCAGTTCTTGTTGGTGATGGTGAAGAATACATAGTTGGACCACTTACAGATAAATTGATGCTCAATGGATCAAGAATTCGTTTAGTAATTGGTCGTGATTCTATTTTAAATTGCAATGAAGCTGATTCTGAATCTTTAAAAGACAATCCTTCAGCTTCTATAGTAAGATCTTCCCATGATTGAGAGATCTGCATGGCACTATGTATTTCTTTTTCATGTGCTGCTTCACGGCCAGCAACATCAATACATTCTTCTTGTCTCAATTGACTTACACGTGGTGTTAATCTAGGAACAGTTCCAGAATTCTAAAATAAAAATTATTTCATAATTAAAAAAATGCAATCAATGATATAGAATATGTAGAATATCATAAAATTAGACATCAGAAATGATTATCTTATTATCAATAAAGTTAATTTCTATATAATTATTATTTATATTCAATTTTAAACAATTATTCTCTTATAATTTTAAAATAATATATAATAGACATTGAGATTATAAAGAATTTGTTCTTACACTAGTGCTGAAGCGTCGTATACGAGGTGAATTGGAAAATATGTTAAAATTTGAAGGAACATTCCTGAAAAAATAATTAAATTATTTTTTTTTTTAAATTGTATAATATAATTTTGATTAATTAACTATAATTAAATTTAATATTTAAATTATATTGATTTCAAATTTAATAAAAGATACCTTGGTGCAGAAGCGGAAGGTGATGTTACAGACATTGTTGCAGTGATCTTATTGATCATAGGTGCACTATTAGATCGTTTTAAACTGACTACTGTGTAGTCAACATCCATGATCATCCAGACTGACTATTTTTTGATACATTTGTCTGGAGATACTTTTTAAGGACTCAAAATACATTGAAAATGTACAGCATTGATTCACTAAATAAATCAACAATAAATTTTTGGCACAAAGTAAATTTATAGTATATCTTTTTCTACTGTTCGATAATTCAATAGTAGTAAATTTTGATTTCTAACACAAGAACTAAAAAGATGCCGCATTTGAGCTCTCATTTAAACTCTGCCGCTCCGATTTTTGTTTCACGTTTTGATGCACTGTTAGCGCGAAATATTTATAATTGACCTTTTATTTCGTAAAATAAAATAATAAAATAAAAAAATTTGTTAAAATATAGCTTTCATTAAATTGAAAGTATGCATAGTAAGAGAACAAAATTGTAAAGTACAGAAATGAATTCGGATATTCCTGATTTTCAATTTCTACTTAAATCACTCTACAGAAACCGGATTATAGATTATAATTTGATTTAATTTCATAACCCCTAATTCTTCAACGATATCACTAACTACAATTAAATTATAATTTCTTCGCTTGACGGTCAAACACCTATCGTTTCTTATCATGAAACATGCGTATGTCAGACTTAGCTATGATCCTTTTGCTTCCTTAGAAAAAATCTTTCGTGATTAAGAAACACACTGAATTTGTTGGTAGCCTTGGACCTTCATAAAATCTATAAGTCTGAGATTTGTATGATTGAATTGTAAAATTAATTATTATATAAATTATTATTAATATAAAGAAAGAAAATTATATTATTTTTAATAATCCTAAAATTATTCTTTTTTTTTTCAAGAGGCGCAACATTTAAGTATTTTAAATAATATTTATACATTAAATTATTTTAAATTTTATTATAAATAAAAATAGAATAATTTGAATATAATAATATATTTATAAATATTTTTAAAATTTAGTAATAATTATATATAAAATCGAATTTTAAATTTTCTTAACATTTTCTTAATTAGGAATTTATATATGAAACAAAAGGGTTGTTTAACGGACGCATTTTCAATACAGAAAGAGAATAAGAGAAAGAGAGAGAGATATTAAAAATTTATATTTAAATATAATATAATATATATTTATTTTAATATTAAACATAATATGATATAATAAATATTTAAATATCATATTAATTCAATACTTTTAAAATATATTACATATAATATTACATATACATATTTATAGTAAATGGGTGCTAATCATTATTATTTCAAATTATGTAAAATATTTATCAATTTATAAAAATATAAAACATAATATTTTTTATAAATATAAACTAAAGAATTAAAAATAGTTTCTTTTACGATTGTTATTTTTTAATGATAAGTATATACATATCAATATATATTTCTTCTTTCACAACAGTTATGTACATATATATATATAGTTATATATTAATTGTACAATTATAAAATCGTATTATTTATTTTTTTAATCAATTAAATTTTATTTAATAAAAATATATTTCAAAATATATTTTGAATTAAAAATATATTTCAAAAAATATATCGAAGAAAATAATAAAAAAATTTATATTTTTAATATTATGAGAGAATGAAATAATAAAAATTAATATTTAATATATATGTATTATATATATATATAAAATATAAAAGTTTCCATTAACAAAATAATAATATATTTTTATGTATTTCAAATTTATATTATTAACATATGACAAAAATATAAATATGACTTTTTTTCAAGGACAGAAGTTTTACGAAATATAAATAAAAAATTTATATTATTTATAAAAATAGTACATTGATGTTTTACTATATGTTAAATTTTATTAAAATCAATATTGAATAATAATAATAATAATCATTATCAAAAATAAAATATATTTAATAAAAATAATAACAATAATTATGAATCTTTTATATTTTCAAATAAAAGTATTTATTTTAATTAAAATGTATCATATGGATTCTAAAAACTTATTTCTGTATTTATAAACTTCAATTGATATTAATTATCTTTTCTCCAATTTCTAAATCAAGATGGAAAATGAAAAATAGTTTTGAGCAATATTAAAAGGTTTTATTTCTGCTTTCTTTATGCAAACTCTGTTTTGAATATATTATCTCAACTAAACTGAGAACATAGCAAGATTCATAATAAAATACATATATAAGACATAGAAATGATAATAATCGTTTTTAACAATTACAGAGTTGCAATAATGAAAGCTCCATAACCACAGTGATTTAACATTTGGTACAAATAAATGCCATTTGATCTCTTATTAAAATTATTAATCTATCCTATATCTACATCTGCATACTGCATACTCAAATGAGTATCTATTATTTGAAATAACTCAAATGGTTGTGGTATTCTTCCAGTTTCCAATTTGGACCACACAGGAACATCTAAAATATAATAACATAAATATACTTTTAAAAATTTTAAATAAATATATTTATTGTAATTGTAAAACAAAAATATTGTTTACCATTAAAATGTATTTCAAAAGCTCCTGATGATATGAAATGTCCTTCTATGGCATTAAAAATAAAAAATATCATTATACAAGAATAGAATCGATTATCTAGACACCATTGCCATAATGATGCTGGTGGCTGTCCTAAATCAAGTCCACTTACTATTAAAACTATCAGTGAAATTTTTACAAAACTCTAAATACAAAAAAAGAAAACATGTTATATTAATGATTATAATGTTATAGATTCTAAAAAGAAATTATAATTACTAATAATTTAGCAATGAGCATCTTAGTATGAGAAGGAATATAATTTTCTCCATTAATTTGTAATTCTGGATACTTTTGTTTAAGAATATTGACATATTCTTCAAAAACTTTTCTATATCCACAAGAGTAACTGAAAAATAAAAAGATAAAAATTATGTCATTAAATGAAATTATAAGTATACAAATAATATATATATATATTAAAAAATTAAATAAATAAAGATTGAATAATAAAATTTTGTAATTAAATTTGTAAAATTTACCAATAGAAGAATTTTAAAGTCGGCCCTGTTTTTGTACCAAGTTTGGTTAATGAAACTTGATTGTCGTCAGCTTTATTGCCTATCGCACACAGAATAATGCAAAAACACAAAATTAATTTCATACGACGCAGCATTTTTTTAAGTCATTGAAATTTTATCAGTTTAAATTTTAATCAAAACTGTTATATTTTTATCCTCTAAAAGACGCCGACTAATAATCTTTCACACCTGCCTATAGTCTAGACTGATTAGTCACTATTTGCTGCTAAGCAAATAAGCAGTGCAGTTCCGAATCAAATCAAGTCAAACTGAATCTAATAAAACATAAATAACCATACAATTTTATTAGATTCATCGAAATAAATCAAAATAGTATTATACAATAAATTTAATTTATATATTATTATATATATTTTATTTTTTTCTAAATCTTATAATAAAATCAGAAATATTTATTTATTGTCTATTAAAATTTTTTTATACATATTTTAAATATATTTTAAGATATCAATACTCTAGATTTCAAGAAATGAAAATAAAATAATTTTTAATAATTTAAATGTTTTATAAATTATAGATTATAGATTATAAATTATAAATTAATTTATTTAATAATTTACAATGAATATTCGTACAATTTTTGCAATTTATTCAATATTTTATAAGAAATAAAGTAAATTAATATCTAGTGATAAAAATATTATTTTTCTTTAAGATTTAAATCTAAATATCTATTAATTAGTGACGTATTATGATTTAGATTTAAAATAAATATTTTTAATGAATATGATTCAAAATAAAAATATAATATTACAATATTATATTATATATATATATAAAATAAATATTACAATTTTATAATTTTTATTTATAAAATTTTAAATTAATACACACATATATGTATTACATATTATAATTTTAAATTAGCTAACAATATGTATAAAATGATGCATTTAAAGCAATCCCATTAATTCGCTTTGTTATAAGAATTTTAAAAACAATATATGATGAAGTAAAATTAGAGACATTACTTGATCATTATTAAAAAAAAATTTATTTGTACACGTTTTTGTATTTGTTCCTAATTAAAAATATTTCTAAAAAAAAATTTTTTTTATAAATAAATATGATCATTTCTATTTCACAAATATTTTCTTAAATTGCTATGAAAAAGAAGAAAAATTTAAAACTGAAGCGAAGGAAAAATAAGATGCATAATAATTATATTTTATGTATTCTGTAATGTAGAACATATGTCATAATGTGCATAAATTTATTAAGATGTTTTTTTCTTTAAGAGATTTAGCATACAAATAGTATTTGTAAATAGAGTATATGATTTCTTAAATTTATTATGTAGTTTTATCAACAAGAATACATGTATTCAAAAGAACAATCTTTTTTTAAAGAGTACTTTTTGGGAGGCCTTCTTGGCAGCAATATGTTTAAAAAAATTTAAAAATCAAATAATTCTATTTAAATAGTTTTTTCCAAAAAAATTTTCTTTTTATTGTGATAATTAACTTGAATTATTATTTTTCTTCAGCACATGGAAGATATGTCATAAATCTGTCATAAGTCTGGAAATCTAAAAAAAATTAGAATTTACTAATAAATATTTAAAAAAAACATAATTGTTCATAATTGAACAATCTATTTAATCATATAAATTGTAAGAGAAAACTTTAACGATTTTTAAAAAAAATTTTTAAATTACCTTGTAGGATCTTCAAGATAATCTGGTGGTATTTGAAATAATTTGGGATCTATATCGTTTCTAAAGGCAAATTCTTGAAAAGTAATTTTCGCTGTTACCGTAGGTAAAATAGGAATATCAATTTTGACAGGAAAACCAGGTGGTAATTTCATTAGAACAAATTCTCGTAATTTGCTAAAATGTTTGAAAGGTGCTATTACTTCCAAAACATTGAGTAACATATCAACAGTTAGTGGAAAATCTGGACTCATGGCAACTGTTGCTTTAAACGATTTACTGCTTTCTTTATAAACAAGATTTCTTCCAAGAAGTGGACATTGACCGGGTGGAGCCATAATATATTCTTCCCAAGTAATATTTGAGTCTGGTGGTGGATTTAAAGAAGCTCTTCTAACTTGAGACTAAAAATTAATAAATTAACTAATAAAATAAAAAGATACTATTATTTTTTTTACCTTTCCATTGGCAAATCCTTGTGAACTTCCTTTGATTAGTGACTCCATAATAGCCTTATTTTTTTGTAGATCTTCTTCGCTTAAATGTTCTCTTCGTTTTCTACTTTCCAAAACCAATCCATTGATTTGGTAAAAGTCCGCGTGGAAAGGCCCTACCATCTCCTTTATTAAATATTTGAGATATATCTCAAAAAAATTTTAAGAAAAGAGCAGGAGAAGGAGGAGAAGAATCATAGGCAAAACCAACAAAGCTGGCCTTACCCTTTTATCTTCACGAAATATCCAGCCTGTTTGAGCTCTTGAAAGTGTAATACCTTTTGTTGACATTTGTGCTGCCATAATATCAGTTGACATAAGAATATCAACTTCATCTTCTATTTCTAATTCCGTTTCCTAAAAAAGTTAATTAATTAACAAATTTATTGTCATAATTGATGATAAGAGATATTTAATTATAAATACTGATTAATAAGAAAGTAATTTAACCTCACATCCTACTCTTTGATAACGTTTAGTTTTATTATCAAGTATTGCCAATGATTTGCTTGGCTTTTGGTCACCATTAAAAATAAATGAGATGTCACCTCTTTCCCATCTCATATCATTAAAATCTACTAAAGTAGTATCCATTCTAATGGATGCTCCACTTTTGTGTATCTTACAAACATCAGAAGGAAGAACACGAGAAACTAATGGTACTATAAAATTGAACATATTTGTAAGTTGATACAATTATGATTACAATTATAATTAAAATCAAAATTCAAATATAATATTATGTACCCCAACTTTGAAAATCCCATTTTAATTCCATATAGAAGTCTCCCATTTCATGTAATGTTGCAACTAAATTTGGTCTTCTTTCTTCCATCTGTTCTCTAGCTTGTTGTTTTAATTTTCTTAATAGCGATGATACTATAAATTATATAATTAATAAGGTTAATAAATATATATAATTTCTTTATAATAATAAAGATTATTTATACTAACTGGTTTGTCTATCTCCATAACTGATTGCCTCTGCAAGTGGACTCCACCCAGCTAAATTTTTTACTTTTACTGGTGCACTATGTGCAAGTAATAATTGGATTGATTCTGAAATTTTATTTAAAATTTTATATATATATATATATATATTTAAAATTTTTAAATTTTTACCTTTTCTTCCTAACATGACAGCTAAATGTAAAGGAGTATTTCCTATTAAAAAAAATGAAATTATTTTATAAATTATAATTAATTATAAATAATTATTGGCATATTTTGTACAAAATTAATAAATCTATAATAATTAATAACCTTGTCTATCTTTTTCAGCGATATTACAAGTTCTAATTAAAGAACTTAAAGTTTTAACATCGCCTTGAAATATACATTTGTGTAAAGGATATTTTTCACTTTCTGAATTTTCAGCCATGGCCATTTATCCTTGTTAAGAAAATAATTGCCAAAATAGCAATAATTCTTTTCTTTATCTAATCGAATCCCTCTTAATATAATAATTTTCTTGTATTCCATTTCCAAAATATAGCATACTATATTGAACAATCATATCAAAACTTCCATTATATGGAAGTTATTCATGAACAAAAGTTCAGTATTTAAAATTGTATGTTTAATATTTAATAAAATCAATGAATGATTTTTATATTTCATTAAATATTTTTGTAATTTACATTCAAACATCGATATTTTTATATTTTTCAAAAGATAAAGATGAAGAGATTCATATATTTATAAAAAACTTCTAAATTATGTTTAATATTATCGTTGTTTTTACCGATGTTGTTACTTTTTACCGCTGTTTTTAATTGTCTATATTATTTGTATTTGTACTAGGTGGTCGTACTTGTAATCAAAGTAGGTTAGTCACCTCATTATTTTTAGTATCTTTTTTATAATACACTATTAAAAAGTATATGTTCTCAAAATTAATTCATTAAATTTTATTTTATTTTAATATTACTTATATTAAGATATATAAATATATATTGTATTAATACCACTACATTAAAACATTTACTTGTGAACTAGTGTCATCTATATATTCTAATATATATGTGTATATGATTTGTAAATAAGATTATAGTTTATGAAAATATTATAGTTATTACATATAAATCAAAGCTAAAAACTTTAACATTACAAGAGTAACTATATTTTTTACATTAAATTTATTACATTTTATGTATTACCATATAAATTATACTATCAAGCAATATAACAAAAATTGCTAGGGACATTTTTAATACTAATTGAACATATATATTCAATTATATATAAAATATTATATATAATAAATAAAATATAATTTAAATATTGAAATTACAAGTCATATAAATTTTATCTTTTTTTTATCCATCAATTTTTTATTTTAAATTATATCATTTTATAAAAATGTATATATATATATATTATTATATTATTATAAATTAATAATTGTTAAAATATTACTACATTATTTCAAGTCTATTTTTAATCAATAAGTTTCTACTAGTAATTATCAAACGTTTTAAATAAATTTATATATAGTTAATATCACATAGTTTATTATTTTCTTTTTATATGAAAATGAATTAAAATGCACTTCATTAAATTAAAAATTTATTTTACAATTATTTATACAATCATTACTACTACTATACAAACATTTTAATACAGAAAGTTTACAGAAATGAACAAACAAAAATTTAATTTTATAGTCTTTAAAGTATCAACAAAATTTTACACAATGGTTTATTCTCAATTAATTAATTGTCCCAAAAAACATCTGTTGAATTTGTTTCTTCATGATCAATATTCACTGCTTCTGTAGCCGTTTCTGGAGGTTGTGATACATATGACCAAAGCACAGAATCATGATTTTTTGATTGCTTTCCTTTGTTTACGACAGATTTATTTACAATTTTATCATTTATTTGAGCAGGACATTCAAAATGAACACAGTGAAAAACCTGTTTAATTATGAACAAATTTTGATTTATTTTATTATTATATGTATTAAACATATAATAAATATAATGTTTTTACCTCATTTGCAGTATTGTGTGTCCCAACAATACGTATAAAAACAACAGGACGAGCAGGTTCAAAATGTATTGTTTGCCATGAACGACAAGCTTCTCTAGTTTTATCAGCAACTAGAACCCAACTCCAAGAATTACCAGATACCTCTATGTAATAAGAATATGAACGATCATCGCAATCCCACAGTAATAATCTATATTTATATATATATATATAAATACCAGAAATTTTATATTTTTTGAGTTATTATATATAAAAAAAAAAATAATATATACCGCATAGAATCTATAATATATGGTTGTCCAAGTTGTACCAAAATAGAACCAGATCCAACTTGATGACATGTATATCCACTATCCCAATCATAATTGGATGTATCACCATTTAATAGTGCATTTCGAGATCTAAAATTTATAAATTAATTTTATAATTTTATTAATTTTTATATATTATTTTATATTTGTATATTTATAATAAATTAATAATAATAATAAATTTATATATTTATACAAACATACATACCTACAAACACCTTCTGTAACAGTTGCACTTTGATCCATGGTAGCAACATTTCGTGTTGGAATAACAAAACCATTATGAAGTTTTTCTGTATGATTTGTATAATATGCTTCAAAACTTACAAGGTGAAAAACCTTTAAAAATAAAAGTTATAAAATATAAATATAAAAAAAAAATTAAATACATTTTAATAACGACTTTACTTTGTTTACAGTATTATTTGTTCCAACAATACGAATATAAAGAACTATTCTTGGTTCAAAGTATAAATATTGCCAACTGCGGCAAAAATATTCTGTATAATCAATAACTCGAACCCAATTTTTTTGATCCATAGAGACCTATAGAAAAAAATAATTATGATATAAAAAATTAAATATAAAAATTATATTTTAATTTATATTTAATTTTTTCTTTTAACTCACTTCTACATAGTAAGAATATGAACGCATATCTTTATCCCAAAGCAACATTTTAATATGGTTGATGATGCACTGAGTTCCTAATTTAACTAAAATACCATGTTCTCGTGATTCAGTAATAGTATGTCTAGTATATCTAGTAAAAAAATAACATTATTTAAGTGAATAATTGAATAAAAATAAATTAATAATTTACCCGCGTTCCATATCATAATTATTTGTATCTCCATCTAAAAGATAACTTCGCATTTCACCCTGTAGAACTTGAGCACCATGCATAGGATGGGCAACATTCACATCGATAAGTAACCGACCACGATAATTAAGATCTGAATCACGTGTTTGTGTTCTTGCAGCTATTGCATCTAAGATTGCTTCTGGAGAAATTAATCCAGTTGGCCGAACAACATTTAAAAGATCCGTGATTGAAACTAAGTTTAATCGTACCTTATCTACAAAATTTGTCTAATCAATTGAATAGTATTATTATAAATGATATTTTTAAAATATATTTTTAATAAAATTTTTGTTTTTAATATTTTTATATTCACCTAAAACATTTTTGCCATCAGTATCAGGATTTGCATTTACCCATGCCCTTACAGCTAAAAAGATATCAATTTCTGGCGCATAAAAAGAATCTCTTGATACTAATTCATTCAAAGCATCAGCACTTAATTGTAAAAAACTCTCATGCTGAATTACTTCACATGCATGTTCATCCATGTATTCATGACAAACCTAGATTTGATACAGAAAGGCATAAATTTTATCTAATATCATCATCAATAAGTTTTTTGTTTTTTATTAAACATTATATTAATACCTTAGTAAGAAATTCTAATCGATAAAGAAGTGCTGCACCAAATATGAGACAAACATTTTTTATATTCAATATTTCTTTAAGATAATCTGATATAGACGTTTCTAATTCTGAAAATCCATAAAGATGTGCTAATCCAAGAATATCCAATACAATCTAAAAACAATAATAATTGAGTGAATAATAATTAAAAAAAATTATAAAATTAATAAAAATTAATAATTATGAATTAATACCTCTTCACGTCGGTCTGTAAGAGACATTCGTCCTGTATATATGTATTCAAGTAAACCTTTAAATCCAGTTAGATTAGCATCTTTTAATTCAATTTCATGTTGTGTGGATTCTTTTAAACCACCAAATAGAAGAGCTCTGAAATATTGGCTACGTGCTGCTAAAATAATTTTGTGACTATTGAATCTTTGTCCACCAACAATTAAAGTCACATCTGAATAATCATCTGAAAGATAAAGAGCACCAATATCTTCAGAAAGTGTCTTAATATGATCTATATCACCAGAAATTGGATGTTCAATTGATATGTTCAATTCATGATGAGAACTCATTTTTTAGATTTTAATATTTTACATATAAAATTGCAATTTCTTTTCACGAAAATTGTCTTTTTATCTAAAAATTTGTTCTATCTGATAAATACTCCATCAATATCAAGCACCATTGATAACATAATATTTCAATACATTTGATTTTTCTGTTGTCATATATTCATTCATATTAATTAAAAAACAAAAATATATCAATTTTACAAAAAACCGTTGGTAATAAAAATAAGGTTAACTTTTAATGATCAATTTCTAATTTTTCGTTTACATGCTTGAAATATACTATAATTTCGTATTCAAATTACGAATTTAATAATTTTCAGTATGAGCAAATTTACATAAAGTTAAAAAAAATCTTAAGGAAATCACTATGACGGAAAAACAAAACCACATTTCCTTTAGAAATACATTATTTTATGTTATGAATGTTGTATTATTTTTCACTATACATCGATCATAATATAAATATCATAAACTTTCAAATACTAAAGTTAGACAAATATATATAAAACATATATACATATATAAAATTAGAAAATATATTATTATTAAAATATATAGTATAATATGTATGTAAGTAATACAAAATAAAACATCGATATTATAAATCAATATTTTATTAATAATTTATAAATATATTCTATAATTATTCTATTATATATAAAATATTTTTTTAAAGAAATAAGATATGCAAGTTTATTATAAAATTAAAAATACAAAACAATTATTAATGTTCTAATTAATAATAAAAATTAAATTTAATCTTCATTATTTTTATTCATGTATATATATATATATATATATATTTATAACAATATAAATATTAATTTTTCATTCATTTTGTTTTTAAAAATAACGTAAGGTAGCGCATTTTTCAATGATATTTATTATCATCGTTATGGAATCTACATATTATATTTCCAATGGTGCAAACGAATTATAGAAAATTATTGAAAACTGTTGTACTCGACCAAGTAATTATTGGTAGTCGATAGTATTTTCATCTACGTTTTCTAAGACACGAATGTAAAAAAGAAAAATAAATATAATTTCGAAAATATTTTTTTAAAAAAATTACACGATGACAAAAGGTATACTTTTCTTTTATTATAATTATGATATAAATATTATTATGTTAGGTTAAGTAATTACATTTTAAATATTTCATCATTTATTATATATTATTTTTATATTTTATAAAATAATTCTATTTTTTTTAGCGATTTTTAAAAATTTATTTTATAGATAATCTTAAATTTAAATTTATTGCTAATATTTTTAGTTTTTTTTCGAAATATTATATATTTAGATTTAAAATTTATGAAAAAGATTTTTAAAAATTACAAAATAATGAAATATACATAATTTAAATGTTTATTAATGAACTTGTGTATTTTGTAAAAACATTTTTTTAATTAAAAATTTTATGTAATTGATGTAATTAATTTTTGAAATCTTTAAATATTTTTAATTTTTAATTTATTTCTTAAATGATAATGATATTAAATAGAATACAATTAATAAAAATAATTTCAAAAATATTAATGATTTTTATAAAAACTAATTTAAATAATTATATCAAATAATAATCAAAATGATTAATAAATAATTAATATTAAATTTTAATAATCTTTCAGACGAAACATTAGAGAAAAAATCAGTAGAAAATAATGATACTGATAAAAAGACTGCATCTGAATCAGGCCCTGATCCATCAGCACCAATAACTAGGAGAGGAGTATTAACATCATTTTTGACTGGCAAACCAATGGAAATACCAGAACAAGATATTGTAAAAATTGAATTTATAATTTTTTATATGATTCTAATTATTTTTATTATAATTTGATAAGTATTATTTTTTTTATAGTTAGGTAAATGCAGATTTGTATCTGAATTTGAAAAATTAAATCGTATAGGAGAAGGTACTTATGGAATTGTTTATAGAGCAAGAGACACTAAAAATGACAAAGTTGTAGCATTGAAAAAAGTTCGAATGGAACATGAGAAAGATGGTCTTCCAGTCAGTGGTTTAAGAGAAATATCTGTTCTTTTATCTTGTCGTCATGAAAATATTGTACATTTAAGAGAAGTAGTAGTAGGAAGAAGTTTAGAAAGCATATTTCTTGCCATGGAATATTGTGAACAAGATTTAGCAAGTTTGTTAGATAATATGCAAGCTCCATTTTCAGAAAGTCAAGTCAAATGTATTGTTTTACAAGTACTAAAAGGTTTACGTTATTTGCATCATAATTTTATTGTACACAGAGATTTGAAAGTTTCAAATCTCCTAATGACAGATAAAGGATGTGTAAAAATTGCTGATTTTGGATTAGCTAGGTGGTTTGGTTTACCTTTAAAACCAATGACACCTAGAGTAGTAACATTATGGTATAGAGCACCAGAATTGTTATTACAAGCAAAAACTCAAACAACTTCTGTTGATATGTGGGCTGCAGGTTGCATTCTAGGTATAAACATTTTTTTATTTTTATATACATATAAAAATTATAATACAATAATTTAATTTCCATTTTATGTTTTATTAGGAGAATTACTTGGACATCGACCTTTATTACCTGGAAGATCAGAAATTGCACAGTTAGAACTAATTGTTGATTTATTAGGAACACCAAGTGAAGCAATTTGGCCAGAATTTAATACACTTCCAGCATTACAAAACTTTACATTAAAACAACAACCATATAATAATTTAAAACAAAGGTTTCCATGGTTAAGTGCTGCTGGTTTGAGATTATTAAATTTTTTATTCATGTATGATCCAAAAAAAAGAGCAACTGCAGAAGAATGTTTACAAAGTAGTTATTTTAAGGAAGCTCCTTTGCGTAAGCACAATACATATATGTATATATAATAAATATATATATATATATATATATATATAATATTTTTAATATTATTATATTTTAATTTGCTTTATAGCATGTGATCCTAAATTGATGCCTACTTTTCCACAACATAGAAATATGAAAAAAGCTGCTCCACCAAAGGAAACTAGAGAACCAGAAACAACAGTTACAGATCAAACTAATAATTTACCTGCAATTTCAGATCTTGTAAGTTCTTTATATTTTTGATGATATTATTTAAATGATATCAAACTGAAATTAATGTGTTTTTCAGCTTGGTTCACTTGTCAAGAAAAGGCGAGTTGAATGAATTAAAAATTTTTTTATTTATGATTTAAATGCAATCCAAAATTCAATGTCTTTTACTTATAAATATTTCATTGCGATGTATACCGTTCATTCACAATGTATGAATTCATTCACAAATAGATTAATAAATAAATGAATTTTATAAACGAATATTTAAAACATATAGTTAAAAAAACATGTATTTGTAAAAAGATATATATATATATTTATTTTATAAACATGTAGATATATTTAGTATATATTTAATATATACAATATAGATATATTTAGTATATACAATATAACGAAACTATTTAATCAAACATATAAATGCAATAAGATAAAATTTTTAACGAATTATAATTATCAATTTAAAATAACAAAATTATTATTAAGTATCTATATACGTAAATTAGATTGCTTTATTATATTTTCATTATATAAATTTCTTCATAAATTTATTCTTTAGATGTTATAAGTTTAATTATTTTTTGCAAATTGCAATACATGTTCATAACGCTTTTTATATTCACCAGTAGAATCATATTTTGCGGAAAGTCGTTCCCAATCTTTTGGTCTCTTAGTTTTTAAATAATTTACTACTTTATTTGCTGTATGTTTCTGTTTTTCATTGCACTTATTGCAACCTGTAGATAGAGCATCAGGTAATATTTCTAAAACAATACACAATACACAACTTAATTAATTTTTAAAAAATTATATTGTAAAAATCTATAATTATTTATTAAGAGATTTTTACTATAAAATAATATAACTGCAATTTTAAATAATTAAATTATATATGATTAAATATAATATATATAATACATATAATATTATATATAAATTTATTATTAGATATATTTCAATTTTTTTCAAAATTTTCTTATAAATATTTAAACAATTTTATTTTTAGTTTTTAATTTAATTTTTATTTGATTAAATTAAATAATATAATATAAAATAATATAAAATAAATTATGTTTTTTAAAATTAATATAATTGCTATAATGCAATATTTTTAAAAAATTGATTAGAATATTTAAATTATTTTCCTTTGTGTTTCGTTTTTCTTAATATGATATATTTCTTTAAATCTATGTATACATATATATATAATACATTAGACGTTACTTAAGAGAGTTCGAGGTAATACAAACGAGAAAGTTTAAAGCAACTTATGTAATACAAACAGGGAGAGTGAAACTCTGTCGTAATCATTGCAGCAAATGTACGTAGAAATTTATGAAAGAAATCAGCGTAATTTTTAACGTACTTAAAAATTACATCGCTAATTTAATAAGAAAATTTATTATATATAAATACAATTTTAATATTTTATTTCTTTTTCTATTTTATTTTATAATATTTAATAATATTATATTTTAAAATAATGAGTTATGAAAAAAAATATCTTTAAAAACAAAAATATCTCCAAAATATTTTAAATCAATTTTTATAAGATAAATATTTTTTTCTTTCGTATAATTTACTTATTTTATCTATTTTTTAAATATTTAAAACATTAAAATATTAAAAATAATTATAAATAAAAAAAAAATATTTGAATTTACTTATTTTATCTATTTTTTAAATATTTAAAAGATTAAAATATTAAAAATAATTATAAATGAAAAAAAAATATTTGAAATTGATATATTTCTTCATTTGTTTTTTCGATATATTTACAATGATACATAATATATATATAAATTAATATCATGTACTTTTTGATAAGATTCGTAAAAGATATATATATATATTTGAAAAATACTATTAAAATAAATTTATATCTTTTATTTTACTTATTTTATTTTATATATTATATATGAACAGTACAAATAATTTATTTTATTTCAATAAAATCATGTTTTAATGTAAATAATAATATTTTTATATTATTTTTTTTATTTTTATTTTTATTTTTTAAATGAAAAATGGAATATTATTATATTTATTGAATATTATTATATTATAATTTATATGTGTAATTTTCGTATTTTAAACATTAAATTTAAACAAAATTCAAATTGAAATATCTTAATAAAGTTATATTGCATGAAATAATTAAAATCAAAGTATAATATTATTATTACAAAAATGAAAAATAAAAATTATTGAAAAGATGAGAAATGAAAAATTTTGTTCAAATATTTAGTTAACAATTTTATAAAAATTATATTGATACTCACTTTTTAATTCTCTACCTTCGTTAGTACATGGTCCTTCGTCCAACATACATTTAATATAATTAGTGAGGATACGACCATTCTGCAGAATTCTGTCAATGTCCATATCATCATATTTGGTCGTATAATCTTCCGCTATTACACAAGTAATTGTGACCAAGACAAATAGTAAAAGATAAATCTTCATATTGTAATTGAAACTCGTTCCTTTATTATAATTTTAAGAAATAAACGTTTATAACGTACCAAAAAAGTTGAAATTTATAAAAATTACCGTAGTGTAGTATAAAATGAAATCTTATTTCAAAGCTACCCTCTGCAATGGAAAGTAAAACGTTCTTTGTAACTCTTGAAACAAGCTCACGAATTATATAGTCGAATACAGAGGACATTGGAGGGAGTGGATAAACGCGTTAGTTGAATATTTTACATGCATTTTTATGAAACATATATACAATTGAACAGCAGTCATTAAATATGAATATCACTATATTAAAATATAATAAAAAATGAAATATTAAAAATAATTTAAAATAAATGAAGAGATTTTATTAATATTTTTTGTTATTTTAATTATCATAAATTTCATTATTTATTTTATTAAATATTTTTATATAAGTGATTATAGATCTTTCTTAATTGATTGATTCTCATTGAAAAATTTTAATTGATAAAAAAAATTTTTTTTTTTTGAAAAATTAAATATATTATTTGAGAAGTACAAATTAAAATAAATTTATAAATATTTCAAATTTGTAAATATAAATTATAACTTAATAAATTAAATTTATAATTTATTTTATCTATTATCTAAATTTATTATCTAAATTTATTAATTTTATTAATTTTTTTTGTAAAAAAATATTTTTTACTTTAATAATTATCGATAATTTGTCTCAAATTGTCTAAAATGCTTCTTATATAAAGGATGAAGTGAAATATAAAATATATGTAATATGATAGAAATATTTGACAGCATGTTATACAACATGCTATCAAGAATAATAAAAAGATTATTCTTTACCGTGTATGAAAGATAACTGTTATACATTTATGTTACATATCTTATCAAGGATTATTATCAATAATAATATTATAATATTATTATCATATTATAATATTTAATAATTTTGTAACTATATATTTCGAATGTATATTAATATATATCCGAAAAGAAATAAAAAGTAAATAAATTTTAATACAATAATTTTTAAAAATATCAAATATTTATACAGTTATTATCAAATAACAAATACTATATATTAATAATAAAATTATTTAATTCTAAAAAAGAAATTAATTTTATATTTTATATTTTAAAAATTTGAAGAAATAAATTTTTTGAGAAATAAAAGTAATTTATTCGTTTAAATAGAAAATTTTTATTATTAAACTTTAAAATTAATTTAAAATATGTTAATTTAAAATATTTATTATTTATATTTTATTATTTATTATATATAATTTTATTATATATATTTTTTATATTTTTATTTTATAAAATCTTCTATTGTTTGATCCATAGTTTATAAATATTCTGTTTATATTGTATTTATATTTGTTTCAGTATTAAAATCATCACGAATTAAAATGCAAACTGTATTATGATTTTAACTTGCTTTATCGTTTGAATCTATATGTATCTATAAACTTTCTATTTTATTCTTTAACTTTATTATTTACGCAATTATATGTTTAATATGCATTATATTTATTAAATTGAATAGATAATTATATTTCACTACCATCATTTAGTATACATAAAGAATATTTGTACAATATAACAATAATTGAACAATATTAAAATATAAAGTTAAAAATATTAAAAATTAAAAATATTACACAATATTAATAGTCATAATAATTTTATTTTATATTTTATCCATATGTGATATTCGATAATTCTTACAAACAAAGTTACAAGTAATATTATAAATATTAACGATATTTAAAATTTTTAATATTAAAATTATTAATATTATGAAAAATTTATTTAACGTCATTTCAAAATTTAAGAACATCTTATGATATTATCAATGAGTTGTCGTCAATTGTTATTATCTTGAGTTTTTTAATTTTCATACTAATATCTTTGATATTAATAATATTTCATTATTTTATAACGTCGTAGAATCAACTGCCACTCATAGGGATAATTTTGTTGCATAAAAGGTATTAATGTATTTGCAATTCCAACTTGTCGTGACGTGCATCGATTGCAATGATTGTTCAATACTTCTGGCAACAATTCTGCAAGAATCATAACAGTATTTATAATATGAACGAATTATTAAATCTGTTTACAACCTAAATTTGCATGTTAAGAAAAAAAATTGTTGATTTTGCTTAATATATACATTGTTTGGCAAATATTGTCGATAAATCATAATAAAATTTATTTATTAATAATGCGTAATTGCTATTGGAGAAACAATAAAACAAAATGTTTGAAAGTTAATTTCAGTAAAATCGGAAAAATTTTATTTTTATTTCATTTGTTTTATTTGTTTAATAGATTTTTAATATAAAATTATTTATTATTAGGAAAATATTCAATATATATTATTTCATTCCTTATTAATCGATTAATAATTTATATTATTACAATTATTTAATTAATTAATAAATTGTGTAAGAAATATAGATTATTTTATTAACAAATTAACATTTATTTATTTTTTAATAATATTATTTTGTTATTTTTAAATTTATTATTCAAAACTAGTGATCGTATTTATATAAAGATAAAATATAGGAAAAACATTTTATTTTTTTTTACTCTAATATTGAGAATTTATTATAAACATAATATTTAACAAATATTATATTAGATTTATTTGATTTGATGAATGTATACAATATTGAAACAAATAAAATAAAGACGGAGTAATCATTTTTATATTTATTTAATTATATTATAATTATAATTATAATTATAATTAACTTGAATAAATAAATATATATTATTTATTTAATTTGTATATAATACTTATTTATTTAATATATATATAATAAATAATTATTAATTGAATAAAATATATCAAATGATATATTATTATATATATAATATATAATAATTTTTAACTTGAATTTATTTAAAAATTTAAAAAATTAAAAATATTAAATAAAATTTGTCATGATATAAGCAGAATGATTTAAATCAGTTGTTTTCATTAAATTTTATAAATATCATTTTTTTATGACAAATACGTATTTTGAATATATTTTACATTTAAGTTAAAAAGAAACGAAAGAAAAAAAAACCTACATATAGATAAAAAAAGAACTAAAAATTTAAAAAATAATTTATATTTTAAATCTTACCTTTAATTTTCTTTCCAATTACATCACAATGTCCCCGATCCAAAATACAATGAAGTTGTTTTTGTACATATGGTCTATCCATTAAAAATTTTGAAATATCATTTTGCGCTTTAACGTTTATTAGTGCGAGAATAGTGAAAAAAAGAAGAATTTTTATTTTCATTTTTGATTTAAATATTGAAGAAGAAAGAAACAATTTGATTCTACGTTCTAACTCTTTTGTATACTAAACGGCAATGTAAGTAATACTGATTATTTTAAATGTCAAAAGTTGTCCTTATATGGTTTGAAGGTAATAATAAAATAAACAATGATTCTGTAAATTTCAAATTTTAAATCGTTTATGGAAAATAACTTTCAAGATATTAGATAGCAATTATATAGCAATTAAATGTCGATTATGTAGTAATTATGTAGCAATTATATAAATTTATATATATAATTATTTTTATTTGATAATTTGTATAACGGAAAATTTTTCATGAAAAAACTAATTTTCACTTTTCTAAAAATAACATTATAAATAACAATATAATTTATGTTAAAGATATAAATCTTTATATCAAGATCAAAAATTAATATTACTTACGTTATAAATATATTAATTTAATTTTAATTAATAGAGATACGTTTACATAGTATAAATAAATCTCAAACTTTTATGAATATTTAAAGCATTAAAAATTTTATAATTTAAATATATAAATTTAAAAATAAATTATTATATACATTTATAAAAATTATTAGTTTGAATTTTATATAAAAATTATATTATTATATATTATACATATATGTATATATATATATATATATATATATATTATAAAAATTATTATATATTTTATATTATATATTTTACACATATTTTATTTTTATTCGGATTGAAATTATTGTAATAAAATTAAAATATGGTAATATCCAAATCAATTTCAAAATGTTGAATTAAACTATTTTCTATATTTAGTTTTTATATTTTAGGTAAACATAAATATAAATAATAAATTGTAAATATAAATAGTTAAATATAAATAATCCATATTTATCCGATTTTTATGATTCAATTTGAATTGATAATCTTGTATTTTCGACCTATTAATAATACTATTAATAAATATTAAATAATACTTACATTAATAGAAATAGAAAAATCAAAAGTTGATTTTCAATCGTTAGGTTGTAATTTAAAATAAAATTTTATTTTCTTGAGGTAATTTCATGAATATTAATTTATTCATGAAATTACTTATTTATTATATAAATATAAAAGAATTATATCGATGAACATATTTTACACAATAATATTCAATTCTGAAATCAATTTCGATTCAGCCAATAGTTGAACTCGTAATATCTTCATGTGATTTAATTTATTTCCGATAATTAGACTCATCGAACAATGTATAGCTAATAAACAGTATGATATAATAGGAATTATTTTTACTTTTTTATTTACAAAAAAATCATCTCTTATGAAATTTATGTACATTTTTGTTTATGTACATTTTTGTTACTATTTTTTTTGTATCTTTTAAATTAAATATTTCAAACTAAAAAAATTTTAAATGATCATGTAATTTTGAAAATAAAAAAAGATTCGATTAATATATAAAATATAGTATTGAGAATCGATTAGTATTAATTAATATATAAGCTGAAGCTATGGCTTAAAATACAATAAATATGGCTGCTATCATTGAATACTCAATCGCAGTATAAAAATAATAATGTATAATATAATACAGTATTTTAATAATAATAATTTATTATGCAATAATTTTAATATTTATACAATCTAAGCATTGATCAATATTTAACATATAATTTGTGAAAAGTGATTTTGCTAAGAATATGATATAACTATTAATATGTGTGATTGGGATTGTGAAGTAGATGAAGATTGGGTGAATTTTTTAAAGGAATTCACTCAACCACTAACTCAAGATCCTATAGTGGAAGATGATCCGGAAGCAGATCCAGAATATAATGTTTCAGATGATGAAGAAACAGAATTTTGTATGTTTGATGAATAGAAATAATATATATATTTATGTACATATATATGTTGTTTAAGAAAGTAAAAGATTTTAACATTCATGATCCTACAGATATATATCAACTGTTTGTTAATTTTTTTTTTTATATATTTTTAATTAAAACACTTTTTATATATATTTTTGTTATATAAATATATTAGATATAATTATATGTATTTTTAATTTAACATTTTTCTCTTATGTCTTCTCATTAAGCAATTATAGAAGTTATAGAAATCTCATATTATAATTAATCAATTGATTATAATATCTATTTGAAAATATTTTATAAATCCTTTTGTTTTTTGTCTTATACTTCAGTTAAAATCTTTACTTTTAGCAAACTTATAAATATAGATATATATAATTTTTGATTTTATGTATAAATTATTAGAATAATTTAAAAATATTTACAGTGGATAAAGAAGAGTTACGAGCTGATAAAGCTGTAAAAGTTTCACGCAAGGAATTAAATGATTTAATTGCAGAATTATTTGAGTTTACAGATACATATTCTAAAGAACAAGAAAGTTCAAAAAAGAAAAAATCTTTAGAAAATACAAATTTCCCACAAATACAAATTGGAAATGATGTTGTGGTAAGATAAAAATGTAATTTCTATATTATAAATAAATATAATTTTAATTAGCAAAATAATTTTTAATTAGCATTCTATTACATTTTTAATTATGGAATTTAGAATGAATCTGAAACAGATATATTACCTACTTACAAAGAAACTGACCATTCCAATTTAATAAATCCAAATCAAAAAGAATTATTAGCAGTTCAATTTCGTCAACATGTTCAATTAATGGTGCAACATTTTGCTATGACATATATGCATCCAGATTTACATTCTCAATCACAAACGTGTAAACAAAATTTAAATAGTATAAAGTGAGTTTATAAAACAATAATTCATAAATTATGAATGTATTAAATAAATATTAAATTTATATTATTTGTATTAGATATTTAAGTAATGGACCTAATTCTGCATTTAATGTGGTAAATTTACCAGATGCTTTAAAACTAATATTTGATTGGGAAAAAAAATTTTTGGATAATGAATTTTCTGAAGATTTTAAAAAGACTCTTATAGATGAAGATCCAATAAAGAAAATATATCTTGTGCAAAAACATAAAAGTGCATCTATTTTTCATCCAGAATTAAAAAAACTATTTATGGAAAGTAAAGCTTTAATGTATCCACAACTTTTACCTGAAATACCATTTAGACCTGAATCAATTAAATTTGTACGACTTCCATATTTAAAATCTGAAGAAAAGTAAGTTTATAGTATGTGTATTACAAAAAATGTGATATATTTTTTTGAATATTTATTTTTTCAGTTTAATTGCATTAGGTTTGGAACAGTTTCTTCCTTTTGTTGCATCTAAACCAAGAAAATTTAAAAGTAAGAAACTTCAATTAATTGATGCAGTACAATTAATTATTCAGTATTTAATACCATGTAGAGAACCTCATGGATTGATATATCATATTCGAAAACGTCGATGCGCAAAACATGCAAATCCAATAAAAGTAAATAATATATCTATAAATATAAATATATCCATAAATAATATGTAATAAATGAAAAAAATATATTCATTATAATAAATTTGATTAAATAAATATTTCTACAGCATTACTTCGAAAAAGGTTCTGCTCCAAGAACAATACATTACATTACATTGGAATGTGATCTCAAAGCTCCTAAAGATCAATCAATAAATCTATTACCTTCAGTATGGCAGACATATCTTAATAATGTAAGTATTTAATATATTTGTTTTTAATATTATAATATATTATAATACAAATAATATTATACATATAATATATACATATAATAACATTCCATTTATTTATATAGACACACACAGAACAAAAAGTTGATATATTAAAACGAAAACATATACTTAATTCACATAATGATGTGATAAAAAAAGATTGTTTTACAAATGGAAATAGAAATCATATTTCTAATACTGTTCTCTTATATAATTCATCTATTAACATGTTACCAAAAATACTACCTGCAAATCAGAAGATAATAAATAAAAATATATCAAAAGATAATTTTTGTTTAAATGAAAATACTAATTCTAAAATTTTAAAAAATATTTCAAATAATGGAACTAATATTGAATTACATAATATACATACATTAAATAAAGAGCGTAACAATTCTTTAAAAATCATGACATCACAAGAAAAAAAAGAGAAAAAAATAGATGGAAATGAATTTAAAAAAATTCAAAATGATACAAATCTTATATCAACGCACTCGAAGTTTCGTAAAAAATCTTCTGAAATAGTACAAGAATTACCACAATTACGAAAAACTACACCTAGATTAGCAAAAACAAGAAGTGCTCAAAACATGAAATTAATGGCTCAAGTTTTAGGACCAAAAGCTTTATCATCTAATAATAATACTTTAAAGTCTAGAGAAAAAAATGAAATAGATACAAATTTAGAAAAAATATCAACTTTACCTAAGATAGTGAGTAAAATTATAACTTTCCAATAAAATAAAATAAATAACATTTGTAATTTATTAAATTTTATTATAGGATAATGAAGATGAAATAGCAGAATTAATGTTAGCTAGCACAACAATTAAAAAAGATTCTATTAGTAGAAAGAAAGCGAAAGAAGCTAGAGAATTAGAAAATATTAAAAGGCTTTTAGAATCTGAAAATCCATTAAATGAAGAAGAAAGAGGTTCAAGTACATGTCTTTTTCTCTTTTTCTCACTATGTAATAATTTAACAATATACATTCAAATTAATTTTAAATAACTTATATTTTATATAGAATTTGCAGCATCATATCTTCAAAAATTACATTTAACATTAGAATCTAATAATCCAACAACATTACGATCTATTATAAAATTATATTTAGATTATTATGAAAGATTAGATAATATTAATCAGATGGAGAATGAATTATCATTTTCTAATCGATCAAGATGTTCTCAAAATGAACAAATTATGGAAAAAACTGCAAAAGATAAAGATACAATAACTATCAATTTATATCGAGATATATGTGAGAAATTACGAGAATATCCTGAACTTTGTACAGATTTTTTATTGTTTTTAAAACCACATCAAGCTGCAATGATAGATAAGTCGGTGGAATATATAATGCTTCAAAAGATGAACGAATTTGTTAATGTAGCTCAAATATATTTTGCTAAACAACCTTCTCGAATAGCAAAAATGATGCAAGCTATTACACAGCTTTCATCTGATACACAGATAACATTAGAACATATTCATGCGACTATGGGTCCTATACTTAAGGGACATCCTTTAGTTATGGATTTATTTTTACAAATATTACCTACTGCTAAACCACCAGATAGGTAACACAATTATTATTAATTGCATATATATAAATTTAATAAATTTATAAATATTTAATTATACATTTAATTATTTTGTAGTTTATTTGCATCACATATGTTTGAAAATTTAACATGCCCAGTAGGACCACATGATAAAAGTAAAATTTATACTGAAGATGCACCTGAATTATATGAAAATATAGAATTACCAGTGTTATCACTTCAAGAAGATCCTTATGGTGGAGAAAATTGCAAGTGCAATTGTCACAATGGTGATGAAACCACTTGTAAGAATATTTCTGAACATTGTATTTCTTGTGGTACAAGGGTATGTCATATTTTTTCTTATTTTAATTTTTTAGTAAAAATTATTTATACATTTATATATATTATTTTTTATATACATTATTTGAAATTGTTTAATAAATTTTCATCATAAAAATTTTAAATATATATTTAAAAAATGAACAGTTTTTAAATGGAAAAATTTATCTTCAAACATCTGAAGGCTTAAGACCTGCAAAAATTATTTTTCCTGGAGCTGATGAAGAAAAATTAGAAAATATTGCTCGTGTATCTTTAAAAATTACTGATAAATTTACTTCATCTATTTCATCTAAACAACGAAGAAAGTCTTCGAAAAATGAATTTCATAATGACAATCCTAATGAACAATCTTGTTTATCAAAAAGTTTACCTATTAAAGAAAATGAAGATGGAGAAAAGTTAATTGTAAAATCTAAAAAAACTATAAAATCGCCATCAAAATCAACAGATCAGAAAAAAAATTTAAAAAGATCTGGAAACGAAATAAATCACATGAATAGAAATACAAAAAAAATACGCATATCCCAATGTAAAAATAAAAGAAAAAACAAAATTGACAAACAAGAAGTAAAATTAGAATATGTAGATTCAAATGTTAATCATATAAAATCAAATAAATATTTGTCTATTGATTATAAAAATTCTGATAAAAAAACATTAGTGAAAGATATAGAAATTGAAATGTCAAGTGATAATATAAGAAAAATTGATTCAACTTGTGAAATAAAAAATATTAATTTAAATACAAGTGTAAATATTAAATCATGGACACGACAAGAAGATATGATTCTGTTACAAGCTATTAAAAAAGAATATTCTGAAAATTCACTTGCCATGGTTAGTAAAATATTAGGGAATCGTACAATTGAACAAGTAAGTATAATTATATGCTATATAATTTATAATTTTTTAAATATCTTTAATAAATATAAATAAGATATCTTTAAATATATATTTTTCTATAGGTTAAAGAAAGATGCGAAACTCTTCTTTCTTTATTAGAAAAAATGATGTAATTGTATTAGAAAAATAAATATATATATATATATATATATATATATATATATACATATTGTTTATTGTTGATAAGTTGATAAGCTGGCAATTAGAACAGTACAGAGAACAAAGAATACTCTTCTCTTTTGCTACGATGATCTTAAGTTATCAGCTCTGCATATAAGTATTTAAATGTATATATTTATTGTAGTTATTATTGATAAATTGAATAAATCAAAAATAATATGATCTAATTGATTAATTCCGATAGATCTAAAATTCATTCATAAAAATATATATATCGACCGGAAGTCTTCAAATAAAATCACAATATGTGATGAGCAATAGAGAAATATTAATTGGAAAATATTCTCATTCTTGGAAATATTCTCATCTCGCTAATCAACTTGTTATTCTTGCGATATATATTCTCTATATATCTGATATATATTAAATCTTATGTCAATTTTTACAGAGTAAGTATATGTATATAAATTTTTAAATATTTATAAAATATTTAAATATTTTAATTACAATGAAAATATTAAAATATTTTTTTTACAATATAAACTATTTATTTCTATTTTTGTAATAGATTTATTTTTATTTTTATTAATTATATTTTTTATTATAAGATATCTTATAAACATTAGCAAAATATAAAATATTTATATTACTTGTAATTTTAATTTTAATTTTAAATTTTATTTAAATTTAAACATTTTCTTTCATTTTTATTTTCATTTTCATCTTTATTTTAATTTTTACAGAAAAAAGAAAAATAATTGGCTGTATATGAGATAAATTACTATCATTACATACAAAAATATATTTCATAGGTTTGTATTTGAATTTAATATTATGAAATATTAAAGTTATATAATAATATAATATTAATACGATAAAGAATAATATTTATAAATTGATTATTTTTTACTAGTATAATATATAGAACAATTTCTATTGCATTTCACAAATTATATATCTATATTTATACAGCATATATATATATACAAAATTCATTTACAAAAAGGTTTACATTATAAATTTATATATATATATATATATATATACACACACATACACGCGCGCGCGCGCACACACACACACACAAATATATATATATGTATATAAAAAAAATAAATATAAAATGTATATTAAATAATATTAATAATCTTTATTTTATTTAAAAAATAATTTTGAAAAATAAATTCTTTTATTGATTTCTCAAAATTTATTTAAATGTATAAATTTTTGTTCCCTTTATATTATATGATTTAATAACAGATATATAAAATAAATATGTGAAATTCTACTGCATAATTATTAATGCATAAAATTGTCAAAAAATAAAAAAAATTATTAATATATTTAAGATCATATAATTATTTTTTTCACTATAAATTTAATATAGATTTAAAATTTTTAAAATCTAAATAAATTTTAAATAAAATTTTAAATTTTAAATTTTAAAAATAAAAATTTGAAACAATTCAGTCTTATTTTACTGGATTTTTCTAATATAAATGAAAAATTGCTTAAATGAATTTAATTTATCTTAATGATAAAATAATGAAATAATTATTTTAAATATGCAATTATTATATAAAAGAATTTTAACAAAACTACAAAATGCTTTTTTTATTTAACTAAATTTTTTCAAATTTATATATTATATAATACTTATAACTGAAAAAATAAATTGTTATGCACATAATACATGAAATAAAATTTTATATATGAGACAATTTGTTTAATATATTATACAAAGTACAAATAGTCTAATATTTATTTTCATAAGTCTAATATTTATATACATAAACAATTTTCAACGATGAAAATTTCATAAAAATAACATAACACAATATATAATATGTAAGTATATATTATGTTATAATTTCTACAAAATTTCATACTTGTTACGTCTCTTACATTTTTTTACATCTATCTTAATAATAAATAGAAACCTGTTAAATGAAACATAAAAAAAAGAGTATACAAATATTTTTTGTTTTTCAAAATTTGAGAAAATAATAAAGTATATTACCATAATATGTACACTTGATAAATTATTTTATCACAATATGGAACGTCGTTGCAATAGATTTGGATTGATCAATATTTGATCATCCATGATTTTTATCTGTATATATTATAGGCAAACGTACAAATTATGTAAAATATATTCACATAATGTATGTGTATAGATATTTTGTAAAGAACTTCATTTTGTACAAATTATCTGCGCAATACATATTCCAAAATATTCCAAAGTAATATTTTAAAGTACTTCCATACTGTCTATGTCTATTCCAATATCAAGGAAATCATCTCCATAGTTTTGAACATGCCTTTGTACAAGTGGATGCTCTGAATGATCTGGATCATCTGTTACAGGACTTGGTGGCGGATTAGTCATTGTTCGATCAGAATCCATTGGCATTCTATCCATGCCTTCTCCACGCCTCAATCTTGCTTCTTCTGCAATTTCTCTTGTAGAAAGTTCTGCTTTTGTTAATAAAGCAGGAAGATCTTTTTCTGAACCATCTATAAGCATTAAATATATTTTTATTTTATATTTATATTTTAAAAAATTATTTAATTATTTTTCTTTCTACTATGATATAATAAAATAACTTACTTTCTAGACATTTTATTAATTCTTGTGCTTTTTGTCTTCTTGCAGCAGCATCAGCTTTTCTTTGTTCAGCATGTTCTTTTTTATCATAATAAAATATTTCCCTTATTTTTTCTCGTGGGATGTGTTCATCATTTTTTACTAACCATAAATATACACCTCCTGCAGTTCTTCTTCTAGATCCATTCATTATTAACATACCTCCTCCTTCTTCAATTTTTTTAGTTTTTTGAAAAAAATCAATAGCTTTTTCTTTACCAATTATATCTACAATTCTTCCTATAAAATACAGATTTAAAACAAAATATATATATACATATATACATATATATGTATATATATATATATATTAATATATATATATATATATATATTAATTTAAAATAGCAAAAAATTTCTTACTTATAAGGAGATCTTTTTTCTCACTAAGTTTTGATGTTATATCAGTAGCAACATCTGCATCAGTTGATTCAATTGTTGTACTTAAATCCGCAATTTTACGTGCAATTCCTTTTTGATTATCTATATCCATTGAATTACGTTTCTTTCCTAATCTCAATTTAATATTACTTCTATCTGAATTAGTTCTTTTATTTGTCAGTCTCTTTTCTCCATCTTTTTCATCTTCTGAACTATTATTATTGCGATGCTCCATATTCCATGTACCATTATAAGAATAATGATGTGGAATGTTATAACTTTCAACATTACGTTCTTGATTCCGCTTTTTTGTTACACCACATAATATTAGATCTTCTGTTAAAGATTCTTCTTGTAATTGAGTACACCATATTTTATATTTATCATTTTTGTCCGACCAATTTTTTGTCATACTTCTAGAACGTCTTAATTTTAATTTAGGTCTTTTACTTTTAATATGTTCAGAATCTGAATCAGAATCACTTTCAGAATCTGCAGAATCGTCAGATTCATCACTATAACCCATTTTTACATTTTCTTCTTTATTTGAAACTGCATGAGGTCTTTTTAAAACATTATACGTTTCAATATCGCTCTAAATAAAAATATATTATAATTAATGTATATAGTTTAAAAAAGTTATAAAAAATTAATTTGATTTTACAAAAAAAAAAATTTTGTAATATTATAATTAAAATAACATATAAAAGAATACTTTATTCAAATAATATATTCAATTAAAGTAATTCTAATTTAACTACAAAATTTCACATTGGAATACGATAATCTTTATGATTAAAATAGGTTAGATTCATATTAAATATAAAATTATACAATATTTCTTTACCTCATTATCTATAACTTCACCATCTTCAAGTTCTAAAGGTTCTGCTTCCATATTTCTCTTTTCAAAAATTACGATTTTTTTCAATAAATAATTATTGAATGAAACTACAATCATACACTACCTTCGTAGAAGATCTTTTTTTCTATGCAATCTTAACGATACTTTTTTTCACAATTCCATCATTGCCGCCACCATCGCTATATATTCTCTACATTTTGTTTAGTGATTTCTATAAGTCAATTTGATTTTCAGTTATTAATATAAATTTTTATATATAATAAAAAGATAAATTTTAATTTTAATTTAAAAATTTGCATTTATTATTAATACTACTATTATACTATTATTAATAACATAAACTTATAATAATATATATAAATTTATAGTATTATATTATCATCTTTTTTTTATAGTGAATTTTATTATCGTTAAATTTTTGAACTGATATAGTTTACATTATAGATGAAGTTCTCGCATCCTATCTTTTAAGTTTTGCACTTAAATTGCAATTTCATATATTTTCTATAATTATTAAATTGTTTCCAAAAAAAAAATTAAATTTATTACAAACAAAAATGATTTCTTTTTTAAAGTGGTCAAAAAATTATTTTCAACTAATTAATCCACATTATTTAAGTAATGGTTTTTATTAAAAATTCTTTATATTTCTTTTTGATATATTATATCATAATATAAAAATAAAATAAACATAATTTATTAAATATTATTTATCACTTAAATTAAATTAAATTTCTCTGCATATATATTAAATCCTGAAAAATTTATTTAAACAGCTAAGTCACCTACATTTTCTACAAATGTGGAGAAAAATAATTATATTGTTTGGTTAGATATGGAAGTATGTTCATATTATTAAATATATTTTGCATAATAGAATACATTCTAGTTTATTATATATATTTCAGATGAGTGGGCTCGATATAAATACATCTCAAATTTTAGAAATAGCTTGTGTAATTACTGATAAAAATTTAAAAACTATAAGCAAAGATTTAAATATTATCATACATCAATCAGATGAAATATTAAACAATATGGATGATTGGTGTTTAGCAACTCATCAAAAAGTAATTTTGTATGACATAAATAAATAACAAATATATATTTTCAATGTAATAATATATAAATCTATATTTATATTTTTAGACAGGATTAATTTATGAATCACGTTTAAGTAAAATTACTATACAGGATGCTGAGCAAATTCTACTAAAATATTTAAAAACATATGTAAAAGAAAGAACATGTCCATTAGCAGGAAGTTCAGTCTATGTAGATCGTATGTTTCTACATAAATATATGCCATTGGTTAATAATTATTTACATTATAGAATTATTGATACTTCTACTATTAAAGAATTAATTAAGTATGTATATTTTTTATATATTTTTCATCATATTTGTTGATGTATTATATTTTATATATTCAATGGATTATAATTATATTAATTTCAGGAGGTGGAATATAAATATAACTATTTTAAAAAAAGATCATAATCATAGAGCATTATCTGATATAAAAGAAAGTATAAAGGAATTACAATATTATAAAAATAATATATTTAATTCTTATATATTACAAGATAATATGAAATTATAAATATAATTTTATAAAAACAATAATTTCATATCAAGATAATAAATAATATTTGTTAATTATTATATTTAATATTTAAAATAATTTTTTTTATAAAATCTTTTTACTTAAATTGAAATATATACAAATTTTAGAATTAATATATATATATATATATATATATATATATATATATATAAAATGAATATTAAAAAACATAAAATAAGGAAAAAAAAATTTTTTTTAAATTAAACTTGTTCAGTTTAAAGATTAAAAAAGCAGTTAAAAAAGTTGTAGTTAAAAAAATTAATTTATTAGAACCAATTTATATTTACTTTTATAAAAAAATATTTTTTTTATATATATTTTCTAATTGAATTATTTAGCTTAATCAAAATGAAATAATATTATGAATATATATCTATATATATAAAATTAATTTAAATATTTATTATTTAAGAAATTAATTAGAAATTAATTAGAATTAATAAGAAAATTAATAAGAAATTAAAATTATAAAATATTTAGACAGAAATTAAATTTTAATATAAACATAAGCATAGTCTACAAAATTCTAAAAAATAAAATATCAAAACACTTACAAATAAAATTTAAATCTTAATAAAATTTCATATTCAATAAAATTTAAATTAAAGTGCTAAAAATATTGTATTATTTGTACTATTGTAATATTGTATTATTGTACAAACATTTTTATTAATTGTAATAATTATTTTTAAATAAAAAAAAATTTGAAGTAAAAAATTTAATATTGATAGTGTCATTATTACTAGTATTATATAATATTTCATTTCTTTCTGAAAATCTTTTCTGGTGAATTTATATTCGTGACTAATAGATACGTAATGCGCATGGTTGTTAAATAAATTACAGGTTATAATCGAATATATATTCTGTGATGCAATATTTGTACTTAGCTTTGATAAAACATAAATTGTTTTAACATTTATATAATTTCATTTAATTATTTTGTGTATTTTATATCATTACATTGCAAGTATCAAATTTATAAATAATTATATATATTTAATGTATATATATATTATATATAAAAATTATAAAATTTTAATATTATTTATTATTTTTTATTATTTTATTATTAATTATTTTATTATTTTTTAATAAAAATATATGTTTTATATTTTATAAAAATAAGTTGATATCAATTAATATCATTTAATATCAATAATTATAATTATTAATAATTATTTAATATGAATTACATTATTATAATTTTTAGTTAATCACAATGGCACCTTCTTCTAAATCTGGTGATGTAAAAATAATGTCAATTGGTGGTCGTGTAACTAATGAAAGAGAACGTTTAATTGGGATGTTAGAAGAAGAACGTGAATGGAGAGCACGATTTCTTAAAAGTCAGAATCTTGCACCAGAGGAACCACTAATGACAAAGGAATATTATAAGCAATTGTACAATCCATTTCGAAGGTTTTATAAATTACCTTTTAACAAATTTGAAGCATTGTTAAGTCCTCTTATAGTAAGTAGATAAAATCATTTTCTTATTATATCATGTAATATTAATAAAAAAAATATTACTTGATTTTATTTTTATTGAATTTTTTATTTAATTATAGGGTAAAACACCTGCAGCTGTTGTACGTAACACAACATCCAAACTTATAATGACTATTGTTGGAATTTATTGTGGATGGTATTATTTCAAATATAATACATATGTATGTCAAAAATTTTTTAATATATATATTAATAAGAAATTTATTAATATAAATTTATTAAGGTTTTGAACATAATATTAAAATATTTTTTTTATAGAATTGGATGAAACAATCTGGTTGGAGACAAATAACTACACGTGATGCAGCAATTCCAGGAACAAAAAATTTTAAAGGTTTAGAAAAACCAAAAGCATTTGCTACAAATAATTTTGAAAATTCTCCCATATAAAAATTATTGTAATTATTGTTAAGTAGTATTTTGAATACATTATTTACTTTATATTTTAAGTAATATTTAGAATATATATTTATTTTATATACTTTATTTACAATAAAGTAGTAATTCAATAATATTATAAATATATTTATAATTTTAGTTAAAACAAAATTATGAAAAATCAAATTATATTTTTTTATATATTTTTTATATTTGTTTTTTTTTCTTAAAACATTTTTTTATTATAAAATTATTTCTTTATATATTAAATTAATAAATTTAAAATAAGCATAAAGAAAAAACATTTATTTTACATATAATATGTAAAAACAACATAAATGACAAGAATTGAAAATTAAATTTACATTTAAAATTAAGTTATATGAAATTAAATATTATATCTATTATACATATATATTTATCTAAGAAATCCTATTACTTGTCTTTGCCCAAGTTGACTTTCTTCTTTCAGTGCTTTCATAAGGCTTTCATTTAAATTTAATCCTATATTCTCACCCATCTGAAAACAATTTTGTTATTGATATATATATACACACATACACACATTATTATTATTATTATTATTATTATTATTATTATTATTATTATTATTATTATTATTATTATTACTATATAATTTTAATTAAATAATTTTAATTAACATAGGACAATATTATTACTTGTAACATTTTCTTGAAAGTGCCAGGTTGAATACTTCCATAACCTAATTTAATTACTGACGAGATTTTACCATTTGGTAATACTGATATGATTATGCTACTTGCACTACATACTTCTTCTTCTAAAGTTGGATCTATAATATAATTATCACCAATCTATAATAAAATTTAAATAATTTAAAATGGAGATAATTTTTAAACAAAATAGAATATTTTTTCAAATTATTCATAATATGAAAATATAATATAAAATAATATAGGTAAAAAACATACTTTACATAGTGTTACAATAATTGGATAATTACTCGTATCTAATTGAATGCAATCATAAGGATCATCTGATAATTCAATATCTGGTTCTCCGCCATCAAGAGTTGCAGCTGTAATTTTTGGTATTTCCGTACTATTTAATGCAGCTTTGACTGCAATTCCTACTGCATCAAAAAGATTACCACCACACTGAAGAATCTAAATATATAATTTATTTTTAAAATTATTATTTTTAAATTATTTAAATGTTAAAAAATGTTAATATTTAAGCTTAATTTTATTTACCAAGACATCAACATATATTTTCCAACATTTTTTATGAGGTAAAATACATAATGTTCTCAAATCAAAAGCATTGCGTGTTTGATAAGCAGCTGTTAAAATATTACTTATTTCAGTTGCTAAATCGTCACCACCTTTTCCTTCAAATGCTGGAGTAGCAGTAGCAGAACTAAAATATCATAGTATTAATAGTATAATTAATAATCAATGTAAAATAATTGTAAAATAAATATAATTATTTAATTAATATATTAAATTATAAAATTTAATTTAAAAAAATGTATGATTATTCAAAATTAAATAATTAAATTTAAAATTTTAATTAAAAAAAATAATTAGTTAAAAACTAATAAGAAATGTTAAATATATCCAAGATATTCAATTATAAGAAAAATATTATTTACCAATCAACAAAAAATTCCAATTTTCCTTCATTTGGTTTATCAGCATGAGGTATATCAAGTTCTACTTTGATGCCAACAAGTATATCCGTATTTCCTATACGTAATCTTGCTGATCCATGAGTTTGTGGCATTAATTTAGTTTCAATCTCCATTGATCGATATTCACATTGTCGCCTACCATCATTTCTAAAGTCTGCCTTTATAATTAAAAAATTAAAAAATTATATAATTATAAATAATTATAAAATAATTTTTGCTATAAGAATAAATTATACAAATTTATTTTTATATCTATTAACTTACATCTATTCCATGAAGAATGAAAGTTTTTTCACCAGAACTTAAAATAACTTCTGCCATTATAAAATATTTAATTTCTAAATATTTAAACTAATTTTAATCTTATATTTACACTTAAGAAACAAGTATAAATAATTTTAACAATGTTATTACATGTAATATATGCAATTGAGGTTATCTAACCTACAAGTAATACATTAATACATATTACATTTTATTCCAGCAACATTAATGTCATAAATATATTATTCTTAATTATAACTATTTGAAATATTTAATAACATTTAATTATTAATTAAAGTTAATTTATTTATAGAATATAAATCTTAGAATAAATTCTTTTTATATGCTAGTATTTATAAATATGAATTATTATATATCGATTATATTACGAATAAAAAATATTATTTTCATTCATTACGTACGTAAATAAATTATGTGTGTATGTATGTAAACATATCAAATTTTCTAAATTTTTACACTATATTTTATAAGATATAACTTTTTAAGATTAATATGTCTTTTACATATAAACATAAATATTTTTAAAAATATTTATATTTTATTTGTTAAAATTTTCAATTTAAAAAAATTTTATATATTTTTATAAAATAACTATTTAATTTTTATGCAATATATTTTTTATTGCATCTTTTGCTTTTTGCACACCAAGACGAAATCGTCCGTATTCTGGACGAATTCTCATGCCACGGTAATAATATACAAGACTCATTTCAAAATCACCAAGATAATATAAAGCTTCTGCTTTACAATATATTGCATTAGCCATATTTACATTTTTCATTTTATATTGTAATGCATTTTCTGCATCTTGCAATGCTTTTTGTGGTTCTCCTAATAAAAGATGACATTTACTTCGTGCTATTAATGCATTGTTATCATTTGGCTCAAGATCCAATGCCTAGTGAAAACAATAATATATATTAACTATAATTATATTATATATAATTATAATTATACTATATATGTTATATTTAAAATATTAATTTTAATTTTAATTTTATATAGAAGTAATTTTATAAATAATTTGTTTTAATATTTTATGTATAGTTACAGTAAATGTAATAAATTAATATACATATAAGCATATATGTATATTAATCAATATATATGTATATGTATATATATATATATATATATAATTATTAATTTAATAAATAAATATATTCATTAATAATAAAATTTAAAATTTATATAAAAAATTATGCGTACAAATATAAATAAAAATGGCTAATATAAATATATTTGTTTACTAAAAAAATTAGGATTTTATATTTTGCTAAAATTTTACGTAATAAAACAAATTAAAAAAAACGACAAAAATATCAATTGAAATTTCTCAAATACAATTACTTTTTGATTAAATTGTCTTAATTAGCTTCCTATCCTAAAATAGAATTTTTATTTGATAATGATTTTTTTTTATTTTATTAAAGTATTTTATTAAATTAAATAAACTATTTTAATAAAAAAAATTATTATAATATAATAAATAACTGAATATTTAAAAATAAATTTTAAATACAATTACATATTGATAAACAATTGTATCGAAATTGTATCGAAAAAATAAAAATAATATATTCTATTAAAAAGAGAAGAGAATCCACAAGAACCTTATTAATACAATTCATTGCTATTTTAACATCACCAATTCGCATCTCACGTAATCCTAATGTTAATATAGCTGTCGGCTCAGTATCTTCTGGCAATTGTAAATTGCGATCTTGTTTTTGCTTTATTTTCAATGATTGTTTAATATCTTTAGTTCCCATATTTACTGCGGCGGCACGATCTTTATCAGTATATATTTCTTCTTGACGCCGAGCACCATTACTCTGTCGATATCATTTCTTTTTTTTTTGAATATTCATTTCTGATTCGATTGATAATTTATTAAACTTATTTCCCTTTTGTTGTTTCTTATCCTTTTTTTTCTTTTTCCTGTCATTATTAATATAGTTCTGTTTATCATCAGTAGACTCAGTATTGGGATAAAGTTCTAAAGAAGATGAGATTTTACTAAAATTTGAATCCGATTCCTCCTCAGACTGTTTTGAATTTGAAATGTTTTCCGCGAGCGCTCGCACGTAACTTTGTAATAAATCATGATGCTGCATAATTGGATTTAAGAAACCCATAATTTTCGAATCGATAGCGTTGTGCGTGTTCGTAAATTCTGATGCAATTATATCACTCATCATTTGATTTTATATTTTTTTTCTTGAATTTTTCTTTTATTTTTTATTTTTCTTTTTTTATATATATGATATATAACGAAATTAAATTTTTTTAAAATCTTTTTTTAACTTTTTAATAAATTTATAAAATAAAATATAAAAAAAAAATTAATGCTGAATGAAAAAATAAAAAGAAAAATTTATATTTTTAATATACTTTTGTATATATTTTTTTAATTTATTTATTTTCTTTTTTCAAAAAATATTTTATTATTATTTTATTATTAAAAAGTATTTAACTATTATTTATATATATATATATTATATATGAATTATTATTTAGAAAATATTTAAAAATATCACTGGAATTGTTTGAACTTTTTTTATAAATTGTAATTAAATGAATATACTTGATATATTTACGATAAAAAAATAAGAAACTAGTTTCGTGTATTGCGTGTGGAATAGACGTGTGGTTATCGACACCTTTGCGAAGACGTTTTGTTTCCTTAGAAACAATCAACAATACGGGCAAATTCAACATACGAAAATTTCTAATCGTATATATATAAAAGAATTTCAGGCAATTTTAGTACTTGTCAGAAATCATTTAGTTTAGCTGTCGACATTCGAAAATTTCTTCGATAGAAATTGATTCTTAATTTATGGTATGAAGTCTTAAAGATATTTAAAAAAATTTTATTTATTTTTCGCTTTCTCATAGAATACATGTAAAAAAAAATTCATTTATTTTAATTACATTAAAACATATTTTATTATTTATTTATACAAAAAATTATATTATATTATATTATAAAAGATATATATAATAGATAGATAAAATAGATATCAAAAAATTAAACAAAAAATAAAAAATCAAATTCATAACATATTTAATGTTTTAGTTTATTATGTTTAAATATCTCATAAAATAAATTATTAAATATTTTTTAATGATTGTTCCGTAATGTTTTATTAATAAAAAAAACAAAAGTTACTTATTTTGATGAATTTATAGTAAAATCTAAAAAATAAACTATTATGAATGTGTTTTGCTGGTATTTGCAATATGATTACTGTTATTTAATATTATTTTTTATTTTAATGTTATTTAATATTATAAGAATAAGAATTTAAGAAAATCAATAATAAATCAATAACATTCATTATAAATAAATAATAAACTAATATTCATTGTTAATAGTATATTCTATATAAAATAATAATATATCTTTAGTATATTGAAAAAATAATTGATAATTTTAAAAATTGATAATTAATATACATAATTTTCAGTTTATTACATTATAATGATAATATTATATTATAATATAATATATTTAAAGTAAATATTTGTCTTAAATATTTTAAATTTATTTTAAATATAATATATAAATTTTATAATTTGTTAAAAATTTATATAATTCTTAAATATATAAAATATATAAATATATATAAAATAATCAATTTTATATGAAAATTCATAGTATAATTTTTCATATTTTTAAATAATTATAAATCATAATATTTTAAATAATTATATTTTTGTTTTATATAATTTCATATTTTAGGTATTATATTTCTATTTTTATTATTTATTTATTTATATTTATTATATTTTATATATTTTTCTTATTATAATTTAATTAATTATTTGTAATTATTTATTTTTAAATATATTTTTTTAATTTTTTTTATTTATATTTATTGAAAATCAAGAGAAAAGTATTTGTATATTTTTTTATGATTGTAAATAAAAGTAAAAATGCTTTAAGAATTAAAACTTACTTTATTATAAAGATATATAGCCTTATTATAATTGCCATTTTTTATATGGATCATTGCTTCATCTACAAATAATTTTTTTTCTATTGAAATGAAATGCTTTACTTGCGATTTTACTTTGCCATGATTTACCATGATATTGATTTAAAACCTATAATATATTTGTTAAACATTTATATATGTAATTAATGTATAATTAAAAATTCAACATTTTTGTAATTAAATCTAATATACATTATTGAATAAAGCACTTAAATAAAAAAAATAATTATTGAATGTTCAAAATATCAAAATATATTTTAATACAAAAGTACATCTATAGAAGAAAAAATGTTTTAAGAAATTATCTTTTATAGATATTTGATATGTCATTCATTCTTAAATTATCCTTAAATAAAAAATAACTTTCTTAAACAAGTGATTCTTATAATTCTACTTACATAAAATAAATTTTCATATTTTTTATTTTTTTGATATAAATTCTTATCAGATGATATAAACTTTAATTTACATCCCAAACTTTTCTGTCTATACTTTTTATGTCTCCCTACTCTTGCTAATCAAGATTAATCAATAGGAGAGTAATAATAGAAAATAAAGATGACTATTTTTTTACGACGTTTTATCAACAAATAAAACGCGAATATTGTCTTCGTTATCTTTGTATTATATTTTATATTATAAATTGTAATAATTTTAATGAAATTATACTTCTTATAGTATAATATATAATATTTTTAATTTTTATAAAACTAAATAATTAATATTAATTCTTTAAATTTTTAATTTTATGAAAGAAAGATAAAAATATAATTGTTAAACATTAAAATAAATAATAAATTTTAGATAAATATTGCTTATTTTACTTCATAAATTTAAAAATTTTTAGATTAAAATAAATTTTTAATTTATTATTAAAAAACTATGCATATAATTGTAATGATAATTTTAATAGAATTAAAATTTATAAAATAAAAAATTTTGAATAAAATATTTTTTATTTTTAAAATTATTTGACAAGAACTTAAATTTTAATGAAAAAATAAATAATTTGAAATTCAATATAAAAAATATATATAAAAAAGTGTATAACAAGATTTTATTAATAGACAAAATTTTAATAACGATTAATTAGTTAGTAATAAAAATATATTAAATATATAAATATATTAATATAAATATATTAAATATATTAAATAGTTATAAATATTAAGGTATACTATAATTTTTTATACAAGTAATTTATTTACATTTAATTATATATTATCTTTGTTACTATAAATTATACTATATTATTGTGATGGTTTCCATGGTATAATTTTTGGTTTTGTAGTAGTATAAGGCATATAAGCTTTGTTGGTACCACTTAAATTTGGTTTATGATCTGCCATCCATTTATAATTTGGCCGACTTAAATCTTTAGAAGGAATTAAATCTGTTTTATAATGTAACCATCCAAACCATTCTGCTGGGACTTGAGATCCGTCATAATCCAAATAAACTGCTTCAGAATATATCACCCATCGATTTCTACCTGTTATATGACAACTTTGATTATAAGTAATTTTTCAAATTTATATTTTTTTAACTAAATTTAATATTAATATAAAATTAATATTTTATTTAATATTCTTTTTTTTTAACTAAATCTTGTTATTGTAAAAAAAATATGTTTATTATAATGATAATTATTTAATTGAAATAAGAAAATATAATGATAATTTAATATATATAATAATATATATGGATATATATAATTATATATATAATTATATATATAAAATATTTTAGTATATTTTTAATATTTAAAAAAAATAAATTTGAAAATTCACATAGTACAAATAGATAAAAAATATTATTTTCAACAAACTTAAATACAATGATTTTTATATAATATAAAGAAATAAACAATAATAATTAAATAATAAATATATAATAAAATAATTTCATAAATAAACGAACAATGCAAAAACAAATTTTAATAAGTTATAATTTTAATAAATTTTAATGCAATATTTTAATAAGTCATTGATATATTCATCAGACTATAGTATATATGATCTATATATAAATGAAACTAAATCATAATATAATATATCATAATTATATAATAAATCACCATTTACTCATCAACTTACCATAAAATAATGAATTATTTTCATAATATTTGTTTCCATATTTGTCTTTACCTACTAATGTACCTGCTTTTAAAGTATCCGTTCTGAAAATATTTGGAATATAACATTATAATAATATAATATTATAATAATATAATAATATATAATATATAATTATTCACATTAAACTATTTTTATATATTTATATAATAAATAATTTGCAATACCCTATCAAAATCAATAATTTTATATTTATAAATATCTATATATCTTACAAAATTAGATTTGCCAGTGTAGAGTTTTCTAAGGCAACAATTATAAATAGAATTGATAAATACGATAAATACTATTTAAATAAATATATATTATAATAACCTGAACAAAGTATAAATAGAATTTAAAATACCACCATTTGCTCTTATTATATTCCATAGATTATAAATTTTATCCACTCCTAAATATTTCGCCATATTTGTTTCTAAAGATATACATTCACCATATATATATATATTCGTACGAACATGTGACTTTAACTATATAAATTTTATAGATGTCTTACTTTAATAAGAACTTTGCATATACTTTTTTATATAATATAAATGTTTTTTTTATTTTATAAATATATAATCAATCTTATGAAAATACAATATAAAATTATCAAAATATAAATTAAAATAGTTTGTTGTATTATTGTCTGATTTTACATTTCAAAAATATATATATTTAAATAAGTATATTTAAATAAAAGAAAATTATAAATAGATATTTCTTGTAAAATTTTAAAGCATTATATATATTTATATATATCATATATATTTCATGATATTAGGAAACAGCTTAAAGAAATATATAAATAGTTAAATTTAATTATAAATCTATTTTTAAGATACTAATTTAAATAATTTTTACATGTATCAAACATTAATAAATAACATTTTATTTTTACATTTGTTACAATATATATATTTTAATTTATTTAATATTTAAAAAATATTAAATAAAATAAATTTTATTTTATTATTTATTACAATATTTATTTTATTCTATCTATATCTAAAATTAATTTATTTTAATTTATAAATATTTATAATTATAAATAATTTATAAATATCATTATTTCAAATTCTTAAATAAATCTTTTTAAATTTCTTAGATTGTAATTTTGAATGCGTTTGTTTTTTATATATTTACTATATTCATTTACAAAATTTAAGTTTCATTATATCAATATCAATTTAATAATCATATTATTTAATAACTTAAAAAATTAATATATTTTTTGTAAATATTAATTTTAATTAATTTTCGCTTCAAATGACAAAAATAAACATAAAAATAAACATTTCACAATGCAAACATTAACAATAAAAAAAAAGCAAAATAAATATAATAAGAAAAAAAATAATCATAAGGAAAAGAAGATATATAAAGATAAAGTGAATAAAATTAAAAGAGAAAATAAAGAAGAGGAGAATAAAAAAGATGATGAAAAAAAAGAAGCACAAAAAAAATTTAAAAAACCAGCTGAAGATGTGACAGTATTTACTTCTGCCATCGATCCTTATGATGCTCCTTTACAATGGTGGGAAACCGAACATATAAGATATGCGTAAGTTATAATTTTTATTGCTCATATTAATTTTTTATTATATTATATATTTCAATTTCTTGTATTTACATTAAAAATTTATATATAAATCAAGACATGTTTTTTGATAATTTTAATAATTATGTAAATAAAAGTTTAATAAAAAATAAAATATTAAAAACAAAAAAAATTAAATAATATTATTAAATTATTTGTGTAATATTAAGTACAATTATAGATTTTAAATTCTTGTAAATGCGTATATATAAATATATGTAAAAATTAATTTACGTCGTCTCATAATAATAAAATTTATAATATAATGTTTATAATTTATAATTATATAAATTTATAATAATAAAATATTACTATTTTTTTTTAAATCTTATCAATACATTTATTATAGAATAAATTATCCACCAGTTAAATTTCGATTAGAGAAAGTGATGGGAAGTCATATTGTACGATTAACTGATCGCAAATATATGATACTTCTTATGGCTAAACTTTATGAAGATCACGTAGAACAACAAAATATTCGTATCGAGAAGAGAAAGTTACCATTGCCATCGATGATGTCTCGATTATTAGAAATTTCTTATAAAACACTTTTTGAAAAGATGCAAGAATCTGGATATGATAAATTAAAACTTTATGAATAAAAAACAATTATAGTTAATATTTGTGTAATGTGATAAAATTAAATATAATATGTTATATAATAAATATTAGAAATATTAATTATGCTGATATATTTTTGTTTTTATTATATATATTATATAAAATTTTCTTATTATTTATATTTTTTATTTATATTATTTATAAAATTGTTATTTTCTTATTACATAAAATTTTATTTATATCATATTATTACATAATGGGAAATAAAATAATTAAATATTGTAAATATTGTAAATATTTAATTATTTTATTTATATCTACACATATCAATCAAAAATTTTATGATTCCAGAATACAGATTGTTTTCACGAATCATATAAACTAGAAGAAATTTTAATTTTAGATTCAGGAACATATTTATATTCATGATTAGACCATCCAAGTGTTGCCAAATGATTACTAAAAATTAAAGATGTTTTACATTAAAAAATTATTAATAATGTTCATTTGTTTATATATAAATATGATATATATATATTAAAAATAAATTTAAAATTTAAATTTACTTATGTATTTCTTTTAATTCGTATTTTTTAGGTGCTTTTAATCGTGGTTCAAATATTGAATATTCTATTGGATAATAATACATATGATAATGATCTATATGAAGATTTTCCTTTACTTCTTTCCTTTCCTTTAATAATTGCAAAAAATCTCTTAATACATTCCTAGGACTATAAAATATAAATTGTCAATGTATAATATATTTTCTTTGCTAAATATCTGTAATATAAATAATTAAGCTAATTCAAAATAATCTAAAATATTAAATTTAATATAATTTGATATAAATCTAAAAGAAATATAAATAAAATATATTCGATAAATAATAATTAATTTGATATAATATTAAATATACCAATAAATTTCATTTGGAAAATAACTTTTCAAGATTTGCAAGATTAAAATTTAACTTCACTTACAATCCGAAGAGGAATCCTTGAGATATAGTAACCAGCAATCCCATTAAAATTAAAATAAGCTAAAAATAATTTAAAAAATTATATAATTTATAAAATTTATTAAAATTTAAATATTTTTATGTTTGTTAAATTTTGAATTAAAAATATATTTTATACGTTAATAAAATTACTACTATAATTTTAAAAACAAAAGTTTTACTTTTTGAAGAACAACTTTTAAATTATGCACGAAATATCTATAAAAAGAAATATGGATTTTTTAATCAATCACAATATGGATTTTTTAAAATATCAATGATTATTCAAATATCAATATATTATTAAAATGTAAAATAATCATATGATTAAAATATTTATGATTTACTTGTGACAATAATTTTATTTTCATGATAAAATATCAATTTGTAGATTCTAATAGTTGTCTTCGATGTGGATCATAGAATAAACTAATAATTCCAATAAAGCAGGTTGTCCTTATATCTATCCGCTTTCCTACTCTCTTTTTCTTCGAATACTTTTCGTTTCTTTTGTTCATAGATATTTTTACTAGATTTCTTGTTATTAAAGGAAAGTATAAATATGTAGAACTATCTAATTATTTAACGATTTCTACTTTCAAAATAGAATGTATTTTTTGCTTAAAAAAAAAATTAATATTTTACTTGATTGTTTATTTAAAATTGTTAGCAACAATAATTTATGAAGCTATAATGAAATAATAATCTTTTATTAATTTTAAATGAAATAATTTTATATTTTATATTTGTTATTTAATTTATATTATTGTATTAAATTAAAGATATTTAAAAAAATGCATCTTTAATTATTATTATATTATTAATTATTACATTATATATCTATTGTAGTATATAAATTTTATAATTATGTTATTGCATATTTAATTATTCGGAATTTCTAATCTATAAAATATTTTATATAAATAATATTATGTTAAATTATATACTTTTTTTTAATTTTTTTTATTTCCTTGATTATTTTAAATTATATACTTTATGATTGTTTTCTGTTAATTTATAAATATATTTATTAACAAAAAAATATGTTCACATAGAAAAATAAACTGATTATGAAATCAACTTCTATCTAACTGTATAATTTATAACATGTAATATAATATATACAAATATATAAAATAAAAATATATTCGTTTTAAAAAAGAATAAAAAAGAAATATATAGTAATAATAAATACATCTTTTTATATAATAAATAAAATAATTTATATATAAAGAAAAAGAAGAAAAGAAAATTATAATATTTTTAAGTTTACTTCTAAATTGCTATATTTTATAATTGTGATTCTTCAATATCTGATTATTTTATCTGATTATTTTATCATTTTTCTAGATTTTTAAATCTAGAGAAAGTTTTTATTGATATTGGTTTGTTATTATATATAACCTGAACCTTTTACTTTGATTTTTCATAATATATATATAAATAAATTTTATATATAAATATATTTCATCTTAAAATATTACATTACATGATTTGAAATACACTGATTAATTTAATAATATATAAAATAAATATAATTAATTAATAATTTTTATATTGAATAAAATATATTTTAATACCGAATAAAATAAAAATTATACCAAATAAAAAATTCTAATTATTGTAGATATTAAAGAATTTTATTTTAATAAATTTGTAATTTACAACTTTAATTTATTTCACAATATTCATTGATAAATAATATTTTACAAAAAAATATATTATAAAAACTACATAACAAAATAATTACAAAAGAAGTGAAGTACAAAAAAGTTTAAATTTATTAATTTCTATATTATTCGAATAGATGGCGTGTTTGTTTGAAATATCCGCTAGTAAAGTCATAAAGTCATATCTATTATTATATATTTTTTAATAAATATAATTTGATAAATGAGAGAATGTTATAATATTTTTCTTAAATATTTAAAAGATTAGCGATTATGTTTTAAAATATGTAATAGTAATTAATGTTAAACAAAGTGTGAAGTTCTTTGTACGTAATATTCAAAGTGCGTAGTTCATCATTTGCTTCTAACTTCCTTTTACAAAAATTACATTTGTATGTAAGATACCAATTTAAAACTATCATAGTATATATAAAAATAATAATATAAATATACACATACATATATTTTTTTTTCCAGTAGTATTTAAAACGTTATATAAATATCAACTTTTTTATTTGGTTAATTATTTGATGTATATATAATAGAAGTCGATATGTTGATTAATATGAAACGCATCTAATGTATTTCTTCTCTTTTGGTGAGTAGTGCATATGTATTTACATAATAAATAATAATTTGTATAATAAAATAGTAATTCGATAAAAAATATATTTATGATGAGTGTAATTCTTTTATTACAAAATAAAAGTATGTAAGTTTGCAATGTAAATAATTACAAAGTATATAATTAATAAATCTATTATCCATTATAATATTTCCATAATGAGAGAATATATACTCATATGTAGATTATAGGCATTTTTATGCACATTTCTTTTACTATTTAATAATTTTTTGAAAAATATTTATTAAAAAAGTAATCAACTATTTTCATATGTCAAATATGATTTCTAAATATATATATATATGTATGTGTGTGTAATGTCTATGATTTCTTTGTTTTATTTATCATTGAGATTAAAATTATAATTATTTTTATGAAATAAAATTTTTTTTATAATAAATAAAATATTTATAATATATATTATTTTAATATTAATTTAAGATAATGAATTAAGAATATTATGTATGATATTTAGAAAATAGGTTTGTTAGAAGAATTTTTTTATCACAATGCTAATCTGACAATAATCTGACAGTTTTTAAAATAATTTATAAAAATAGATTCTTTATTTATTAACAAAAAAATATTGAAATTATATTATTTTGATATTTTTTATTCTTATTTTATGTATAGATTTTAATTGGAGCATGTACCAGACTTTATGGATTACAGTCATAGCGTTTGTATTTATAAATGCTGAAAAATGCCACCAAAACAAAGAAAAATAGCTATTATGGGTTATAGATCCGTAGGTAATATAATTTGTTATTGTAATTAAATTATTTTAATAATTTAATAAATTATGTAAATAAAGCTAATTTATTTGATAAATAATTATATTAATAATTAAATTTGTATATATCTTTAAAAATTAAATAAAAAATGAAATTTTATTACATTATAAAAGTAAAAATTATACAAATTTTAATTTTAAGAAATATAATTCATATATATCATCATGTTGTATATATAAAATTATATATATAATATGATATCCAAAAATATGTTTTGAATAATAATTTTTTTATTAATCTTAATAGGCAAGTCATCACTGAGTATACAATTCGTCGAGGGACAGTTCGTGGATTCATATGATCCTACTATAGAAAATAGTAAGAAGTACCTGTATCGTCTTACACGCTACTTCAAAGATTTCTAATGACACTGTTAGTAGTATTTTCTGCACATTTTGTTAGTAATTCATGCTGTAAACAAGCAATAGATTCATGAAAACTTATTATTGAATGAGTAAATATTTTATTGAATGTACTAAATTTAATGAGTAAAAAAAATTTTTTGAAATAAAAATAAAAATTTTTAATATATTCATATTAAAATTGATTATCAACTTTTTAAATTAATGTTTTTTTTTAATTTTAATTATTTATAATATAAAGAATCTATAAAAAGTTGATAATTTGTGATGAATATGTTAAATCTATTTTATTTTTATTTAATAGAAATTTTATTCAAAGATAAGAAAATTATGCAAGACAAAGTTAAAGTTTGCTTTATATTTCAAAGATATATTTTTTTAATACTTCAGTTTCAAAATTGAATATAAATTTTTAAAAGATTCTTTCTCTCTCCCTCTCTCCCTCCCTTCTATTCCTTCTCTCTAACAATTAATTTATTTTTTAAATATATATTAATTTTAATTATTAATTTCTTGCAAAAAATTTTCTTATATAATTTTTTTTATTTTTATAATTTTTATTCTAATAAAATTTTTTTAAATTTGGTTATACATAATATATATATATAAATGTTTACACATTAATAATAATAGAAAATAATTATAAAAATATAATTATTATAAAAATATAATTATAAAAATATGATAGAATTTTTTCTTTTTTTTTTTAATACATAAATTTTATTCTTTTAAATTCAGTCTATATATATATAAATTATAATACATTTTGTTTATTAAAGTTTAAAATTTAATTGTATTTATAAATAACATTTTTTAATTATATATGTATTTATGTGCTATTTACAATATTTTTCTCTATAATATGTGAACATATCAATTTATATATTTTAGTATTATTATTTACAATAATTAAGGTAATAATTTAATATTATACATAACATTCATGACTTAATATTCATGTTGTATTTTAAAATTTTGATTTTAATAAGATTATTTTACATGTAAAGTAACTAAAATTAGTTTTTTTAATTAATATTATTATTATTTTAAATTAATAATTAAAATTAAAAATTAAAAAAATTATTTTATAAAGTGTTTACTTATATATTTCATTTTTATTTTATAAATTATTAATGAAATTTCTGCTTATTTAATTATTGAAAATTTTTATATTCAAAGAAACTAGTTATTATTAAGTTAATTCCAATTTTTTGCAATAATTAAATTTTTTTTGTGTATAATATATATAAAATCTTGTTTGTTCTCTAAGATATTAATATTAATATTCATTGTAAATGTTGATTAATATTACATATTTTTTGCATTATTGTGATTTCAAATGCAAAATAAGTAAGTTAAATAAAATATATGCATATTATATAAATTTAATATTCATTTAAAAAATAAATATAATTTGAAAAATAAATATAATGAAAAATATATATAAATATGTTACTTATACAACTTAAATAACGTATATTTTATTTATTTAATAACTTAATTGATATATTATTTAATAATTTCGTCATTACAAATAAATAAATAAAAAAGTTTAATTGTATAATATAATATAGAATTATGTAATGTTATATAAAAATTTGGAGACCTTCATGAATTTGTTTGGTTTTCATGAAATACTACTCAGTTTTATTTTATTGTACTTTATATACAAGTAATGTTCAAGTACAGAAAATATTTTATTAATTGAATTAGTTTACATTATGTGCGGTTTGTATATAATTTAGGAAGTACTATTAACACTACAAAATTAATGTTGTTACAGCATGATACATTATTAGCAATATGCATGAATTCTTGAGTTATTAGTTTTTTTATTCTATATAAGATTTAAAAATTATACAAGATTTATTTATAATTGTGTATATGTAATATAGTAGCACCTTACATCTTATCATTAAATTTTTCTTCAAATTAAATTAATAAAAAAAAATATAAACTTTTTATTAATTAAAGATTAATTCAATTTATTAAAAATTTGATATAAAGATTTAAAAGATGTGGGTTCTACTGTTTTATTTTAATTTATTTTCTTATACAAATAATTTAAATATATATTCCAGCATTTACAAAAAGTACTCGAGTAAATAGTCAAGATTATGAAGTTAAATTGGTAGACACAGCAGGTCAAGATGAATATAGTATATTTCCAACACAGTATTCTATGGACATTCATGGTTATGTCCTAGTATATAGCATAACCAGTGCTAAGAGTTTTGAAGTTGTACAAATTATTTATGACAAGTTATTGGATATAACAGGAAAAGTCCAGTATGTCATTATTATTTGTATTATTAATTTATAAAAAAATTAGTAATAATAAATATTTTAAAAATATTCTTTAAAAATTTCAGTGTTCCAATTGTATTAGTAGGGAATAAAACAGATTTATATGTTGACCGAATGATAACAACAGAACAAGGTAAGCGATTGGCAGACTCTTGGCATGCAGCTTTCTTAGAAACAAGTGCAAAACAAAACGAGGTAAGTTATTTTATTTATTTCTTTTTTTTTCTTTTCTGAATTATTTAGAAAAATTCTAATTTAATTTTTTAATATTGGTTCAGTCTGTTGCAGATATTTTTCATACACTATTAATTGAAATTGAAAAAGCAGATGGAAATGTACAAGAAAAATCAAATTGCATTATTTCCTGAACTATATTGCTAAAACCATACATTATAATATAATGTAAATGTATAAAACCAAATAACAAAATTGGCATTGTATTAATATACGTCCAAAAACAAATTAAGTGTAAAAAATATCAAAAATATAAAATAGAACATGTAAAACAATTGTCTCTTTTTGTTATATAAATCAAAAATATTATAAATATTATCGTCTATTTGACGATAAAATATCCGATTATAAATATTCTTATTATTTATTTTTGTAATCACTATTTAACAAAAAGAAAATTGAATTGTTTATGTTTATTGTGTTTAAATATAAAATTTAATATTTTAGATACAATTTTTATGAAAATAAAATATTCATTAACTTAAATTTATGTAATTGATGTTTATATTTATATTCGTTAAAATATGTTGAAAAAATTTTCATTATAAACAATTTTTAATATGTATTGTAAATGTTATTATAAATAATATATATAAAGCAAAAATTAATTGATATAATATAATATAATAATATTTGATAAAAAATAAAAATATATGGGAATCGTAAATATTTTTTTTTTTGTTAGTTTTTTATTACTATTATATAATAACGTATCAAAATATCTCTTGAAGATAAATTTTATATAGAAATATAGATAAAGAGAATAAATATACGGAAATGAGTAAAAAAATGCTATATATTTAAAACATCTAAAATATTATAAATGGAATTATAAAATAAAGATAACATAATAAAAATATAAAGATATAAAAGCAAGAGAGGAATAATGATAAAATAAGAATTGATTATCAACAGCATCATTTTTTGAGTTATTAAAAATATCTCTTTAAAATTTCAAAAATGATACTGAAATGACATTGATTCTTAATTCTTATTTTACTTTATCTTGTTTTTAAAGTTCTTGATTCATAATATAGAATATCATTAAATATACTTTTATTATTTTTTTTAATTATAATATTAATATATATTATATATATATTATATATAATTAATATATATTAATTTTTAATGTAAAAAATAGAGATATTAAAGTCTTATTATAATGTATGACAATATAATAGTTATAATATAGTAATATAATATAGTATAATATAATAATTTATGTAAATATAATCATATAACAAAATATTTTTTTTATTTCTTATTTATTGAAATTTATTTTCAATTTCAATCATTATCAATATTGCAATCTGAATCAAATCGTTGAGAATTATCTAATATAATTTAAAATATAAAATTGAAAAGGAATCTTAATGTCCTATCGAAGTATGGGATAAAAAATGCATTAAATGTTACATCTATTTTGTTCTTCGTTTATGATTCTATGAAACAGAATTATCAAGTGATTTTTCTATCTAGCTATTGTATGTTAATAACAATCGCATGCGCGATAAGTATTGAACGTTTTATTTCATCAACCTTCTCTTTAATACTATCCAAAAATCTACGTATTAAGCATCAAAAGTTAAATAATAAAAAATAAAAATGTTACGACATCTTTTCCAATCAATTACTCGAAACGCAAGAAATAGTAAGTCAATAATATTATTATATAACATAATATTTATATTTTAAATAATTTATCATTAAAGAAACTTACATAATATTAATTTCTTCTATTTGATATTTTTAAAAATATATAATAAACAATTATAAAGTCTAATTTATATATACATATTTTTATTATTTGATTCAATTTATTAATACTTTTAATTAAAATTATAATTTTACAAAAAACATTTTTACTTATAAAAATTACTTATACTAATATATACTTATACTTTTTATTTGTAAAAGTTTTAAAATAATTTTTTAATATTAAAGGTGTGCGATCTTATCATGGTAATAAAGTTCCTGATAATGTTAAACCACCATCTATGGATGAAGTGCTTGTACCATGTGGTTCATGGAAGGAAGCAAATGCTAAAGCTCGAACTAAATATAATATACAATTTGTAGCTGGTGTTGTTATACTTGTTGCAACTATAGCATATGTATATATTAATATAAGTTTTTTAAATTTGATTAAATTATATTTATTTATATATTTTAATTTTAAAATGTATAAAATATTCATATTTTAATTTTTAGGGTAGAATAACTGGTGTACTTTGGCTTAACTTTCTTCCACCAACTCCAAAAAATAAAGATTCTGAATAAAATGAATTCAAATATAGTATTATAGCATATATAGCAAATATAATTATTGTATAATTATCTTATTGTAAAAATAATAAAATATTTCTATTTATAATATATTTAATTTTTATTATATATATTATATATATACACACAAAAAGAAAAAGGGAAATGTTTTTTGACGATTTAAAATATATATTTTATTTTGTTTAAATTTTTGTATTTAAAATTGTATAACTTAAAATTATTTTAATGTATTTTGAAAAATATTGAAAAATTATTAAAAAATAAAAAACAAAATATTTGAATTAAATTTCATGAATAAATAAGTTCATTATGTCCTTATTTATCAAAAAGATTCAAATTTAACAAAAGTTTAAATGATATAAAAATTAAATATTTACATTTTTATTTATAAAAAAAATTATTATTCCGTTAATATGTTATTTAAATCTAATAGATATAATTGTTTATTTCACAATTTTTAAATTATCAAATTTTTTAGTGAGATCTAGCTATTTCTGAAAAAAATTCTAAAATATCTTGTATGGTAAATTCAAGAGTTACCATACTATCTGGATAGCATCTTTGAATTAATTCTTCTATGTAAATATATTGTGCAATGAATTCACCTTGCATTTCACGCCAAACGACCTAAATAAATAAATATATAATAAATAATTAAGTACAGAAAAAGAAAAATATTAACATATATAACATATATATATTTTAAAATTACTTGTAATAAATTTTCTTCTTCACACAAATGTTTTTCAACTTTTCTATATAAATTTTCTAAACCTTTTTTAACTTCTCGGGCGGGATATTCTTTTACAACACGTCTAAGTTCTTGCTTACTAAAGGCCATTTGATAACTAACTTCAGATTCTTTAACTCCAGCACCAACTTTTGCTTGCACGCCTTCAAAAAATAACTGCAAATACATGTTATATATTATAATGATAAAAAGAAATTATAAATGTAAAAATGTAAAATAAATTTAAAAAAATCTAAATTAGAGACATTAAGTTTTTCCAAAGGTCTTCCAAAATATTGTGTAACATATGCCCGTAAAGCATCCTGATATTTTTGTTTAGCTTCCTTTCGTTCATGATCAAGAACAGATATTTTTAATTGTGATAAAAGATCATATAAATGATGAAAATTTTCTAAAAATAACATAATACAATATTTAATTACTGAATAATTAAAAACTAAAATTAATATATATTTAACCTCACCCATTTTAATAACTTCCTGTGGAGTTTTATGATGTTCCCTGCTATGGATAACAATAGCATCAAACATTGTATTTACTAATTTAGTATACCATTTCTCAAGATCAACTTTTCTATCTGAATTTTTAAAAATTTTTTCTGCTGTTCGTGCAAATGATTCAAAATTTTCTACGTATGGTAATATACCACATTTATTTCTACGATTAACTTTAGTATCACAAAGAATTGATTGTAATTGTGTTTGCATGAATTTATCAAAAGCTCTTTTAACTTGAATTAGAGCAGAAGCAAATGTCATAGATAAAAATGAACCAATATCTTGTGCTGACATAACATGTTGTGATAAACGTACTAAGACATACATACACCAACTAAAAATTTTTTCATTAGTTGTTTTCTTTAAATAAATTTAAAAAAAATTAAAAATCAAAATTTGTAAAAACTTACAAACTATCTATTTTATCCAAAAAGGCAATAAAATTATTTAATTCACTTTCTAATGATGGAAATATAGCTGCCATTGTTGCACGTACTTCTTCATTTACTTGTCTTTCTAATTTTTTACTTGCTGTAGAAGTCACTGATCCTGGACTTGCAGCCCCATTGCTAACATTATCTGTTTCTTCCATTTCACTACTCTAGAATATTTAGATAAAACATAAGTAGATGTAATTAATTTTTAAATATTTTAATAAGTTTCTACTAAAATAATTTACACACTTTTGATGGAGAAAGAACAGAATCTAATTGTAAAAAAGAAATGCAAAAAGCTTGTTCTGCAAGACAAACTGGTTGCATTTGAGAAAGCATACAATCAAGAACTGAATCTAAAAGATTTCCTTCTCCTACAGGTGCCCATATTTCACCACTTAATAAACAAATAGGTGCAGGATTCAATAAATCTTCTACTTTTTGACCACTAGATTTTGATGTATTTGCTTAAAAAAGTATTTTTTTGTTAAAAATTAGTATTTATAATATTATAATATAAAAATTTAAAATATAATAATAATAGAAAAGAGAAAAATATATAATATATACCTTGAAAACGTTTATAAATAAGCTTATTTCTTGCTTCCTCAAAAAATCTTTTCAAATCCCTTTTATATAGTTTACTCATTGTATCTGTATAAACTTTAGTTAATTGTACAAAAGCTTTATTATCTAATGCTCTTAATAATTGCATTAATTCTGTATATGGTTCAAGTTCATAATGAACTGCTTGATGTGTTGGAAGAATTAAATCAGTCATTGATGTTGACATATCTCCAATATCATTACCCTATAAAAATATTATAATTTAATCCTATTGATACTTTAATCTATTATTCATATATAATAATTGAATCTATCTTATTCATATAAATATATATATATATATATACCAAATGTATAAAGAGATTATTTAGATGTCTAGCTACAATCACAGAAAATTTTATTCTAAGTTTATCAAGTCGTCTCTTTTGTTCTGTTACTGCACTTAATTTATCAAGTCCTGGTGGTAGAGGAGCTGTTATTGCTTTTAAAAGAACAGCACCTGCTTGGCTAAGTACATCTTTTTCTCCTGGAAGCTCAGCTTCACTCAAAATATGCTGATGAGTTGATGAAATATCTAATTGTGACTTATAAAATTATTTTATAAAAGAATTAGAATTAAAATTATTATAAAATTAAAATTTTTTACATATAATATAAAAATTAAAAAATATATTTACTATATATATTATTTTAATATGTATATGTTAAATTTTTTAATGTTAAAATTAATATAACTATTATATATTAGTTAATTTTTTAGAATAAAATAATTAAATTATAAATTTTATGAAAATTACTTACAATTACTGTGTTTAATTGATCTAATAAAAGTCGTGCATTACTATTAGCTGTATGAATAGCTTGATTTTTTTGACCTACACGTGCCATAACTTCTCTAATCCTACCAAGAGCCTCATCATAAGCAGCCAGACGAGCTTCAACAACAGAAGCTTCAGTTATTGCTACTTCTATACTATTCATTAATTGAGTTACACGAGCTTCTGATGCCAAAACTGATTGCACATTTTCCTATATTCATTAATAGAAAAGATTTTGAATAAAATATGTAATGGATTATTGAGAATTATTAAAACTAAAATTTTACCCCATCAAGAATTGAAAGATCTTTGGAAAGAGTTTCCATAAAAAGTTCAGCATTAGAAACTGCATATTCACAATCTTCCATCATTTGTTCTAAATCAGCAGCTTCTTTTTCAGTAATAGGTTGATAATCAGATGAAATTGGGGATGTTAATAGTTCTAAAAATATTGCAATATTAAATTAATTAAAATTATTATTATTATATATATATAATCATAAAAAAATGCAAATTTTTTGTAACACAAATAAATTGATTAAAAAATATGTATATATATAATATTATATTATAATATATTATAATATATATAATATATAATATATATTATAATGTATATATATATATATAATAATATTTATAATATTAAAAAAGAAAAATATTATTTTTACCTGGTGTGAAAGTGATACTATCACTTTCTTTTAATGAACTAGGATCTATGAGCCATTCTTTGGGAATATTTCTAAATTGTGGTCTTTGAGCTAAATTACATGAATAAGTATATAAATTACTTATAAATGTTCTTCGTTCTTGTGCTGTTGTCACTGACCATTTATATACTTTATCAATATGTAACTCTATATCCATAGAATCATTTTTTACACCATCCACAATTTGAATATCGCTTAAAAGCCAAGATTGTTTTTTCTTAAATACATTTTTGTCATTTTTTTTTACTTGATATAAAAGTAAAGATGCTGGTGAATCTGTAGTTGTAGTTAAACATAAAAAACTCATCTTCTTTTTTTTATATGCCTTGCTTACATAACATATACTTAATAATTTTTCATCGCTAGGTGTAAATACTTCTCTTTGTAATGTATGTCTTATTGCAGCCATAATTATGATTAGTTTTATGTTTTGTATAAAATATAAAAGATGTTATTTTAAAATAATAACAATATATGTAAATTTATTAACTTTAAAGTAAGTAAAAAACCTTAATAATAAATTATGAATAATTTTGTAAAATTATATAATTTTAATATTTTTTAAATACTTTCATAATATGATAGTTAACAGGTTAGTATACTAGTATACTACTAGTATACTAATTTTAGATACATATTTCTTAATTTTATAATTTATTATAAATTTATAGAAGAATATAATTTCATTTCAAATCATAATATTAATCACAGTTTATTCAACTTGTTAAAATTCTGTAAAATAAAATCTGACAAATTCTTGTTTTACTGATATAAGTATTATATAGATATATATATATATAACTTACATAAATATACTTATATAAATCCGTATATAAAAAAATTTTAATATATGATCTTTATTTTATTGTTAATTAATAAAAAATATATTATAATTTTATATATTAGCATAAGCATAAAATAATTAAAGAAAAAATAAAAACAAATTTATAAATATATTATGTTTATTAAATTTGAATTTGAGTATATATTGATTATATGAATATAATATTAATATTAATATAATATTATTATATATTGATTATATCATTGAACTTAAGTTTTTAATAAAACAATTTTTACAAAAATTACAAATAATTTTAAAACTTTATAATTAATTATTTAATATATAAATATATAATAATATATAAATCAAAATTAAATCAAAATCAAAAATTAAAATAAAATCAAAATTAAAAGGTTTAAATTTTGTATAAAAATCTCTTTAAACATTAAATTAATCTATAAAATACAAATCCGGTTTTAATTAAAAATTAATAAATTATAAAAATAAATAATTACTAAAAAATTATAAAAATTATAAATAAAAAAAATTATTTAAATTATATAAATTAATTATAAATATTATATAAATTAATTATAAATATTAATCTAATAAAAAATAATCATTATATAATTAATGTCAATCATAATAGAAATTTATTAGTGATTTTATAATGTATTTATAATGTATCTACGTAAATGCTTTATTTAAGATCACACATTGTATATAATAATTCAGAGTCTGGTAGGATATTCATACATGAAATAAGTGCAGTTGCGTTATGACAGTCGTAAGTGTAGAACGGTGAGAAATTTATGTTATAAATTATTTGTGAATATATTTTTAAATAATAATAATAAAATCTTTATTTCATATATAAATAAGTGATAAATTTAAGACGAAATTTATATATTTGATAAATATTATTTTTTATAAAAATTATAAAATATAATCATAATTTATAATTAAATGAATTTAATTTTTATGTAAAATATAATGATATATCTATCAAAATGATTTTATTCAATTTTTTAAGAATAAAAAAGATATATACACACTAGGATATACACTATAAATAATATATCATTTTTTACATATATTTTTAAACATTAATATAAATTTTATTTATTATTAATATAAAGTAAATATTAATTTAAAGTTATTATGAAATAAAATTCTTATTTTTAATCATTTTAAATATGATCATAGTATTTGTGTATTAAATTTTTATAAAAGCAATTGAAAATGATTAGATAGAGTTATAGATAAAGTGAAACTGTTCTGTTTATTATCACTTTCGTCTGCTTTGTTTTAAATATGTATATGTATAGGCGAACGAATATACATATTTTATAATAATAGAATGTTTTGTAATAGAAATTTAAAAAATATATATTTCAATATAAAATTTATATATAAAACATGATAAAATGCAAAATTAATTATCATTAAAAGAATTATTGTAACTTGTATAGTATAATGTTTTTGTTCTTAAAAAAATTTTTTTAAATTTAAAATAAAATATTTAATTGAATGAATATAAATATGTAATATAAGTAATTTTTAATAATTTTTTATTTTTTATTAAACATTGTATTATATATATTATTTTTTATTAATTTAAGTTTTATTTTTTATTGTATCATATATACTATATGTCTGTATTTATATTATAAATTATTATTAAATTTATATTAATTAATTACTATTTAATAATATTATATGTACATATAAATAAACTATATATATATTTTAAAAATATTATTCTCAAAACCATTTTACTAATATCATTTTAAAAACATTATATATATTTATATATTATTATATTATATATATATATATATATTATGCTTATGCTAATATATATATATATATAAAATAGATAAATATATATGATTATATATAATGTATAATATAATATATAATATATATCTTATATACATATATGTGCATTATTTTTTTTTATTAAATTTATAAATAATATTACATAGGTAAACAATGGATGAAAATATTTGGAAACAAACAAAATCAATGGAAATTCCAGAAGAAGCTCTTAGACAAACATTAGAGAATGAAAAGTCTGTAACAGAAAAATTATATGCATTAGTAAAACGATCTCCATTTGCTGTAGCTGGTATGTTTTTAATTATTATTTCCTTATAGTTTATTTATAATTTCGTTTTATTTATATTTATTTATTTATAATTAATAAATTAAAAATATAAAGAGAAACATATATTAAAAATAATAAAAATCAATATTTTTTAATAATAATTATTTTATTTTTCATTATAATATAATTAAAATATAAATAATCTGATTAAATTTTTCAAATTTAATATTATTTTATGAAAATAAATAAGATTTTTCTTATAGGTTTAACAGGTTTATCTATTATATGTGGAATAGGTGTATATAATTGGAAAACAAAAACAGTAAATCCTTCTATATATTTAGTACAATTAAGAGTTGCAGCTCAGGCTACAGCACTTAGTATTATTGGTCTAGGAATGATATATAATATGTATAATGATTTTATACTGAAGAAAAAGAAATGATATTCAATATATGACATTAAAAATAGATATTTATTTTAGACAATATTAGAAATTTAATTATTTTTAAAGAACAAATTGCAATATTTATTATTTAATAAAATATCCAAAAAATATATATATGTAATAAATATCAAACTTAAATAATTGTGTAATTTTTATTATATTCAATGTAAAAAAATGTTATATAATTATATGAAATAATAATTTAATATTTTTTAAAATATTTCTATTATTAAAGAAATTTTTTATTGTATAACTTATTGTTCTTTAAATAAAATGTAAATGATGTAAGAATTAATAAAATCTAATAAAATAAATCAATATGAAAAATTAAAATTTAATTTAAATTATATATTTAAATTTTATATATATTAATAATCATATTAATAATTAATTATATTAATAATTATATTAATAATTATATATATATTTAAATTTTACAAAATAATTCTATTTGTTTAAATTAATATTTTATACATAAAATGAATGTTAATAATAATTATATATATATTTGAAGAGTGAAAATTATTTAAATCTTATTAAATTAAAAATTAGTTATATTATTAAAATATTATTAAATATTATCTAAATATATAATGTAGAATAAATTTTAATTATTCAGTGTCAAATAATATATTAATACATATAAATATATTTAGAATTAATAATATTTCAAATTTTTGTTTAATGATTGGTAAAGTATGTTATAATATTATGTAATATAATATTATATATAATAATCAATTTTGATTAATTTATTTGTATTCTCATATAATTAAAATCAACTCTAACTATAATAATAAATACGCAATAATAGGTGCGGAAGAATTTACTTCAAGTTATCAAAATACGTAAAGATGGCTGAAGAAAGTGACAGAAGTCAATTGCCACCTGGTTGGGAATGCAGATATGATATTCGAAGTGGTCGTCCGTATGTACATTTGTTATAAAAATTTATGTTATTTTATTATTTGATGTTAGAAGAAACAAATGTTAATGAAATTATTTATTTATTATAAATAGCTAATATTACGCAATTATCATGTTCTGTTTCGTCATTTAACTATTTGTTAAATATAAATTAATAAAAAGAATATAACTTATAATATTATATAATTATATAATTATTATATAATTGTTATGTAATTATATAATATATAATATATATAAATAGTATTATGTAATTATATATTGTGTAATTATTATATATATAATTACATAATTACTCTTCATTAATATTTTTACTTTATTGCGATATAATAATATATTAATAATTATGATCAAATTATTACATGATAAATAGTATAATAACATGACATAATAATTATTTAATTATTAGTTAATATATAAATACATATAAAATATTTACAGATATTTTATAAATCATTTTAATCGTACAACAACATGGGAAGATCCAAGAGTAAGATATTGGCAGTATTCTCAGTATATACAATCACAAAATTCAATGGCACTGAGTTCTGCTACAACTATTACTTCTCAAGATATACCTATGCAGGTTAGTAGATAATTTCTATTATATATAAAATATATTAGATTTATTAAATCATCATATAATGATTTAATATATAATGAACATATATGTTTTTATATGTGAAAAAATATGAGTTTTTAAAATTATACTCATGTATGTATTAAAATTTTAATTGCACTGCCAATATATGTATTCTTATCATATGCACATGCGGCATTTGGATAAAATATAATATGTATAACTAAATAGACTGGAGGAAACGGAGGTGGACATTTAGGTTATGCAGGAGCTCATAGAGCTCCTCAAATCTATCCTACACCGTCTCCTTATCATAATCCACAACTTGCATTTTTACCCCCTAGTTTGCAGGTAGGTAACTTGATAATTTATATGCATTATTACATATTATTTGATATTTTGATATTTAACTTAAAATCAAATTAAATTTTGATCAATTAATTATTCTTATATTATAAATTATCAATATAAAAATAAATAATTAATGATAAATAATATTATTTCATATGAAACTTTTATGTTAAATATTTTTATATTAATTTTATTATCTATTATTAAATATGTTATTTTATATATTTTAATATTAAATATAAAATATTTAACAATACTTAATATAAATAATTTATGTAGGATCTAAAAACTCCATTATCTCTAAAATCAGTTAGTGCAATGACAAATAGGCTTGGAGATATGACATTAGGATCTTCAACACCAATAAAAAATATGGAAACATGTTTAACACAAAATTCAGATTCTGAATTGCAAGTTGCTAAAATCAATGCAATGTTTCCAACAGTTTCTGATACTCATATTCGACTTCTTTTAAAAAAGTAAGTAAATATATATATATATATATATATATTTGTATATGTATAAATTATAATATACATTTAAATCCTTATATTATCATATATCATTATTAACAAATTATTAAAAAATTTTGGTTAACTTCTTTTACTTTCATTAATATAAATTTTTATATCCTTAAATTTGAATTATATTAATATACATATTTTTGGTATATTTAGTTATATTTCTGATATGTATTTCTGATATGTATATATATTAGTTTTTTTTATTGAGTTTCATTAGCACTATAACAATTAGAGTGCTAAGGTGGTAGCTGATATCTTTCAGATACCATAACAGAGCAGCTTTGGTTGTCAGCGCTTTACAAGTGGAAAAGAATCCTCTTTGTGCGCCAGGACCATGCACACCTGTGGGAGTGCATTCTAACTATGCAATACCAAGATGGCGATTACCACCACATGCTATACATGCAGCTTTAACATTGAGTCCACCTCGTGGGGCTCGGCCAGCTCCTAACTCCCCAAAAATGAAACTTAGGTTTTTCCTATATTAATAATTTAAATTTCACCAGATATGGATGCTAGATGTTGATATTGTATCTTGTGATAGTTGCAAAGAAATATATCAGATAGCAAAATAAAACATTATACATATTACTTTATTTTGAATATCTGATGTATTTTCCGTACATAAGTATATACAGTGCTGTGTAGTGATAGCATGTGTTAATACACATTGCAGACTATTTATACAAATATTTCTCACTTATAATCAAATTCAATTTTTATCCTGTATAATTTATTAATAAGTCAAAATTAGAATTACAAATTATAAATTTATCTGCAATGTGTTAAAATTTGTTAAGTATAATTTTATAAGTGATAATATTGCAATTAATAAATGTGAGAATGCAAAATGTTTGACTAAGTAATGATAGTAATATGTTACAAAAATTTATATCTTATGTAGATAAATCGGTATTTTGAGTAGTTTTTTAAAGAATGATATTAAAAAACCAATAATTTTTTAGTAATTTTTTTTAAATTATTGAATAATTTATATGTTTCGTTTTTTCTTATTATAATTTATATTTAATTTTTTTATATATAATGTTATTTTGAATTCATTTTTCATTTCAGTTTCTCCCTGGTTTATAATACACCATATGTTGGATAGTATAAAATTCACACAGATCATAGATAGGTTGGTTTCATATCATCAACGCATTTTTTATTTAATTTTTAATAATTATAATAAAAATTCATATTTTCTTTTTATGTTATTTGTTTGTTATAATAAAAATTTCATAATAATAAATGAGTTTTTTAAAAATATTCAGTAATATATATATATATATATATATATATGTATGTATGTATATATATAAATTAAGAAAAATAATAATAATATAAGTTTCAATTATTTTTATATTTTTATATTATTTAAACAAAATGAAAAAAAATATTAATATAATACTATAAAACTCATTTATTGAACAAAATGCGATTTAAAGCATGATAATATATGCACGTTATATTATAATTTGAAATATTATATTTGAGGTTGTAGTTGAAATATATAATTTTATTTTTTTAGAATTGATTTCACTCATACTAATTTTAAAAAAATCAAAATAATATTTTTATGCAAATTATGAAATTATCAATTATATGTGTATACAATTTTTATAATTTATGTAATTTTTAGTTACTAATCACTAAATGAATATTATTTTAATTTGTACATTTTTTTTTAATAATCATTTTTATTATTATTTTTTAATTTATAAGTAAATTCACAATATTCATTCTTTATTGTAGACTGTTTATATTTATATCATGTGTATTACAAAATAGTTTTAATAAATATTACATACTAAAATACTATATTGCAGGTACCTGAAAAATGTATTTCCAAAAGTAGAAGAAACTATGTTGCTTGATATTTTAGAACAAAGTGATAACAATGTTCAAAAAGCTTCTGAAAAATTAATTGATTTGGGTTATGAAAAACGAAATCCCATAGCTCCTAAATCATTACGAAAAAAGGAAGAGGAACAAGTAATGTATTAAATCTTTTTATGTATTTAATTAATATTGTACATAATATAAAAAATTAATATTTTTTTATAATTGTATATTATATATTTTATAATTTATAATTATATATTTATATTTTTTTTACATTTATAATATTAATATATTTTATTTTATAAATATTTTATAATATTATAGATATTCACATATTTTTTCAGATAAAAAAAGAACAACAAATTGCACCTACTCCACCACCACGTATGAAAAGTTTAGAAGAAAAAAATAAAAGTAAATATATTTAATATTTTAATAATGTTAATAATATCAATATTTTAATTCTTTTTAGTTCCATGTGAAAATCTTATTTTATTGTTAATGTATTTTTTATATTATAATTTAGTTTTATAAAAATATCAATGTTGATGAGTTATTGGGTATAAAATATGAGAATATAATTAAATTATGAATTAAATTTTAAAAGTAATTTAACTTAAAAATATAAATTTAGGATAAAACATCAAATATGATTCGGATCACAAAGAATTAAACTATTAATATCAATATTTTAATTTTTCTAAATTATGATTTATTAGTGAAAATGCGATTAGTGGAAAAATATAAATCAGTGCCAGAAAGAGTAATAATGCTCGCTATGGATAGTGTTGATTATGATGAAGAAAGAGCAATACATATATTAGACATCATGGTTACAGAAGAAGCTACAAGACCTTTATGTACATCAAGTAGTCAAAGGTAATATATATCTAAGTAAAGAAATTCATATTTTTTTATACATATAATGAAAATTTTAAAAAAACTTTTTTTCTAATTAAACAATATTTCAATTATTTTATATTTCATATAAATCTTTTATCTAAATAAAAATATATAACATTACAGTAGTAAAAGTGATGAAAGAAAAGATAGTCCACCAATAACTGAAGCCGTAAAATTAACTATATCACCAATTAAAAAAATAGTTAAAGATGCAGATTCGGAAAAATCTAAACGATCTAAAAATAAAATAGAAATACCAAAGTAAGGCGAAATTCTATTATATTTTGCCATATTTATGATTTTCTTTTTTAAAATAATTATATTTAATATAATATTTAATATTATATTTAATATAATATTCATTATAAAAATATAATATTCAATAATATTTTTAGAGTTTCTCGAGGAACCAGTACAACAGAAGATAATGAATACAAATCTCCATATTTGACAAAATCAGTTGGACCAAATCCTGATTTACCAAAAGGAGCTAATAATGATTTACTTTTGTAAGTTAAATATTTTTTTTCTAATATTAATAATTAATAAATTATAATAAATTTATATTTTTTATATAATATGATTATAATTATGATATGATTATAATTATTATATGATTTAAATAAATAATAAATAAAATCATTTTAAATTTTTTAGACCTGATTACGCACCCTGGTCAGGACCAGATCCGAATTTATTAGGTAAAGAAATATACAATAAAACAATAGCTAATGGACATGATGCAAGTTTGGTTTTTGGAAATCGTTATGTTGCCAAAGGACCTAATCCAGAATTGAGAAAAGGCCCATTGAGGGAATTAACTCAAGGATCTATTTATTCTCAAAGAAATATTTCGAACACAGAAAGTCGTGGTAAATGAAATATGTGTAACTGCTTTTTTGTCAATTTTTATATTTGTTAATTAATATTTGTTAATTTAGTATATTTCAGTTTTGTATAAATTAATTTTTTTATTTAATAATTTTATATAAATTATATAGATTTATAGTTATAAATAAGTAAGTATATAATTGAAAATTAATTATTTATAAATTATTTAATCAAAATATTTAATTTTTAATTTTTTAAAAAAATTTCCAGTAATATTAATTTAAATAAACAATTACTGTTAATATTATAATTAAATTCAAATTCATTTATTAAATGTTTATTGTATATATTTTTTTATAAAATTACATAAATATTTATTTTGTTAATTTTGTTTTAGTTTGTTACATTTTAATAATTGTTTTATATTCATTATGAGATATTAATTAATTTTATTATATACCAAGAATGAATATTATCTACAAGATAAAAAAAAAGATAAAAGAATATTTAAATGAGTGTTCAAAAATTTATTTAGATATACATGTTTTTAATAATTTAAAAAAGTATATAATTATCATTCTAGTATTATATATTATCAATTTGGAAAAAATCATGATGCTTCCATTTTTGACATATCTTGTGCATTTTAACATGTATATAAACAAAAATTTTTAAATATGACCAAATTTCGAAATATTCAAAAGATAATTTAAAAAAACTTTTAATATTAAATTATTTAATTATATGTAAACATAAAATTGTAAGTCAACTTTTTTGAAAATATAAACAAAGTTTCTAATAATTTCAATATAACAAATATAACATATATTCAAATATAACATGAAACTTATTTAATATTTGTAATAGTAGTAACTAATTATAGTAAATAAAATATTTTATAATATTATTTTAATATAATATTATAAATTTTTATTATAAATATTATAAATATTTATTATAATATTAATTTTAGTTTAAAATTTATTATAATATATTACATTGATTGATTTCAGTAAATTTAAATAAGAATTTTATTTTTAAAAAATTAAAATTATTGAAATCTTAAAGAATGAAATATAAATTAAAAAAATTTTTTCTAATATAATTCATATATCATTAATTATTCATATATTCATATATTCTTTTTTCTTTGCAATAATTTAAAAAATTAAAAAATAAACTTAAAAAATTAATTTTTAACTCCTAAATTCTTAATTTATAAAAATAGAAAAAAAATTTTATTATTTATTAATGAAATTTATATTATATTTCATTTATATATTATTATATTTTTGTTAAAATAATATATAAAAAGTAAAAGAATATTAAATTCCTTTTAATAAACAAATATAAAAAATAATTTAGAAATCTTTAATCTATGTTATATTATCATATTAAAATTCTTAAGATTATAAAATTTTTATCATTCTAATAGTTAAATTCTATTTGTAAAAAATCATAAATTGCCAAAGGACCTAGTTTTTAGTATCACAACTAATATATTCAGTATTATAACATATTTGAGATAATTTAAAATATAATAAAATTTAATTGTGTGACAAATATTTGAAAAATTATTAGTTTTATATGCTATATGTTCTAAATCATATTACAATATACAATAGATATAAAATATAAATTGCATATCCAAAATGCAATTTCAAAATAATTATTACATATGATAGGCTATAACCAAAATAGGATTTTTAATGATAAACGAAGAAACTTTATATATGCTATAGTTAAATAAATGTACAAAAGTATTTTCATAGCTTAATTTAAAATAATCCTGCCTTTGAGAAAATTTAATATGTGAATAAAAATTAATAAGAGATGGGCTGTGGTGAAACATTAGGGCTATTTTTATAGCTTTTTGACTTGGAGAAATTAGGAGGGATAAAATAATCTATTTTAACTATATTTTGAGTATTGATACATATATTGAAAAATAAGACAAATTAATTCTTCGATTAGATAATTATTGTAATTTAATATTTCAATATGAAAGACATTCTCTCAAATGCAATTAGGTAGATATTGTATTCTGTGTATTCAAACTTATGTATTGTGAATTAATTATGTATTGTGAAGTAATTATTAGTCAATAATATAAAATGCCAAATTTATTTCTTTGAATTCTTCCATCCAATAAATTCATATTATAAAATATTAATATGAAATAGAAAATGAAAAGTAAAATATCTTTCATTATTTTAAATTACATAGAAATGAATTAAATAGAAGGTTGTATGCAATAAATGTTAGTAAAATTTATCCCTAAAATAATAAATGTATTTTATCATATGAGATTTGTTAATCTAGTATGGATTTTGTTGTATTAATGCATAAGATATTTGCTATATATGCAAAAAAATGATGTTATATATTAATGAAGTTGCTCTATTTCACAATTAAGATTTCAAGTTCCATGCAATTTTTCTCGTGTTGTATATGTTATTTTATTTGCAGAAACAAAACTATTTTTAATAGACTTTATGCAATGTAAACTCATGAAAAAACTATATATTCAGGTATTTTCAGAATTATTTTTTGTGTTTAATATAGTTCGCTATAATTATATTAAAATCATATTTAGCTTTAAGAATTTTGTCCTAGATAATTTAAACTAAACAATTAATACATTTTAAAATGAATTAAAATAATTCATAATTAAAAAAATATAAATATTACATACATACAAATATTATATATGAAATATTGCAATAATATAATACATTGTATTTACACATATCTGTACAATAAAGATATCTATAACCAATTTTGTGTAATAATTTATTTATAATTCTTTTATGTGTATATAATAATATAATAATGCTATTTATATAATTGTGTGCTATTTTATTCTATAAAATATTAAGTGATATAATGTAATTACTAATAAATCTGTATATATATATTAAAAAATCCAATATAATTTTAATTTAATATATATTTATTTATTTTTTTATAGTTGTTTTTAAATTATTGTTTTTATGTTACATTATTTTGTACTAATTACAATAACAAAGATATAAAATTAAACTATGTATATTTTAAAAAAGAAAGAAACATTTTATATACAACATATAAATATTTATCATTGGTAAAAAAAAAATATAAAGATAGTGTCTAATTTATGTAATAATTTATGTAATATTATGTAATATTATTGTAACATTTATTAATATTATTGTAATATTAATTATTAAACTTCATCTTCATTTAAAAGCATATTTGGTATACCATCATTGATTGGAAATTTTCTACCAGATTCCGGGCATAATAGATCTCCATTAATGATTTCAACTTCAAGTAATACATGATGAACTTTTTTTAAAAATTCCTCATTTGTTTCAAAATCTTGAATCAGAGTTTGTGGTAATTCTCCAACATGTCCTATCTGTATTGATATATAATATTATTGTTTATATTTAAAAAAAGATAAATATACTTTGATAATAGTCTCATATTTTTATATTGAAAAAGAAAAAAAAATGAATTATTTTAAATTTAAGTCATGATCCTTTCATATAATACTAAGTAATTACAGAAAAATTATTTCATATTTAAAACAAATTTTCATATATTTAACATTTAATAAAAACTTTAAAATATTTCATAATTTTTAAATTATTTTATATGTTAAAAATTTTAACAATAATCTTTCATTATATATATTATAAGTAAATACAAAAACTTACACTTTCTGCAGCTTTCCAAAGTGTAGCCCAATCAAGTTTTGGAATTATTCTTGCAATAAATTCTGAATTGAAATCTACTTCTGAGACTTTAATATCTTTTGCCTACAATTTTATATAAAAATGTAATACTTTCTTTATTAAAGAACTTTTAAATTGAATTGAATATTATATAAAACAAAATGTATTATAAATAGTATGTTACATGCGATTTTTAACATAAACATGTTAAAATATTTTATTTAATTTTAATTTAAATTAACCTCAAAATTATATATATAATATATATTATATATATATTATATATTATATATATACATATAATATATATTTATATATATATATATGTAAAACTTACAACAATTCCAAGGGGATATCCAACAGTTACACCTTTTAAGCATTTTGAAGTTAACATATTATGCGTTAAAAGCTTCATTTTTTTTGTTGTACTATTTAATTATTTTGTTAATTGAAATAATTCGAAAAAATTATGATTAAAGTTTTATATTATAAGTTCATTACACGATATCCTTAATGCCGGCTTTTCCTCACTTATGCACGTTCCAATTTCAAGACGCAATTCAATGTGACTAATATTTTATTATGAAAATGATATTTTCATAATTATTTTAATATTTTAATTGTGTTATATCTAAAATAAAAAAATAGGATAAAATAAAAATTCAATTAAATTTTTAAATAAAAAAAATTGATTATAAAAATTTAAATTTGATATTTATTGTGATAAATTATCTGACAGGATCACGTGATTTCTTCTATTTAATTGCATTTTTCTTTGAGAGGTTAGTTTCTTAGGAAAAATATTATTATATTATTTGGGAATAATCTATTATATTTTATTAGGTTCTCTCAAACATAAAATAATTATATCGAATTAATTTTATTTTATTCGAAAAAATTTTATTCGATACAAAAGTATGATAAATTACAAAACATATGGAGTAACCGATACGTATATATCATAGTCCGAAGTGGAAAATAGTTTAAACAGCAAACTGACACTAGCCACATCATCTGGCCTTGATAAAAATACGCAATCAGCTGTTATTCTTGCCTGTTTATCTCTTTTTGTATTATATTTAAATATATTTCTACTATTATCTGCCAGTCATATTTTGACACATCACCAACTTACTCGAAAAATAATTAAAAACTTGTATAACCTAGAACAAGTATATTTTGATTTTTCAATTTCTAATTCTTCTACAAGCATTTAAAAATATATCTAATAAATATTAATAATTAAATATTATAGATTTTCTTTTTATTCATAATAATATGTATTTTTAATAAATTTATGATGCTTATGTGATAATTATCAAAAAATGCTACAAAAGATACAGGAAGATAAATATCAATAGGAAACGTATTAAATTAGTGCATATAACATTTGCACTTTAATATATTATTTTGTTATTATGCAATAATGATATTTTGACAAAATAAATTACAAAGTATATAAAAAAAACATGTGTGCTATTACAAATACAAGATCTTGACATCAAAAGGAATATATTTTCAAATATAAAGAAAATGGCTTGTGATTTATTTATTTGGGGATTACTAATGTTTGGATGCAGCATACAAGCATTGTTAGTTGCATCTGAAGATGATCCATTGGAATATATGAGCAAAGAAGAACGGAAAGCATTAAAGTTTGTATCATTTCTTAATTTTATATTAAATGTTATAATTTTATATTAAATATTAAAGTAATAATTAAAGTAATATTTTTATATGTATTTTTTGCATATATTTTTATACTTGCAGGGAAGAAGCTAGAGATATGTTTTGTCATGCATACAATGCTTATATGGTAAAGTTTGTACAAAAAATTTTATTTTTCAAATAATATAAATTAATATAATATAATAAATATAAACTAAATTTTTTTAAAAAATTTAATGAAACCTATATAAATATAAAGTAATAAAATTTATTATACTATGAATCATATATATAATTTTTTAATTGTTATAAGATATTAAATTATTATTCATTAAAATTAATTTAATTCAAATAAATAATAAATAAATTTATATTTAGGATAATGCATATCCTGCTGATGAATTAATGCCATTAAGTTGTAAAGGAAGATACAGAGGATCAGAACCAAATAGAGGTGACATAGATTCTACATTGGGAAAGTAAGGAAAAAAATTTATTATATATTTATTATATATTTGAAATAAAATTTAATAAATCAATTATTTTTTAAATTTTATTTAAAAAATAGCTTATTATACTTTTAAATTAATAAATTCTTTAACAATATATATTTAAATGATTATTATTTATTATTATTATTATTAATATTTATTATTTAAAAAATTGTAATAAAGAAATACACACATATATATATATATATATATATATATATATATATATATATTTATATTATATATATATTTTCAGTTTTTCTCTTACATTGGTTGATACCTTAGATACACTTGTGGTAAGGATATTGAAATTATATTAATAAGTTTCTTATGTATATATTATATAATATATATAACAAAATATAATTTATATTCATTTTTATGCGTTTAATGTTTAGGTATTAGGAGATTTGGAAGAATTTGAACATGCAGTTAAACTTGTTGTCAGAGATGTTAGCTTTGATACTGATGTTATTGTTTCTCTATTTGAAACTAATATTAGAATGCTTGGGTAATATGCTTCATGATTGTTTAATATATTATTATAGTTTATATAGTTTATATAATTATTTAATTTTTTAATAATTAATATTATTTAAAATAATTTATTTTTGATAGGGGTCTTTTAAGTGGTCATATATTAGCAGAATATTTACAACAAAGAGCTGATATAATGCCATGGTATAGAGGTGAACTTTTAAATTTAGCCAAAGATTTGGGATATAGATTTTTACCTGCATTTAATACAACTACAGGAATACCCTATGGCAGAGTAATATTTTAATTTGATAATGAAATATTCTTCTTATATATTCTTTAAAATATATTCATGAATGTAATTTTTTTAGATAAATTTAAAATATGGTATGAAAGATGTACCTTTAGAAGTATCACGAGAAACATGTACTGCCTGTGCAGGTAGTATGATTTTAGAAATGGCAGCATTATCAAGATTAACAGGAGAACAAATTTTTGAAGTATAATATTTTGTGATAATATTTCATAAAAATGAATTTTAATCTTAATATAATATAAAAATAATATAATAATAATTATATATTAAATAGGAAAAAGCACAGAAAGCAATGGATGTTTTATGGAGAATGCGTCATCGTGGTACTGATTTAATGGGGTCTGTGTTAAATGTACATTCCGGTGATTGGGTAAGAAGAGATTCTGGTGTAGGAGCAGGTATAGACTCCTACTATGAATATTGTCTTAAAGCATATATTTTATTAGGTAATTATAATTTTTTATTTAATATTAAAATTTTATAATTTTATAATTTTATTATAAAATTTTTAATAATAATAAGATATTATTAAATTAAAATAATAAAAATTTTTAATTATAATACATAGGTGATGAAAAATATCTTGGTCGTTTTAATAAACATTATCAAGCTGTAATGAAATATGTAAGTCAAGGACCAATGTTATTGGATGTACATATGCATAGACCAAATACAAATTCAAAAAATTTTATGGATGCTTTATTAGCCTTTTGGCCTGGTTTGCAGGTGAATATTAATTTATTTGATTTTTTTATATTTATTTGATTCTTTTATTTTTATTTTTTAGGTATTAAAAGGCGATATTAAACCAGCTGTAGAAACACATGAAATGTTATATCAAGTTATGCAGAGACATAATTTTATACCAGAAGCATTTACTACTGATTTTCAGGTTTTTAATATTTGTAATATTTTATATTTTTTAAGATGAATAAATAAATCTTAATTGAATATTAATATATGCATGTTTTTATTTATATAATTAGGTACATTGGGGACATCATCCATTAAGACCAGAATTTCTAGAATCAACATATTTCTTATATCGTGCTACTGGTGATCATTATTATTTAGGAGTTGGGCGTAAGGTACTCAAAAGTCTACAAACTTATGCCAGAGTACCATGTGGTTATGCAGCTGTATCAGATGTTAGAACTAATAAGCATGATGATACAATGGATAGCTTCGTATTATCAGAAACTTTTAAATACTTATTTCTATTATTTGCGGAGCCAGGCGAACTACTTTTAGATTTGGATGAATTTATTTTTACAACTGAGGGACATCTATTACCATTAACACTTGCTTCTATAAGAACTAATATTTCTTCGGTAAGTATAATAAATAAGTTTAATTAAATCTGTATCAAAATATATAAATTATCAATTTTTATATTAAAAAATTATATAAGATTAATATGATTCAGATATTTTTTAATATTTATAATTTATAAAATAAAGCAAGATTTTGAACGAGATATTGTACATGTGGACGAAATGGATCGTACTTGTCCCAACAGTCTACATTTATTTCCTGCATCAGTAAGACAACCTTTAAGAAACATGGTAGAAGATGTATATCCCAGACGTGCAATAAAAAGAAGATTGAATGCTGCACAATTTCAGGTGAAGGAATATTATTGTATAGATGTTTATACAAAAGAACTCAAAAATGGATTTTAATATATTTAGTGAGTGTGAAAGTATGGAATTGAATAATATACTAGCATTTTAGAAGATCGAGAATTTCGAGAACTCGATATTATTTCAGAATTAGTTAAATCAACCATGATTAGTTTTGAATTTCCTATCTTTAAGATATTTTTTATATTTAAGTTAACAATAAAAAAACAATAAAATAATAAAATAATAAAATAGTAAAATAGTAAAAATATAAAGCAAAAATAATACATAAAATTATAAATAGATTTAATTTTTTTTTTAAATTCATATATAAAAGTTTATTAAAATTTTTTTTAATATTGTTTAATATTGCTTATCGAATTTTGTTCTATTTATCGTTACAATATTACTAGTAATAAAAAAAAATTATTTGAAAAAGTATCATTTTAATGTTACTTGATAATGAAATAAAGAAAAATTATTTTATGAAAAAACTTTGAAATTATAAAAAAAAAATCATTAAAAATGATATATTAATATATTAATATGATATAAAAAATGTTATTGAATAATATTGAATTAATAATAATATTGAATGTGCTTTAAAAAGTTAATTCCAAAAAATTGAATACATTTTTGAGTAATGAATACTTCTGGAAAAGAATTCGATTCCAAAAAAAAAAAAGATTTTCATTTCAACCAAACATTTTCGAATTTTAATCTTTAATAATTTTAAATTTCTATTATATATAATTTAAATATTAAAAGTTATTATTTTTTACAACAGGCAAATAATTTGGAACATTTAAAATTATTGAGTGACATGGGAATAACAACTTTAACTTTGGCAGATGGACGTGTGCAATTATTGCATACATTCTCTAATGTAAAATAAAATTTTTTTATATTTATTAACATATTTAAATATTTTGTTTATTATAATTTTAAAAATTATAAATTATATAATTTTTAATTTATTATAGGCAAAAACACCACAAGATTCAGAAGAAGGATTATTATTTATGCAAGAAATGGTTGAAATAAGTAAAATGCAATCTCAACAATCTGATACTAAACCACAAGCTGTTACATTTGTAAAACCAAACACAAATCCACCTCAAATAATTACATTATTAGCTGGACCAGCGCAATTTGGATTAGAATTACAAGGATTGAACAAAGTAACCGGAAAAGTTGTTTTTACATTTCCATCAACTGCATGTACTGATCTCCATAATGCAGATAAACTAACAGGCAAAATAGCAATAATGGGTCGAGGTAGTTGTATGTTTATTGAAAAGGTAAATATATTCTATTTATATTATATTATAAAAAGTATATTGTAAAAAAATTTTTTTTAATTATTTAAATATAATAGGCAAGACGCATTCAACAAGCGGGTGCTGTTGCTGGAATAGTATTAGATAATATAGATGGTTCTAGCGCCGCAACTTCACCTATATTTGCAATGTCAGGAGATGGAAAAGAAGTAGATGATGTAGCTATTCCAGTTGTATTTTTGTTCAGTATGGAGGCTTCTGAATTATTAAAAGCAATTACCATGGCAAATGGTGATCTTACAGTTACTCTTGGTAAGATATTAATAAGATTTTATATATATTTTTATATATTTTATTATTTCAAATATATTTCAAATATTTCACCTATTTTGTTATTTTTTTTTAGGAAATTTTTTTTCAAAAGAAGATGCTCAATTGAAAGCACCTACTGATTTATCAATGTTTGAACGATTAAAGGGATCATTAAAATCTTTTCTTACGCGACAAATGACACCACAGGTCTGTATTCCTTGGTGTTTTGCAGTAATTTTTATTGAATACATTCTTCTTTGGATTTTAATTCATATGAAGCGATACTAAGTTATTTTGTTATAATTTATTATTGATAAAATCTTTTATTCTTATTACAAATATGTTACATGATATAAGATGGCAATGTCAAATATTATTTCAAAATCGATTATAAAAACATAGATATTCCTTACTATTTATAATATTTATATTGAAACGATATAAAGATATATTTTTTATTCATACTGAATATTATGTACTATAAATTGTTATTTGAGTTTTTATATTTTCTAAGAAATTAAATTATTAATTTTGTTATATACATATATTATATATATTATATTTTTATTATATTTTTATTTTTCCTTTTTTATTTTACGTATTAATTTAGTGTATATTTGTAACAAGTATATTTCAGGTCATTAGATAAATAATTTTCTAAAATCAAATTTTTATAATTTTTTTTTATACAAATTATAAAATAAAACTAAACATCGAGAGATATTTTTTTTATAACAGACATCTCCAAGCAGTGGGACAAATTTGGACATGGTTCCTGTGATTAGGCATGAAGAAGATGAAAAGGACATAATCTTTTTTTACAATCTACGCGCTGAAATTATCAAAGATCCACTTGGCGGGGAAGTAAGAATTACGTCGTCTTACATATCTGTTCCACTCACGAAAGAATCAGAGGACAACACATTAATAGAAAAACAATGGCGACAGATGAAAGAATTTTTTGTTAATCATATATACTTGGATGTTAAGCAAAAGACAAGCTTACAAATCAGAAGTTTTATATTAGAAAGTTATTACAATTGGATAGTAAAGTCACGAAATGGGGATAATAAAATACTAAAAATATCTTTACGAGATAAAGTTGCGTGGTTTTTAGAAGAATTAGCTGTAGTCGTACCAAATCCGTCCATTATGAAAATGGACCAATTAATGGATATTAATAAGCAAAAATTATTAAAACAATATTTATTAACAAAAATGGATATTATGGTTTTAAATATGAAAACAGTCACAACAATGCTAAAAACAATACGGTCTGAAAATCCAAATACTGAACAATTGTTCAAAATTTTCGAATTTAATATCGCGCAAGCTAGTAATTATAAGTTTTTAAAACAATTATTACCAGGTATTTTTGACATGGAAGATGAAATTATAAGTGAACATCTTGCTCTATTAGATCGTGTTCATAAGAAATATCGTGAAATATTAACTGATGGAGCAGAAGAAAATTTAGAAAAATCAATAATAGATAAAAATTTCTATTATGATATGATAATTGATAATTGGCAGAATGATTTGAAAAATTTTGAAAAATTGGATGTATTAAAGAAAATTAAAGGTCAAGATTCTACAATTATAGATTTTATGATAGATAATGAAAGTAGTAAAACAGAAATAAAATCTAAAGACATTTCTAAAATGTCTAAAAACAATGATGATCTTAAAGTGGGAAAATTTGAAGATTTTGAATATTTTATATTAACAGAAATAGAAAAAGCTATGAAAAATTCGGAACAAAATAATATTCGAAAATATAAAGAACATATTGAAATTTCAAGAGATGTAACAGATAACATAAGTAAAGAAGCTGGTAATTCAAATAAAGTAGTTTTAAATGTTTCTTCTCAAAATCAAAGTAAAACTGATACATTAAAAAATAGAATAAAATATCAAATTGAATTTATAAAAAATAAAATTAAAGATCTTACAAAAAATATAGATTCTTTAGCAGATTTTACCAAAATTACAAATTCTCTAGAAAATGTACAATCAAATAATATTGAATTTCAAGAAACAATTACTAATAATAACAGTGCTGATGAACAAATACATAAAGAATCCTTATTATCTGACAATGATTTTCAAGAAAAAAATGCACAAATAAATACAAACAGTAGAACAATAGACAAAGATAAAAATAATTTATACCAAAAAATTGGAAAAGAAATAGTTAATTTACAATATAATCAGGAAAATAATCCAAATTCTGTTGATAATTCTATTCATTTAAATAAAAATAATTATAAAATTATATCCTCTAAACTGCCTAAAGAATATAAAAATCATATATCGACTTCTAAAGAAGAAGATAAAGACTTTATTAATGTTCCAAAAAAATTAGAAACTATTAATACAAATTATAATTCTATAGATAAAAATAAACTACAACATAATGAAAAACATATAAATGAATTTACAAATAAGAAAGTTAATGTACAGAAACACAAAAGCAAACATATCGATGATGAATTATAATGAAAGTTTTTAAGTTTTAAAATATTAATATTGAATATTAAATAAAAAGTTAAGTGCAAATTTCTAAATACAACAAGTTTTGGCAATTCTAATTACACTGCATCTAATATTTTTGCATTAAATTTAAACATATGCAGTGAACTTTAATTTTATACACATAAAATTTAATTTAGAAAAATATTAATTATCAAATAAAAGAAAGTGATACAAATGACTAGAACAATACTTTAAGTCTATAGAACTGGTGCTTATAAAAGAATTTAATTTTACTTTTTATTCAAATAAATTAATAAAATTATAAAAAAGCCATATAATACATAACAGTTTGCACAAAACATTTATCCTAATGAGGTTGTGACAGAATATTCAGTTAAAATTCTAATGAATGTAAATTTTATATGTACAATTTAAACATATATTTCTTGTGCACATTACAGTATAATGTGACAGCATATTTCTTTAGATAAAGAATTTTTAATTACTATTATACATATTTAGAATTTTATTTCTTTATGTTTCTGTGCTTCAAATATGTGCCATGATCGACAATATAAATTAATATTTCAAATAATGAATATTATGCTCTTCATTTACAGTATAATTTTAACTTTTATTTTAAAAAAATATAAATGATAATTATTATGATTAAATAGTTTCAAACTATAAATATAATTGTATAAAACTGATGTTCTTTAAATACAATAGTAGTATATTAACTTTATTAAAATATGTGTTATATTTTATTAAAGAAACAAATGTATAAATTATTGATACAATTTTAAAAAAATTTTTTCTTTATAATAATTTTATTATTATAATTGTAATAATTTTGATAATTTTAAAGATACAAAGATAAAATATATTTTTAATTGAATATTAAGTAATATAATTGCAATTTCTGTTTATGTAAATCTGTTTATTAATCTATGCCTTATATATGTATATAAAAAATTGTACAAACGACAATGTACATTTATGTGATATATAGGAAAGATAATAACAATGAAAGCGGCAATATATCAAATAGGATTTATGTAAAAATTCATAATATTTTGGTTTCCTGAAAATTATACTATATATTTTTTTTTGCTTGTAACATATTTACAAATTATATTTTGTAAAATAATTTCAAATTTATCATATAAGAATATAGGTTTATTATGTGCCATATAAAATGCACAAGAAATACATATGTTTTAAATCAAATCAATTTAGGATATATGGGATAAAATATATATCATATACATATATCTTAAATTTATTAGATCAACTTTATAGAATGTGACTTTGATTATGAATGTAAATATTATATAAATAAGTGTATATTAAGTATGTGTTCTGCAATTACCATATAAAAGTTTGTATAATGAATGCCAAAATGGACATTACAAAATTTATTGTAATTAAAGTAATTATTATTTTGCATAGAATTAATATGTATATATATAGTATATATATATACATACATTAATTTATATATGTGTACACACACACACACACACACACACACACACACACACACACACACACACACACACACACACACACACACACACACACACACACACACACACACACACACACACACACACACACACACACACACACACACACACACACACACACACACACACACACACACACACACACACACACACACACACACACACACACACACACACACACACACATACACACACATACATAATTTGTTGTTTATTATATGAAAATGAAAAAGAAAAACGAATGTATGTATATGATACAAATCTGTTAAAAGTTTTTGGTACATAAATAGAACGTTACATTTAAAAATGTGAATAAACTGTTGAAATGAAGAAATTTTTTGAACGATTAAGTATTGAAAATGCATATTCATGTAAATATTTTTTAAATTAAACTATTAATTTCTTTCGTATGAATATTTAAGTTCGTAACATTTTCTTTTAATTCTTCCCATAAAAATTTTAAAATCTCAAATAAAATATGAAATTTTTCTTAGTATTAATAAATTATAATTTTAATTAAAAGGAAAAAAGATATAATTATTATAGATTTTATAAAAAAATTATCTTTTTCAAAATATATAAATATATATATTATTTATTACAACTATAATATATGAATAATTTTATTTATTTATTATTAATTTATTTTATAAATAACTTTATTTAATTAACAAATGCAAATAATTATTTATTTGATATTGTTGCTAAATTATAGAATAATTTTTTTATCTATATCAATTTTTTATCTGTCATACATGAATAAATACTAACATTGAAAAATAATAGAAATAAATAATACACAGTACCAACAAATATTTGATGAATAATATAATATTTTTTAAAAATTAATTTATATTAATATATTAATAATATATATATAATATATTATATAATATTAATTATATATATAATATACAATATATATATATAATTATATATATATATATATATATAATATATATAATACAATATATATATATAATTAATATTATATAATATATTATATATATGTAATAATAATAATAATACAAAGCAAATTTTATAATTGCAATAAAAAGTGAAAAGAAACATAAATAAATAAAAATTTTAATAATTCTTGTTATTAAAGCTGTAATTGTTTTATTTAAAGCCGCTTTTCATTGGAGTTTGCGCTTTCGTGTTACGACAACCTGTCGTCAGATGTTGGCTTTGCGTCAATGGGAAGAAGCTATTTTAATTTTGAATTTTGGATGACCTTAATGTACTCTATTAAGTGTACGATATATGCATTTCGTTTTAACAAGTGAATAAGAAAATAAAGAATTTATAAAAAAACGAAAAATAATGTCAAAGGTAAGAAATTGTTTTTATGTGTATGCAAAGCAAGTAATATATGATTACCATGTGTTATTAACCATTCAAATCATAATATCTAAGAAATTTATGTGAAATATATATTCTTATTTTAAATTAAAAAAGAATTTTATTTATATTTTTTTATTTGTTAATAATTTTATTAATTTTTAAATATATATAAATTTGATATTTGTTGTAGATGAATGAACCACTAAAATATTATGGAAAAAGAAGAAGCATTGTTCGTAGAATTGGTTCAATGTTACCTTTGAAACCACCACCAAAAATATATGTTAGTGTTACACCCTTGCATTCAATGACAAGTTCTATGATTAATGAAGAAACTAGTGGTGATTATATTGATACAAATGGATATGGATCTGCAAGGTTTATATATACATATATATACATATTATATATACATATATATATATATATATACATATATATTAAAATTTTTTCGCATTAATTCAATACATTTACTAATTTATGTTTAATAATGTGTTTTATTGATAGATTGTCTAATGTTAGACCAGATTTATTGGAGCCTATTAGTTTTGGATCTGAAATTCGTTTACTTGCTTTAGAACAAGAGCTTCAAGAACTTAGGGAACAAGTTTCAGCAATAGTTAAAAGTAATAAACAATCTAGATGTATGTATATTTGAAATATTTATTTGTTTTATTGTTTATGTTTCATATTTATTTTAACTTAAGTTTTATTTAGATACATCTGTTGCTTCTTTAACAAATGGGATGGATAGTGAAAACATAATACAGTCACAACAACAACAACCTCCTCCACCACCACCACCACCACCACCATTACCACCACCGACTCCTCATATTGCAAGAAGAGCAAGTTTACAAGATCACAAAGTCGAAGATCGCAAAAGAGGTCCATTTGCTTCTCAAATTTCTATGACAGATGTATTAAAAGATATTGATAGCATTAAATTAAAACCAATTGCTAGGTAAATTATTTTTTATTTTATTAATATAGTTATATTGATATATAATCAGAAAAAAAATGACTTAACACTTAAAAATAAATCAAAAATATAAAAACTTTTTCTTTTTTTTGAAGCTTAGTTCATTATTAGAATCATTTTTGTGGTTGAATCATCAGTCATGCTAGTTATGATCATCTCCTTAGTTTACAATTGCATTTATATATATTTTTTTAGATCACCTGGAGGACGACCTCTTCGTATAAAACGAGACAACAGTCCATGTAATGATTTGCAAGAAATACTTAGAAGACGTTACATTGCAATGAATTCAACTGATAGTAGAAACTCTTCAGCTAATTTGACATTGAATGATTCTTTCTCAAGTGATGTATGAAAGTAGATTGAATGTTTATCAATGTGTGGAATGAAGGTATCATGGAACATTATGAATGATATTAATGATAAGATAATAAGTTTAATTAATCAGTTTGGTTGCAATATTTATGCATTATAGGTTATATAAATAACAAAATGAATCTGTCGAATATTTCTGAACTTATAATTATTAGTATTTTGTATCAGAAATTAATTTTTAAAAATTAATATCTTTTTTTTAAAAATTATTATGTATACATACGTATATACTTATATACGTATACATATGTAACCAAAGATAATATATTCTATATTGACATTGATAAAAATATTGGATTGTAAACTGATAAAAAAAAAATTGATATTTTTAAATTTTCATAAAATATAACTATTTTTTCTTTCAATAAACATATAATACATGTAGCATATTATTGAAATTGTGAAAAAAAATTATGAAAATGTATGTATGTTATATTTTATACATTAAAAATTTATATTTTTTTACAAATTTAAATAATTATATAAAACCAAACATCAGTAAATTGTGTTTGAACTTAGCATAAAATCTAGAATTTGTTGTTTTATGATTTTGTTTTAGAATTTGTTCTTTTTATGAAGAGCAATAACCATTTGCCATTCTAAACCTTTAAATTTATATAATTGCGAATATTATTTTAGAATTTTTTTATTTTATAAAATATAAAATATAAGATATAGTTGTATCAAAAATAGTTATATCAAAAATTTATTTAATTTGCTTTAATAATAATTTTATAATTTTTTGAAAAAAATAAAAAATAATGCATATTTAAATTATTCTATAATATTAATATTTTATAATAATAATAAGCAAAATAATTATTGCTTAAATAATAATAATTTTAATAGAGAAAATTATTTAGTAATGAAAAATTATTCAATGTATATTCTGTAAATAGAAATATTTAAATATTTTTTCACAATTTTTTTAAAATTATTTATTATAGATTTAATTTCATAATTTCATATAAGTTGTGGAAATATATATAATAAATATATAATAAAAAATATAATAGTTATTTTAATTTTGTAAAAGAATTAATAATAAATTATAAAATTTTCTGCTATATATATACAGTTTACAATTCAATATTTTTTAGATTTATTTTTTAAGAAAGAACCTCATTTTTGCTTTATTATAATAAAAAAGAAATGGATTTTAATTTAAGATATAATTAAGTTTAGTTTAAGATATAGTTTAATGTGCAACAGTTATGTTATTTAATATTAAGTTCATTTAAATTTTAACTAATTTCTTAGATAAGATTATTGTGATATTAAAAAATCATTTAATAATTTCATATTTTATATTGTGCCATAGAAAGCTATACAAATATTCTTAATATATAAAATCATTAGTACAGGCTAGTTAATATAATAATTAATAATAGTGATTACTTTATTAAAATATGCTTTCATAATTGTAAAAGAACGAATATTCAATAGTATGTGCACGCATAATGAAGACGCATAATGAAGATTATGAACATTGTTCTTTAATATTAAGATCTTGATGCATATTTTATGATAAATTTTAAGTTTATTCAACTTTCAGTTGCTTTTATAAAGAATTTAACAACTATAATTATGTAAAAATTATAATAATTTTTGATTGATTCAAGTTATCATTCAAAATTTTTATAAATATTCTTTATAAAAATAACATAAAATTCATATTTTTGAATATTTTCTCATATGAATGCATGTAAGGAATCTCAATTGGAAAGGATATTGTAGCAGAGACTGAATGTACTTTAGAAATATTGTATGGAAGATCTGTTTTATACATGAAGCTTTTACCAATGATTAAAAAATAAATGTTATTGTTAAACAATAAACAATATACTTTTTTCTATATTTTATTTATTAAAAACATGAAATATTAAAAATATTATAATAATTATCTTCACAAAATATTATGATATTCTTTTAATTGTTTTATTGCATTATTATTTGCATAAAAAAACAATATATATTATATATTATATATTATTACCACAAAAATAATTAAAAAATAATTGAAAAATAATTGAAAAATAACAATAAATATTAATATAATGTTTTGTATTTTTTGTATTAATTTTTATATATTTTTATATGATATTAAATTTATTATTAAAATTAATTTTGCATTATTTAAAAAACAATCTAAATAAATATTAATATAATATTTTAATGAGATAAAAAAATATTAATTGTAATTTAATGTAATTAATTATAAAGAAATATATTTAACAATATTTTTGAAATAGAATTACTAATAAATTTTGGATTAAATATATTAAATGTATATATTTAAAAATATTTTAAACTTTATTTTTTTTCAAAAACGTAACAATTTCTTAAAAATAAAATAAAAACTAAAATAAGGAGGATAAAAAAATCGTAAAGAAGGAAGATAAAAAAATTTTAATTAATTCTTTTACGATGTAATTAAATTTTGTTAATGCATTAATTGTTCAATAATTATAAATATATAGAGATATCTTTCTATCTTGTATAGATCATCATTTTGAACATTTAATAATCCCCTAGAAACTTCTAGTAATTCAATGAAAATTTATTACACAATTTCTCATGGTCTACTGAACTTATTACAATTTTTGTAATTATTGATGCTTTTGTTGATTTTTGTTAATTACTAGTTATTATTAATAAATTGAAAGTTTTGATATTGTATAAGAGTATAAAGGACTGAGAGAGGGGAACTTTTAATGAGTTTTACGAATAAAGGGTATGAGAAGATTTCCTTATATAAAGCTGTTTCAAAGGATCATAGCTGACAGTATCTTGAATTCGCAACATTGAACTTTTTATAGTGTTCTAAGTATTGTTGCATAAAGCTATTAAGGTAATGTATTTACGTTTATGTATTTATGTTTATGTATATTTTTTTTAGGATAATATTTATATATGTTTATGTACATATATATAAAATTGCGTTTTTTTTGCGATTTCGTTCTTTTTTTAAATTGTAAGTCTAAACTATTGTTTAATAACTGTAAGTTCCAATTTTTTTTCATTTTATTAGTTTTATTAATAATAATGTTAAAATTGCAATTTTCATCATTTTTCAAGATAGAACAGTGCAAAATAATGGAGAAGCATTTTGCAACTTTTCAACAATAAGTTTAAAACCGTCTCGTTTCTATGCGACAAAGATGCTGGTCACGTTTCTTATCCATAAGACACTTAGTAGCACTTACTTTTATCTTAATGACCAGGGACGCGTGTAGAGTTAATGGTTCTTTTAAAATTAGCACGTGGAAATGTACGAAGGTACTCTAAAATTTTTCGAAAAAATCTCACGTGACACCGTGTGTCAGTGAACGCGGAGATAAATATATAGTTTTTGTTTGTTTTTTTTTTTATTCATTGAGCCATGATTTTAGAACATTCATGAAAATGAGAGGGATAGCCATTAAGACATCATCCAAACTAAACGTGTTAAAGCGGTTTCAATTGAGCTGCGTGAATTTTAAAATAAATATATTTTAACATTTGTGACATCATTTTGATTTGCAAGCCATCTTTTTTGGATAAGAAAGCAAATAAGCAATTTATTCTTTTTGCAAAGAAATATCATTATAATATCGTTATCGAACAGAGAGCAGTACACATAGTAAATTAAGAAATAATTAAAAATTATAATTTTCTTGGATTTCTTACAGTTGAATATTTTGTGATGATTTTTTTTCCGTGAAATTTTTTTTTTATTATTATTATTAAAAAAAATCATGTTTTTAACTAGAAACTTTTTTCAGTTACAAGTTAGATTGCACTCGTTACATTGTTAAAATAAATTACATTGTTAAATAAAAGTAAAACAGGTGACCGAGAAATCGAACAGTCTGGCTTATGAGATCTTAAATTGTTGGAATGGATCATTGATCCAGCAAGTCAACCGTGACACTTGAACAATCCATTGTTTTAGCATTCGTTGCGCATCGCGAGTTAAAACTGCTTTTTTCGTTTGTTCGATCACAGAAAAAGATATGAATTCAAATCAACTGATGAAAAATAAGCCTGATCGGAATTTGCAATAAAGTTTTTTTTTTGATTATGGCGTAACAGTATTTGATAAGTACGTACGATATCAATTTTCATGACAAGAAGAATTAAGTTCATAATGATTTCTACATAAGTTTGGAAAAGTATCAATTTTTTATTTGGAATCAACAAACAACTTTTGGCTATATTTTTTAAAATGTTTAAGATTCTTTATAGAGATATTATTTAAATTCTTTTAAATTTTATTGAAAAGTTATAATCGATGAAATATCATATCAAGAACAGAAATGCAATGATTTTTTTTTTCAATATTAAGGAAAGAAGAATTAATTTTTATATATTTTTCCTTTTTTAAACACATCATTTTAAAATAAACATATTTTTTTCAATATTCCAGATGGTTAACTCTCAAATCCTAATTTTGTTCATCTTATCATTGACCATAACAATAGTTATGTGTCAAATGTTTACGTACAGTCATGGCTGGACAAATGGAAAAAGATCCACATCGTTGGAGGAACTTGTGAATAGAAATGTAATTCAATCGGACAATGTTTTTGCCAACTGCGAGTTACAGAAATTGAGATTATTGCTTCAAGGAAATATCAATAATCAAGTAAAAAAAAAAAAAAAAAAAAAAAATGGAAAGAAAATATTTTCTTCTTTCGCATTGTAATTGAAAACTTTTTATTTTTACAGCTGTTTCAAATGCCTTGTGAGCTGCTTAATTTTCCAAAAAGAAGCTTCTCCGAAAATATGATCAACGATCATAGACAACCTGCTCCTACCAATAACAATTATTAATAATATCAACATTGTAATTTTTGGACGCAAAAGCTTAATCGATTACGCGTTATTTATCATCAAATAAAGAGCATCTTCAATGAAAATTTTATCATCTCGTTTATTTATCGTTTATTATTTTAACTCGTAAGATTAAAACATTTAAGATTAAAATATTACAGTCAAATTCGAACCTATATACGTACAAAAAAATATATATATATAAAAAAAAATAAATATAACATGTATATATATATATATATATATATATATATATATATATATATATATATCGGTAATATAAATTTCAATAAAGATATAAAAATTTTATTAAATGCCAAAGTTCTTTAAGCTACACGAAAAAAGAGAAAGAAGAAAATAAGGAAGAAAGAGAAAAAAAAAGAAAAGAAAAAAAAAAAGATAACGCATTTTACATTCGAGTGAAATTTAAATTTAATTCGATCCATCTTGGAGATTGGAGAAAAACGATAGTAGCATCGAGTGTCACTGAACTTTGCTGTGACGCTTTTTCTTTCGCCTCTTCTTCATTTCCAATACAACTTGTCTTCGCTTGATTTCCCACACTCGTTTCTATTTTCGTCGGCTCAATTACAGGCCACGTTCCTATCGTCGATCGTGATCAATTATTCAATCCCGTGTATAGTTCACCTCCACCAGTATATATAATACAGGTTCGATTTAAAGCGTAATCGTTCATCAATCATGGTTAACGGGCAAATTGTTTTTATCGAAATCGCCAGCATATCTGGATTTGTATTAATTATCGAGTTCTCCTCGCGGATATCCGCGGCCCATCCAGTTTTCATCGGGTCCATCCGAACGGTTAATTAAGTTTTCGCTGTCCTAATTGGACAGACGGTCAATAGGATAGATCGCGGCGGGTTGGTACTGCACGCCGTAGGGGATTTTGTCTGTCAACGGAAGATGGAGTGAAACCCTGGCGAATAGAGACACCTGCTGAGTCCATGGATTATCCCTTAGGACAACTTATCTTCAACTGCAATTCGTCGCCTGAAATTCGAAGACTTTCTATTTCGGTTGTATGCTTGATAACCAATCGTCATCGGGTAGGTGAGGATGATTTTTATGTTTGCGACGATGGAAAAGATTAAGGGGTACAAAATATTTTCTACGATTTTTGAAAGGGAAAAGTTGAGTTAAAAGCCAAGTTTATATATATGTAATCCCTCGAATTCTTTTCCGTCGAACGAAGAAAATATTTCTCGTATTTTTCGTCGATAAATATATTTGAGATGATATTAGTTTTTCATTTTGTTGTATACCTTTAATATTGTATTATATGGTAACACGATTCGTTTTTGCCCGATTATAGGACAGATCGTTGATCGAGAATTGGCTGCTAATTTTCGAGGATGAGAACGGGAGGCCATCGATGCAATTGATAAAATGCGATGCTAATTATAAATGCGAGAATAATGGCGGTTCACGTGCGAGCGTGTTTCACGTTACAGAGAAGAGAAGCACTCACGGTTATTAGTTGATAGTGTCAGGACGCGTATAACTATCATGCACGGGCAATGCACTTAAAACTTGGCTGTTAATCAGAAACCAATTACGGGAGGCGGGACGAAATGAGTTTAATCGCATTAAATATTAAAGCGTCGTCACCGTGCCATGGGACTGACACCAACAACCATAGGTGACCCTCTTCCTCCATCCAGTCATGGAGCAACCACACACTGCCACGTGCCCGTACGAAAACGCTTCTCTGCCTTAATACCCCAGGGAATAACCGAACAACCCTACGCCAATGTCCTTTATAGGGTGGTGCTTGCCGTGCCTGCAATACGCATGCACGACCACTGCATTTGCTGATAGTGCTCTTTTATACGCCTGCGTATGCGTGTATCGTCGCACTTTTTCTTTCTTCCTTTTTAAATACATTTCTTTCCTTTTCTTCTTTTTTCTGTTAACATATGAAATTCTTATTTCGATCGAAATTTTTGTGAAATATATTTGTTTCCCCTTAAAAATATTGATGTACAGATGTACGAATCTTTGATGCGCAACTTACTCTCAAAATTTAGCTGAAAGCAGTGATTTTCAATCGTAAGAGGACCAATTACATTTTCTGGTAAAACGTAAAGGAGTCCTCTGAGCATAGCACTTGTGTCCAGATTTTCGGTCTCGTGCCGCGTGCATATTTCAGATCGGTTTGTTTCGCGGATGGCAACTAGAAAATCCGAGGTAATATTTCACCGAGATATCGCGTCGCATTACGAGTTTTAAATTCACGTTTAGCTCGCGATACGAAAACGAGTATCAGCTATACAGAAGGAGGTTGCAACATAACACCGGTATAAATACATAAAATCGGGCAATCATCCTAAATGGGAAGCCTCCTAGCGCGAGGAACGTCGTCTTTTTCGACCTGTCGTCTGTCGGCTGTCGTTTGTCGCGCAACAAGGGAGCCCTCGTGTGGTACCAAGCACGAAAAAGTACGAAACAAACCGTTTGACGAGCATAATTCCGTCCTCGATTGTTCGTTGCCTTTATTACTTTCACGTTGGATGGATTGTTTCTCTTGATCCTTGAAGTACTTGATCGTATTATCGGTTTTATTTTGATTCGATTCTTTTCGGACGATGTTTCGATCATATTGTGGAAGATATTTGTATTATTATTGCTGAATGAAAAATAATTTCTTTCAATATATACATACATTGGAGATTTTTATTTTATAAGACCTAATTATAAATGTATACGTATTACACGAGCACTTATTATGAAATATATCATTATATGTTTTTTATACGTTGAAATATATTTTATATATATTTTTATATTTTATGTTTTATCTTTTCTTTTTTTTCTACAAAATTTTCTACGAAATTTTCTTTTTTTACTTTTCCTAATATTGTTTTCTTCGTTTTAAAAAATTTATGTCATTGTTTCCTTTATAATGCTTTTGAAATAATTATTTCTAAATATCGTAAAGTTGCAGCGTGTCTTCTATGAACTGTCAATAAAGTAGATTTAATACATTTTGCTTATACGATATATGAAGAATTGAAAAAATTCGAGGATCAACGCCATCTCGCGTTTGGATCCACGAAGCTCCGACTTGTTACTAGCATAGCAGAATGTGCAAGGAGGTATTCGTGACGTCACATATTAGAGAAGGAAAACAATTATAGAAGAAGGATAGAAAAACGTGCCACTATTTTTGATTATGCAGTTCCTAATACTTTCGAATATTTCTAATACTATATTGAAAATTAATTAATTACGAATTTTTTACTAAAAATTTTTGTATTTTTATGCTTGCATCTCGAAACTAAAACTTCAAACAAGTTTCTCGTGTAAATTTTACTGTAAAATTCGTTCTAATTAATTATTTATTAATACGATTATTACAAAGAAGTCGCAATCGCAAACTCTCGCTTCGTAATCGATTAATAAACAATTTATTTATTGGTTTAAACAATAGAAAAATTATGAATATAAATTATAGGTGAAAATAAAGGAGGAAACAACGTTTCAGATGTACATATTTACGTTTAGGAATAAATCCCACGTTAATGAGGAATTAATGAAAAACTTATTGCGCATCAATGGCGTCGGTTCGATACAACTTAATTAATCATTAATATATAATTAATTAAAAGGAATTTGACATTAAAATTCACACGAGAAACTTGTCTAAAGTTCTAACTTTAAGATACGAGCTTAGAGGTATGGGAATTTTTAATAGAGAATTAATAATTGTTTAATTTTCAATTGCTTCAATGCTTTCGAAATGGTGGGAGGTATTAGGAGCTACATAACCAAAAATAGTGGCACGTCTTTTTTATCCTTCTCGCGCAATATTGCCCTCTTTATCTCTTGTGACATTACGAATACCTCCTTGCACATTCTGCTATGCTAGTAACAAGTCGAAGCTTCGCGAATCCAAACGCGAGATGGCGTTGATTTCCGAATTTTTTTCAATTGACAAAATGGAAATATTTTGACCATACTTCGTATATACATTCTACACATATTTTTATTCTTTTATACGTCGTATATATATTTTTATACATATTTTTTTCATATTGCGGTTTAAAAATAAATATCAAACAGATAAATATATTAAATTTTCTAATAATTTGATTCGGGATAATGATAAGAAAAAAAAAAAAATATTTAATTTCTGTAATGAATATACGAATTATATCGCAATACAGAAAGATATATATTAGTATAAAATTTTTGTTTATCTCGAAAAAAAATCGAAAAAAAATTTCGAATGCCATTTCCCTTTCAATATTATACTTTCCTGTTATTATAAAAGAAAAAAAAATTCTCAAAAATATCGATTATTATATCAGAAAAATATAAGTGGTGAAAAAGTGGCAGGCAGAAAATTTTAAGAGTTTCTCATCGAAATTTTGTCATTTAAAAAAACTTATGCTTGTACGAAATTCCTATTAACTTAATTCATAATTTCATCGATCGATCATTTTTACAGATATCAGATCGTCAATTTTCCATATACAACTCAACATAATCACTTATGATTACAGTAATTTTCTTGCGTTACATTCGACTCGAATCTTTTTACGATCTCTCCTCGAGGATTTTCTCTTCTTCTCAAAATCGATCGAACGTCCTGTTATCAACGAGATAGAGAAAGGGCAAAATTTGAAAACGAAACAGGAAACATCGTTGTCCAGAGAGAGAGAGAGAGAGAGAGAGAGAGAGAGAGCGGAACCGAAAAAAAGAACACGGAGCGTATTCTCGATTTTCGAACGCACCTTCTATTCGCTCGGTCTACGATGTCGACCGCAAACGATCAGAAATAAAAATATAAATATAGGCAGAGAAATGGCCACGAAGAACAGGTCGTATTTACAGGCAGGAAACAGGCGCCGTTTAGGCACAGTGTTTTAGGAAACGCATGGAACATTTAATGACTACGAAAATTGATCGAAACCGGTGGTATCCAACTACCAGCCTGTCCAATGGTTAACCTTCTTTTAACGAGAACGAAATGACCGTTCCTTCGTTGAAATATGAGAAATTGTATTCATCATACGGTATGAATCGGATCGAAGTAAATATAAATAAATAAATATACGAATAAATATAAGAAAAATTTGAAGGATGATTCCGAAGATTGTGCGCGTCACGGACAAATTCGACACAATTTCCAGCCGATTTGAATTTATTTTTCATGGTGAAAAATCATGAATTTTCATCATGAGATACCGCCATCAACTTTATTCGGGATCGAGCATTTCCCTCGACGATCAAGAAGGGAAAGCGATGTTTTCCGATTCGGTTTCCGGGAAACTCGACTAAAAGGGCAATCGCGATAAATTTATGCCGGTTTCGTAAATATCCAGGGTACACCGTGCTCCTCATGATTTTATAAACATGTTGCGTTCCGTCCAGGTTTCGCCAGGTATATGTGCGTGCCCGTTTATGATCTATGCATGCTTTCCAACCGTGAAAAAAAATGGAGAGAGGGGGAGAAAAAAAAAAAAGAAAAAAGGGAAAAAGGCGAGATTGGATGATGGGCGATCAAAATTTCAAAGCCACCAGAGAATTTCACCTCGAATGAACGCGGGTGACAGATTTTTGGCAGATCATTGCATGGATCCTGTGTTCATCGCTCGATTCGATCGGGTTCGTGTTCGAAGGAAAGGAGAGATTTGAAGAAGAATTGAATTAAAAAAATCCATCATTCGTGATTGTTAATCCCTTGGCAAAAATTACAAGTATAGAATATTGCGCGAGTGCACGCGTATTATACATTATACTTTGCTTGTGTTTTACAGACGAAATTGGAGGGTCGTCTCGAATTAAAAACTAATCCAATATTAGCTTCGGTCTGGCGAGGCGATACGATGCTCAACAATTATTCCCCCCTCCACTCTGTTTCCACGCACGATGGAAAACCATCCTCCCCACTCCAACCTCCGCCTATGTGCACGCATACACATGCACGGTTGGCCGCGAAGAAGGGCACAGTTGCGAATATTATTCACGCGATCGAGCGAGTATTTATTACTACGTTGGGACAAGTTACGCTTAGTGCCTTGCGTTATTTCTGCGTATTCGCAGTTCTCTCTGTTAAATTGTTGTTTATTTGTTTTTGTTTCTCCTCTTCGCGTATCACGATATCCAAGTTCAAGTTTATACCGAATTAACCGAAACTGCCGCGGAAACTTTTTGAAAGAGACTGCGAAGGCTGGTGGAGACTCGTCTGGTAATTGGACACCGGCAACCACGTTGGAAACTAGAAAAACCGCAGGAGTACGATGGTCGACGGTGATTACAGGGCGCTTGACGGACGATCATCAGAGTTTCGGAGGACTGAATGAACGTCGACCGGCCGGAAACGGGTTCACTTTCAATTTCCTCTGTCAGGAGTAAATAAGACGACTGGCGCGCGATATCGTGATTTCTTTGAAAGAACGAAGAAATAATGATTAATCGATCGAAAATAGAAACGCTTCTTATAAGATGAAAAAATATCGTTTCTAATGCTTACATATGAGATTTTTTTTTAAAATGGAGAAATATAATTATTCAATCGATCGAAAATAGAAACGTTTCTTATAAAATAAAGTATTGCTTTTAATACTTACGTGATTTTTTTTTAAAATGAAGAAATATACTTAATCGAATCGATCGAAAATAGAAACGTTTCTTATAAAATAAAGTATTGCTTTTAATACTTACGTGATTTTTTTTTAAAATGAAGAAATATACTTAATCGAATCGATCGAAAATAGAAACGTTTCTTATAAAATAAAGTATTTCTTTTAATACTTACGTGATTTTTTTTTTAAAATAAAGGAATATAATAATGAATCGATCGAAAATAGTTTCTTAATAAAATAAAAAGTATCCATTTCCAATACTTACATACACGATTTAAAATGAAGAAATACACTAATCAAATGAAAATAGAAATGTTTCTTATAAAATAAAAAATATCGTTTTTAATACTAATTTTTTTCAAAATGAGGAAATATAATTAAAAATAAATAAATCGATCGAAAATAGTTTCTTAATAAAATAAAAAGTATCCATTTCCAATACTTACACGATTTATTTAAAATGAAGAAATACAACTAATCAATTAAAAATAGAAATGTTTCTTATAAAATAAAAAATATCGTTTTTAATACTAATTTTTTTCAAAATGAGGAAATATAATTAATAAATCGATCGAAAATAGAAACGTTTCTTATAAAAATAAATAGTATAATAGTTTCTTTGTTATATATTATTATAGTGATTTATTTAAAATAAAGAGATACAATTAATAATAAATCGATCGAAAATAGAAACGTTTCTTATAAAAATAAATAGTATCGTTTCCAATACCCATATGCGCGATATCGTGATTTATTTAAAATAAAAAAATATAATTAATGAATCGATGAATGCTTCTTATAAGATAAAAAGTATCGTTTCTAGCACATTAAACGCGCACTCGCGGGGAAGAGAAGCGGAATGAGGAGAAAAAGCGAAACGTGCTTACCTTACGCTGCTTACAAATAATTTTGACGACCCAGGGCAGGGGAGGTGTCCTTAGGAAGGCTTCCTTTTTGGCGGGCATTTGTCCCCAAATAATTGGGCGGAACGGAGCGCCGCGTCTTCTCTGCAATTATAGGCAGTAAACGTGGCCACATCCGGCACAAGCAGCTCTCCTAGCTGAAGTGGGATAATTCGCTGCGGAAAGACAACGATTAGGGCGATCGAAGGGGGAGAGAACACGACTCTCCCCGTCTTTCTCCCCGCGTATTTAGTTAACGAAATGACGAAAGAGAGGAAGGAAGAAGGCAGAGGGATCGAGATTTTAAGAGAGACGCTATTCTACTTGGATATCGCAGAGTATTTTTTCTTCTTTTCTCCATACGCTGGAAGACGATTGGATGCAAGAAGAGGTTGCAACTTGGTCGGTTTTGAAGATGGAAGAATGAGATTTATGGGATAAAGAAAAAGGAGAGCGGGGAAGAGGGTAGAATTATTTTACTCGGTGAAAGGGTCTAAAAAGTTTCGAAATCTTTCTCGCATCCGGTACAATTGCGATAGTTCGAATTGGTCATTTTCTCTGTCTCTTTTCTTTTCAAAGCCGATCTTCCACGCGAAATTGCAACGTCGAAGGGGCGAGGTACGATAATAAAAGCACGAAACTCTCGAAATTCGACACCGAAATTCTTTTAACATGCACGATAACGATGATGATGAAAAATACAGAGAACTATTTTATCTTTTTCGTTCATGTTGGGCCATATATAAATTTATTCTGTGCGATACAATTGGAAAAATATATACAGTGTGCCTTATAAAATGTATCAGGATCGAAAAAATTTGTTGGGAAACCGAGGAAAGATATCTTGCGAAAAGAGAACGATTATTCCAGGATTCTTCGAAATTGTCATTGTTTCGCCAATTCTTACTTTTTTCTCCCTCTCTTATTTTACATGGAAAGAGCTAGATACCGATATCAACGTTGGACGATTTGAAAGAAATAGAATGAAAATTACATACGACAATATCATTATCGACAAACGCGATAAAAATCATTCGTTCAACGAATAAATATTAATAAGCCAAAGATCTCGCGATATCCTATCGTGTGTTCGCCTATAATGAGTTGGTGAAGTTTCGTACAATCAACGTATACAAGTACCGGTTAAATCATTTTTATGTATATATATATATATATATATACTATATGCATTATTTTTTTCCATCTGTCAATTATATACAACGTTACACGTACTTACATAACATCACATCGTTCTTTCTAGGGTCGATAACTCTACGGTTGCTCTTAAATTAAATAAGTGGCTAAATCAAGACAGACTTACACGATACTTAGCTACACTAATATTTATAACTTATCGATATCTTCTTTTTCTTCCCGCGTTAACATACCGTTTAATTACTCTTTATGATCCTTTCTGACGCCTAAGAGAATAATATGTACAAAATGCTTGTTACAGGTGTAACGTTCACCTACCAAGATCGCGAGAGAATTTAAAGAGATTAAATTTCGGGGTCGATTAAAATGATCGTCGAGTTTTCGATCAATAACATTCGACGTCGCAAAAGTAACATATTTTTTTTCTCTTCCTCGCGATCTTCGTAAGATCGTTTCTACCCGATTCGTGTGTGTGTGTGTGTGTGTGTGTGCGTGTGGGTGCCGCCAAGTCGATCGCAGAATAAACGGATCAACGTCGTACATACGTAATATCTTTTAATTACAAACTATCGCGCTAATATATACACAGATATGTCGTATCGATTGAGTCGCACCATACGAGAAAATGTTGCGGTCCGAGGAGGATGTTTCGAATTTGGAGAAACAGTATCTGCAATTATTTGAATTATTGCTGCTGCGATGGTGAAATGTCGACGAAAGTTGGGACGAAATTCTTCGGTTATGTAACCGCTTGTCTCAAACTTTTTTCTCTTTCTCAAACGACGAGCCTCTTTATTTCTTCTTCTCTCTTTTATACAATACGCGAATTAATGTAAAAAATATATATATATATATATGTATAAATTTCTGTCTCTCTTTCGAGAGAAGAAAAAGGAAAACGTTAACATTAATTATTTGGTTTCGTAGTTTTTGGCGCTTGTCTTTTCTCGAATAATCGTTGATACCTTTCGGGAATAACGGGTATGAGAAATTTGTGAAATCAATTTGGATGGAGAAAGGGGAGAGATTTGTCGGGTGAGCCGTCGTCGAAAGGGTCAATTTGAAATCGAAGAATTTCGCAAACTGTCCGGATTTCACTCTTCTGTCTTCGCCTTTCCTTCCTCCCTCCCCCTTCGTGTCTCCATTTTCTTCCCTGCGTATCGCGTCTGCTGCTTTGACGAGGGTAAATTCCTCGAGCGTTCGAGTTTTCACGGGGATGGCGGCGGAGGAACGAGAGCGATCCGTAATTATTTAAGTTTCTTCTTTTTTAGCTTTCTATCGCTCCCTCTCCCGGTTCGTTAAATTAAATATGTCGATAAAATTGGCCGTCATGCCGGCAAGACGTTGATATTACCTAGAAATAGAGCAATTAAGACGAATCCGTCTCTCGCCTCCGTCCCTCCTCGTTTCCCCTTCTCCCGTCCCGTCCTTTATTTTTTCGCTGTCAATAGCTGCCACGTCAAATCACGGTTCGGCAATTAGCTGCCTGGCAAATTCTTCTAAACAACTTCTTTTTGCCTTCGACGTTACGCGTCATAGATTTATAACAATAAAGGGGGAAATCACGACGCGTTCGCGGGTCGAGACTGATGGAAATTATTAATACTTTTTCCCTCTGAAATTGCTCTTTTACCGATTGTATCGATAAAAATTATTTAATTATTCGGATAAAGAAGAAAAAAGAACCTCGAGAGATAGGAGAAAAGGCAAGCAATAATCCAACCAATATTCGTAAAATCGAACGATACCTCCTCCTTCGAAATTAAATAAATCAACACTTCTCGATATTCTTCGATCCGCTGCAAGTTTTGCAAAAATAAAGAAATCGAAAAACAAAGATCCCGATTCTCGACTCCAAATTAATTAGGCATCGATTCTCTTTCGTTAAGCGCAAAACACGGGTGTTCCGAGGACGAACGATTCCATGTTGTGGACAAAGTTAATAGAGATTTCCACTTCGGGCAATTGGGTGTCTCGTTGTCGATGTTCAACAAATCGGTTCGGCGAGAGGTTGCGGCGGGCCGTACGGTGAGGCCCATTGACCCACGGGATGGGCGAGGGCCGTGGGTGGTTGCTGCCTGTCTAGACTGGGAACCGTGGTTCCCGCTGGATGGCTGGCCACCGTCGTCGGGTACGCCACCTTGCCGAGCGCCTCGGCTTGGAGAGACAGCATCAACCGATTCGCCGCCTGCCTCTCGGCCTCCCTCTCCTCCGCCGTTTGCCTCCTGGAAACAGATGGAAACGAGACCCCATTCGAATAAACTTGCAAATATTAGCAATCAAGGGAAAGGGGGAATGTAAAATCAGAGTGGCTGGTCTTTTTGTCTCGGGTAGTAGTAAAAAGTCACGGAATGGATCGCAGGATCCGTTGGGTCGAGAGAGGTGTGGCGCAGAGCACACGGGGAGAAACCGTGGGGCGGAAAACGGAAGACAAACGTAATAAAGTTAATTCGATTCGTCCGTGGCTCGGCGAGGGGAGGCTCGTGGCTGGCTGTTTTCTAGCGCTAAGTCTATTAGAGAACCACGAAATGGCCGACCTCGATAGACCCGCTTTTGTCGCGTCCGAGCTTTCTATACGCACGAGCACTTTACGATTCCCTCTTTTTTCCTTTTTTTCAGGATTACGGAAGGATGAAAAGCGACCCCTCACTCCCACAACATTCGATCCTCTCACGAATTCGAAACGCACCGACTTTTGAATCTCCCAGAATCATCCAAGCTCCTCTCACCGAGAAAGAATGGTTTCGATCCTTTACGAATTTAAAACGCAACGACTCGTATCGAGGATCAATTGGATCGGCGTTAAAGAGACTTCTGAAATCTACCTCCTCCTGTAAGAGGACAGAGAGAGGGAGCCGAAAAGTTGCTCGGTCTGAAAGGCGCCAGACCGGATAACGCGGCCAATCAGCGAGCCGTTTCCATACGGGCCACGAAACACCGTCGTTCCATTAGAGTTAATCTCCGGTCCTCGGTAATTAAACGGTTTCGTTGTACCTTTGTTTATCTCTCGGTGTGGAGCGCTTTCAGCCTTTCCTCTCCCGTTGCGCGACGAGGGAGGAGAGGGAGGCTCAACCCTCCTCCTCCTCCTCCTCCTCGGTAGCCCCGCTGTATCAAGGAACGAGGCGGGATTCGATCGGGACACAACTCGATCGGTTGTCGGACGATTAACGACTAGAACAGCCGACGATGTCGAGCAGAGAGATTTCAGATAACGCTCGACCCCCCCTCGCAATCAACATTCGATCGAGTTCGTTTATTTTATCCTCGTTACTACCCAGTCGCGATAATTGTGTGTATATATGTATATATTTATTTATGTATGTATACAGGAAGAGATCGCGGGCACACGACCGCGTTATCTTTCCGCGGCTCGCGCCCTCTCCCCCCCCGATTTACGATTTCATCCTTAAATTGTTGAGATATCGGAAGGAGGATTAAACGAAGATGAGGATTTACGTTCGACGGATGTACGGTGGAATGAAATATGAGAGGGGGGGAAAGATGAACTTTTGAAAGGGTTATTGGCATCCTCGTGTCTATTCGAGGAAATTTACGGAAAGAGGATATATTTATCCTCCGTGCGATTTTTCTATATATTTCATCTTTATCGACGTTCAAAAAATTGGGCCTCTACGATTTTCTAATCGGGAACCGTGCGCGCGAGATTTCCTTTAAGATTGTCGTTGAGTTATCGTTCTAGGGGGAAACGAATGGCGATTGGTTACGGTTAATTGCAATCGAGGTAGTCGTGTTTTAAATCGTAAGTTAATCTCGAAGCTGTAACCGATAGTGTGAGTGGAAAAACTTGTTAGGCACAGTTTCAGCTTCGTTTAATAACGATGAAAATTAATGGCCGGAGCACGCCGTTTAACAGTATTTCGTAAATTTTTACGTGTACAGATGTAATATTTTGTAATTATTTAAATTTCCTTTATCGGTAACGAGTGCATTATGATCCTATGTCGCTTTCCTCTCTCGTTTTAAAAATAAAAAAAGGAAAGAGGAAAGGAGGGGCGCGATCCATCGGATATTATCCGTCCGACCTATCAATTTCCAATTACTCCGAATTTGAGACCCGTTCAACGCGAATACGTATATATCTTAACGAGTTGCAGATTTTAAATAAACTTTCTTCCCCTATTAAATTTCTCCTCACAATCTTTATCGTCGCGTTATCCGAATCCTATTAATTATTCACCGAGTTACGATACGCGTTATTAGATATTAATTTAAATACAAAATTATAGAATAATTACTTGTATCTTTCAAACTAGCTACACTTTGATCGTAAATCTCTCGAAACTGGTTCCCTTGCGCAACAACCGACAGCATTAGAATTAAAGACCGGTAGCCGCTTGCCTCCCGTGTATCCTTTTATTTTTTTCGAAAACAAAGAGAGAAGAAACGAAACGCTTCGAACGAAACTCGTCGTCCTCGCAGAAAAATAGGGGAAAAAAGTAGAGCGTTCGACGACGAGACTCGATTTACGATTCCCGTGGAAAACGTATGGCTACGCCGTTGCTCGAGCGACAGGGGACGCGCCTACACGAGTAATTAACGCGGTTACCAATTAATAATTGAGGGCGCCGTGCCGATTACATTTTCCAGCCTCGCCCCATTCGATCCCCTCGCGCGCATTACTCTTATCGTTATCCCCCTATCGTCAACTATAACTTTCGTCCAACGCTCGCCGCCTCCTCCAAACTTGATTTCGAGCGTGCACACACCGATTTCCCATTTATCCGCCCATATTTCAACCACCGTTTCACTCTTACCTCTGGAAACCTTCGGGTAATCGGAATTTTAACCGAGAGAGAGGATTCTTTACAAAGGTTTTTCCTCCACGTTTCTTGCTCTCTCGCGTTTCCGGGAGAAGGAATCGAGAGAATATCGACAAAGAGAATATCGGGTCCGAGGGAGGGATTTTCATGGCCGAAAAAGAAAGACGAGAAGGAGGAAGGATTGACTTTGCGGCGCTCGTGTTCGACCGGTTACAGCCGTGATCCGACACGGGGAAAGGATGAATGTTTAACGAGGCGAACGGCGGTAGATCGAAACGATCCGGAACCGCGGATTCGAGAGGGTTTGACACTTTAAAAGCGGGGGCAAGGAAGGAGTCTGTGACCGGACTGGTTCTCGCGCGAGACGACGAAGGGGTGCCACCGTGAACCGACAAAGGGGGGAGGGAGAGGAGAGAGAGAAGAGTTGGCAGTCAAAGCAGGGGCGGACGAGGGTGCACGATGGGGTGGATAGACTGCATTATGTACGGGACAGGGCTAAGCTGTTAGGTATCTGAATTATTGAGACCAAGTTATCTCATCTCTGCCTACAGTCATCTCGTTACTTTAAACGCAGCTGCTCGCTGGACCGCGTCGCGGATGTACGGAACCGAGGGAAGGAACGGTATTTTTCTCTCTTCCTCTTCTCCATTGTATTACCTATGCCCTTATCTCTCTCTCTCCTTCTTTTCTCGATTCCCTGTTAAAGCGTTCCGTATTCGTGCGCCCTTATTTCCCTCATCGAGATCTTAAATATCGAGTTTTCGAACATCACTGGACGTTTCGTAACGAGAATAGAAGGTTTTCCTAGCTTTCGACTCGAATTCACGAGTCGAGAGATTGAAATGTTTCGTTGGTTTAATCGCATCAGGAAGAAAGTTATTTTGTTTTCTAAATTTGGAAACAGGAGATTCTCCTTGAAATTTGATTTGATTGACGGAGGATAGATTAAAGTTGGTGTGCAAGCGCTTCTCCTTGATTAAATTATTATCCATTGAAAAAATCGTACAATCGTTCTCAAATTCGTTCGATTTTCAATTCGCGCTCGTCAATTACCACGATTCGTTCGGATGGGAATTGAATTGGAGAACGAGACATTTGGACGAATGTCACCGCGTTTCCTTTTCTCAACGCATCGAGACGGATAACGCGTGTCGTCGCCGTACAAATCGAATTTCACGCTCGAGCCACGGTGCACGACTACGTAATAAAAACGCTCGTATCTTCGTAGTAAACTCGAAAAACGATCGCAGGAAAAATAGCGAGGAATAATCGAAATCGAAACTCTCGTAAATAACAACAACGATAATAACAATTCCATCGTTATAAGCGCAACGATGTATAATTTTTCTCCCTTCTTTTCTTTTCTTTTCGAATCTATCACTCATCCACCGATCGTCGCTCCTTCGATTTCGATTCTTGCACGATTCCTCTCCCTTTTTCTTCCTCCCTTTCTTTCTCCCCTTCTTTTCTTTTTTTCTTAACTTAAACTCGAGTAGAGCCAAGAAGATACAATATTGCGTTCGTGATCTTACTCGGCGAGAGAAGAAAATTACCATTGGCCGGTTTCCAAGTAAGAAGCGTAATTTTCATTTCTGCGCGCTTTACGACAAATGCAATATCGCAGTTTTAAACGACAAGAAAGACAAGAGATCCCGATGCAACGGCATCGAACCCGTTTTTTTCCCACCAGTCCTGTTATCGATCTCTTATTAGGTCGTTACACCAACCTTCTCCAAAGGCGTTTTCTTCCGGTTTTTATTGGCCGCGTTTTACATTCCACGTTTTTACCTATTTGCCCCTTTATTGCTGGCCGAACAATGCATAACGGCACGCTGCCTCTGCTAAACTTCGTCCACTGTTATCCATAAAAAAGGCAAATGAAACTCTCGCGGGAAATTTAGAGCTCGTTGCGCCCGATACTTTTCGATGATAAAGAATTTTATTGAGTTTGACGAAACTAAGATGGAGAGAGAAGGAAAGAGAGAGAGAGAAAATGCTACAAAGCGGAATATTTACTCTAATTATCCCGAAATTTTAGACAAAATCTCCACTTTAGCGCATTCCATACAAACGTCAGTTTAAGTACAGTTGAGCTCTGCGATCGATCAACTTTTTTTCTTAATAAAACCGAGATGGAGAGGAAAAAGTCGCTTGCTCAACGTTTCCTCGTCTTTTTTTTTTTTTTGAGACGATCTCGTACACGTAATTCTTCCGTAAAATATTTATTAAAAATTACCATTTATATTTCATACTTCGTTCCCTCTTCCAATCTTGAACAAATTCTCGAGAAAATATCGTTACGGAAAATCCGAAAGAATCGTTCCAAGAATTTTAAACGACCTGGTCTATACACGCTTCTATACACAAAAAAAGAAAAAGGCTTACTCTATCTCGTCCAACACCTCTTCGACCAAAGTATACCTATTGAAAAGCACGACTGCGACCTTCGATCTACTTCCTCCGGAGGAAAAAATACGGGGAAACGAAACGAGAGGAAACTTGGTCGTTCGTCAAACTATCCGAAGGTGGATCATACTTCCCGGAACGGTTTTAGAAATTGGTTGGAGAGCGTTGGAGGGAGAGAAAGGGATAAATGCCTCTGGGCCCGTCTCGCCGCGTAGACGCCCCTGATATCGGGGGACCCGCGCCACGAACGGGCCCCGTTTTATCTAAATGACGTGTTTTCGTCCTCCGTTATCTTGAAGAGACTCCAATACCGGGGACTTTCGATGCCTCCTCGCCGATACGAAGCACGTTGTTGTTGACCCGCTATTAACATTCCAACCGCGGTTTCCACCTCGCGTTTTCCCTTTCGACTCCTCTCCTCGGATTCGATGAATCATTCGAGAAAATGGAAAGACCGAAGGAACTTGAGATTTTTTTTCCCTGTTAATTATTGTTGTTACCTCTCGAATGGAAGAAGAAGAAGAATCGACGAATGACACAGGAATCATCGTGTTTATCGAGATTATTGAATAATTCTTCTCGTATTTTGCGAGATTCGATAAATTAGGAGAGAATGGAAAGTTTGTCCTCACCTCGAGTTTTTCCTTTCGACTCTTCTCCAGAGATGAATCATTCGAGAAAATGGAAAGGTCGTTCGTGATAGAGCTTAGTAATTTGAGATTTTTCTATTAATTATTATTCGATCTCTCTCGAATGGAAGAAGAATCGTTCATTCAGAGATTGTTAAATACTCCTTCTCGTATTTTGAGAGACTCGATAAATTAGGAGAGAATGAAAAGTTTGTCTTCACCTCGACTCTTTTTCCTTTCCACTCTTCTCCAGAGATGAATCATTCGAGAAAATGGAAAGATCGTTCGTAGGAACTTGAGATTTTCCCGTTAATTATTATTCTCTCTGGAACGGAAGAAGGACGATGACAGAAGAAGTAACAAGTTTATCGACACCGAGTCTGTTAAATGTTCTTCGTTTCGATAAAATACGAGAGAACGGAAAGTTACGTTTGCCTCCGGCTGGCGCGAGATTTAGAATAATTTGAAGGGGAAAGGATTGACGATCGAAAATATGGAAACTTACCTCCACTTTGTTCGTCTGTTTTGAAACCACGTTTTCACTTGGGCGTCGGTCATCTTCAAGGTTTTAGCCAACGCTGCCCGTTCGGCCGATGCCAGATACTTTTGTTTGTGAAAACGTTTCTCCAGTTCGGCGATCTGCAACCTGGTGAAGCTCGTCCTCGGCTTCTTTCTCTTCGGTGGCGTCCTGTTCTGATAAGGATGCCCGATCCTCCTTGGAAACGCTCCGGCTACTGTCGACGGAAAAAGAAAAATCCAACCATTTACAACTCTATAAGAAAATTTGATTACACACTCGCATAATAATTTCACATTCATCTTGGACAAAGTGTTGCAAAAGTAACCGCAACCGCATCGATCTGCCGACCCGAATTTGAACCAAAAAATTAATAACTCGACGATGGGAAAAAGTAAAAAAGTAAAATTGCAAATTAATTTCACAATCCGCGCATCTTTCGCATAATTCCAAAAAAATAGGTCGCGAAGAGGAAAAAAGAAAAAGAATTGACAACGGAGACGCGAGGCGCGTTTCGAATCTTCGGAGCACGCGTTAAAATTCCAGGATAAAGTGGCGACGCCGAGTTTACGTCGCTCAAAGAATCACTTGTCCAAAAAATTAATAACTCGACAATGGGAAAAAGTAAAAAAAGTAAAATTATAAATTAATCCACGCATCTTTCGCAAAATTCCAAAAAAAAAATGAATAGATCGCGAAGAGGGAAAAAGAAAAAAGAAAAATCGACGACGGAGGCGCAAGGCGCGTTTCGAATCGCTTCGGAGCAAGCGTTAAAATTCCAGGATAAATCGGCGACGCCGCTGAAAGAGTTACTTACACAACCAAAAAATTAATAACTCGACGATGGGAAAAAGTAAAAAAGTAAAATTGCAAATTAATTTCACAATTCGCGCACCTTTCGCACAATTCCAAAAAAAAATAAATAGATCGCTAAAAGGAAAAAAAAAAAAAACGCAAATCGCATTGACGACGGGCGCGTTTCGAACCGCTTCGGAGCAAGCGTTAAAATTCCAGGATAAAGTTTACGCCGCTCAAAGAATCACTTATACGCGCGATAGCGCAACAACGCTCTCCCTCTTCTCAACGAAGGAAGAGAGAGAGAGAGGAACGATTATAGAATCGTAAAAAAGCGGGGCTTACGAGTTACACGGAACGATTTGCCGGCCGGGTGCAAATTGTAACGCCGATCGCCAGCAGGTGCGTTTCGCGATTCGATGGGAGGTGGTATTAATAAAATTACCGTTAGCCCCGATAGGATCGCGCCCGCTTCCAATTACCGACCGAGCCTCCAACAACGGCGCACGAATACGTGAAATCAAAACGAAGCTTTATCGTCCACTTACGCGAAACTAGCCGCGTAAATCGAGGAGGGGGGTTGAAACTCGCGCACGAGATTCCTACCTTATCGGGCCGACGTTCATCCTTTCGCTAATTATTCCACGAGTTCGATACCTGGATCTGGAAATATTCAGAGGAGGGGGGGAATACGATTTAACAAGAAAGGGCGGCTCTACTTAAACTTTGGTGCCGCGCACGGTATCGGAACGACACTCGGGTTATCGGAATATACTCGGGGCGAGTAGGAGGGAATTGGAAGAAGAAAAGTTCGCCTATTCACCTGTTTCTCGTTCACGTATCGCGTTCACTGGCGTTGATCCGAGCATTTGGAACTCGGACGAGATAATTCGAGTGCGCGAATCGTATCGGAGGAGATTTGGTTTTTGAAGAAATGAAATGAATTCTTGGGAATGATTAATCAAGTTATTATCGTCGGTTACAAAGTGGTGCTCGATCGAGTTGGACTCGATAATAATTTACAACGAACGGGCATTAGAGTCGGAAAATGGGCGGAGGAGAAGAAACCAAAATATAATTTCGAAACTATCGCTGCTATCTATCTCTGTAACGTCGTTTATGACGCGTCGTACACGTGTTGCGCGTTCTACGCTTTTTTCCTTTTTTTCTCTCTCTCTCTCTCTGTCTCCCTTTCATAATTTACTCTCGTTAGCGAAATAATTCGAATACGGAACATCGTATCGTTTTCGTTCCGTAATTCGTTCTCTTTGAAGCGTGACTATCGACATCATTAAGCATTTATCTGTCGTAGTAATAGCGCATGAATAACAGAAAGTGCATTTAATGCGATATGCATACCGGTAGATTTAATGCTTCATGAAACATGATACGAGGTATGTAATAATGAGAACGAAGAATGCGATAAATACATTATACGCGGGATTCCAAGACGAAATCGTCGCTTGCTCCATTCGTTCTCTTCTTTTTTTTTTTTCTTCATTTGTAAATTGGAGATTATATTACAGCGAGTGATAAAAATTATACTCACGTGGTTACAATATCGAATAGGCAAATAACTATATATTGTGTGATAATTATTAACTCGAGTATCGTTTAGTTATTTAATCAAGGAACGCGGCAATTGTTCGAATTTTGTAGCGATATCGGTAAAACTCGATCGTCAAATTCATCACTGTTACTCGACTCGACATCGAATAAAATAAAATTTTTTCCACGAAACTGTACATTTGTGTACAATTTACCCCGCGTGTCTCGAATCGAATTACATCTCTCTCCCCGATATGCAAATCAACGACACATTTCCATCAAATCTTCATTTCCACGCGTAAACTAAGCAGAACCTAGTTGGAATTATAATTCTCCTAGGTAATTGCTGGATCGTGGAAAGAAAAAAAGAAAGAAACGACACGGCCAATCGCGTCAAATCTCTCGCCTGTTCGCGAAAGAAAGAAAAGAAAAGAAAAGGCTTTCCCCATCGATTCACGTGTGATTAAAACGAGTAATTTCATCGATTCGATGAAAGAATCGCGTGCGTCTAAACGACGTTTATCGACGCGGGATCGTCGCGTTTTAACGCTCACCGCGCTGTTTCATTTCGTGAGAAGGCGAGATACGCGATTATTAAAAGTGGCGATAAACACGAGGACGTTTGAAAAGTCAATCAATTCTCTTTAAATTAAGCGCATTTCCCCCCTCCTTTTTCTTACTTCCCAGAGAATTGTCGAGGAAATTGAAAGAAAGAGGGAGAAAGTTCGAGAATCCAGAATGAGAGAATTTATTTATTCGATCGATCTGTAATTTTAAAACGCCCCGTGCAGAGAGGGGAAACTACTTTGGATGAGAGCGTGGCCCAGATGTCGCTGAAATATGGAAAAGATTACGCATTCTCGGGGTATACCGCGAAAACCACTCTTGACGACTGGTACGGGTCCCCCCGTCACGGATACGCAATAAAGATAGCGGCCCGATTAAAGGGGCCCGATATCCCCCGATTAAGTTGTTCGTTTCACGTGCAATAAAAACGAATTAATAATCGAAGACGAGAAATCGCGAGAAACGCCCTTCCTCTCGCACGCATTTGCTTCTTTGTTTTCCATCTTGTGAGTGAATGAGATAAAGGAGGCGAGCGTAAGCGAGATAATACATTTGACATAATTTGCATCAACTTTGCTTTCTTCTCCTTCGATTTCACATTCGAAACGAAACGAACGCGGCCTTTCTTTTTCCTCTTCGATGTAAAATAACGAATATATTTTTGTATATATATATATATATACATATATGGATATGGGTGCGGATGATGAGAGAAGAAAACAAAATTTTCCAATTTAATCAGGATGGAGAGCGCGGGCATTCGAACATCGCTTCGAAATTAGTACGATAATGATTCGAATGGCGTTTCCACGGAAGAGGAGAGGCGGAAAATTTCCCGTGAAATTCAATTTGACGCGTAACTGCTCTCTCTCTCTGTTTCTCTTTCGAAACCGAGGAATCATCGTTAAAGGGTAAACGGCCATCAGGTGGATATTATTCCATTATCCATCCCTCTTGCTCCGCCATCTACATCCTCTCCTCCGCCGGCAGCCCTCCACCCTTATCCAAAAATACGATCTTCCGTAGAAGCGTAGAATTTTGCGAACGCGAGACACGAAATAATCTCGTCGATAATGCCTGCTCAATTAAAATATAAATATACACCGTGAACGAGCGTTAATTGAGACACGAACTGGTTTCATGCGCTCTTCGATAAAGTAATACGATAAACCGATAATTAGGATAAAGTATAAATTTCTTTTTGTTTTTTCTTCAATCGTCGAAATTATTAGAAATAATCGATAATATTTTGATTGATAAGAATTTTCCTCAAACGTCGATCGATGATTCGAAGATTAGCAGGAAGAAAAGAAATTGCTTTCGATCGAGACACGTTATAGACGATAATAACAAAGTTCTCTTCGTTTCGACACCCACGATGAGAAATGGAGTATATCATCGGTATATATCTCGTTCAGGTATTTTTCGAAAATATAAATTCGATCGTCCAAATTTCTTTTTGTTTTTTCTTCAATCGTCGAAATTATCAGAAATAATCGATAACGAGTATTTTGATTGATAAGAATTTTCCTCAAACATCGATGATTCGAAGATTAGGAGGAAAGAAAGAAATTACTTTCGATCGAGACACGTTATAGACGATAGATAATAACAAAGTTCTCTTCGTTTCGACACCCACGATGAGAAATGGAGTATATCATCGGTATATCTCGTTCAGGTATTTTTCGATAGTATAAATTCGATCGTCCAAATTTCTTTTTGTTTTTTCTTCAATCGTCGCGATTTATATCACCACGGGATAGACCCAATCGTCCAAATTATTAGAAATAATCGATAATATTTTGATTGATAAGAATTTTCTTCAAACGTCGATGATTCGAAGATTAGGAGGAAGAAAAGAAATTGCTTTCGATCGAGACACGTTATAGACGATATAATAACAAAGTTCTTTTCGTTTCGACACCCAGTTCCACGATGAGAAATGGAGTATATCATGGAATATATCTCGTTCAGGTATTTTTCGAAAGTATAAATTCGATCGTCCAAATTATTAGAAATAATCGATAATATTTTGATTGATAAGAATTTTCCTCAAACGTCGATGATTCCAAGATTAGGAAGAAGGAAAGAAATTGCTTTCGATCGAGACACGTTATATACGATAATAACAAAGTTCTTTTCGTTTCGACACCCAATTCCACGATGAGAAATGGAGTATATCTCGTTCAGATATTTTTCGAAAGTATAAATTCGATCGTCAAAATCTCTTTGTTTTTTCTTCAATCGTCGAAATTATCAGAAATAATCGAAATAACGAGTATTTCGATTGATAAGAATTTTCCTCGAACGTCGATGATTCGAAGATTAGGAGACACGTTATAGACGATAATAGACTCGTATAGAGATAATAACAAAGTTCGTTTCCTTCGAGACCCAGTTCCACGATGGGAAATGTATATCATCGGTGTATCTGGTCCAGGTAAAAAAAAAAACCTACTTTGTCCGACTCGCGCGATAATCGACCTCCTCCTCCTCTTCCCTTTTCGACGAGCGAGAGGATAAAGAGAAGATGGAGAGTTGGTTGCGTCACAGTGTCGCTTATTAGGACGATAATCGCGTACCGGTCATTATACTCTCCGTTACATTATCATGGTGTGTACCGGTGGCACCGTTTCCCGTCTCTCTCGTAATTCATTCGTAATTACTTTCGTAGAATAGGTGGACGCACGCACGCCATCCCGACCGTCCATTCCTCCCTTCCGCACCTTGGACAGAGAGGGACCAAATTTACGAATCGGAAACCGACCTCTCCACTCGTTCACGATAAATCGGGGAGGACTAATGAGACGGTGAAAATTATCGGGATCGACTTTTGTTGCTCGATTAATAAAAAGAGGAAGAGGCGATTATTATTTACATTATCCGCGGAATCGAACGAGAGAGAGAGAGAGAGTAAAATGACGAGATAGGGGAGAAAAAGAGGAGAGGAAGGATTGGTTCGTGCGTACAGACGATATCCGCTTCGTGTCGCTCCTCCTCGCGAGTATCACGTCCCGTCGTTAGCGTGTCTAACGACAGTCTGGCCGCTAAAACTTGTCCAATAGTGGCGCACCGTAGTAGGCTGACTTCGCCTTGGCGAGCCTGTTACCGAGCAATTTTGGTTAAAATACCACGGCGACGAGTGTTTGCGGTCGAAGTATTTACCCTGACGATGTAACCTTACGACAGAGCCGCCGCCGCCGCCGCTATAACGCGTTTCAATGCCTCTAAAAAGGAACGGTTTTAGAAGCGAGGACGGGAGCCCATTACCGGGCAAATAACGCGAAGAATTATCTTGGGGGAGGGAGGGAGAAGAAAGAGAAAGAAAGGGAGAAAGGGGGAAGGGAAGGAAAATTCGAGGCGGGGATAAAAATATGGGAGGAAGCGGGGGTCTGATCGTAAGTTCAATCGTAAAGTGGACGGTTTATGGGAAGGTAAAACGCGACCTTCGCGAGGGGGTTAAATTAGAGTTAATCGTCGGTCCTACCGTTGAATTGTTTAACACTTTCGTTGCGATTATCGTTCTCGATTTTCTTCTCGCGCGGGAACGAACAAGGAATAGGCGTGGTTGAATAATTGGAAATCTGCATACGCGAGAAAGCGGTTGGAATTAAGAGGAAGAGATTACTCCTTTCTTTCTTTCTTCGAACCAAAGTTGGAATACAATCGATACCGTGCGATCGATGCTGAAAGGTAATCGCGCGAGGAGAGGAGAGAGGAGATCGGAATATTCCGTATTCCTCGAACCATTACCCGACACAAATTGTCAATTGGACACGTGTTCGTAACTCGTGTTTAGATTATAATACGGTACGAATATAACTCGCGATAACATCACAATTTCCAAGTTTAATAGGTACATGAATATAAAACGGCGTAATTCTCGTTGCGCACGCGACGAGTGCGTCCGTTCACGCGCGTATCGTTGCAACATTTACAACAGCTGTTACGAATGCCGCTTGATAAAAATTTCAATTTCGACCCGTTATCGTTTGAATTTAACGGAAAAGTGGCGCTCGGTTGGAAGAGAGCGAGGAAATGGGATATCCTCGTAAAACTTGGATAGAAACTTAATATACGATGACCGCTATTAATAACGAGTTTTATATAGAACTTTATATCCGTGCCAACACGGATATGCTTCTGTATATATAATCGAAACACGATTTATTTTTAAGTCCAACATCCCTTTCAAAGATTCTCCTCACATTTTCGTTGATCGAAACGTATCTCGGGGATCGACCAATACTCGTCAACAATAAATATCACCGAATAATATTCCAAAAAATGATCTTATTTACATCTGTTCCGAAATCTCGCGAATTGCAAACGAGTCCTTCGTCGCGTCTACCCTTTAAGAGGGTAAATTTATAAAATTCGCGAGTGAGGCGAGAGCAATGGCGGCGGTTCGGTCGCGTTTGAAACGTAATCGGGGCGGAATAAAACAAAGCGTTGGTTTCCAGTGCAACGGGAGAGAAGAGTGGACGCGAATCTCGGCGAAGAACGGGGCAAAGACGGGTTTGGAGGATGAAACGGCGGGGGATTCGCATCTGCATGCGGATGAGAAGGAGGGTTGGACGACGTGGCCTGAGGGGTGGCCGTAAAAACAAGATGGCGTTCCGTCGTGCCGCAAAATGGCCGGCATAAATAAAAAGCGGTATCGTGTGCGCGCGCGCTCCCCTCCGAGTTTTGTCCGCGCAAGAGATGTCGTACTTTTCCCATCGCTCCGTCCCATGCCTCCGCTCGAAAAACTCCTCTCCTCGAAAACGTTATTCTTTACGACAAACGTGCGAATTATCCGAGAGGAATTGCGATCGATTACTCGTGGGAGGGGATGGGACGAAAGGAGCGCGGTTCCATCGTGGATGACCTACTGAGCTTGAGACAACCTTTGCCCGTGTACCGTCAATCAGCAGAGGAAATGAGCTGAAGTGATTCGGTGACGCAACCACGAGCTGTGACACCGGGCTAGAGAAAGTGGTTATTTTGCCGAGCACGTTCCGCTCGGTAATAGAGTTTGCGGCCTTCAAAGTAAATTGTTTTCTGCGCGCCTCGAGAATTCTTTACAGCGAAGCAACGTTACGGCCGCCGCCGTCGCTCGAAAGGAAGCCCTCGATTCTTTTGGTCGAGAGATTGAACGAGAAGAAGAAGAAGAAAGGGAGATTCGTTTTCGGAAAGAGAGGAAAGGGGTAAAAGGGGAAGCCGTGCTCCTATCGCATCGAATCCCAATCTCCGAAGGCTGACGGGGAAGAAAATTGAAACGAATCCGTCGAATTCGATCGGTGTCGGTTCACGTGGACGCGAAGAAACAACGCGTTGCACGCGCCTTGGAAATCCATCTCGGACGTGCAATTTCAAACGCAGTAATAACGCTATCCACGGATCTTTACGACGCGACGTGCGTTATAAAGGGTTATCGTATTCACGGCTCGATATTCCGGTGTGGTATTTAGAAAATACGGCCGGCGCGAATATAACGAGTAATGGGAAAGAGAGAGGGTAATTGAACCGACATAACAGACAGCTAAACACCTTTAAACGGGTTCTTCTCGGAACGCGCATATCCCACCGCATAAAAATTTCCCCTCCGCCACGTAATCCATTTTCCCTTCGCGCTTATTTTTTCCTTTTCCTCCTCCTTTTCTTTTAAAAAAAACGATAAACACCGGTTCGATGCTTTTTCCAAGTTTCCCAGCCACGTTCGAATTCTAATTAAATTTATTCCCTTTCGAGGAATCGTGCGCGCCTCCGGGACGCAGAGGCTAGGAAAGTCTAGGGATAACTATACGTCGGTAATGGAAGCGGTAATGGTTCGTTAACTAGGGAAAATGAAAACCAAACGTTTCCAAGAATGCGAAAACCGATGCAATTGCAATATGGAGAAAATTGCGGCGAGGCGCGGTCGTTGCGTTGGAGGGTGTCGAGGATTTATTTCCACACACTTCGGGGAACGTTCGCGTTTGGGGAGGAAAGGAAATATCCCTAGAAATACTGCCGCTTCTTCGAAAACGCCTCAGCCAAGGTATTACGCAAACAGGGGGAAGAATCAGCCCGCGGGGCGAGTATCTTCGAAAATCGTTTTGCGCGGAAATTGAAATTTTCCGTCCTGTTTTCGAGGATTTCCAGCGAAACAAAATATCAAAATCGTGTCCCCTTTTATTCGAGTAATAATGATAAATCCATCGAGCCAAGCCGAGCCACTTCCGTATTAAAAGGCCGTTTATTCGATGAAAATTGGCGAAGGGGTGGAGGCCCTCGTAACGCGGAAACTCGAGTTTTATCGCGAGCACGTGGGGGCTTGGTTAATTTTATGCGATTTTTTATCGACGCCTCGTAATATCGATAATGCAAGGCGCTGCCGCTTCTCCATCCCCTACACGCAGGTCGAGGGATGGTTTATATCAAGTTATAGGAGTTTGAGAAATGATCGCCGCGTCGAACCTATCCTTTTCTTCGTCCGCATCCGATCGAACCGCATTCCAAACTTTCTCCCCCTTTCTTCTCTCTTCTTAGAGAGAAGCTTTCCTCGTTTCGTTGATTCTCGGAAGGGAGGGATGCTCATCGACGAATGGTCGGATAAACAAAACTTTGGATGAATTCGAAATATCGCATGAATACGTTCGCGTGATTTTTAATGAAAATAATTTACGAACGGAGACGATTGAATAAAGCAGCGAGCAGGTTCGTGCTTCTCTCGCGTTCATTTCGCTTTAAATATAAAACCGTTGTATTATTCAAACTTATCCAACACGCCCCCAAGTCGTACGTATCCTAACCGTATCGTAACCGTGCCGCTTCCACGTTATCTCGCGTTTATCTATACGCGAGAACGAGTCTTTTCGTGTATTTTCCCGCTCGATATTGGCCCACCGTCCGAATGCAAATTTATATTCCCCTCGCTACGAGATGTTGCTTCCTAGAATAATATCTCGAGAATCTAATATATACCTTATATAGATTCATCTTATGCGCGTTTTCTCATCCCTCTACTGGGAGAAATGCGAAAAATCGATGAAAATCGCTAATACATCCGACAACCCACCATTCACCACCAGCCCGAAATTCATCGCGACGCACACCTGCGAAGAGAAAGAGAAAAGAGGAGAGAGGAGAGGAAGAAAGGACGAAGGGTCCCGGGGGAATTGTTAAGGGCGCGAGAAGGAATCGGATCCCGTACATCATTGATCGATCGGTGCGCGCGAATAATCTACGCGTATTACGAGGGGTGGGCGAAATTTACCCCGGCGTCGGTGAAGAGCCAAATCCCGCGATTTCTCCAGGGACGGCGAAAAATCGCGAATGATATGCCGGAAACCGCGCCTGTCGAATCGGCAAAAGTATCGTCACCGTTGGGGCTGCTATTTTTTTGACAAGGATCGTCGATGTATGTGTACATACGGAGATGCCGTATTTCCTTCTTCTCGCTTTTTTCAGCGGAGGTTCTCCTGGGATGGCGGCCGGGCCGAGGATCGGTTAAGGATTTCACCTGATTTCTCGCATATTTCACGGTACAGCGCGAGGATTCGCTCCCGTGGCTCGATCTTCGAAACTTATCGCTCGACAGCGGTGCCTCGTTACGAAGAATTCGAACGCAATCGCTCGGCGAAACGTAATTGCAATCGTTTTAAACCTTTGAGGTCCGTCACAGTTGGCCATCAACCCGTTGATGAGAAAGCTGAAGTTGAAAATAAAAGTTGCTCGTAGAAGTAGAATGCTCGGATGAGGTTAATTCGCGTAAGCTCGAGCAAAAGAATTGTACAATTATTTCCGATTTTATCGAGTTAAGAGAAACATCGGTCGCGTAGATAGGCAAGTTTGCGGAGAAGTTGAGGGGAGAAGCGATCGTGTCGTCTAAACACGACTGGAGGGATAGCCTCGGTCTCTTTAGACTTTAGCCAAGGTGAATGGCTCGGGTTGCTAATTGTCCGGAGCAAAATTAAACCGAAGTCGCGTTAATTATGTAACGCTCCGGTCTCTCTCCGGAGGCTGGCTACGTACGACTGGTTTCCGGAGGTGGAAACGGGGTGATGATGGACGAGCGGAGCCGACCTTCCGGGGGCTGCCAAGCTCGAGCAGCGAAATCCCTAACTCAACGCTAACTCGATCAGTCAACGCCCACCGTGGCGTTGCCCGGCACTAATCTGCCTCCAGATTAATTACTACGTAATACCGGTTTGAATAATTATCGTTTCTAGGGCAACCCAGGCCCCACTCCCTCCTCCCTCCGCGGGCACACCTCTCTGTGCCCTCTCCTTATTCCATTCCTCCGCTTTTAGCGGTTTCACGTATCCGGATTGTTTCCCATGTTTCGTTCGGGGCACGAATCTTATTAGCGGGAAAAATTACGCTTTAAAATTACCCTTTTGCCCGCTTATCGCCCAGTTCTATCGCGTATAATTGCGGGGTTCGGTGAGAAAGCGTGCCATTCCTTTTCCCTTCTTTTCTTCAATAATATAAATGCAAATTCTCGCATCGCTGCAAAGTGTAGGAACTCGTTTTTTAACTGTTTATTAATAATTGGAAACGCTGAATTCGAGTAAACCACGCGAGAATCTTTATAAGTAATAACGAGTTGCTAGGACCGAGATGAATTTGCAGAGAGAAAATGATACGAATGCAAATGATCGCTATTAATAATTAGCAACGTTAAAACATCGTTGAATTCGACTTAAACACGCGAGAATCTAGTTGGTACGAGTGACAATAAATTGTTAGAACCGAGATGAATTTGCAGGATCAAGAGAGAAAGTGATACGAATTTTTTTTTTTTAATTAATATAAACGTAAATTCTTGGATCAAAAGGAGAAGGTACAGAAAAGTTCTTTTTTAACTGTTTATTAATAATTAGAAACGTTGAACGATTTTGAGTAAAGAATCTAGTATCTTTATAAGTAATAACGAGTTGCTAGGACCGAGATGAATTTGCAGAGAGAAAATGATACGAATGCAAATGATCGCTATTAATAATTAGCAACGTTAAAACATCGTTGAATTCGACTTAAACACGCGAGAATCTAGTTGGTACGAGTGACAATAAATTGTTAGAACCGAGATGAATTTGCAGGATCAAGAGAGAAAGTGATACGAATTTTTTTTTTTTAATTAATATAAACGTAAATTCTTGGATCAAAAGGAGAAGGTACAGAAAAGTTCTTTTTTAACTGTTTATTAATAGAAACGTTGAACGTTTCGAGTAAAGAATCTAGTATCTTTATAAGTAACGAGTTGCTAGAACCGAGATGAATTTGACCCAGAGAGGAAATCATACGAATGCGTTCTTCTTTTTCAATTAATATAAACGTAAAATCTTGGATCGAAAGAAGAAGGTACAGGAAAGTTCTTTTTCAACTGTTTATTAATAATTAGAAACGCTGAATTCGAGTAAACCACGCGAGAATTTAGTATCTTTATAAATAATGAGTTAGAACGAGATGAATTTGCAGGATCCAGAGAGAATGTGTTCTTTTTTTAATTAATATAATAAATATAAATTAATATAAATTCTTGGATCGAAAGGAGAAGGTACAGAAAAGTTCTTTTTTAACTGTTTATTAATAATTAGAAACGTTGAACGATTTTGAGTAAAGAATCCTAGAACCGAGATGAATTTGACCCAGAGAGGAAATCATACGAATGCGTTCTTCTTTTTCAATTAATATAAACGTAAAATCTTGGATCGAAAGAAGAAGGTACAGGAAAGTTCTTTTTCAACTGTTTATTAATAATTAGAAACGCTGAATTCGAGTAAACCACGCGAGAATTTAGTATCTTTATAAATAATGAGTTAGAACGAGATGAATTTGCAGGATCCAGAGAGAAAATGATACGAATGTGTTCTTTTTTTAATTAATATAATAAATATAAATTAATATAAATTCTTGGATCGAAAGGAGAAGGTACAGAAAAGTTCTTTTTTAATTGTTTATTAATAATTAGAAACGTTGAATTCGAGTAAAGCGAGAATCTAATATTTTTATAAGTAACAACGAGATGAATTTGCAGGATCCAGAGGAAAAATACGAATGCGTTCTTTCTTTAAAACGATATAAATGCAAATGATCGCTATTAATAATTAGCAACGTTAAAACAACGTCGAATTCGACTTAAGCACGCGAGAATCTAGTTGGTACGAGTGATAATAAATTGCTAGAACCGAGATAAATTTACAGGATCCAAAATGATACGAATTTTTTTTAATTAATATAAACGTAAATTCTTGGATCAAAAGATACAGAGAAGATACAGAAAAGTTCTTTTTAAATTATTTATTAATTAGAAACGATTTCGAGTAAAGCGAGAATCTAGTATCTTTATAAGTAACAACGAGATGAATTTGCAGGATCCAGAGGAAAAATACGAATGCTTTCTTTAAAACGATTAGCAACGTTAAAACAACGTCGAATTCGAGCAAAGGACGCGAGAATCTAGTCGGTAGGAGTGATAATAAATTGCTAGAAATCTAAAAAGTGGATCGATCAAGTTCCGTTATTCCTTCTCCTCTTTTCCTCCTGTTTTCCAATTACGTAAAATTCCGAGTTATATAGTTTCGCGCAACAATTCTTAATTATCGCAATAGCGCGGAACGGGTCAGTAGCCTTTCGCCTGAAACCTGATTCGAGAAATGAAATGCTCGCCTAATAACACCGGCGACTAAGCGAGTCGCTCGGCTAGAAATTACGCGAATACTCGGAAACATTTTTCCGGCCCATGGCCAATGTTGAGAAGAAGCGTTTCCAGAGGCGTAACGGCGGCAACAAAACCTTCGAATCGACTCGACCGCCTCGTGTATCTCATCTCCTCCAGGAAAAACTACACTACTTCTGTTTACTATCCATTTTCCCCTCTTCTCTCGTTTCGCTCCCTCGCGTGAAAAACCTTCCCAACTATTCATCTCTTTTTCCAAACGAACGTTAAAATTCTTCGAGACTTAACGGTACAATATATAAATATACACTTTAATACCTCTTTACCTATAAAAACCTTGAATCGTTGGAAGAAATGTTGGAATGAAATCGAAGATAAGGACGAATCCGAAAAGTACGATACACTGGAGAGATGACGTTGGATGGAAAACGAAGAGGAAACGGCGGTGGAAGATCGCGCGAGGGAAGAGGTAAAAGAGAGTAAAATGGAGGAGCGGAGTGGGGATCGCCCGAGGCCGAAGATAACCGGGTACCGGGAACAGAGAAAAAAGGCATCGCGTGACCGAAACCTGAAAACCAGAATCCCGATGGTGTTGTAGCCGGCCACGAACCCTCCCATACCTCTTCGGATGAAATCGAAGCCGGGACACGCTTGTATATTCGGATTCCATCTTGTTCGTGTACGTATATACGGGTCGCGTATACGTGCTGTGTCGTTTTTAATTTTCTACCGAACTCTACCGGTAGCCGGACGGACGGATATTCGGCTACCGAATTGGAACTCCCACAGTGAGGATCGAGAGGAGATCGAAGGTCGAATTATTTCCTCCTCTTTCTCCTTCTTTTCCTCCCATCGAGATCTTCGATCGTGTTATTTAATTATCCCGAAACGATCACATCCCGTACGCATTTACAATTAAACGCTACGAGTACTTGGAGATCGCTTTCACCCTTGCCAATTTTCCTGGATAAGATTTTTACCTCAGCCTCGTGCGTGTCGTTTTAATCAGTCGTGTAAATTGCCGCGTGTTTCGAATCGGTTCTGGGAAATCTACGCCCGGATGGAAAGCTGGGGTCTCTGGTGGTAATTGTTGATTCTGTCGTCGATTCCACGAAGGACGCGTGAAACAAGAAAATTATAGAGAGGTATCGTATTGTCGCGATTGAAACGGAGTGACAATCGAGCTTTAATAATCGGGGGGAGAGGGCGAAATTGGGGCTCGCGTCGACGAAATGAAACGGTTCACCTGCGTTTCATCGTTAGCGGCATAGGGGCAAAAAGGATTGACTTCAAAAAAAGAAAAACGAGAGAAGAGATTGAGCTATTTGTTCTTTTCTTTCTTCTTCTTTTTTCTCTTCCTTTGACCAACCATCATCGCATCATGTACGATACAAAATGTTGTATCGCAATTATATATAATTTGAAACGAATTTTGCACGTTCTATTTTAATTTTAGATTTAAAGATTTTGCGTGTCAAAAGGAGGAAAAAGCGAAACGCACGATGACGCTAGCAGAAGAAATCTGCGCAAACTGGTTGTGCAACGTTTTAAACTTATTATTTTTATCCATCCGCTCGATCCGCTTTTTGCCTACTCCTCGTCGCACGCGCGTAATAATGAATCGCACCGATATGGAAGATGATAAAATTCCAATTTATTTATAGATCGAGCCTTCATACATCCCCTTCGATATCCGAAATCGAGAACCAATCAAAAATCTGCTCACGATGAGGTGATCGATGAAAGTTAAAAGAAGAAGAAAAAGTACGAGAGGAGAGGAGGAAGTATCCGAGAACGATGCGAAAAAAGAAGAAGAAAAAGAAGAAAAACAAATATATTATCCCCGTTCGATATATTTTTTTCCATGCAGGTGGCAACGATTTCATCCTACGTGCTGGCCGAACTCGATTTTTTTGCCCGCCACAAATTGCAAATTGTTGCACCTTTTACGGCCGACGTTGAAGGTGCAGTCACACCTGACGTCGCTCCAAATCATCCTCTCTGAAAAACTCGCCAGCAACATGCGAATTTATCTTATTCCGAGTAACTCGGTGACGTAGTACACGCGTATCGCGTGTCTTACGCTCGATTACCCGCCACGATCGGATCGAAAATAAACATTTCTTCTTTTGTACATTTTGGAAAGCGAGCCACGTTTCGTAACAATTTTACAAGCGTTCACACGAGTCGATCGTAATGTTCGCCGATATTTCCAACGAAATGTTAATCCGTTGATATAACAGATATCGTGGCGATAACAATGTTGATAATAACGATCGAAACTGGCAGAACGGATCCTTTCTTAATTATTAACAAACGGAAGGCGAGAGAAAATGTAACAGGGATAAATTAGAAGAATACGATATTTCGACGACGGTTGGGAATTTAAATTTCGGATTTTTTAATAAAATATCAACGTAAGAAGAATCTATTCTTAACCACGCCTCGGGTATACTTCAGTTTCATCGCGCGTTTAAGAAATTCACAACGTACATACGAATCCCATCTCGGAATTAATTTAAAATCTCGTTCGATTAAAAATTTTATTTCCGTTAAACGAACAATCGATCGAAATATACGAAATGACGAATTTGTATATTTCTTTTCTACGATTCTTCCTTTTTCGAAATTAATAATAATTTTTATTAACACTCGTTTAATTCGCAACTCCTTACCCGCTTAATACCCCTTTCAATCGTTTCTCGGCCACTGTTTCTTAATTTTTCGTCCCCTCGATTATATGCGGAGAAGATGATAAAATTGCGAGTAGAAAAAGAAAAGGAACAGCGAGAACGACGAATAAAGGGATAAGACGAGAGAAAAGGAAAGTTCGATACGCAGAGTTGCATCTATACGGTCCTGTTGCTACACCGGTGAACTCGTTTTACGCTCTCGACGGGGAGGAGCCCGCAGGCTCGAACAGTTTTTAGCTTACAATTAGAGAAACGATCCTGTCAAATCGGCAAGATTGTTTCTCTGAACGTAAATTGCGGCGAGCTAACCACCCAACATTTCGCCTGGCTCCGTATAATCCTGGCGAAATTTTATAGAACAACTTTTACGATAATTGGACGGCGAAAACATTTTGGACGCCTGAAATTTTCCGTAACCGTGAACCTAATGTGGAATTAAGCCCCGTCAAGAATTAGAAGTTGGTTGAACGGAACGACGCATTTGTCCGCTGCTATCCCGCACGAGTGATAAATTCTCTTCTCGGCAACGTGAGAAAGGGGCCACCGCTATTTCCAGTTAACGCGCTGGATTCGGGGAACGAGCATTTCAAACACCGTTCGACGTATCGTTTGAAAAGATAAGGGAGGATCCTTTGTTAATCTCGACGCAACGTTCGTTTCTTCAAACTGGATTCATAAGTTAAACGAGTCCTTGGTTGCAAATAATGCTCTTACGCATTTGCATTCGTGCAAATGGAATTAACGCCGCGTTCAACCGTGTTGTTCCGTTAGACTCTGGCGCTGCGACGACGGATCTCGACCGAGGGAATAATTTCTTTCCCACGTTTCCCGAGGAAAAAATCGACACCGTTCGATACCCACGATCGCTAATATTACGACAGCTCCGCTCTCCTCCTGCTTCTCGAGCCACGCGTCCGATTCCAAGCGAAATTTATTATCATCGAATTTTCTCTCATTTTTTCCTTCTTCCTTTTTGTTCCCTCTTATTGAAAATTCGAAGAGAATTGCGCTCCCCTCGAGGCGAGATAAATAATTTTCTTTTTTTTTCGAAGCACGAACGAAATCGAGGAGAAGAGAAATCTTTCTCTCGTGCACGCGTGTTCTTACGTCACGAAGAGTAATGGCAGGTTTCTAATTACGCGCACGAAAAATTCAGCGTCGAAAAATTGGTAACGCGGTATACACGTTAATTGCGTATTTTGCACACGTACCCTTCCCATCTCGACGTTTATTTTTCGCGCACAATTATCGCCGAGTAATAAGCGTTGTACTCCTTTTTCCCTCTCCGATTAACCGAATCGAGCCTGTCAAAAACGGACGAAAACGGATCGTTTCTTTTTCTCTCTTCCTTTCTTTCTTCGAATATTCCTCTCGCGAGCGAAACTATGTTGGGGAATCGGTGTTATTCCTTTCCGAAATTAAAGGTTATACGATTCCGTAAATACGTTTGTCGAGGGAACGATAATACGGAGGGTCGAAAGGAGCCAGTTGATAATAAATTTCTCCTTTTTCTCGTTTCGAATTATTAAGACGGTTAATGGGACGAGATAAGTGGAATATCGGGTTAAAAAGGAAAACATTTTGGGCGAAGAAAGAAGTTTCAGAAACGTTTAATGTGTTTTCGGCGCAATTGGTATTTTAGTAAAATATAATTGGACGATTGTGAAAATAAAAAGGCGAAGCGATCGCTTGGCTCGATAAATAACAATTCGAGCATCAAATCTCGTTTCAAATGGTTAAGTGCGAGTTGGAAAATTTTAAACAATTTTAATCCGATTTGATATCTTAAATATATAAATCATTTTCTTCTCCCGATAAAACCTACCATCCAATTTCAAAGGTATCTAAAAGTGGGCAGAGAGAAGCAGCGCTCGGTATCGAAGAATTCATCCAACGTACCACGCTATCGTTCGAATTAATTAACGCTCGTTAAGGGAAATGCTCGTCATACGAAAGGTTGCACTTCGTTCAATAACAATTTCGACCGATTAAAATGCTAAATATTAACAGTTTTACACCGATTTAACATTTTAAATATATAAATCATTTTCTTCTCTCGATAAAACCTACCATCCGCTATCAAAGAATTCAGCGAATGTATCGTATATAAAAAGTAACGATTCCAAAATGCTAAAAACTAATTAAAAACTAATTTAAATACAATTTTAATCCTATTTAATGAACGTATTAAATATGTAAATCATCCAATTTCAAAACATAGCTAAAAATTCAGCGAATGTATCGTACAAAATTTATAAAAACTAACGATTCCAAAATGCTAAAAACTAAGTTAAATACAATTTTAATCCTATTTAATAAATATATTAAATATATAATCCAATTTCAAAACATAGCTAAAAATCCATCGAATGTATCGTACATCGTATATGAAAACTAACGATTCCAAAATGCTAAAAACTAAGTTAAATACAATTTTAATCCTATTTAATGAACGTATTAAATATACAAATCATCCAATTTCAAAACATGGCTAAAAATTCATTGAATATATCGTACCAAATATATAAAAACTAACGATTCCAAAATGCTAAAAACTAAGTTAAATATAATTTTAATCCTATTTAATGAACGTATTAAATATATAAATCATCCAATTTCAAAACATAGCTAAAAATTCATCGAATGTATCGTACATCGTATATGAAAACTAACGATTCCAAAATGCTAAAAACTAAGTTAAATACAATTTTAATCCTATTTAATGAACGTATTAAATATACAAATCATCCAATTTCAAAACATGGCTAAAAATTCATCGAATGTATCGTATACTATCGTATATGAAAAACGATTCCAAAATGCTAAATACTAAGTTAAATACAATTTTAATCCTATTTAATAAATATATTAAATATATAATCCAATTTCAAAACATAGCTAAAAATCCATCGAATGTATCGTATACTATCGTATATGAAAAACGATTCCAAAATGCTAAATACTAAGTTAAATACAATTTTAATCCTATTTAATAAATATATTAAATATATAAATCATCCAATTTCAAAACATAGCTAAAAATTCATCGAATGTATCGTATACTATCGTATATGAAAAACGATTCCAAAATGCTAAATACTAAGTTAAATACAATTTTAATCCTATTTAATAAACGTATTAAATATACAAATCATCCAATTTGAAAACATAACATAAAAGTGGGAAGCAAAAAGAAACAGCACTATCGAAAAATTCATCGAGTATATCGTACATAAAAAGTAACGATTGCAAAATGCTAAAGACTAAGTTGAATACAATTTTAATCCTACTTAATAAACGTATTAAATATAAATAATAAACCCATAATCCAATTTGAAAACATAGCTAAAAGTGGGAAGCAGAGAGAAACAACACTATTTATAAATACATAAATCATCCAATTTGAAAACATAGCTAAAAGTAAGCGGAGAGAGAAGCAGCACTCGTTATCGAAGAATCGATCGAATTGAATACGCGTGTACCGCGCTATCGTTCGTATTAACTAACGCGTCTCGTTAGCGGAAACGGTGGTTAGATAAAAGGGAACGGTTGGTTGGTCCGGGGACTGGTTTCCGTGGCGCGTCACCTTTCAGCCAAGTCGCGGGGATGCCGGTCGGCTCTCCGCGGGAGAAAACGAGAAAAAGAAGGGAAAAAAAGGAAAAGAGGCAGAGGAAGTCGCGAGGGTTTATCGAGCGAGTTCGGTGGAACGTGAAGGCTTCAACTTGTCTGCACGCCATTAAAATGTCATAGCCGCGACCGAGCCTACACTTACACGTGATATCCCCACGCGCGTGTCATGTGACGTGGATCCGTACAAGGTGATTCATAAAGCGCCAATACCCATCCAACGAATCTCTAATTCATCCGGACGAATATTGGCTAAACGAATGTGACGTATCCTACTTTTCCCAACTTGAACAATTCGACGAATATCCGATATCGAGTCGTCTATAAATTTCCATTAGAATTGCATGAATTATACGCTTTGATAATCTGAAACTCTAATTATTAGGAAAAATTAGTCGTCGGAATACGAATCATATTAACCGGTGTTGGAACAATTCGAAGAAACTCGCAGCACCTTATTTATTCACAGACGAAAAATTGATTCGTCGATCGGATGGAAAATTTTTGTTGAACGTGATCCGCACGTGCGAGCAACGCGCGATAAGATGCACGTGGCATTCTTTCGTTCCCTCTGAGCCGCGTATAGAGCGTTCATTCGAGCATTTTCGGATTGACAACGCGGTTATGAATCATCCTGTACGGGAGCGCATTCCCATATGTCTCTACAAGTCCGAATATACCGGATATGTATTACATATGCCTTTTCAACGACTCGGCTACGGGTTGATCGCGACGACGGGGAAGATTGAATAATTTCCACCGCTCGTTTAATAATTGATATCGACTACACGCGGTTTAGCCATCATCCTCGACGACGAGTCGGCCGCTACTTGCTGGAACGGCTGCTGGTCTAAAGATACACGAACCCAATTAGAGAAAATTCATATTCCGATCGCTGCTACCGATTCCTCCAATATATGTATATATATATGTATGTATGTATATCACGCCTTCTCTCTCGATTCCTTCGTATCCGTCGCGAATTAATAACGATCCCGTTAATAATGATTTTCCTAAATCCGTACGTTTCCTATCCCGCACGCGCGTTGACAATCCAGCTCCGGATTATTAACGAGAATTATAAAAGTGTAAAGGGTGGAGGAAATTTTTTCTCCTTCGAACATTCGAACGGCGCGGTTCGATCGAAAATGGATCTTCGAATTTTTGAACGCAGTTCGAGCAACGCGTATCGGAACGAATGTTTGGAGGATTATTTTAAAGGGGCGATCGGTGAGGCGTGTAATTCGCGCGAGCAAGCAGTTTGTTTTACGAGGAGAGACGGGAAACGAAGGTAGCCACGAGATAAGCAAGCTGTTTTGCTTATTTTTAACTAATTAGCGGACATGTAATGAGGGTATTTTTTTTTACATTTATTTTCTACCGCGCCGGATAAAATTTCTTCTGCAATCGTCACGCGTCGCCCGCCTTCTGAAACGGATTTTAAACGGATAGGTGTGGGATTAGCCGGAGATATAAATCGTCTGGGAGAAATGATCGATAAATCGGGGAAGGAAAAAAATAAAATTAGAAGCAGGATTTAATTACGTAATAGGACGTATATACCTATTTCTATTTATAAAGAAACATCGCAAAATAAACGAATTTAAACGACGTACGAAATCGATCGTTCCACCGTCAAAACGAAAACTATTCGACGAATGCAAGAGAGAGAGAGAGAGAAAAACATGTATGCTCGATCACCCGTTGGAAATTTACTGTAAACATCGCGTCTGCCCAAGTATTTGTATTCGTAAATTAAAACATCCGCCTCGCACGTTGAAAAGTGGAGGAGAAAAAAGAAAAGAAATGGAAAGAAATAGAACGTGGAGCTTAACCTCGACGCGAAACCGCAAATAGTTATGAATTCTCGGATCGTGAATGCGCAATCTGCGGAATTAGCGTTGAATCGATCCACATGCGCCTCTTCTCCCCCCTCCCGATGACGTGGGAATCGTCATTGCACGCATTGACATCTCCATTATCGTCTACGTATTATCGAGCGAGCATTATCGCGAAACCGCAATTCGCCCCGAATCCCGCTCGATTTTTCCCCCTCTCTTCGTCTCTCCGGATGATGGCACGAGCGAGCAAGAGCAGTAATCGGAGAATGATAATAATCGGCGAATCGTTGCGAAGAAGAATCGAGGGGAGGGAGAAAGAGACGGCATCTTGGCTGTTTGTGCGATTCCTCAGGAGCTAACGATCCCGCGTCGTTGAAATTCTATCGGTCTCGTTTACGAATAGACGAAGTTGAACCAATTCCGAGGATAAGGAATCGAATGAATGGATGGAAAATAATGGAGTATTTAGGGGAATTATTAGGATAAAATGAGATTCGATCGGAAGATTTGGCGGTGTTTCGATTATTTTTAGACAGTTTTGCCGAAAGTGTTACCAACCGGCGTGAGAATAGACGCGTATCGACGTGGGAAGAAACGAGTTTAGTAAGCGCTAACCGGGGATGTTATATTTTAATTCAAATCCGATGGAATTTAAGCGCGAGTTTTCGTTTTTCCGGATTATTAACGTCTCGACGAGGAATCGCGTGGAGATCGTTTAAAATTCGCATTTTAAAACGAAGCGAACCGGTAACGCGGCAAGATCGAAGGGGAAAAGGAAAAGGAAAATTAACCGATTTCCAAGGTAACAGCGATTGAAATTGAAACTCTGGTTACTTTGTTCGTAACGAACGTTGGAATGAAAATTGGGAGAGAATCGGGTGCAACCCCTCTCGAGTTCGCTTACCTGCCAGCCTGTCCTTGAGGTGCGGGTGTCCCTGGAGCGGATGCGCGGCCAAGTTGGCCAACAAGCTCGCCCTGTGAAGACCGGCCGCCGCCGCCTGTTGTTGGCTGTGTTGAAGGGCTTGCAAACTCCAGGGCGGTATCAAGGCTTGAGCCGGCAGGGCACCGGTCGCAGCTCCATTAGCGCCGGGCGGGCGGTGGGCAGGAACCCTTATCACGCCACCACCCGTGTATATCAGTCCCGATCCGGTTGGGAAAAGCCTGAACGGCGCCAGCAGATCGGTGGCCGACGCGCAGTGCAGCGAGTTGGTCTGGGTCTCGGCCGTGCTTCCGGTGTCGTCGTCGTCCTTCTCCGACAGTTTCTCCTCCATCTCGTGGCCCCACGACCTCCTGCCGTCGTCCAGCGCGGCGGACGAGCCACCGTTGTTGTTCCCCTCCTCCCACGACCATTTCCTCTCCTTGTCCTCGGCGTCCGGGTCCTCGGACGAGGGACTCTTGGGGTTCTGGGGCCGGCTCTCGCCCAGCAGCCGGCTTATGCTGAACGGGTGGCTCCGGGGCGACTCGTTCTGCAACGTCCTCGAGGTGGTTTGGCTCGGGGGCGGGGAATCGGAGCACTCGGAGTGGTCCAGGCGGCGGCTGTCGTTGGCGTAGTTGCGGGGGCTGCAGCTCGCCGAGTCGGAGTCGTCCACGTTTATCTCTTCCGTCGCGTCCACGTCGCTGTCGCCGTGAATCGACATCATCTCCCTCGATCCAATCCCGGTCCAGTCGAATCGTGCGGCGGCCTCGGTCCTCTTCGTTCCTTCGTTCACCGGAAATTCCTTCGGATGCTCATCCTGCGCTCATCCGCCTAGCTCCCGCAACTCGCTCGCTCTCGCGTATACGGATGCGTGCCGTTCGAGATTCGCGTCGATACGCTGGAACAGGACGGCTTCGATGCACGCTCATCCGGCGTTCGATCTATCGCGCGATCCGATTCGCCTGACGGCCATCTTCCGTCCGCCGGTGTCGTAGGTTTCTTTTCAATACTCGGAATCACGTCGATTGCTCTATTATCCTGCTCTCAAACGTCACTCCGTCGGGCCACTGTTTCCATCCACAAACAGCTCGAACCGATGCACAACCGATCGCGGATCGCTCGGACTGCCACTTTTCCCTACTACTTTTCGTTTCACTTTTCGTTCCAGGACGATCGAAAATGCAACGTCCGTTTCGTCGTCGTGAGCGATGGAAAACAAAATATCACGAGGCCGGTCGAACCGTGCGCGCTCTCAGCCCGGATCCTCGATCCTCTCGATACCCTTGGTCCATCGAGAGTCGCGCGATCCGAGGAGCGGAAAAAGAAGGGAAAGAAGGGATCGATCGATCGCCAGATTTACGCGAGGGAGGGGGAGGAAGGGAAGAAAAAAAAGGGGGGAAGAGTCGGCGAGACACGGAGTCGGACGGAAGAGGAAAGAGCGGAGGAGGTGCTCACGTGGTGATCGAAAGGGCTGTGTTTTCCGCGCACGGGGAACTCCGGATCCGTGGTGAGTCGGGACGTGAATCCAGGTCGGCCGCGACGAGAGAGACGGGACGTCGCGAGGGAACCGGAGAGACCAGATGCTTCATCCCTACCCTGCGGTTGTGCGGCGACTCGAGCCGCGATCCGCCGTCCCGACCCGCGGCATCGCCCACCACCGCGCCAAGCTCCAATCCCGTCCAACGTGGCCCCGCCCACCCGCTCGCCCATTGGCCGCCGTTAAATTGATACCTATTTAACATTTGAGCAGAATGTTGCAGGCGATCGCCTTTTTCTCCTATATTATTTATTGCCCGATCGTCGTGCCTCCTTTTTTCTCTCCTACTATTTCCTCGCTTCCTCCTCGAGCCGCACAACGGGGCACGTTCCTCTTCCTCCTCCTCCTCCTCCTTCGTCTTTTTCTTCTTCTTCTTCTTCTTCTGCTTCTTCTTCTTCTTCGTCTTCGTATTCGTCCTTCTTCCTCCTCGCCTTTCCTTCCACTGCTCGTTGTCCTCTCGCTGCAGAAACGTGCCGCGTTCGAGAAGCGGAGGGACTTAATTACGACGAATATCCTTTTGGCCCCCTCCACATTTCCCCCTCCCTCCCTCCTGCTCCGCGCTTTTTTCTTCTCCTTTCCTCCACCGTTCTTCCGAACGGGCTCCCTTCTCTCTCGTCTTCGCTCTCCTCGCGCCCTTCCATCCCTCCCTCCACCTCCTCGCGCCTCTCCTCGGCTTTTATCGCGATGTTGCAATGGAGTTTTGCCCCGTGTTGTGCGGCTAGGTATGCGCAGTCCGCAGAATGCAGCTCGAAGCAAAAGGCCAGCCAGCCACGCCAATTCGTCCCCCCTTCGACCTTCCAACACCAAACGAGAAACCGATGCCGTGTTGCGAGAGTAAGACTCGAAACGAATGCACTTTCGCGTGTCTTCTTCTTCTTCTTCTTCTTCTTCCTTTTCTTCTCCGTGCATTGTCCTGGGTAATGAACCGTTTGCACGCGTTTGAACGTGGACGTCTTGTCCATCGTTCATCCTCGTCGTAAGAAAAAGAAATCGATCGCCCTTTCGATCTCTAATCTCCATTTGCTCTCGAGAGAATCGTAAAAACGATGACGTTGCGAGCGACAAAGGAAGCGTTCGCTATTGATCGATAGTTTCGACGTGACGAAAGTGTCTCCTCTCCACCTCCTTATGTACGAGCCAATTTAAAATGGTGACCGTCCGCCATTTTCCTCCTCTCATCGACCGATTTTATCGCTTCTTGGAGCGTTGCTCGTTAAATCCTATCCGATCGTGTCCCCGATATATAATAAGAGGAAAATTAAGAGCGACACGACTGTCAAACGAAAATGAATGCTCCTTAAATTCGTAAAGAAAAAGAAGAAAATTTATTCGCGCCACGTTTCATCCCTTTGCGAAAATCTAATTTCTACGATCTCTCGAAAGAGTTGGAAATTCCTCGAAGAATACTCCTCTTTTCTCCTTTTACGATTGAAATAATAATAATTTAGATAAAGTATCGTTCAAACCTCGCAACGTTACGACAACTCGTTGCAATTGCGTAGAAACGTTGGTTGCGCGAGAAGTATTTCGATCGGCAATTCATTTGAGAGCGATCCGTGTCCAGCAGTGGCATTGCGCAACGAACGCGTTGCGGCAACGATAATGGCAACGAAATAATTTGCCGCACACGTAGTGGCGAAACATCGACTTAAACCTTACCTTCTCACCTTTTGCATCGCCTCTCGTTTTCTAATAGCTGGCCATTATTGCGCGCGCATATCCCCCCCTTCAAATTTATATTTATATTTTCTCGCCGCTTATTCGATCCCGTTCTCATGAAATATCTTGCGCGCGGAGATGGGTGGATTCGAAACGAGTCGAAATTCTTCCGGATGGGTTTTTTATCGAAAAATTTTCAAAGCGTTATCTATCCAATTGGCAGTAATTATCGGTCGATACAAATTTTAATCGGAAATTGTACTCGAACACGGCACGATCAATTATTTCGAAATGGATTTTAAATAATTACTCCCGGTTTTCCCTCCTCGGTGAAAGTAGCATTGGCTGTTTATTCAAAACGACGTTTTATTCCGTTTCCGACGGGTGAAAAATGAAACGGACGAGTAAACGGGGGAGCAAATGATCGATATCAAGGTTCGTCGATACTAAGAATCGATTAGCCACTTTATCCTCCGAGAAATGGGATATGACGCGAGCGTTGAGAAACGTTCCAGAATTCAACCGCAGCCTACCGAACGTTTCAAAGTAAGGTGAAAAAAAAGAAACGCGATTACAAGTTCCCCGATCGACTCAACGTTGTCGAGGAGAGCAATTTAATTTTACTGACGTAGACGATGAATTTGAGAAATTAACCTACTAAATTCCAAAATAAAATAAAAAATATTAAAAGAAGAATATATTAAAAGAAAGGAAGGAAGAAAACGTGGATATCCCTTGCCTATATATATAATTGCCTAAAATGCTAAGTTTAGCTCGTAAAAATTACTTGAACGATTCTCGATCGAGAGAAAGACGCGGAAGAAAAGAGCATGCGGTTGAAATTGGCGACTCGATAATTAAGCTTGCTCGAATGTTTCGGATCAGGGTCGGGACGTGTCGAGAGAGGGTAGAAAATGATAGACAAACGAGTCGATTTGATCCGTTGCGTTTCACGGATTAATGGGATTCCGTTGGGCGAATTGCGCGAGGAAGGCTGGGTTTTACTCGCGCCTACACCTCCCCCTCCTCCTTTCGCCTCGATCCCGTCCCGATCGAGGATCAATTCGGATGTCAGACGTCCGCGTGTCACTTAGGCGTTTTCACCGGCGCCCGAATAATTCATCCCAACCCTTTTAGAAACGCTTACAAATCCCGCGACAGAGGGAGGAGCGCGGCGGAAAAGGTTGGCCAGGGGGGTTTCGACCCTGTTGCAGGATGAAAGACGCGGAAAACTGGAGGTGCACGCGTGCACCCCCCTCCCCTCCCCTCGAAAGGGTTCTTCTTTATTATTCAAAAGGTGTCCAGTGTTTTTTAAGCTCCGCGGGAGTGATTCGGCCTGTTCTCTCCTCGAATAGGTTGGATGACGAGGAAATCGTTCTGAAATTTAAAATTCACCGCGGCGATACAGTTTCCTCCGCGTTCGGGCGAAATAATCCTCTTTTTCTCTATCTAACAAAGTCAGAGAAGGCAGAGAAATTGGAAAATCTGAATTTTCACGGCGGATCGAAAATTTCGAAATTCAACTCGTGGCTATTTCTTAGAAGAAGAAGTCGATGCTAAGTCCTCTTTCTTTCCGTCCCCCGAACAAGTAGAGAGGTAAAAATTTTTGCCCCGATCGTTTGGAAATTCGACGATATCCCATTGCAAGTTGGGAAGGAGAGAAAAAGTTGATTGGAAGAAAATCTTTCCAATTCCCCCTGTATCGGTCCCTCGAGCCCCGGAGACACTCGTTACGCGTTACGCGTAATCGTGCACCTCTCCCCGCTCCGTTCAACCTCGAATATTTATCCCGTAACGAAACACTGGCGAGTGGTAAATAATTGATTGGATCGAAGGAGGGTGGCGCCCATCCGCTCCCATCAATGGGAACCGACGCAAGGGTCGGAACGAGCGGTGCATCGAGGAATCTGTACCTTCTCAGCGATCGAAAAAGGTAAGGTATCGCGATTAAAATTTCGATGTCTCGCTAAACGCGTGTACGTTCGCTTCGAACGTTAATCAAAAGCCTCTCTCCTTCCCTCCAAGGACGGCTCGTGTCGCGCGAGGGTGCGATCGAGCAACCCCCTCCCTGGAACGTGATACGAAACAGAGACATCGATTTCGTTACACCCATGTGAGAACCGACGTGACACCTAGCAGCAGACTGTACGCGAAAATGTTATGATTCCCGGCCCGTCGATCTCCAGAGAATCGAGGGGAGGCCTGGTGGAAACGAATCGGGGAGAGCTTTGTTCTCGAAGGCAAAAAGGCTTGGTCGGGCGAGCAGCCGCCTGGACGAGGGGGCGCGCGGTCGGAACGATCGGTCTGCTGCGAGATCGGGGGATGCGCGCGTAGGGGTTGCTGCGCACGCTCGTTACCGGTCGACCGCTCTTCTTCTTTCGGAACCCGGTTGCCACGGGTCTCGGTTACAGGTTGCAGCGGGGACAAAGTGGAATCTGGTGCGACCGATGATCTCGGGAGGAGGTGGGGGTGATTAATTTCGTGGTGGGGTCGAAGGCAATCGTGTGCGAATAGAAATAAGAAGGATGATAATGATATCGGCAAGAACGGCATTCGAAGGATTTTTAGCGCTGTTCCGAGAAATTGTTGTTTGTGCCACGATGGAAAAATTACGGAGCAAAGAAAAATCTCCATTTAATCGTCCACTACGTTACGCTGAGTTAAATTACGTTTTTTATCGGCGTTTAAAAGGAGAGGGGAGGGGGAGATGGGTTGCGTAATTGCGGGCGCTTGACGATGCAGAATTTTCAGTTTTAACAGGCACTTTTGATTTACGGGTTATTATTTTTCCAAGTGGGCTCCGCAATAACAACCGGCAATAATCGCGATAGGGACCCTTCGAGAAATCGTTCTCTTAGGCAATAAGCAATTTAGCAAAGTACGAAGTAATTCGGCTCGGACAATTTTCGCAATCCGCGATCGTTTTAAAATCGTTGCTGGAATCTAGCGCGCTTTGTGGAAAGCGGTGCCACGTGGTGAAAAGAACGCGGCGCTCGTATCGCGCCATTACGTGGAATTTTATACCGCTTTAAGGAATCGTTGCGCTCAACAACGGACGCGCACCAGTCAGAGGAGAAATTTCCTTCCTTCTTTCCTTCGACCAATGTCGAAAGCTTGGTCGGTCTGACCGCGATGAAAAGGAAGGAGACGATAAATGGCACGATCGATAATCTCGAATCGAGCCGATCCGACGTACAATCGTCTCCTCCATCGACGCGATGAATCGACTTCGGACACGACTTCGATCTTATCGGGCGACGTGTTGGAAGAAAGTTAATTTTAACGCCGGGGTAGGAGGAGAAGCTGCTGTTTCGCCCGTTGTTTTTATATCCCTTGAAAGATTCATTCGATAACAGGGGGCCCCGCGTACGCCGCTGCGGAATGGAAAATCGACGTATCTCTGAATTATCCTGCGCAGACTGTACGACGAATGGAGGAGGAAGTTTTCTTTTCTCCCCGCGGACTTCCGATCCAGATTTCCGGAACTTTAAACTTCCTCCTTCCACGGAGGATCGCCCTGAGGGGAATCCTATAAGGTCCTTCGAGTTTGTGACGGCGAGGCTGCGAATATGTTCGTGAAACATTGAAAGAAAAACTTTTACGTCGAGGAGAGACGGGAGGTCTCGTGTAGAGATATCGCGGTTGCGGTTACCGATCAACCGTCATATTACCTCTCTCTCTTTCTCTCCTTTTCCGAGAGACGAATTTCCACAACCGATACGATCTCTCTCGTCTTTAGCTTACGTGTATCGATTGCAAATTGGAGCATACTTTGTTACATTATATCGAACTTATAAATTAGTGGTTACAGTTCACGTATACCAGGAGAAATTACGAACGAATTCCTTTATAAACGAATATTTTTCTACCATCCAATCTAGAAAGTAAAATTCTATATAATCTCGGCCATCTTTATCCATCGACGATCATTGAGTACCGTTCTCCCGATTCGATCGCTCGTTTCATATCTCTTCCATCAATTCCTTACCTTACCCAACCGATATACGGAATACCTTAACGGATTAATCTTCGTTGCGGACGAGATAATCCACCTTCCGAGCGCAACCCCTCGGAAACCGATAACCCCTACTTCTTGCGAACACCTATATTCCGACATTGTTCTACTCGAAAACTGGCAAGCTGCAAAAGTACATATATATATATATACAGGTGCAAGATACGGTGGCGCAACACCGCATACAAATATACGTAGGCCAGGCCGGCCAGGGTGAAACATTTATTTAGCGCCAAGGGATTTTCCAAATGGAGGGAAAGTGGGGGCAAGAGCGAAGCTGCGGAGGGATAACTCGGTTAGCCTGGCAGACTTTCGATCCGTATTCCGTCTACCGAGGAGTTTATCACCGACCGCATCCCTCCCCCAAACCGCCCTTGTTATCGTCCGCGATGTGTGCTTCCTCGCATGCCCCGCGTCGATTTCTTTATCCGACGGGGGAGGAGGTGCTTTTCAATCGCAGGCCTTCGTTCGAGAACGAGTGAATTTTCGTGCAAATATCGGAAATGGGAGAGTACGTGGCACAGGGACAGGTGTGTCCAGGTTGTATTAGAATTTCAATCCGTCGTAAATACGAGAGGAAAATTTGGAAGAAGGGCTATTGAAGCGGTTGGAAAGTTTCTCTCTCTCGTGGAAATAAATCGTTGATTTAATCATTGCCTCGAATTCGCAGGGACGAAATTGTATTGTTCGCGAGCGGATACAAAAGAATTGGCGGAGAGAAAATTCTCGGTTACGAATGTTTCGTGAGCCGAAAGCTGATTCATTAAGAATTAAAAATAATCCTTTGCCCGGTAAATTAGCCGGGTGAAGGGGAAAAAGGAGAAGGAAGAAGAGAAGGAGAGAAAAATCGCAATCGGCCGGCTATCAGTGCGAAACGATATTAGCAGTCGGTGTAATAATTATCGCATTAGCGGGTCTCGGTGCACGCCACCGTATGTGTAATTTACGGTAATTAGCGCCAAGATAATTAAATGAAAAAATATCGCGGCTATCGCGGGATGCGAGGGAACAAAGCGTGCGTTTTTCTTTTTCTCGCGCATTGCGCAAATTTCATATTGTATTCGTGCGGAATAAGGAATGATAAGATAAGATTCTCGATAGCGAGGCTCGTTCGAATTGGAATTGAATTAGAAAGGGGAAAAAAGTGAAATGCAAAATGCGGAGAAAAGTTTCGTTTTTTTTTTTTTTCTACAAGAAATTTTCCGCGTAAACTCGAGATCGATGATGCAGCGATAAAGAGAAACGTTTTTAAACTGGCGCGTCGCTTTTTGATTTATATCCTCATGATTTTTTTGATTGATTAAAAGCAAGTTCAAGCTGAGACGCGTAAAACACGCTGTGAGAAGATAAAAGAATGCTTAATTCCCGCCGGCAACCTGTCCGTGTAAGAACGACTTGTTCCCCTCCGTCTTAATCATTATACCATGCTCGTTTATTCGAGCGAAATAATTGCATCGTTTCTCGATCGAATTTAATTCCCCCCTCCGTTTTTAATTAAAAATTTCTATCTACCTACGAGAAACCTACGTTATTTCTTCTTCTTCTTCTTCTTTTTTTAAATAAAGGCCGCTGCAACGAGTGCAAAGGAAATGATCGAACGAGGATCGTTCACAATTTTTTAAATCGTAATAATAAATCGATGGACGGATATATATATTTGAAATAAATTTCGCGTATCTCTGGTGTATTAGTATAAATACGGTTGGTGTTCCCAAGATACGATGGAATTAATCCGTTATGGTGGATTTATAACACGGCACCCTTTCTCCCTCCGTTCTCCTAAATCACCGGCAGAAAATCTTATTCGGTTGCCCGTTCGTCAAATTGTATTCTGATTAATTAAAACTTTGGACTAAACAATTCCCTAAACGATAAATCTCGGTATCCGTTTTTCCAAGATTGTTTAAAAAAGATGATTTCTTTTGGCGAATCTCACCGAAAGAAAGAAAAGAAAATGGTTTGGAGGAAAGTGGAGTCTCGATGGCTGCGCCGGAGAATATCGAAAAAATGTATATTGCGACGATGAGCAAACGGGATGCAAGAGAGGGAAGGAAAGGGGAGGGTGAAAGAACGAGCCCAAGACTTAATAGAAATACAATAGAGCCCATTCGGTGGGGTGGCCACCACCCCTCCCCTGGCGGCAGTTTGCCACGGAAAATAAATCAAACTCCAATACGCTAAGTGGTTACGGGTGACGTAAACCAGACTTCTGCTTGAATACAGGCCACAGTCCCGAGATTAAATTCTATTTAATTTCGAGCTCCATGAAATTCGCTCGAGGACGTGCCGGCGCACTTCTGTTTTATAGGAAATCGGATTAACGACCGGTTCGACTTTAGCTCACGGAAATTGCCGTTATACGCCGCCGTGTTATTGTTGTAACATCCCATTCGCGAATATCGACGCATAACGTCGGAGAATATCGAATTAACGATGTTTCGACATCTCGTTTACGAAAATTATTAAGTCGCGTAGTTCATTTTCATCGATTCGATAATGTTTCCCTTTTCGGGAAATATTTCTCGTTTCCTCGAGTCGTGCACGGATTGAAAAATAAAATTATTGCCTCCTTATTTGGATCCACGCTCGTGGGACAGCGATCGTCCAGGGACTCACGACTGCGGAAAGAGGGACGAGCGGTTTTTAGTGGACGTAAAAATGGCTACGGTCGATTAAATAATCGATGAACAACAAGTGCGGGGATGTGATTTCGTCTTTAAAAAATCGCCTCTTTTATTGCCAGGGATGGAAACGATATTGTATATTTAATGCCCGAATCCACCCCAGTCCTTTGTATATCCGCAATATTACATTCTCCAAAATATTTTCCCTTTAATAGTGAATCGCAAAAATAAATTTGAAACGTGCGCGCGTAAAGAAAAATCGGTCGCGAAAAATTACACAAATACGACTCGAATCGTTAAAATTGCAAAATATTAGCGATTGCAAATCGATTATTCGTATCGCGGAAATTCGTTCCCCTTTTTTCCTTTCGAGAGCAGCGTTTTACAAGTACTTCCCGACCTCTCTTCAAAGCAGTGCCATCGAGGATTTCCAGGTGGCGGCCATGTTTTCATTATACCGCACAATGTCCGGTACTCGATCACTTCCATCCCTCTCTCTCTCTCTCTACTCGTCTGCTCGGTCCTTTTCTCTACAGTTGTTCCACCTTTTGCAAAAGCAGTGATATTTCAACGGGTATGCGTTCCACGTTCAACCTCGCCCCAGTCAACGAGAGAACTCTAATTTCATTATCGCGGGTCTCTCGGGTCAGGGACAGTGGCGTAGCATGATGGGTGTTGCGTTACGCACACAACGAGCCTCCCGCTTTCCGCCATCGAGCATGATGATTTTTCAACTACTCTATCCGTCCAGATGTTTAAGATAGATACGTAGAAAATTTGATTTGAATTAAGATTGGACGTAGTAATGACTTATCGTTCGAATCATCTCTCCCTCGTAATTTCAGATGAGATCGAAACGTTCGTGCAATTAAATTATAATAATAATTTAAGCGGAGGGGGAGGAGAGAGAGAGGGGGGAGGGAAAAGTAAAAATATTTCCGTCAGTAATCGAGGAAGAAGGTAGAATGGAGAGGAAGAAATACTCGTGTCGATCTTCGCGTACAAATGATCGCTTATCTATACGCGATTGGCTCACGTGTCGGCCCGCCATCTCTTCCATCGGCATCGAGAAACTGTTATTGAACACCGAAACTGTCAATCGTTTCCAGAGATATTGGAATTTCCTGCTCGATTTCGACATCGTCTCTCTCCTATTTCTCGATCGAACGCGCTTCTTCCTCCTTCTCGTTCCAACTTGCAACCGTTAAATTATACGTAGAAAATCAGATAATCTTAAACATAAACAATTTCGACTCGTTCTCTGACCAACAACTGTCGTGTGATCCTCTGTTTGGAACGGAACGTCGCACCACTGCTTGCGCGCGTCCAAGAATTCTTATTGGGCAGCGAAACTGCCAATTGTCTCAAAAGCTCGGACCCAGTCCCGATAATGAGGGATTAAATATTAAGAATTGTATTCTGGCCGCGCGCACGCTCAATGTTCCTTTGTTTTACGGCGATACGTGAGCAGAAAGCAAGATGGCGAGCCGACCATCTAACGCGATTAGGCCCCCAGCCTTTCTTTCTCTCGGGCAGGGCAAGCTTTAGCATGGTTACGCTCCTCCGACGATAAGATCGGATACGATACCATCGGGGACGAACGAATTTTCGAAAGACGAAGGGAATCGAAACGCGAGCTGTCCGTCATTTTCTCTCTTTCTCCGGAAGAAACGATATTAAGTCGATATTAAGAGATTCGTTTCGAGAAATTTATTTCCATCGATCGGGATCGGGACGATTCCCTGGAAAAATGTACAATTTCGCTGCACGTTCTCGATCCCTGAGAAACGAGGGAAGCGATTTCCAAGCAAACAATATTATTTTTCCATTATCGGCAAGTCTCGCCGCAAGAAGGATCGACGAACGTTCGTCTCGTTTACTCGACGGCCGCAAAAGCGAAGGCATGACTACCGCGAGAATGAAGAAGGGGAGGAGGAAGAAATAGGAAGGAAGAGGGAACGCGGAGTGTTTCTCACGTCCGTTTTAGGCGGAGCGCGCAATGCGATTCTCATGAAGAATGCAGAGTCGACAAGGATACCGGCTCATTCGTATTAGGCCAACAACGGGGCCGCGCGGCAACGAGCATTCTTAAATAATTCACGAATTCCTTGTGTCGACATCGATTTTCAGAAGTCGTAAAAGAGAGCAACGAGCATGAAACGCGAGAACGCGTGTAAAACACCCGGGACGGAAATTAAGAAAGAAGGAAGGATGCGCGAAACAACCGACAAAGGATGGAACACGTTAATCCGCTCGAAATCCTAGAATCATCTATTCCTTCCTTCCTTCCTTCCCTTCTTCTCTTTCTTTATTTCAATCCCCTCTGTGCGGCATCTCGATGCAGGCACGCCTCCCTTATACCACGTCTCCAAGGCTATCCCCTCGAAGAGAAGGTGAAACAGCGGTCGAATGAAAGAGCAAACGGAACGCAGACGGGTTTAATAGCAACGGACGACTAAACTTGTATCCGATTATGCGCTCAGGTATCAATTTTAATCTACGCTTACCGACCGAAAATTTCGAATCGCGACCCGTTCCAAGTGCCATCGAAGAAATTAAAGAGAAAGATTCGTATATATATATATATATGTGTGTGTGTGTGTATTTTTAAGGATACGAGGATTCGACTCTACGAAATTACCAGCGAACGTGTAAAAGCTGGATCCGGAGGGAGGACCCGTGGCCACGGGACGAAGTGATTTCGCCTGATCACAAGTTGGAATAATTAAGCTCGCGGGGAAATAATTCGGCAAGGGCCGAAGAACCGTGCAAAAGCGATGAGAAACGGTGATCGTGGCGGAGGGACGTTTAAATATTCACAAGTTGCAATAAGCGGCGCTGACATAAAGTTTCCAGCGGAATGAAATTTAGCCGAAAAACCGATTGCCCCGGGCAGATTGCTTTTCGCCCGTTTTTCCATTATTCACCATCGATTTTAAATCAACGATATATATATATATATATATATTCGGCAATGCGGTTGAGACCGGAGAAATAAAACGTTATCGTGTTCGGTAATGCAATTGAATTTTTTTCCTTTCTTTTTTCCCTTTCTTTCGATCAACATCTGACCGATTGTTGCGCGATTTCACTTTTCCAAGAGCACGCGACTCGATCGATAATTTATCCACCGATAAGTTACCACCTACGTTATACTTTATCGATAATTTTTAACATCATCGTCATAGGTTATTAAACAGATCACCGAAGAAGCGCCATCGATCATCGCGAGATATAAACCCCCCCTCCCAGGAGGAAGGAAACTTATCGAGCTATTATCTCGGCTCTCTAATGAACACCCGTTCACGATCCCACGAACGTGTGCAATATCCCGGCGAAACGTCGAACGCTCTTAAAACCGTATTCGTAATTCGAAAATTATTCGAAGGAGAAACGCAAGACGGGAAGGAGGAGGGGGGGGGGGGCCCGGTATGAGATCAGGCCAGGACGAACGAGGCGCGTTTCGGGGCGGAGACAAAGGGGAGACGGACGAACGGAGAAAGACGACGCGTAATCGCGTGCATTCACGTGTCGAAATGGCCGAGCGTGTGTGAGTGCGCGTATGTGCGTGCATAAGGACGACGCGTTGCGGGAACGAGACGGAGGCGAAGGCGAGCGAAAGTTGGACGAAAACGGACAGAGAGAAGGGATGAGCGAGAGCGAGAGAGAGAGAGAGAAACGAAGAGGAACGAAGCCGGAGAGTACTAAGCTAGAAACTCATTACGGGTTCGCTCCGCCCATGCTGTTCGACGAACCGCCGACCAATCGGATACTGGCGTATCGTAATCGCGCCTGCACGGTTAATCTCGGCATCGCGTCCAAGTATACCCGAGCCCTATTGCTACAGTCTGACGGCTCGATGTGTTATTACGCTGTTGGACCGGTGTGAGTGGATCCGTGTGCGGAGGGGGGTTCGAAGGGGTGGCGTGCAGTACGGTTCCTCGTTTACAGACGGGCGTCGTACGAGTCCACGGAAGGTCCCTTTCCAATAGCCGAGGATCGTTAGAGCTTCGATGCTCTTTCGTTTTGCTTCCGTTCTTTTTTTCTTCTTCTTCTTCTTCTTTCCAATCGTCGATTATTATCACCGTACGATCCCGTCTAATTTATTCGAGATTATTACGCTTGATACATGGAAGAAGAAAAAGAAACTGGAGAAAAAAATTATCAGATCCGTGATCCATCTTAGATAGGATCCGAATGGAATTTTGCAGATTTCGGATTTTTCGTCGTCTCGTAAAGGTAAAAATCTCGAGGATGAGAGAGATTATGTATTTAATTATTCGTATAACTATTGTTCACTGTTATTTTGGAATGGTTAATCGGAGGATAATCGATTTGTAACACGTATGCGTACTCTCGTATTTCGTTAAACCTGTTCGATTATTGTTGGTTCGACTATTACGAAAGGGATAGAAAACGCGAATTATTTTCCACGTCGTTCGCAATAAGTGGAGGCCACCCATTACAGGCCGAATAATCGTATATCTCTCGTGATTCAATCTGATCATGAAAAGGCTCCGGGTACTGGCCGGCTTAATCGGCAAATATGTTTTCGATTAGTTCCCTATGCGCCTGCAAAGACCCCCAAACACCGTGCAATTTCGGAGGGTTCTCGGTTGTATTCTGCGCAACGGGATTACACACGTCGATCGAACCTAATGACCTGTTGCGGCTTTATTGTATCATTGGTATCGTTTCTATCGGTATTGCAGTTTCAGACTCATAATTTCGAAATGGTAAAAGCGGGCCGCGCAATCATAAAAGAATTATGTAAATGCGAAATGCATTAATCTTTCGATCGAGTTACACGATTTACTCGGGATTAAAGAACGTATTCCTTCCTTTTCTCAATATATAAATAAATCGTACGTAAGAGAGGATCGAATCGTTTAAAATTAACGTTACGATCCGTAACGTTGTTCTATAATGCAAAACGGGAAAATTAAACACGCGTTCGCGAACGAGGCAACGGAATGAATTAAAAACCGATTAAAACTTCGATCGGACGATAACACGTAGATAACTTGCATAAACTTGCTCCTCTTATAAAACAAAGCGAGCGAGGAGAAGAAAGTTTGTTTAAAAAATTTTCCACAACTTTTCTCATTTATATAACGATAAAGCACCCTATAAAAGTTTTTCGGGAGGCGTTTGACTTCCGGGAGGAAAAGGAAAAAAGGAAAAAACTTGCGCGACATTTAAGCGGTAGTTAATAACGCGCTTAAATATTCCATCGTAAAGCATAAAAGAAATTTTTTTCAACTTTTTTCCTTTCCTTTTTCCTTTTTTACCGTTCCAGAGAACTTCTATCTACATCTCCTCCCTAGTGTAATAACCGTCGTAATAAAGGGAATAACTTTACCACCGGGTCAAATTAGTCATCAGAATTTCTCGAACGTTCATAAAGTTAATCGATATTGATTAATCGTGAGTTCAAGTAAATTCTCTCTCTCTCTCTCTCTCTCTCTCTGTCGCATTTCTCGTTCCAATAAATTCATCAACTCTCAAAAATTTACTTTAAATGTACGAATGAAACGAAACGAAAAAAATCAACAAACGGTAAAAAATTCAAGGGGTTGAAACGAGAGAATAATAAAACATTGTTGTTTTTCGCGTAAACTGGTTTCGTTCTCGTATTCGTTCATCATTCCCGGTCGCCTATAACAATGTCGAGTACGAAACGAGAAAAACGCAAAAATCGGAAAACATGTTCTCGCGGGATAGAAGATAAAAAAAAGAAAGAAAGAAAGAAAAAAACGAAACGTTTCCCCCTGAAAAACGAGACGCTAATTGCATTTAAAGCTTTCGCGTGTAAAATATTCGTCAGACTGAACAACGTACGTCTGCCTCGTAACAATCCGAGTGCCATTCCTCGTTTTTCGAAAGTCACCGAGTGAAACAAACGAACTGACAAGAAGAAAAATTCGACCATTACTCACTTGCCTGCCGATATTCACCGGATCACTTGAATAATTAACGACAATCAATGGTTTTAAATTTTCGGGGAATGGATAACATTCGTGCATCGAATTGTATTTTTCTTTTTTTTTTTTTTTTTTTTTTTTCTAAAGCTTGCTAAACGAACTAATTATTACACGTTTGTACACGTATGCTTGAAAAAAAAAAAGGAAGAAATTCTTTGATCGATTAATGTTAACGATCCGATTCAATCGTGTTAATAATAATCGTTTCAAAAAACACGAATTACGTTACTCGAGCGTTATTCGCTGTTAAATCATTGTGAAATTGAAATATTTCTTGATAATATACCAACTCTGCTATACCAAGAAAAGAATAAAAGAAGGAATAATTACGAGAATCTCATTCTATTATAATTACGAGAATATTGCTTAAACGACCTTCACAGTAAATGAATCATGCATTGCGGAATCAGGATAATAACGTTGGTAAGTACTACCAACGTTTAATCAGACTGTTCATCCACGAAATATTCTTTGCAATTGTAAAAGGAAAAATTATTCGTAATTTAATCAATTACCCTTTTACGTAAAAAAAAAAAAAATTCTAAAACGCATCTCCATCCACTATTAAATTCCATCTTTCCGATGATTCAATCTTGCGACGAATGACGAGAGGAAAAAAAAAAGAAGAAAACCTAACATTAACCATCTCTAACGACTACATAATCCAAAAAAGACATCTATCAATGATTACCAACAGAGATTCAGCCGCAAAAAGGCAATTAAGGGACGAGGATAAGGGTGACTTTTGACTTAAACTCTCGTAGATATGGATCTTTCCATTGAGATGGAAACGGCGAAAAAGAAGAGAAAGGAAAGGAAAAAAAAATTTGTAAGATAAAAAAAAATGTTTAAAGTGGACTTTAAACTGTTAAACTATTCATTTTCGATGGAAACTATGAAAGGAAAAGAGGGAAGGAAGAGGAAAGAAGGAAGGAAGGAAGGAAAAGAGGAGCCAAGGAAAGAAGAAGAAGAAAGAAACAGGAAGGGAGAGAAAACGAGGTGGAAAGAACCATCGGAAAATGGAAACGGCGAAAAAGAAGAGAAAGAAAAAGAAAAACTGATAAGTTAGAAAAAATGGTAAAGTCGACTTTAAACTGTCAAACTACTCATTTTCGATGGAAACTATGGAAGGAAAAGAGGAGCCAAGAAAAGAAGAAGAAGAAGAAGAAAGAAACAGGAAGAGAGAGAAAACGAGGTGGAAAGAACCATCGGAAAATGGAAACGGCGAAAAAGAAGAGAAAGAAAAAGAAAAACTGATAAGTTAGAAAAAAATGTTTAAAGTGGACTTTAAACTGTTAAACTATTCATTTTCGATGGAAACTATGAAAGGAAAAGAGGGAAGGAAGAGGAAAGAAGGAAAAGAGGAGCCAAGGAAAGAAGAAGAAGAAGAAAGAAACAGGAAGGGAGAGAAAACGAGGTGGAAAGAACCATCGGAAGATGGAAACGGCGAAAAAGAAGAGAAAGAAAAGGAAAAACTTTGTAAGATGGAAAAAAATGTTTAAAGTCGACTTTAAACTGTTAAACTATTCATTTTCGGTGGGAACGATGGAAGGAAAAGAGGGAGAGAAGAAGAAGAAGAAGAAGAAGAAAGAAACAGGAAGAGGGAGAAAACGAGGCGGAAAGAAGGATAAGTTGGACTGTTAAACTCTCCGAATCGGATCCGTTTTTTCGGTGTTTCCATCGTCGAAACGATGCGATGGCACGAAAGAAGGGGTTGCGCGTGGAGGTGGTTGTTGCCGCGCCTTTGGAGAGAGGGGCGGGGAAAAAGAAAAGAAGACGAGAGAAAAAAGAAGAAGAGGCGGAAGAAAAAAGAACGAGGCGGAAAGAAGGAAGATACGCGCCGCTTTGGCGAGGAAAGAAGGAGAGAGGGAGAGGGGTCACTCGTACACGGTGAAATTGCCCGGCCATTAACGATACTACGTTATTACGCTCGTCCTTTTTTGCAGCGCCAGCCTCTGCTCGCTCGCGCGCGCAACAAACCGGCGGCCATCTTGGGATATGGTATCGAAAGAGAGAAAGAACCGGAGGGCAAAGAAGAACGGACTCATGCCGCTGGCCCGTTCCGGATGAATCGATCCGATCAACGAGGATCAATCGTCCGACACCCGGAAAAACTTAACGCTTAAACGCGTTCGCACCTTTCGACAACTCTTAAATTGTTCGATTCGAGAATTACAAGAGGATAGAATAAGAATATTCGTGCGATACAAAAACAAGTCTCGGCAATTTTTTAGATCTTAGATCGAGTATAAGGATCGAGATAATCGTTACGAGCTATCGACCAACTTCAACAGCTTTTTTTTAAGAGGAACTTGCGTGGAAAAGTCTCGATTAGTGTATAAAGTATAATGATCTGAAAGGGTTTAAACTAAACACTGTAGTTACGTGTATTAGTGGATTCTCAGGACTCGAATAAAGGTAATTATGTAAGGTGTACAGCGGTGTTGAAGTGTTGAAAATCCGTCTGAAAAGGACGCGATGTTGAATATACTGTAAAGAATTTGGCCCGTAAAAGTTGTCAAGGCTGTCGATATGATTATCGATCTCACCGATTATAAATTCCAACAAAAGTGATTATAATTCCTGTATTTGAAATCTTTGAAAACAAAAAAAAACGATTGTATTCTGCGATTGATATAAAATTAATAAAAAGAACTTTAAACGTTTTTACACCGATGGAGAAATGGAGAAACTGGGAAGGGAATAATGAAAATGGCAGACATCAATTACTTAAGCCTGATCGGCTCGGTTCGATTAGCGAGTAACGAATTGAATATAAATCGGTATTTTATGCAAAACCGATTGACATCGATATCGATGGAAATATACGGGTAACGATTGAATTAGCGGTGTCTATACCTAACCACTCTTGATTTCACTCTCTATTGGATAGCTCGAAAAAAGATTCGTAACGCTATATTGCGATACGTGGTTCGACGAAAATTGTTTCCGCTGCGATTATTTATAAAAAAAAAAAAAATAACATTTAAAGATATTTAAAATAAAATGCCTACGATTCCAAACGTTCTTCTGATCTTAATATCGAAAATTGACACTTGTTTAGTTATGTGTACAGTTAGAAGATTGTCGGTATGTAATCGGAACGGGGAATTTCAACTAGGTCAGACTTCAATTTCTATAAAAGCAAAATTGCAAAAAAGTCGAGCACAGGTATCGATCACACGAGAACAGTTATCACCTCTGAATTATTAACCGTTAAATTTTATACACCGGTCGGAAGAAAATCTTATCGCGTATTTCACCGGTGTTTTTGAAGAGGAACAGTCGACTCCACGGCAGAGATTGGCGGTATATCATTATTAGTCATTACCTATAATCTGCAGTTGGTCGCTCCCATCATCCCCCAAGTATCGATAGTCATTTCGTACCGACTTTTGACCCGAGTCCGGGACTATAATCAAACGTAAATCGTGTCCAGCTCTTTTTATGGAACGTTTAAAGACGAAAATGGGACCCGGCCCGATTCCCGATATTTCTCAGCGGTGTATTTGTCCCTCCGATGCTCGTTTCACCAACGTCCACGTTGCAGCGCCAATTTTCCCAAGACCACCATTCGTAGTCATTAAATCATTTTCGACTCCCATCTTGCTTCGAGTCTTCACCCCTCCTCCCTCCCACATCATACGTATAACCGTGTAACCTATACACGAAATGCCTATTTTTTTTTTATAAAATGGCTATTCAAATAATACGCTACTATATTTCGTTGTTTTTTTTTTTTGAGTGCGTTCTCCGTTAAAAATTTGTGTAAAATGTATGTGTATGTTTCGCAGCTCTATGTACGTTTTCGTTGTATCTAAAAAAAAAAATTATTAATTCAATTACAAACGTGTATGATAAAAATTTAAAATATATAGATATATTACATGTTATCTTTGATTTGATTGTGTAAAAGTTTGTCAACAGGATCACCGATAACGTTATAAAGTTATACATATATTATAATTAAATTTTTTATTTACTAAATCTTATATCTCTATCTGTATACTCTTTAAACCGATAAAGCGAATGATAAAATAATTCATCGTGTTTCGAAATAGATTAATTATACAATCAATTAAAATAACGTAAATTGATATTCAGAATGAAATATCAGTGACTTTTAGAATTAATTAAAAAAAAAAAAATTTATAAAAACTTTATAAAAATATTTATAATTCGCAATTATTATTACGTAAATTTTTGCGTTGTTAATCAAAGAAAAAATAAGATAGCAAGAATTTAAAAATCATATGTTGAAAGAAATACACGCAATAATAACAAAATAAATAAATCATTTTTGCTTTTGAAATATTTATCATTTTTATCTGATACGACCACGTTTCTCTTTTAACGCAAATAATAATAATACGTCAAGTGCTTTATATAATAATTCAAAATAATATCTCGAACGTCACTACATTTGCTACGTTCAAAACATTGATAAATTTCGACAATTCCGAATCATACATTATATCTCGAATAATGCTTTCTTAACTTCCAAATATTTACAATATTCAAGTAAAAACAAGTGGAATTTTTAGAAAAAAATATCTCCCGTATCCACGCGATTACATCAAGCCTCGAGTTAACTCATTTTCCGCGACTAAAAAACTCTTAAGAGCACGAATTTTTAATCTCTTAACGCGATCTCCCGTGCATTTTAATACGTTCGTAAAATCGAAATCTTCGATCCTAAGATTCTCTTCTAAGCTACGTTTAGATTTTTCGTACGATGAACGGTCGATACTTGTCTGATGTTCGATTTAAATTTTCAATCAGCCTTGAACATTCCTTGATGCACACGAGAAGAGGATTTCTCTCTCTCTCTCTCTCTGTCTTTCTCACGCGAAACGAGGCTGGAAGCGTCGATAAGATTCATGCATAAAAACGAATCTGGTTTACGAGAATGCTCGTCGTCTAGAACACGATTATTAAAACGTGCCGTGCCGCCAGCTCGTAGACCCCAACGAAGGAAACCTCACGGTTCCCGGCCTTCTTGGAACTTTAAATTAAAACCGCTCTCGTTGTTTTGCGATCGGTAAAGGATCCCGATCGGTGCTGGAGGAGTTGAGAGCGTTCCGGTGTCGTTCGCAATCGGGGGCATAAAGTGTCCGCATAAAGCAAAGTCCGGCGTAGACGCCGAACCATCCAGGTAAGGACACGCTCGAAAAGGCGCCCCACGTCCTCTCCACCGAGGAAAATCCTCCTTTCCTTCCTACCAAAATGCCACGCTTTCCTTCCGCGGGATTTAAATGGTGGTCTGCCGAATTGGAACGAAGGTGGTAAGTTCCCAACGAGACGAAGAATGTAATTAAACGTGCCAGAGGAAGGCAATGCGAATAATAGGGAAAGGTGTAGGTACGAGACTGCTCTTCGAAAAAAAGAATATAAACGTACGAAAGTTGGGACGAAAGCAATTGAAAGAAATTTTTAACGATCTCAATTACGTGGAAAGAAAAAAAGAATCGATGATTCGTCGATCAATTATTTTGTTAGAATATTATTTATGTTTGTAAATAAATGACGATAAATATCTCTCAAAAGTCAGGAACGTTTTCTTTTAAAACTTCGAATTAACCGAATCAATCTTGCTACACTTTAAACATTTGCATCTTATGTATCGTTTTCTTTGTAGGTCTATGCATTCTCCCATGTTGAAAATTCATCGTCAACCGTGCTGTTGCTACGGGTTTGTACGAATCTAAATACCTGATCCAACTTCTATAATGCAATTTCAATGTCGGTAGTCGATTACAGAACGCTATAAACGCGTATCTCCGGTAAACCCGCTAATTGATAACGTATCTAACGTTTTACAATCACGATAGCTAAAGATATTTATTATCGATGAAAACGTAGAAATATCTTTGATATCGATCTTCCTTTTACAGTCAGATCTGTACGTATGATTATAATTCCATATAACTTTTTTACATGAAACTTTATTTATCGTAAAATATATATTACATATATCGATATTTGTATTAATTTTGGATCAAAGTTTAGAGCGAATTAAGAATTCAATTTTCCCTATTGAAAATTAACTTGATAATTGGTTTATTTCGATAAGTTTTTTCAATTTTATTCTTAATATTCAATTCTTTTAAAACCTGGTTTCGAAAAGGCAATGTGAAATATTCGGACCCGTTCCTGTTCACCAGGAAGAATCTTATCAAGTGGACAAACGGCGTGCGGCCCTGCAGGGTTTTAATTCGAATAAATCCAAGTTGACGAGGAGGCGGCCTTTTAAAATTCCAATGATAACGGACCGGATCTACGGAGCTCGTCAACGACGTAACGTCTACCATATTATCTTTCTCCATCCTCCATATTTTTTTAAATCGCTCCTCTGAATTATTGGTATCGTGTTTGAATACGAAACAATAACCAAATAAAATTTTCGATACGATAAGAAATTTAAAATCTATTCTCTTTTCTGTAGATTTTCATTATTTCAACATTTCATTTGTATCTTCAATGAATCGAATAAATAGATAATTCGAAAGATATTCGAAAGATTCGTCAATATTTAAATTAATATTTTTATATTGAAAAATAACTAATTTTGTCTAATTCATCCTTTGTAATATTGCAAATTTTTTACAATTAATCAATAATTTGTAACAAGAAAAAATAACGTAAATTGAAGATAAATTAGATTAAATAGATTAAAATTGAATATGTGCAATATATAATAAATCACCCTATATATTTATATAAAAGTATTATAATTTTTTATACAAATCAGTTAGTTGTATAACATACAAATAATATATATATATATATTGTGTACAATACAAGTAATACTAAAAAACACTAGCATAACTAACCTAGTAAATATTTATGTAAAATTAAAACAAAATATATTGAATACGGAAAAATAACTCACCACTTGTGTATTGTTGAACGAACAATTGAAACTTTTTTGTTATTAGTTTCATTTTTTACGGAAACAAATAAACGATTATTCATTTTAATAGATGAACTCCCGCTGAAATTTTATATGATATGGCGCTAATACAGTGACAGTAAAACAACATAAATCAAAATAAAGTCACAGTTTTTAAAAATTCTAAATGTTGATTTAAGATATTCTAAAAATAATTAAGAAACGAAATTTGATTTTTATTAATATTAGTATATGCATTAAAAGTTGAAAATAGATATTATTATTATCATTTTATTCAATTAATATTAGATACATGTCGATAATATAGGTATTACATCTTCATAAAAAGATGTCCAGAGGTCGCTAATGTATATATATAGAGAAAGGTTATGTAGATTTCTACTTAAACAACATAATTTTTTTCTATATTTTCATAATTAATTTTTTAAAATTAAAATTTATATTTAAATGAAAATAAAAGTAATTAAAAAATTTAGATATTATTTCATTTAAAACTATTTTTTCATAAATAAATATTACAAAAATTTTTATTACATTTATCTTTAACTATAGTATATATAACGTTAAAATTAATTTAATAATTAATAAATCTTTAAAATAAAATTTTAAAATAATTAATATAATTGAATATTAATAAATAAATGCATATGTTTTTATTGTATGAAATCATGAAATAATGATTTAATAAATTTACGAATATTTTTTTATAAATTTTTTTAAATTACTTTCAATATTTTTACTTACGTAAATTCAATAATTTATTATATTAACAATTTTATAAGACTAATACTCGAAAAAAATAAAAAAATAATATTATGAATAATTCCATATTTTGCTGTTCAATATTCAGTTGAAAAATATTTTAAATGACAGAAATTTAAATCTCTGAATAAACGTTAACATCGCCATCTAGAAGGTATAACCGAATATATCGGAAGGTCAGACATAAGAATATTGTTCCATTCTTAATTGACGAAATCGATAAACTTACATATATGAGTTCGTAATGTTAGTGTTACATTACATATATATTTAGCAAAAGTGATATTGTGATGTAGCTACAGTTTTGGTATCAGTTACGTATATAACATCATCGAAGTAACGTCTCCTATAACATTATTAGAATTTTGTATTACTTATCTATAAAATAATATAGTATTTTTATTAGTGTTGTTTTAAACGCATTCTTTACTGTTTCAAGAATCAGAATTTTTCACAGATTCATCAACTATCTTATTATACAGGTACAAGATTTTTCTTATGTATTTTGTTTTTTAGTTTTTATATATGTGTGTGTGTGTGTGTGTATGTATATATATATATATATACTTTTGAAATAATTTTTAAAACATTTTATTCTATACTTTGTATAAAAGAATAATACCGATTATAAGTACTAATGCAATTTAAATAGAATATAAATTTATACAAGTGCAGAATATAAAAATAGCATTTACTACGCCCATTATTCGCATAATCATTAAAAAGAATACTTATAGAATAAGTATTATTCTTTTACTATAAATTTAAATAAATCTTATAAATGTAAATATTTTTTTTTTATATTAATTTATGTATAAAATTTAAAACATAATAATTTGTTTTATTTTGTTATATATATATATATATATATAGATATAATGTATTACGTTTTATTAATTATTATAAATATATACTTTTATAAATGATAGTACCAGTATTTAATTAATTCATTTAGTAATATAATAATAATATATGTATTACGTAACTTTATTATAAATTTCTTTCATATATTACTTTCTTATTAATGTTAAAAAAATAAATTAAAAAACAATACATTATCGATATAATTAAAAGAAGTAGTAGCAATTTTTAATACGAAATATATTATATATTTATATATTTAATTATACATTTATGATGAAGAAATAATATAATATATACTTATTCTAAAAATTATAACAAAAATATAATATTTAATTAATATCAATAAATATTAAATATTAAAATAATATTATGTTAATGTTTTATTATATTGATTTTAATTTTTTAATATACTTTATTATTTATAATAATTTTGAAAGAATTGTTTCATGATAATTAAAAATTGATTTATGAATAAAAATAATAAAATATTTTTATTATCCGATTTATTATTATTATTATTATAATTAATAAATATGATATTAAAAATTTTATATGTATGCATATAATATAATAAATATATTTACAAAACAATTTAAAAAGTAAATTTATTTATTTATTTTTTTTTTTTAAATCTATTTTTAATAGATAAATTGTGTTATTTTTAAGCATTTAATTTGAGAGATACAAAATTATCTCTATCTTAAATGTGTATATAATTGTCTTTGCATTAATATACAAGGTCATAAGCCATCATTAAGCCATCATTAAGCCATCATTAAGCTATCATCATAAAAAAAATGTATTCAAGTTTATTTACATAATTATCATAGTAGATAATATATAATTACAATATTAATTTCTTTTTATATTAATAATTTTAATTAACAATAATCAGTATATATATATATATATATTATTATAGATAACATTTATATTTTTAATTCTTCATTTTTAACATTTATATATAATAATTACGCAATTTAAATAATTATTTTTTTTATAGAAAATTTTATAAATATTCTATATAAAGAAATCTGATGAAATGAAAGAATTATTCACACTATAAGGAAATGTATTAAAGAAATTTATCCTATTATAATAATAATCAAGTAATATCAAAAGAATACAAATGTCTGTATTATCAAATTCAACAAAACAAGTATTACAAAATACATCATCTCTTTCAATGGAAATACAAGATGATAATACTATAATGTGTAATAAGGTATTTTGTTGAATATATAAATCATAACATTTTCTATTATATTTAAAATAAAATATTTATTTGAGTTTTTATTTCCTTTATCATATTTTAATTAGAAATTATTAGAAATTTTTAAATTAATTTATTCATATATTACAATTAAATTTTCAAATAAAATGGATCTGTTAAATTTTATTTTACAAATTTGAAATTCATTACATATTTGATTTCAGTCAATGGAAAATCTAATATTCAACTATATCATACACAACATTAAATTGTGTATTTCAGAAGAAGCAAGAAAAAAATATTGGGAGCAATGGTATATCTAATGCACAAAGAGTATGGACAAGTTTGTTATCAGGTGCTATTGCAGGAGCATTGGCAAAAACAACAATAGCACCTTTAGATCGCACAAAGATAAACTTTCAAATTTCAAACCGACCATTTTCGGCAAAAGCAGCAATTAAATTTTTAATAAAAACTCTTAGAACAGAAGGTTTACTAAGTTTGTGGCGTGGAAACAGTGCTACAATGGTTAGAATAGTTCCATATTCTGCTGTTCAATTCACAGCCCATGAGCAATGGAAAAGAATCTTAGGAGTAAATGGATCAGAAAGGTAAAATTACATACAACATATGAAATATTTATTAAATTTTTTTACATTATAATAATCATATGTACTTAATATTATATTTTTCAATATGAGAAATGTCTTTTTTCACATATTGTATCAAATTAATATTTTAAACTAATTTATAAATCTTCTAATATATTTGCAATGCGATTATATAATATTTATTTAATTATTTATGATAATTATAAAAAATTATTTATTCTCTTTGATAGAGAAAAACCAGGATTGAATTTTCTTGCCGGTTCTTTAGCGGGTATAACGTCGCAAGGTACAACTTATCCCCTGGACTTGATGAGAGCGAGAATGGCTGTGACACAAAAGACTAAATACAAAACCTTACGACAAATATTTGTACGCATTTATATGGAAGAAGGAATAGCGGCCTATTACCGTGGATTTACTGCAACGCTACTTGGTGTCATTCCTTATGCTGGTTGCAGTTTCTTCACCTATGATCTACTCAGGAATTTATTGACTGGTGAGTCACTTCTTTTACAAATTTATTCTACGCCGTGACGGTGCTTGTACGCAGAGAAAAAGTCGTGATTTATACGAACGAGAGTGGCTCGTATATAAAGCAGGGTACCCGTGGGGCACATCGGGGCTGTTTCCCGATATTGGGACAATACTTACTTTAATAGCGACGCTTGTCGAGACAAGTCCGATGGCTGTGTTTTTCAAGTACGTGCTTCATGTTCGATGATGGCTACGTGTCGATGAACAGTGTACACGGTGGCTATTCCTGGCTTCTCGACATCACTGATTTGCGGCGCCATTGCCGGAATGGTTGCTCAGACTAGCAGCTACCCTTTGGACATTATTCGGAGAAGGATGCAGACTTCGGCGATGCATGGTCAACACTATCACACAATCAGATCAACTATTACAAAAATTTACAAGTGAGTTTTTTATTTCTTAATTTGAGTAAAAATTATTAATATTGAATTTAATGTAATTCTAATACAATTTATAACATATAATTACATTCTTTACATTGCATTTAAATTTTAAAATATAATATTTAAATAATTTAAAATATACAAAATAAAAAAAATAATTTTTAAATGCTTTTTTCTATTACAATTTCAATGTAAAATAAAAATGTTTTATATGATTTTTTATTATTTTCAGAGAAGAAGGTATAATGGCTTTTTATAAAGGACTAAGTATGAACTGGATAAAAGGTCCAATTGCTGTAGGAATTAGTTTTGCAACACATGATACGATCCGCGATACATTAAGAAAAATTATTATTTGCCAAAATACTTCATTAAAAACATAAAAATGATATAGGCAATTAGAAAAACTAATAAGAAATGTCTAATTATATCTCATTAGAAAAGCAGTAAATATATTTTCATCTGCTAAAAAGTCCTTTGAAATATAGAATGTTTGATAAGAATTGCATACAAACTTTATCATTGTTCTGCTACTAACAACAGTTATATACTAGCAAAATTTGTACAGAAATTTATCAAATACTCATCAATATAAAATTTATGATCATATAATTAATAGATTCATGTAATGTAGTAATGATTTAATAAATATTATAGTTTTCAAAGGACATATTTTTAAAAAAATAGAAAATAGTACAAATTGTTGATGTACATATTGTTAATCAAAATGTTATAAAAATTGTTAAATTACTAAAAATGCATGTCATATAAGTATATATAAATCACTAAAAAGCAAAACTATATTGCGCAAATATTAACATTTAGTTTATTTGTAATGTGGATATTATGGATAACAATGCAACTGCCCTCACAAAATGTTTTTTAATCATTGATAAACAAAGTATTTTTTTTCGTGAATTTCAATAATCACAAAAACAATTTTAAAAAACATCTACATTTTTACACATTAAATTACAGATATACAGATATAATATCTACAATTGTTAATGTGATAGTAACAGAATAGTAGTTGTTTTATATTATTGACTAAATAGTCATTAAATTTTGTATGGAATAACGCATTATTTTAACAATAATAATTAAGTTCTGACAATAATTTTATAAATATAAATGTGCAATATTAATAATTAGCACAATTACTTATACTGAAACAAATTATTATAAAAATTATTCATATCTAATCTTTTTTTTTTATAAAATGATCTATAATTATTTTATAAGTTTATAATGGTCCAAATTATTTTAATATTGTATACATTTGAATTAATATTTCATATACTGTAAATTTTTATTCAAATATATTTTAATTAGAATAAAATATTTTCTCAAATATCTAATTTTTTACATAAATTTTACGTGTTTTAAATATTAAATATATATACACACTTTTATATTTAAAAATAAATGATAAAATACAATTAATATTACAAGTAATAATAATATAACTGATGATGAAATAGACAATAAAATCTATAAATATTTAATATGTAGTATATTGTTCAATAAATCTATTACCTTAAATAAAAATAATATTCTTTACAAAAAGTTAATTTATTAAAATTGACTAGTCTAATAATTTTGAACAGAAATTACTTTACTTCTAGAATTTATATGGTCATCAATTATTTAAGATATAAAAATGTAAAAGAGACAGAAAATATTGTTATTATATATGTTATAAATGATTATTAATTTTTGTGAAAAGATTTTAGCATTCAGTTTTTACTGTTTTGATAAAGCAAAGTATAGTTAAAAAATTTTTACTTCTTTTTTTTTTTATATATAAAAAACTTTGTACAATATTATTTAGGTTTAGTTTCTTGGTCATTCACGTATCTTATATAAATTTCTCTTTCATCATTTCCACCTGGTGGGATTTCAGCTTCATTCAAATATGATACTCCTATAGCAAGTACAGAACCATCATGACTGAAACTAAGAGCAGCAACACCAGCATTGTATCTATGAAATTGACATAAACGCTTTTTGTTAAAACCATCCCAAATATTTACATAACCATCTGAACCACCAGTTGCAAATGTATTATAAGTTGAATGAAAACTAATAGCATTCACTGGATATATATGTTCCACATTATTTTCTTTTATCCTATGACATTTAAAAGCATATTTCTTTTTTTGTGCTTCTGGTGTTGTATCAAGATATTCAACAGCAACACGACCCTCTATACTACTAAGAACATATCCCTAAAAGTTATTAAAAATTAAAAACAAAAAGTTCAATATTAAATGAAATCAAAATTTAAATTATTTCATTTATTTAATTATTAAAATATCAAACCTACCTGCTCATTAGGAAAACCTTTAATACAACGTGTTTGATACTTTAAACTGCTTTCACGTCTTTGAAACATACCAGCCATATTTCTCAAATCCCAAATACAAACTTTGCGTTTAGCTGTACCAACTACAAACTTATCTCCACATACAGACAAAGCAAGAACAACATCAGGTTGTAAATAACTACCTACACAAGTAGGTGTTCTAGGATCCCAAAGTTTTACTGCTGCATCCCATCCTCCAGTTAATATTGCATTGACTGCAGCAGAATATTCAATTTTCCTAATTGGTTTATCATGTGTTCCCATGACTGATTCTATAAAATAATTCTTTTTTATAATGTTTACATATTGAAATAAATATAAATAAAGATAAAAATAGAGAAATAAATACCAGTGTTACTATTTATGTCATACATCTTTAATGTATTTCCTAAACCTCCACTATAAGCATGTACAGCATCCTATTAAAAGAAACTTTTTTATTCTATTGATATTAAAAGATTTTCAAAACAACTAATATTATAAAGATTAAAATAAAGGAAAAAAATATATGATTATATTTAATGTATAATATTATATTAAAATTTATATTTTATTTTCTTAAATATATAATATTTTAGTTCTTATTTTTCTTTTTTTGCTTAAAAATATAAATATAATAATATAATATTAAATATTATATATGTTGTTATAATATCTTAAACCTTGTTTATGTCTTATAAATACAAAATACATAACATAATATAAAAATTTCATTTACCTGAAATGCAACATCTAAAACCGGTAAATCATGATTATATTTTAATCTCATAGTATTTGTATGAATATCATACAAGCGCACTGTACTATCCCATGAAGAAACAAGAAGAAATTGTGTTGAATTCCGCCCAAATTCTACTGCCGAAATCGCATCAGTTGGAGGAGATTTTATTTTGAATTCTGTCCGAGATTCCATTCTTAAAAAAGAAAATAAAAATTAAAAAAATTAATAAGAAAAAAAATATATATATATATTAAATGGTACAAATAAACATAACCTATAAATAATAAAATTTTCACATACATTTTAAAAGATTATTACTATTCTTAATAATAAACTTATAATATGTTTCTTCGCTATATCAATATAAATTCTTATATTATTTAAATAAAGTTCTAGATAAAAAATGATTTAAGTGAAATTAAATATCGAAAAAGAAAATAGAGATATCCACTTCCATACACAATATAAAGGTAAATGTATATCGAACTTAATTGTGATACAAATGCATACAAGAGAAATTAAGAAATACAATCTTATTTCATTATCATGCTATTCAAAAATATATTATATGAAAGCAACTTTATTATGTAATTTCAATTAGCGATTTTGAAATATACAATTTTGTATGAAACTTTAGTAAACATTTGAATTTCAGGAAGTATCAAGAACTCCATTTTTATTCGTATTATATCCGGGACACATGGTTATTTTCTAACCTTAATAATACGTTTTAGTTTTGGGTAGTGATTATTTAGAAATATTGAATGGAATATAAGATAAAAAAATCATGGTAAGCTTAACATTTTGATTATATTTTTAAATAAATTAGAAATATAACTTTCTTTAAAATTATTTTCATTTATGTCTTTCAAAACAATATATTAATTTTGGTAAAATGATTTTTAGTAAAATGATAATAAAAATGTAACAATTATAAAATATAATACAATTGTAAAATATTTTCTTATAAATTAAAATTAAAATAAATTTTTATGTATTAATATTGAGAATTTTGATTGAATTATTAAAAAATATATATATATAACTATATAATTAATAACAAGTATGATACAAAAATTTATTTAAATGACAACAAAAGTAATTGTAAATATGTTTGAAATTTTTTAAATAAGTTTTAAATAAGCATGTTTTTACATTTTAATAAAGATATCATTTTTATTAAGAATATTATATTATATTACCTTAATATTAAAATAGATTATGATGTTAAATATTAACATTTTAAATCAATTTTTTAAACATATTTATTAAATAAAATTTTTATTAAAATTTTATATTTTTTATAATTAATTGTAAATTTTTTTTAGATTTAATGTATAATTTTAATATAATATTATATTTTTCAGTCAAAGCTTTTTGTTTTATTCGAGCATGCTGCTGGCTATGCCATATTTTCTGTCAGAGAATTTGAAGAAGTAGGAATGTTATTGCCTCAAGTTGAAGCATCTGTAACAGATTTGTCTCGTTTTAACTCAGTTGTGAAATTAATTGGATTTTCACCTTTTAAAACTGCTTTAACAGCTCTAGAAAGTATAAATAATATTTCCGAAGGAATTGCTCCAGAAGATTTACAGTTATTTTTAGACTCATGTATACCAAAATCTGGAAAAAAAAATGAAGTTGTGCTTGGAGTGGCAGATCCAAAACTTGGAGCTAATATTACTGAAGTATTAAATATAAAATGTGATCACACTGGTGCCATTCCAGAAATTATTAGAGGAATAAGATTTCATTTTCATAATTTGGTAAAAGGTTTTACTGCTAAAAGTTCTGGAATTGCACAACTTGGACTTGGTCATAGTTATTCTAGAGCTAAAGTTAAATTCAATGTTAATCGTGTGGATAATATGATCATACAAAGTATAGCTCTATTAGATCAATTAGATAAAGACATTAATACGTTTAGTATGCGTATAAGGTAATTATTTTAAAAAATATTAATCAGTTTTTTTATATTTATAGATAGATAAAAAATTCAATTATATTTTTAGTTTATTAATTATATGTTTATTATTTACAGGGAATGGTATAGTTATCATTTTCCAGAACTTGTAAAAATAGTTCCTGAGAATTATATGTATGCCAAAGTTGCAAAATTAATAAAAAATAGAAAAGAACTTACAAATGAAAAATTAGAAGCTTTGGAAGAAATTGTTATGGACAGTGCCAAAGCTCAAGCAATTATTGATGCTTCTAAATCATCTATGGGAATGGATATCAGTCCTGTTGATCTTCTTAACATAGAAATGTTTGCAGTACGTGTTATTGCTTTAGCTGACTACAGAAAACAATTAGCAGAATATTTAAAATCTAAAATGACAGGCGTAGCACCAAATTTAGCTACATTAATAGGTGACCAAGTGGGAGCAAGATTAATAGCACATGCTGGATCTCTTACAAATTTAGCTAAATATCCTGCTTCTACTGTACAAATATTAGGGGCAGAAAAGGCTTTATTTAGAGCCTTGAAAACTAGAGGTAACACTCCAAAATATGGATTATTGTTCCATTCAAGTTTTATTGGTCGTGCGGGTACAAAAAATAAAGGTAGAATTTCAAGGTATCTTGCCAATAAATGTTCTCTTGCATCAAGAATTGATTGTTTTACTGATATACCAACTAATGTGTTTGGTGAAAAATTGCGACAACAAGTAGAAGATAGATTGAAATTTTATGAAACTGGAGAAATACCTAAGAAAAACATAGATGTAATGAAAGAAGCGTTAGAAGAAGCTGCACAAGTAATAGCGAGTATGGAACAAAAATCAGCTAAAAAGAAAAAGAAAAAAGATAAAAAAAGGAAAAGTGAAGTTTTAGAAAATGGAAAAGAAAATGGATATATTGAAAATGGAGTGGAAGAAGAAACTGAAGAACCAATAAAGAAAAAGAAAAAAAAGAAGAAGTCAAAAAGTTTAAATGAAAATGAATGAGAATTTATATATTGTCTTTATATAATTATCATGCTATAATAATTGTATCAATTTTTCTTATTCATAACAGTGAACATTATATGTTGAATACTTCATCTTTTAATATAGTTTCAATTATAACTCTATTAATTCATGAAATAGTTTATTTTTAATCAAATATTTTCATTGTAAAATTATGTTAAAATAAGATTGACAATTAGATTTATAATTTAAAAACATATTTCCATATATTGCATATATTGACCTTTAAATCTTCTTCTAAAAGATGTATATTATTTTATGAAGAAACAATTGTAAAATATAATTCTTTATAATTTAAATTATTGTGTACATACATAGTATATATTATTTTTCCAATATAATTTAATTTCCTATTTTTTTTTATTTGCTTTTTATTCTTATTAATATAATTATTATTATTAAAATTCTAATGTATTATTATAATTAATATAATATTAAATTTTTTTATATATTTTGGTATTAATATAAAATCTTTATTTTATAATGCTTATTATTTTAATTTATATTATTTTTTAACTTAATTTTTTAACATTATATTCTTTAAGAAAATAAATTATATTATAAAATATTTTTTTAAAAAAGAAAACATATCCATTGATTAAACATAAAAAATAATTAAATTATAAAATTGAAAAAATTAATATAAGATAAATTTTGTAACATTTTATACATGTTTTATATTTAAAATACTATTATATTTAAAATACTAAATTATAATTTGAAGGAAATTGGTAGAATGTAAAATTAAACGTTGCATATATAAGGAATAGATGATACTTTATGTTAAAAATGAAAATAAAACAGTTGACAATTTGTATTAACACCAGCACCAATGAGCATTTAATAACGATAAAACTGTGATGTAAGTATAAATACCAGAATTAATAATTACAATTATCGCGACTAATGTAAACAATATTCAGTCGACAAGTGAGCTATTAGTTATCATTCGCACGTATGTAGTACTATAAGCGACATAATAACTGTCCTGAATTTCACCAGAGGAACAATAATTTTCATTTTTTGTAATACATTTAATACATTTTACATAAAATTGTAAGGCATATGTAAATAGCCATATATTTTAAACGCGCGATTAATATTGATATGTACCAGAATATGTACGTATTGCTTAATAGTTGAATATTTCTTACTTAAATTTTCTCTGATTATAAATGCAATGTTACAAATGTATGTATGAATATATGTTAAATTAATAGATAATTGTAATTTAATTAATATATAAATAATAAAAGATTACAAATTTTATATGATTTTATTTGTAACGAACGATAACGAATACTAATAAAATTATTGAGTTATATTCGTAAAACGTACAATGAACAATATCAACGCGCGCAAGTAGCATAAAAATACATATCTAAATGTATTTCAATAAAATAATATTACTTTTACTTTCTATTTTTTTTAAATTCAGAATCAATAAAATTTTTTGAATATATATCAATTTTCCAATATCGTTATATAAAAATTTATAAAACTTATTTGCTAACAAAAAAATGTTCATTTAACTTTCATGATCTTAATTTTCATCCAGTTTGACTTTATAAAGGCCTCTGTAATTCTAGACTGTAATCGTGCTTCTTTATATTAATATTTATACGGATCAACTGACAATGATACCGCACTTATTGACTATATTTTTTATATTTGTACAATAATACATACATATATATGTTTTAATACATATATATGTAAGTATAGTTTAATACTTTAAAAATATATTCCCATCTACATCAAATAGTACACTTTATATAAAATACTCAAATAATGGAAAATGTAAAGAATTATTTTTCCCTTATATATACAAGATTCAGTCTCTGATACTCGCATAGAAGCCTGTAAGTTAATTCCACATCAACTTTATGAAATGATTTAAACAAAATTTAATAAAATAACAATAAAATTTATGATTAATTCATAAAAAATACTTTCAATCACATAAAATAAATTTTTGGGCACCTGTTCTATAGATATTTATATAGAGTACTATATAAGCAACAAATTATCTAAATTATTCGTTTAAAAACATATATAAATATGAATTTCAACTTTGCTGCAAATTCTGAAATATTTTATAAATTAAATTTTAATTATTTGATAAATAATAGAAGTATATCTACTATAATTATAATATAATTATGAAATAAAAATTTTATTATATCAATTATTTATGTAATATGTCATATATACTATAGTATACTATAGTAAAAACAAGAAATAGAACAATTTTTTTAATATTCTCTGATGAATAAATATTTTAATATCTAAACATTCTATAAATTATTCTTTAAAATGTATTTCAGTATTATGCAGCAAAGATATATCAAATTATTGATAATAAACAATACATAAAATTAAATGGATCTTAATCTATTAATTAATATCTAATTATTAATAATTATCTTTTTTTTTTACTAATCCCACAATTATCTTAAAAGATATGCATTTCATCATTATTAGTAACAAAGAATTAAGGAAATGCTTATTTAATTTTTACTTTCTCCTATTTTACAAAAAATTGTAGAATATCATTATTTAATCACATAAATGATTAAATTTTTTATCACTATATAATTACATAAAATCCTTAAATAATTTACAATGGACAATAAACATAATATTAAATCACCATGCTGAGTGGAGCGCTTTTGAAGCGCAATAAATCCCGCTGATTTGTGCTTCTGTGCTTCTTTTTAAGATAACTTCTTGTATCCTGCATTATGCTTTCATATGTACCTATTTTTTTTTCAATAACTACTAATTTTATATTATTTTCTTCGTGCAAAACTAACTATAATAGGGAAGCACTTATATCATTAGTAATGTTATTGCGCCTTTTTGTTTTTTTTATAGACGAATATCAATTGTCAAATAATTATATTTATATAGAAAAGTGAAACCATCCTTATAATTCAAATTGTCAATGTGTAAATGCAGCTTTCTAAAGTCTGCAATAATTCTATTTTCTACATTCAACCCCTGTAAAAGCATTTTCTTTTCTTTTAAGACATTGAATAACATTTAACAGAATGCCTTATATCCAATAGTAAATAAAAGTAATATACTACATTTTCTCGAATATCTATAACTCACTTTCATGCATACATTACTTATAATACATTATATATGTAAGGCATAATCTTGATTCATTCACTTTACATTATGTATAAAAGATTTAAGACAAGTCTGCCTGATTTGTTCCCACATGATTTGAAGTAACATAATTCATTAAAAAAGTACAACATTCGTATTGCGGAATGTTAATGGGAACATATATCTAAAATTCTTATTTCAACAAATATGCATAAAACTTAATATACAGAGCTCTTAAATTAATCATATATTTTATATAGTATTCACGATTATATTTATCATAATTTTCAATAAATTTCTACTCTTCTCTTATATAATCAAATTCATATGATATAGTCATATGTTAGAAAACTGAACAAATTTTTAATTCAAAACATAAAATGTAGAAATGAATAGTTCTTTTTTTAACTATTTGTGAACACATAAATCATGTAATATATATTTCATTGACCATTTTGCTCTGACATTTACAATATGCAATTTTTTACAGTTGCACCCTGTATAATGAGATTGCTTTGTCCAGAAAATAGAAAATTTATCTCCATTTTATTAAATAAATAGATTGTTCATAACAAGCCCTATTTGTTTTATTACTTCAAGTTATTTCATTTATGCCTTTTGTTTTTACTATTATCACCTTTTTTTATTTAAAAAAGCTTTCATTGAAATGCAGGAAAAAATGCTGGATTTATATGCTGCTGTTTCTGCTGTTGAGATTGAATCATTGGTGATGTATATCCAATTGTTGATGATGCTAAAATAATTATATTTTTAATAATAAAATATATAAAATTGAGTTTTCTATAATTAACAAATAAATATATAAATAATTTTAATATATATATAAAATTATTTATATTGTTTCAAAAAAACATTATAAAATTAACATATTTATAAATATTTAACATAAATATAAAAAAAATATAAATATAATAGAATTATATAATATATATACAATATATTTAAATAAACATTAAATAAACAAAAATTGAAATAATACAATAAATTCTTCTTAAGAAAAAAATTTTACATTTTATTATTTTTTTGTTGAGTGCTTTAATTATATGTATATATTCAATACTAATTTTCATTATAATTTATTAAACAAAATTAAACCAAATAGAAATTTCATATATAACTCACTCATAAGTTTAATTTGATGTTGTGGACTATTGCTTGCCAATTGATTCATTGTTGGTGCAGGTCCTGTTTGTTTTGCTTTACTTCCCATTATATTATCAAGATCTATATTTAATCCTGAACCAGCCCATGTAGATCCAATTTGTGTGGATGTATTATTTGATATTTGATTTTTAGAATTGGTAGATGTAGGAGTAAGAAGATTTGTAACTGATGGTAATCCAATTGTTCCTAAATATAAAAGCTCTTTTAATTTTAATAACACTTTCTTTTAATATTTTATTCTATTCTTATATTTATATATGTATAAGATTTTATTAGATTATAAAAAAAATTAAATCTTGTATATTAGTAACACATAAATTATCCCTTATTTTATTTATTTATAATATTAATTACAATTTTTTTAAAAAAATGAATTATAAAAATCATATAAAGTATTTAATATAACATAAATTATATAATAATAATATTTCTTACACAATATTCACAATATATTATTCATATAAAGAAAAAAAGCATGCAAAATTTTAAAATACTGTTAACTTTAAGAATTATTTTGCGAATATTTAAAAAAAATATATATTTTCATAAATAATATTTATATCTCATTAATAATTATGTATCGAATGTTGAACCTATAATAGAATCAATCAAAAACAGTACTTTGGCACCTAAATCTCTACAATCTTTATCATGATCGCCGCTAATCACATTTTGGGATAAATCTAAAAGCCATAGTCTTATTTCCATACAAATTTCAAATAATTCATTTACAATCGTATTTTTCGGTATTGCAATAATTACGGCTGCAACATTTTCTATTACTGCTAGTCTAACTTTTGCTTGTTCGTGATATCTCAAAATCCACGATAATTCCAATAATTCTTTTCCCATTTTAGAAGCTAACAAACAATTCTGTGCTGCTATCATTATAGTAGATAAAGTTTCTAAAAATCGAATTAACAAAATATTTTCTTGATCTGTGAAAATTTGTAATCCACTATTCAAGCAAGTGTTTTCTTTGCCAAAACCATAAAGTAATGGATAAAAAAATGAGGACGCAATATTTCCGAATTTATTTTCAAATGTTTTAGAAATTTTTATACTATGTGCATATCTTTTTGTATTTGATTCAATTCTTTTATCAACAATTTCCCGCCAATTTTCTTTTACGTCTTTCTCGAAAGATTTCTCGAATTCATCAAAATCATCACTATATAGTATTTTGTATTGTTGACTTTTTTCAGTATTAATGAAAAGTGAAACTTTGTTTGAAATTTCTTTTGTTTTTTGTTTCATTTTAGCTTCATTAATTATATCTTTTTTATTTTCATGAAGTGGAATAGTTGATAATTTTCTAGCCGAATATGATAATATATCAAGAAAAAATAATCTTTGACTTACAGAATATTTATCTACTTCCAAATAAAATTGTCGACATAAAAATTCAGCACAATCTTTGGGATAAATAGTTACTATAGCTACGCAAGCTTTAAATGTTAATATTTCAAAATTTTCTACATAACAAGATTCTTTAAGCGTGATAAAAAGTTCTAATAATTCAATTGCAAATGATACATCATCATTTGGTAATTGTGACAATATTAATTCTTCACAGACTTGTAAAGATTCTGAAAAAATATCTGGATTGTTAGAATTTTTGTCATTTACTAAATTATCACGTAGATCTCGCAGATATGCTGGTCGTAATTTTTTACTAACTTTTGTATCGTGAGACATATCATATGGTATTAAATCGTCATCACTATCTAATTCTGAATCGCTTTCAATATTACTTTTATTAATTATATTATCTGTTAAATTTTGTTTACTCAATATAATCGATTCTTTCGAATTGTTAATGGAAATTTGATTGTTTTTATTATATTTTTCTTCTATATTCTTTTTAGATAAAAGATTACATTCAATGCCTAATTCATACAATTTTTTATCACCCAATGTATTAAACTCAATATTTTCAGTAATTAAATCATTTCTTTTAATTTGTTCTTTTTCTTTTGAGACTTTGATTTCTATAGCTAAATTTTTTAAAGATTGTACTAAATCCGTTATTTCATCAGGCATGTTGTTGTATTCAAATGAAAGTTTTGGTGCATCATCAGATTCGGATAATTCATTAGTAAAAATTTCACCAACAGACATTCCCATTGCTCTTAAAATAATATGTGTAGATTCGAGATGAACAGATATACCAGAAAATAACAGTCTTTGAATATTATCTTTTTCATTTCTGTTTAAATGATGTTTACATTTTCTTACACACATAATTATTAATTTTGTAATATATTTATGTTGTTCTACAGAAGTATGATTTAAAGCACTTTTATTACCCCATATATCTAAAAGTTTCATTAATAATTCGATAAGAATACGATTATTATTTAAAAATTGCGCTAGATATGAGATCAAATTTATTATTAAATTATCATCTTTATAGTAACACATTAAAGGAATTTTTGTTGTTAATATATATTTCCAATTTGAATTTAATAATATATCGCCAAAAATTTGATATATTCCAAGATTGATATCGCAATATTTTAAAAATAATACAGCTATTGGTTCTATGCTAGACGTATCTAATGCTTTTAATATATTCTGAATTATATCTCGCTCATTATTTTTATTTTCAAAACACCATTCTGTTAAAATATTAGTAAACGGTAATAAATTTTCTGAGTTTGTAATGATTACTAATTTACTAATTAAAAATGAGAGTAATTTTAGTTCTGCTTTGATATCATAATGTAGTCCAATATTTATAAAAGATATTGCATGAGCAATATGAAAACATATAATCTTAAAATATTTTTCTGGAAGAAAACTATCAAATATTTTGTTTTTTAATTTATTAGCTACGCGATTAGGTAGTGAAACTAAAATTTGTACTAATTTTCGCCACGTTTCATCAAATTCTTCTTGTTGTATTACATTCTGCACTTGATATTTACATGTATTTACTATGGCAGAAAACAAAGAATCACTTTTCAATAATTGTTCTAAAATAATCGAAATTACAAAAATTTTTCTTTCATTCTTTGTTTCTTTCAAAGCCAAAATTAAAGCATTTAAAGATTCGGTTAATATTAATAATGTAGCACCATCAACAATTAACAATTGTTTAAGTATTGGATCTAAAGTATTTTCTTGTACTGGCCAATTATGATCAAATTTTTCAATAATCTCTTCTAAAATTTTTCCATACAATATAGAATCAATTTCTGGATTAAAATCAAGGTTACAATACTTTTGTGGAGTAAGTGGTCCTGGTAAAAATTTAATATATTCAGAAATATATGATTTCAGCTTTTCCAAACTATTATGACTTTTAATAGGACCCATAGAACATAATTCTTCTAAAAGTCGATTTGCAGCATGTTTTGAAAGATTTTCAGCTGAAGTGATGCTTTTTTCCATCTTGGTTGCTGTAAGGAAAATCTTTCTTGGGGGCATTACATTATCTCCAAACATATTCTCAATGTTATAACATGCAAAAAATTTTTTAATAAAAATTTATGATTTTTTTTTATAAAATATATGTATAATTATAAAAATAAACAATAAAAGAAATATTAGTATTTTATTTTCCAAATAAATATAATATTATTTAAAAATTTTGATTTTATGATCAAGTAATACTAAGATATGCATTTATCAAAACTTAAAATATATTTAAATATTTTTAATTTCAAATTTCATATTGTTAGACTATAAAATAACAATTAGTATAACTAAACCATAAAATCATATTTGAATTTAATATGAATTATTTTAATAAATAGTATATTTTTACCTCCATGATTAATTGTAGCAGATGTTGATGAACTCATATTTATGAAAAGATTAGTATTGTTGGAGTTATTTACTCTTTTATCCATAGAACCAGTAGTCAAAGAATTTAAGCTATCTAATTCTGATAAAAGATCTGTATTTGAAGATGCTATAAGAGAACCATTTCATATTAAAATAAATAAATGTTAATAAGTAAATATATTAATAAATAATAACTCAATATCATTCAATTATTTTTTATAATACCTGTATTGTTGTTCAATGATTGCTGATTATTGAGTACTTGCGGTTGTATGGTATCAAACAGATTGTTACTCGTACTAGGATTTTGAGAAAGTGTATTCGTAGTATACGAGGGAGTGTTTAATGATTGGGCATTAATAAACATTGAATTATTTACATTATCTGTTATTGAACTATTAATATTTGGTATTGCGCTCATTAAATTTACTTGTGGCTGTATTGAGGGATTAGATTGTATCATAACAGAAGAGTTAAAAGCTGATGTGAAGTCTGCAAATTCATCATTAACATCTTTCGTTTTTACTGTAGTATTACCAAATGCACTAGTAAAATCTCCAAATTCTGCATTTGAATTCTGAGTTTGTACAGTAGTCTGAATATTTGCTCTTGGATTAAAATCATCATCATCATCAACAATTGATTTAGTATTATTCTCATTTTGAGAATCAAAAATATCATTTAAAATATCATTTTTATTTTTTTGTTTACCAGATGAAGAGTTATTTTGTGATCCAGATATACTATTCTGTAAATTTAATTTTTAATTTTCAATATATATTATAAATTATTACCAAATCTATAATTTCTTTATCTAATTTTTTTTTACTTACATTGGATTGTTCTCTTCCATAATTTGCAGCAGCTCCTAAATCTACTTTTTTAATAATTCTCGTCATTCTTGCTGGTGAAGCATTAGTTGAAGTTGTAGATGTAATAGTTTTGCTAACGCGATCTATACTATCCATTGTATCTCTATATTCCCTTCCACTTCTTTTTGGACTGGGATGAACATCATTATCAGAATCTTCTCTCTCACCATCATCACTATTTCATAAAAATATGCAATAAAGATATTTAATTATTATATATAATATAAATATAAAAATTAATATTTACCTATTATTTGTATCCTCAAAACCTTTTCCTCTACTATCACGATCCCAATCATTATAAGTATCTGTATTAGTTTTATCCCATTTTAATCTATCAGACCATCTATCCACACTTCCAAATCTTATACCCATTGCTTCACTCGATAAACCCACATATTTATCTTTATTTTTCTTAGCTTTTTTTCTTTCTTCTCTTAATTTGTCATCATCTTGAATAAAATCAATTAATTCTCTAACTTTGTGCCTAATATTTATTCCTTGATCTTTTCCAAACTCATCAATCCAAGTATAATTTTCTAAAGATCTGAGATCATAGATGTGTTCTCTAGATGATGTGACTACTCGTTCTGATCCATTACGAACTAAATAATTCAACAGCAAAAGAGACTAAAAACAATAAATTATAAATAATTATTTAAATAAGTATATCAGTAAAAATTATATAAAAAATAAAAAATATATGTAAATATCAATAAAATATATCATAAATATAATTGTATTATTAATTTTTACATATTTTATTTTTAATCTTTACTTTTTTTAAATTTATTATTTTTAATCTTTACTATAATTAATGTCTATAATTATAATTTCATAAAATATTATATAAATATAATTTATATTAATATATATATTTACATTAATATAATCAAATACTATAAAAAATTGACATATATATATATAGTAGAAACGAACTTACCTTGTACGTTCGACGCCAATTCCGTTTATTTTCTTGCAACATCCTTTTCCACAACATAGACATTACCTCGGGAAATTGCTCGTATGTGAATGTAGCCTGAGCCAGTTCTTGCATCATTGCCCCTGAAGTAATACATGCAGTATAATTAATTTTGCCATATGTCAAATTTCAGCAAAGAATAAAATTATAAAAAATATCAATCAGTAAATAATTGTAATATATTTAAAAAAATTATTAATTATTTATTTAAAAAATTATCGTTCAAAAAATTTTTATTCTTTCATTATTTATCAAATTATTGATATAAAAATAAACAAAAATATCAGTTTATGAATTATATCAATATATGAATTATAAAGAATTCTTTAAATCTTATATAATATAAAAATACAATATCAATAAATAAAATTGGATTAATAAATCTTACTTTATCTTTATAAAATTAAACTTTAAATAATTATAATATTATAATTTAGTTTAATCATTTATAAGTATTTTTAAAATTTTAATAATTTTCAAATTATATTATCAAAATAATTTTATTTTATATAATAATATATTTTTTTATATATCAACACAATATTATAAATAATTTTATCACAAAATGTTCTATTTTTATAATTGCAATTACAAATAATTATTGTTTAAAAAATAAAGGAAAAAAAAATAAAATTTAAATATATTTTTTTCAATATAGATAAAAAATTAATTTAATTAAATTTATTTAAATATTTAAATATAAAAATACCGGTTGGACCCCAAGCATCATCATTTGTTGCTTCCCGAACTTTGGCCTCTGTTTCCGTGTAATTCATAACTACATTGGTCCTATAATATTAAAATTTTATTTTCGTTAATATAAAAATTATCACTTAAATATATATTTTATAATATATGACAATTTCAAATAGATTATATAAAATAGTGTACATGATGATATTAATAATTTTAAAATAAAAATACTTTCACTACATTTACGTGGATCGTATGGATACCTGTTAATTGCGCAATATTTTTACGTCTTTGCTTAAACATAATATTTTTATTTCTATTTTTCAATAACATATATTTTATTATATATAATTATAATATACATTTATATAATTATATATATATTTTTTGTATATATATCAAAAGAATTATTTTCACAATTTAATTCATTATTATAAATGAAATTGATAAAAAAAAGAAATTGATCCAATTAAATTATCCGATTAAATTGCATTCTTTATCATTAATTTTTTATGCAAATTTATAAATTTATTTCAATACCCTGATTATTACATAAATATGCTGTTAAATACTCTATATATTTATATTTATTTTTTTTCAAATATTTATTTGATAAAATAACATTTATTTCAAAATTCATAATTTTATTACATATGAAAACAATCTTATCATATTTTTTATTAAATATAATATAGAAAGTAATAAAACGAAGATTATTTTTTTTTAGGCTTTATAGAAAGCAATTTAAAATATTTTATTTTATAAATAGCGATATATGATTTATATTTCATAATATATTTGTTTATTATTAAAAAATATTTAAAAAAATATTTAACACAATAATTTTGGAAAAGAAAAATAATAAAATTAATATATTTCTTATCATAATAAAAAATTCTTTATATACATACAGAATTATATACATTTTTTAAATAATTGAATTTATAAAGTTACTTAAACTTGTTATTAAGTAAATTATTAAGTATACATTATTTAAATAACATTTGGAATAAAAAATCTCTACGTATATATAGTTACGATTGCATTTATATTCAGAAAGAGTTGTTAGAGATAATAGTATTCTTCCGTTTCTTTTTTACAGATGCTAAAATATCTCACGTTTTTCACGATGATATAAACTAGCTAGTAATTATTTATTTTGAATAAATAAACAAATATAAACGATAATAATGTATTACAAACATAATAATATATATTATATTTTGATATTAAATGCATAAAAGTAAAACAAAAAATTAAAAAATTGTATGAAATAAAAAGATAAGATAATACTGATGTTTGAGAACCCCTATTCAATTCAACAATAACCTTATATACATACATTATATAGAATGTATAAGAACCGATGTAGTAATGATACTTAGATTTCGAGATTTCGTAAAAATAAAAGAAGAAAAAATAAGCGAGAAATATAATATTTTAGAGAAGTATAAATATAGTATATAGTTATGATGCTAACTTTTTGTATGTATTTAACGTATGTATTTTCAATTTTTACAAATATTTTACGTTAATATAACGGTATATGTATATACATACATATATATATGTATATGAAAGCGAAACTTAACAGGTGTGAGAATTACATGCAAGAATTTGATATTCTTCGAAGCAAAGACAAATATAAACTGTAAATAAGCCCAATAATAAATAGTATAAACTAAATATTATCTAATTATGATTTTGTTACAAGATAATAGTTTATGCATTTTAATATAATTGCATATAATGAACAATTAATATATATGCTATTAATAATAAATTCTTATTTATATTAGAATTTTAAAATTATTTTTTACTAAATAAAAAATTAATATTTTCAATATATTATCGATATAATTATTAATATAATCTATTTCCTTTTTTAATATACAAACACTTATTCAACGAGCAAATTTATTTATCACGGAGAATAACTTTGTGAGATAGGGTATTGTTAAGGATAGCTTATCAGTTAATTCTAGTCTCTTAAGTAATAAAATACTTTCTTTTTTATATGTTTTTATTAAAAGGAAAAAAAATTACAAATAACATTGAAAATTAAATCGATTTGAAATATAAAAATATAAGAAAAAATAAAATAAAAATAAAAAATATGTAATTAAAAAAATAATAATTTCATGCAAAAATATAGTTAATTTATAAATATAAAGATATTTATAATACAAAAGTAAACATGTTATATAATTAGCGATCATTATATTTCCAGCAATACAATTTATTGTGACAACTTTCGAACTTTTACATTTTTGTATTTAAGATTATATTGCTATTTATGTAAACAATATGTTACATATATTTAAATAAATTTCATAAAAAAAATTACAATAATAATAATATATTAATAATATTACAATAATAATAATAAAAAAAAATTAAATAAACGAATATTATTAAATTATTTTCATTATTAATAGATCGCATAATTTAAAAACAGCGTTTATTTTATCCTTTTATAGTCATGTTATTTTCTTCAATATTATGTTTTATATTATATAAAATTTTATATTTAATCAAATAATTATTTTTTTACAATCTGCAGAAAAAATATATCTTTCTATTATAAAGAATTATAAGAAAAATTTATTCAAAAATAAATATAAATAATTTTATTTATTTTCCATGAATATTTTGAATTAATAAGAAAAAAATGTTTAAATGAAATATACATTCATGTGCATGAATAATGAGTTAAACAATGTAGACAAAGTGACTATCAATCAATGTAAAAAGGTAGTTAAAGGTAAACGAAAACTTGTGTAGCGTATCGAAACAAGTAGAGTGGAATGCGTCGAAAAAAGTAAAAGCAAGGTTAGATCGCATGTAACTGACTTAATTGTACTTACGCCTTGTCCATTAACTCTCGCACTTTCCACATGTTCATCATCGTGCTTTATACTCTTCAATGAATATAATACGTATTTTCCGCGTTGAAAACTACGGAACTTGCACTAATAAATGTTCACCAGCTGTTTTCAGGAGCATTTGATATCGCGACGGCGACGGCGGACGAACGTCACCAGGCGGTGGCCATGTTATCCCTTCCACGTTCCATTGAGCTAATCGTCACAGGTGTTTTACGTGTGCCAACCTTAGTTTTCGTTATCGCAAGTCTTTCCACATAACATATTTATTATTTTTCCATAATATTATGTACCGATTCATAACCAAAGAAAATCCTGATTGGTTTAAACAATTGAAAAGAATTAATTTCTATTCGATGTAGTAAATTACAAAATGCATTTTTTACCTTGGCAAATACAATTAATGTTTATGTACACATTGATTAATTACGAACTACAAATTGTTTAATATCTAATTGTATTCGATTATTTAAAATAGGATTGTTATTCTCTGTATTCTGGTATGCTCTACGTCTTATTTAAATATAACATTTATTTGAACTATTGCCAATTAATTATAAAAACTAAAAATAACTAATTAATAATATAAATAATATTCAGAATATAAATTATAAAAGATGTTTGAAATTGAACATTTAATGTTTTTAAATTTGCAAAATGTTTTTTTAAAAGCATCTATTTTTTTGTAAATAAAAATCATATATTATAATTTTATTATTTCCATTAACATTAATATTTTTACAATTCTGTGTTACAACATAATAATATAAAAAATATTTAAAATTATTATATTTAAAATTTTTCTTATATGAAGCTATTTTTCAAATTGTTCATAAATAGAAATTATTTATATACAATACAATAATATTATGATATGATACAAAAATACAAAATTATTATAAAAGATTAATGAAAAATGAAATATGTACAATATATATTATTTGTTATTCTAATATTTTATATAATTTTATATAACTTTATATAATAAAGTTTTATATAATTCTAAAATTTATAATTATGAAAATTTTTTTAGTATTTTTAGAAATACCAAAATTTGAAAAAAAAATGACGAAAATATTTTTATTACATATTAAATAATTTTTATACTATTCATATTATTATATCATTATTCATATAAAAATAAGATTTATTTAATAAAATCTAATTAAATTGACTGAATTTTAGCTTAAAATATTGCAAATTTTGGAAAATTTTTTTAACGTCTTTTCATAAATTTCGACAAATAATAATTTGAATTTGATATATACTATTTCTATGATCTAAACGGATTGGTTAAAAATCCAAGATGGCATCATGTAATTCGTGAAAAACCCTAAAAATATGAAATTACATATGTATATAATTTTCAAATTAAAAAATTTCGACTGTTAAAACTATTATTTTCGGATTTTAAAGAATATTTTTTATTAAAATCTATAAAAAGTTAGAAAAAAAATCCAAAATTGTAGAAAAAATCCAGAGTCCAACTAAAGTTTAACTCATTAAAAACATCATTATAATCGATTCAACTGTTTAACAAAAAATTAAATTATTATAGATATAAAAAAAATAATAATTTATATAATTTATCTATAATATAAAAAAATGTATATATCAATTTGTATAGTTGATTTGTGATTGGTAGACCAATGATCTTACGGAAGTGATTGAAAATAAACAAACCTATCATATAACTAAAGAAGATATTTTCATATAACTCATAATCTTATTCATTCGTACAATTAAAACTGAATGAATTAGCAAATAAAATTTCACTTTGTGAAAGTTGTATTATAAAATTTTTTATTGAAAAGAGGTAAGTGAATAAATATTTTCTTTAAGATTTTCATAAAATATGTTTGACAATTTAGATATAAGTATAACCTACTTGATGCATCATCAATTTTTTAATAGTTTTTAAACTAAAAATTTTTACAAATATACTTATAAATTATTTTTATAATTAAAAACAATACTTTATACAATGCAATACAAATAATAATAATAAATCTATACAAATTAATCTATAATATTAAATAAAGGTTATATGTACTATATATTAATTTTTAAATTATATACAATATAATATAACTTCTTTTATTTTAATATAAAATTATTGAATTCTTCAATTTTTTTCCTCAATTCCCATTATTTCAATATAATTGTTATTTATAAAATAATTTATTGTAAAACATTAAAAAATATATATTTTCTTAAATATAATTTTATATATTAATTAATTTATATAAAGACATGTTGTAATGTAATGACATATTGTATATAATTATATATAAAATAATTAATTAATATATTAATATTAATTATTTATTAAATATATAATGAATATATAATAATAAAATATGAAATAAATATTACCATTATGGATAAATATTAAATTTCAAATATAGAATAAAAAATATTTTATAATTATATATTCATATTTGATAAAATAATTCAATTTTTGAATAATTAATTTATTAAAATCTTATATTTATAGATGTCATTAACTTTTCAACAAATTATATTGGATGCTAAAAAGTTAGTTATTAAAATATCAGATCATGAGAATACAGCTGATAATTTGATAAGTGAAATAGAATCAGTTTGTAGTCAAATTGCTAATATGAAACAGGTAAATTTATTTACAATAATTTAATTTAGAAATATCAAAATAAAATATTTAGTTACTAAAATTCTTTATTATGAAAATAATTAAAATTTATCTATTTTTTATAGTATCAGGAAGAAGTAGAAATTTTGAATACTGAAGCAAAACAAAGACCACATATACAATTAATCTCAGGAATACAAAGAGAGGTTAAACATTTACAAGAATTGCAAGCTGAAAACAAGGAATTAAAAAAAGCATTAGAAGATCATCATCATGCTCTTGAATTAATTATGTCTAAATATAGGCAACAGACAGCATCTTTATTACGTCTTTGTAAAACAGATCTTTCTTCATTACATAATGCAAAATATGCTAATGTAAGTAAAAATTAATTAAAAAGTAATATTTTTAATGTATTTATAATGATTTATAATTCAATTTTACTATTATTATATTATTTTATTATTTTAAATAACTTACTATTATTATTACTAAGTATTATTTTAAATAACTTATATTTTAGTCTAAATTAGATTTTTTATTATTTTAATATGAATAAACAACATTTGAGTTATATTTGATATTATTTATTTAAATGAAGTATTTATTTGCAATTTTATCTTACAATATTATTATTATTATTATTAAAAGTGATTTATATATTACAGATAATTACCAACCAAGCGGAAAAAATTAATGAAATGGCAGCAGTAATGAAAACTGCAGTAGCTTTAGATGAGGAAAATGAGATGAGAGAAAAAGAAATATATAGTAGTTTAAAAGTAGAAAATACTACATTACGAGAAATAGTTAATATTGCAAATAAGTATTGCTCCTTAAATAAGGAAACTGATGTAGAGAGTAAAACTGTACAAACAGATCCAATAGTATATTAAAAGAAATTTCTAATTTATATTTCTCTTATATAAATTTCATATTATTTATTTCATATTTTATAACATAAATAATGCTAGAAAAAAATGTATTACTTATATACAATAAAATACACATGTAAAATATGATTTATACATACAAATTTTTTTAATGAATTTTAGAAAAATTTTAATTTTTTCATTGTTTCATTTAATATTATGATCTAAAATTATTAAACTTTAGATTTAAAATTGTTTTTTTTTTAATTTTAATATTTATATACATTTCATACATTTAATATATTTACATTAAGAATATATGTATTATATAATTAGTATATTCTATTCTATTCATAATGTTATTCGAATACTCCCGCATTTGCGCACGCGCTTAAAAACTTTAGTAATAACAGGTTTGTTTTCCTAGGGAAAAGATGTCTTGTTTTTTATATTTAAAGAATTTGGAAACTCACGTTTATATATGTATATAAATTAATTGATAAAAAAATATATAATATAAAAGCTAAATAAATTTAAATCAGAAATATTATATATTCAATATTTATTATTCACATTTAACTACATGATCGCATAATATACATATATGGTATGTATATATAGTATAACAACCATAGTTCTATCTATATTCTACTCTCTTATAGTAGCATCGTTAATGTACGTCGTGTTGTGAGGTGTTAGCCAGATACGTTTAAAGAAAGTGTAGGTTGGTGTGGGTGTGCATACTGCTAGAAGACAGCCGCACAAGTGAAAGGGTAATGGCAAGGAGTGGAGGTGATTTTCAGTGATCTTTAACAAATGGCTTTGTCCGAGGTGCACAATTTGGCTGCAATTATCGGCAACAATGGTTTTACTGTTAGCAAGGTAAGCATCCGCGTCTCTGACTTCATTGCCGAAAAAGTGACGTTCATTTTCCTTTACTGCAAAGTACAATACGATAATTCCATCATAACGTGCAAAAAGGCGTAATTCTATTGTATAAAAGATATTATTTATCTAATAAAAGAAAGATATGTTTAACGTATGATGTAAAAATCATAACTTAAATAATAATTACTTAATAATTTAATTGATAGGAACTATTCGATTTTAGTTTGTTGCCGATGTATACGATACGTAACTATACTTATTCATAATAGATTTAAATTTGAAATTGTTATTCTTGAAATGGAGTCATGAAAAATTATATTTATTTTAATAAATTTAAAATTAATATTATAATAATTATTTTAATCATTATTAATATATTTTGATAATACTTTTATAATATATATTATTTCATATAAAAAATTTTAACACATTTATATTATAATAATTCATAATTAATGCATAATAGAAATAATTATAATAAAAGAGCAAATATTTATATAATTGTTAATATTATTGTAATATAATTAGAAATTTAAATTTAATTCAAATGCAAAATGATCTACTTTTTTTTTTATAGAATAACGTGGTTGAACGCAACATCAACATGTTGGAACCACGAAACAATTATCCAGCTGATAGATGTAATACAGAATATAATTATTGGAATTATGACTTAATGGAATGCAATACACAAAAAAATGTAAGAAACTTAAAAATTATTTTTAATTTTCATATAATTAATAATAAAATTAATTTTTGTATACTTTATATTGTTTTATTAAAAACTATTTTTATGCAAATTAAATAAAATTATTATTATAACTTATATTAAAAATTTTATAATAATATATGTATATAAATATAAATATATATATATATATATATAATATATTTGCTAATTTAAATATTGAGTTATTATTATATATTTATTTTTAATTTTTTGCAATAAAGATAATTATTCTTTTTTAAAATATTAAAGACCTGCTTATTTTCTGCTTATATTCTATATAATATTTTCATTTGTTAAATATGACATTTTACTGAATAAGCTATATACATGTAAGAAATTTCATTTCACTCTATTTCATTTAAATATAAGAATTAATCTTACATAATCTGTGAAATATGTGTTTATTTACACAAATCTATATATTTTATATATATAAAAAGAAAAAATTTAAATTTAATAAAATAAGATGTTATATATATGATATATTAGGTTATTAATTTTAATATAATTTATAACTAAACATATTATAGTTAAAAATATTACTTGAAAATTTGTTGAAAAAAGAAAAAACATTATATTATGATACTAATTTAATCTTTTTTATTCACTTATTCATATAGATGAATGTAGAAGATGAAGATAGTCAGGATTTAAATAATCCTATGGTCAATGATTTAGTGTCAAAAATTCTTGATGATGATTCAATAGTTGGTGATAACGCTCACAATAATAGTTATAATGGCAATATTCAATATTATTCAGATACTCAATCCTGTATTATGGAAAATAAAATGGAAAGTAATACTGATCCTAATTTTACTATGGATCGCTTCAATATGCATTCAACATTTAATAAATTACAAAATAATATTTCTAATAATGCTAAACTTGAATGTAATTATAACACTCTCTGTGGAGAGCTCAAAACATTGAGTCTCAATACATGTGTAGGGCAAGTATCAGATCAAGGAAATTTATATAACAATGGGATTGGTGCATATTCAAATACGTATCCATCTGATTCACAATCTTATGTACTACGTCCAAGTAATGAAAATTGTTGTATTAGTGGAAATACTATGCCTATATGCAATGATTTATTAACAACTACAAATGAGACAAATGTAGGTAAGCAGTCTGCTAATTGGACAGAAAATTTATCAACATCAGGATGTACATCAGACTTATTTGGAAATTATCAACGAATACAAAATTGTACAAATCCAGATCTTAACTTTAATATGGCTCTAACATTGGCTTTAGATTCTCCTGATCCAATAACTCTAAATGAATTAGAGTATCATAATAATATTGGACAAAATGGAACTAATACATATAATAATCCAACACCTTCTATGCATGAATTATACAGCATGACTGCCAATAATCAAACTTATAGACCAAGTTCAGCAATGACTGATTTGAGTATTGATTCTGGCTTTCTTTCAAATTCTCCATTACAACATTTTTCTCCAGCTGATACAAATTTGCATAATTGTTTTGGAAATAATATACAGCGGAGTAATGCTAATGATTATAAAGATTTACATGATTCAAATAGATTAAGCATGACAAATATCTCCATACCAAATGAACAACTTCAATTTTTGCACCAACAAGCTCGTAGCTACAAATTAAATCAAGCTGTGGACCAAGAATACAAACAATTAATTGACTATTATCCAGGTGTAAGCGATTTCACCACATCATCAATCAATAGTTTAGACACAAATGAAAATTGTCTTACAAATAACGATTATAAAATTGATAATAATTTACTGAAAATTATCAGTCCGAAATCAAAGACTATTGAAACTAAGACATATTCACCAATTGGATTTCCAAAAAATCTAAGTTCGCGTAATACTCACCAGTCAATTGCAAAATATGGATATCATAATTATCAACATTACACTGCCAATAACGGCGAGACTTTAAAAATGTTACCACAAAGTTCCACATCTTATCAGGATTTGAAGCAGCCTAATAATACTAATACATATAAGGTGGAAGGATTTGATCTTACCAAAGAAATAGCTTTTCCTTCTGTAAGTCATTTGACGAATCAAATAGCAGGGTCTTCAATGAACAAGGATACTTTTAATTATCTTATGAAACAACGACATCATATGCCAAGAATACAAAATAGTCCTGGCATTCCATCTGCTGATGTCCTTTTTAATTCAGGAATAGTACCAAATCCGGGAACAGTAAGATCTGGAGTATTCCCACCAGTAATGCCAGTTCCTGTACCACTTCCAGTTCCACGACTATTTTCCGTATTATATGGTGGAGGTTTGAGCCTTAGAAATGGAAGTGGAACTTCTAGACGTACAGCACCTTCAAGTATATTACACTTCAGACTGGAGCAAACTTATGAACAGTTTAAACAATTAGAAAAAGAACGAAAAAAATGCGAAGCGGGATTAGCTGCTCATTTTCCTGGTAAAAGAGTGACGAGTGCAAACAATATACCTATTCCTCGCCTTCAAGGAAATCCATCACGCGTTGATCGTTTAGTCATTGATTATTTGAGAGAGCATGCACGCGTTATAACTCTGATTGCAAAGGTAATATATTATTATAAATTTTTTTGTTTTCTCATTGATAAAAGCATAATTGCATTAAATAACAAAGCAATATTTTTTTTTAAAAAGATGGAACGTTTACGAGGGACCACGATGAATCAACGTGTACATAAAGCTATGGAATATTGGTTGGAAGCAATAAAGTTCGTCCAAGAATGTCGTAAACGTGAAGTTGCAAATGCTACTAAACGCCAAAAAGAAAATCCACCATGCATTCTTGTATACAATGATAATGGTATGTTCATAGTTTATTTAATTTTTTAAAAAATATAAATATAATTTTTTTTTAAATTTATTTATTATTAATTAGGAAAAGTTATGTTATTTTTTTATTTTTTTTAAGTATTATTTTTAAAATAATAAAAAAAAATTATTTAAAACACTTTTAAATATTTTTATTTATAGATATATTAACATTGGCAGCCAGTGTATATGAATTGACGAAGGCATCTCGATACGCAAGAACTGGTATGTATAACGCATTACAAGCTACATTATTGTATGACTTGGAAATAGAAAAGAAAGTCGTTGAAACTTCTAAAGATCCAGTTCTTGTGATGAAACGTAATGAAAGTCAGGTAACACATGATGTTGGTGATTATTCAAACAGTACCTAGCAAGATTTTGAAAACCGCTTTTCCATTTTGTGTGAAAAAACATAGATCGAGTCCAGCAGCTTTTTACTTACGTATTCCGCGTTACGTTAATGAAAAGCTTTTGCTGGCGTTTATCATAATTTTATCGCTGAGACAAAACAATGCCGCCCACTAATTGCGAAATTTTCAAAGCATCATATGGAGAAATACACATACTCCCGCCGAAATAGGAAAATCATATGCGTATCTACTTTTTACAAGTTAATAGTAACTCCATAGTTTTCTACTGTACATATTTTTATCCCTACTATATAGTACAGTCTTGGGAGTGTCAGTTCTTGGAATCCAATACTTGTGATTCAATTGTCTATCTTTCAAGTGATTTTGCTTGTTCTTCGCTAACAGACTAACGAAAAGGAAACTTACGAACGTCAACATTTTTATCTTTGGATGCGTTGTGTTACATATTTCACAATTCCAAAGATAATTATTTCAAAATTATTGAGGATCCGATACTCGTAGAAAGAAAAAAACGAAGAACAAGATTGCTCAGACGTACTAGAAGAAACAAAAAATGAAAAAAAGAAAAAGAGAAAAAAGAACGTTCGCAAGAATCTCCGACTATTACTCGTTTGCGTATGTGTCATAGGCTAGATAATATAGGCTAAATTTTACCAATATATTTGTTCAGAGTGCTAGGCAGTAATTTCTTAGACTAGTTCAATGTGGCCTTCCTTAAATGTGTGACCCAAGATGTATGTCAGGTAGTCAAAGTACATCTCGAAAACTTCGAATATTTCGAAAAACTCAAAACGCGATGCGGTAATTTAAATCGCAGATCGGGTGAGCTTTTTCAATCTGTGAAAATATGTGTAGCCTTTGATCTGACTTGATATATAGATATACATATATATATATATATTTACATATATATATATATATATTTATATTTATATATACACACACACACATATATATATGTGTGTATGTGATAACGCAAATAATGTCCACTATATATACTACACATAAATCTTTGTTAAAAGAGAGGACTTTTCTAAAACATACTTACACGCATACACAAAATCATGCTCTGGCGTAACATTTACGCACAGTACATAGTCGCATTACATTTAATTGCAAGATAAAATATAAAATATTCGTGTATATAATTACACATAATATGTGAAACATTATATATATATATATATATACACGTACATATACGTATACATGTCTATGTGTGTGCGTGTACATATGTACACATAGATTTATGTGCAAATACATACAATATGTATAAGATATATAGAGAATTTTTAACGTGCATACGCAAAACACATAAAACTATTCCTACATACCTACATTATTACATACTATACGTTCTAGACAAATTGATTAGCTCTATAACAGCCGATTTGCAAAGTTCAACATTTCTTCTACTCAATATTAAATAAGCTCTTTCACACCTGATTATTATTATACTAGGCTCAATATATTTTAACGTTCCAATCTGCGTATGTACGAATGTTCGTACGAATCCGTGTTTTATTATAATTTAAAAATCGCGATATAATCGCGTGCAAGTTCGAGTTCCACGGAAGCATCAAACGTCGTTTCGTTCTACGTTCTTGACGAGACTTCAACGGTGATTATTTCCGTATTCCTATGAAATTACAAAACATATATATTCGCACAACGATAAACAAAAGGTACTTCGTGTTAGAGAGAATTAAGAAAAAAAAAGGAAAAAAGAAATGTAAATTTATATAGTGTCCAACGCGTAGACGCATGGATGACGCATGGAGGTGAACAAAACTTTGATGCAACATTTTTGCTGTCTCGAGGTCTAACTTTCATAAATATTTAAATTGAATCGGTCGGCCTGTATTATCATTAAAAATGCTCGTAAAATCGGTTGTCGGTTAACAAATGATAAAATATTAATATAATCATCTCTGTATATATCCGTCAATTTCCGTCTGAACTGTATGATCTACGTAGTAATTCCCAATGATAAAACGAGGAAGAATGGTGTTTCGGTTTAATTCCTCGGTATTTCTATATCAATCTTAGATGAGAGATATTATTAGCGAAGTATTTAATTTAGTAATAGTAATACTTGTTGAATAGAATTTTCTGGCTGTCTTTGTTGCCGATCACCACTAATGAACGAATATTTTAATTTTTTGACGACAGATAAGTTTGTTTTTATATATTGATATGTTTTGCAAAATTGTTAAAACTTTACAAAAAAATTTTATATCGATTACTCAAAATGATCAATCGATCATTTCATCGGATAAAATCCGTTTATTTTTATATATTAAAAGACCATGTATTGAAAGTTTAAATTTTAGTAAAAGGATTGTTAATTCAAAAATATATCTAATAACTTTGAATCGAGTATATTAATTGTAATACATTTTCGTAATATCGAAAAGATAGAGAAATTTATTAACTTTAAACATTTTTAGCAGACAAAATTACATTATTAATTATGAAGATGTTTTCTTGATTTTGATGTCTTCTTCGAACTGAAATACTTGAAATATCTAGACGAAATTGCTCGGCCGCAAAGACAACCCCAACTCTCGAAGAATGGTCCGGTACTCCAATCTTGTAAAAGACGCAAGATATACATACAGACTGCTTTTACATAGCGCTTATATAATCATTGGGGACCATCTCGAGCATTGTCTCCGCGTATATATCAGCATATCTTAGAAACTCATTTTTCATTAACACGAAGGAACATTTGCATTTCTTCACAATTTCTTCGTTATTTTTCTTTCTTTCTTTCTTTCTTTCTTTCTTTTCTTTTCTTTTTTTTTTTTTTTTTTCTAATCTCCGAGGTGTGCGGTTGTATAAATTTAACTCCTTTCCTCTTACGTTAATATCTTTTCGTTTACGTTCCTCTTTGTCCCCTGTCTTTTCTTCCCTTCTCAAAATACGACGAGGGCAAAGTTGAATAGAATCGGAAGAGAAACGCGTGTGATTCATTATGATGTTTAATCCTCTTCCTTTTTTTTTTCTCTCCTTCCATTTCAAAAATATCAAACGAGATAAATGATTAATAAATATGCGTCCGGAAATGACGAAAGTATAGGCTTAATAAAACTTTAATGAAAAATGTAAAAAAGAAAAAGAGAAAAAAAAAATACAAAAAATATGTGTCTGTTAGGATAGTATAGAATTATCGAATCGCTCGTTAAGAAGAATTCTTACGGAATGAAAGGAAGATTAATCGTCGCTTATGCGTAAAATTTAGAAAATAGCGAACACGAGTATTCGAGGCGCGCGTGATATTTCAGGCTGAAGAAGAAAGCAAAGCAGTGCTTTACACAATTTCCTTCCGCATTTGTCAACGTGTTTATATTATAACTGTGATATATGTAATGCCAATTTGTACATAACTTAACGCTGAAAAACTTACTGTCGCGGCAACGATACGGTGAACAGGTTAATTTTTTTTCTTTTCTTTTTTTTTTTTTTATGTCAATATTTCGTTTCTCTTCTCATTTCCGCTTCAGTCAATCGCTTTTACCGCTCCTTTGTTCTTATAACTTGGAATGTGATACCAATAGATAAACATACGCGTTCGATTCTAGTTTCGATTAAAAAACATTTTCTCTTCGGAAAAATTCAGAAAGTATCGATGTGTATACCCCGCGATATAAACGAATCGTTTCTTAATAAGCGTTTCACTTAACTGATAGTACTTAGCACGAACAATTGTCAATATCATGCATCTGAAATATCCACGCCATTTACATTCGATATTTTTAAAGTAGCTTCTTGTAGTTTCGATGGGCAAAAAATAATTTTTTATCGCCCCTTTCGATCTCAAAACAACGTGTAATAATTTTTATTTCGAATGTTCATTCTTGCTCTGCATTTTATTAACATTTCTTAGTTTTTTTTTTCTTTTTAAAACAAAAATTTTAAAGTAAAATTGAAAAAACAGATTTTTGACCAAGCTTCTCAATATAGATATTCAAATTTTGTTCGAAATAAAAACTTAGGAATCTCGATAATCGATATATCGACTAGAAATTGATGGAAGAGTATAAAATTTTTATCGGAATCGTGGAAAATTATATAGAAAATTTCTTACGAGTTGCGGATTTTTCAAATCTTGAAAAAAATGAGGGAATAAAAGAGATTAGGTAGCAAAGAGTAACGTCACTTGCGTTTGTTTCCCGTTGCGTGCACAATCCCCCCCCTTCTTCCTGTGTTCGAGAAAAAAAAAAGAACACGAATAATGCTTTCTCGCGTGAAGTTATTATACATATGTGCATGTGGCACGTATTCAGTGATTACCTCGTATCATATTTATTGTACGCAGCATCGTTTAAGAATAGGAACACTATCTGCACGGATACGTGTTTGACAATCCTATTTAAATTGCATGTGATATTATATATTACCGAATAGCTAAATATATATCTAAGCGGATATACGCATTTGTACAAATTGTTTCACTGATGATAGCATATTAACAATGTTTAATTTTTGCTCTTATTAAACTTTAGAGCGTGAAAAGTATTTACCCGTGTTGCGAACAGATTAAGTTTTAATTTTGATTTTAATTATTTCTTATTGAAATAATTTCTTCTTAAGTTTCACTACGTAGTATAAAAGAAGAAAAAAAAAATTAACGTTTATCGATCGAAATTGTCTTCGATTTCAATAATTGTTTTATGTATTCAAATCTTTTCTTAAACATTGGTTCTTATTAAAAAAAAAAAAAAAAAATTAATCTTTCAATAAGTAGATGAAAAATCGCATGGAAAATCATCTCTTCTTATTAGTTATATTCATAGTAACGTTTGACGACATATTGACCGTTTCTCCTTGCAGCCTATTCTTGCCACTCTTCTTCTAAGTATGTAACTTACGTATTAGGTCTTTTTTCTTTTCTCTTACGGCTGAGTAAAACTATTGTTATATTTTATAGTTTTAATATACACGTCTATATCCTTTTTACGATTAATATTAATTAATCGATGAATTAATTGAAAATTAAAGTTACGTTTTAAGTGACAGAATAATCAGTGAAATATTCTGTACATGCGTATTCACGCGTCTACATGCTCGTGTGTGAAACGTATACATGAATATACAACTAATTCTTTGAGTTACGCGATGAAGCTGCATAAGAGAAAAATCTATAAGCGTCCATACACAGATGTAATGATATAAAGTAATAACGAAAGAAAAATACACGAAAAACCGACCAATGTTTTAACTCACGAAACTCTCAAGACGTCTCGTCATAGCGTGTAATTGTAAGGCTCAATGATTTCTTTGCCGATCAATCCGTCGGCCGTTAATAGCGAAAACACTTTTCGCTTATATTAAATAACATTTGTGAAAATTCCGAATGGCAACTAGGATCAATACAGGGTCCGAATAATTTTGAACCGTACGAACTGATACGGATACGAAACTAGACAGTGTTTAATTTCGTTTATTACATTTTGCTTGGCGAAAGTTAGAATTCCTTCAATATCCTGTTTACGTACAATTGATATTGAGATGAGTATCGATTTCTATAGATTTTCTGCTTTTTTTTTTTCTTAATTTAATATGTACAATAAATTGTACGTAATTTATCTTCGATTATTAAATTTATTATAGAGATACTTTAAAATTTCTTTTGTATTTTTCTACTTCTATAAAAATACGAAGTAAAACTTTTAGATATAAAATATAATTATTTTTTATGGAAAATTCAAGGAATTGGTTTCCTTCTTTTTTTCATGCCTACTTTAATTTCGAATGATAAAACTTTAACTTTAAAAATAAATAACATTCGAGAAATCACAGCCATTTTTTATTCAAACTTTTCAAATTTTTCACTGCCAAAGTTGCTTTAATTTTTCTGATCATTGTTTATCCGAAAAGAAAAATACTCGTGAAGCTCTGAATCAAGGACTGTTTGGCGTAGATTTTATTTCAATTTTGTGCGGTATAATTATAATAATTTATTTTTAAAATAGATAAGATATTTTTAAAAAAGAAAAATGCACTTTTTCCAAAGTTATTTTAATTTTTTTAATAAAAATCTAAGACTAAAAATAATTACAATTTCGTGCCTTTTTCTCGGTTCAGGATTAGTCTTTGTTTCGTGAATTTGTAAATAGATTTCAGTTATCAGATACGAATTATATTAACCTCGAAAAACGGCATTATTTCACCTTAGATTGCCTATCGTTTTCTTAAATCTGACACGTGTTGTATCGTGACCATGGCACAAAATGTTGTATATCAAAAGGATCAATAACTATTGTACGTGTCAGAGCAATATTTCATAGTAATGAAAACAAATTTTCCGCTTATCAAATTAACGTTTACCTGTTTTCGATTTTATATTTCCTATATAAATAACAAATTATTTGCTGAATTGACATTTACCATGCATTTTTCGTGCCCATTTCTTTGCCATTATTTGTATTATAAAATAACATTCAAGTGTTCAAATATCTATTAGATGATTTTATAAGAATTTCTAGCTTTCTATTTAAAAAATAAATAAATATATTATATTTAATAAGTATTATAAACGATATTAAATACTGTCTTAAATATATCTCTATTTTTTCTTTTCTTTTTCTTTTTTTTTTTTTTCTCTTCTTTTTCAAGCATTGTAGATCTTAATTCCACAGAATCAATAGTCAGTTGGTCCAGATCATTCCAATCGACAAGTGTCAACACTTACTTTGCACTTGTTAGTTCTCCGTTTTTCGTTCTCGATTCGCTTGATCATTCGACATTGCACGAATTGCCACATTAACTCGCGTTTCAAGTTTATTACATGGATATATTTAAAGAGTATTTAATTCCACGTGAAATTGAATTAAGTTTGATAACTCGATTAAAAAAAAAAAAAAGAAAAAAAACACAATAGTCAGGATGTCGAATAGAAAAGATGGATACACACAATAGTCAATAAAAGTGTTTACAGTTTAATCTTCCGATCAATTAGCACCGTCGATTAATAATTAATAGATTGACCAATAGAACAATTTCGCCATGAGAAATGATTAAATGTGCGGTACTAACGAAGCGCTATACGTTCAAAATTACCTATGAAGAAACCATATCCACAGAGGTTTCTCCTTAAAACGAACACCTGTATGCCTAAGATACACGTATATGCGCGCAACGTAAATATTATGGGAAATTTGTCCAATCGAAATGCAATATTTTTCTCGGAAAACGATCGTGATTGATCGTATACACGGAACAGTATGATAGTATTGTATGATAGTTTAACAATTTTTATCGCGTACCTTCGAACGCCAATACAGCTTCAAAGGAATTTTTTAAAAAATGATGCGAAGAATTGTTGTTTTGGAACAACTACCACGGCCACAATTTTATTTCTCCGTGTAATAATCGACCGTGTAATACGCTTTAATGATCGTGCACAATTTAGCTTAATTGTGAATTCTCTTTCTCTATATCGAGTAATGTGCATATCGCAGAATTCATTTGATTTTATATTTTAAATTTTTATATATATATATATATAATTTTTGCATAAACATGGTCTTGTTCATTTGTTGAAATTTTTTCAATATTTATGAATTATTAAAATAAATTGAAAAGCTATTTCAAATTTCAAAATTTACCTTCTTTTCTTATCCATATCTCGATATCAGTTATTAAAGATTGAATTTGAAATGTTTAATTTTTTATTTTTACGATTTTTGCGTTGAAACAAAGATAAATATAATAAAGATATGCAATAAATGTTGAAAGAAAAAAGTATCGATATAGAGAAAGAAAAAAAAAATTATAAGTAGATAATATAGTATTCGAGAACGTAATGTTAAAATGGCTAGCTGTATCGAAGTTTCTGTATTAATACCGGTATAACTTTCTTTGATATTTGATAAAAAAAAAAAAAAAAAAAGAGAGAGAGAATGTTCTAACAAGATATAGATTATAGATATTAGGATAAGAGTTAAATAATTCATTCGCTTTCTTCTAAAAGCTTTTCAAAAACTTGACTCGAAGTATCGAAACTTTCGAATACTTTTCGAAAATTTTTGAATTGAATAGATTCAAAGATCTTGAGACGCTAGAATGTCTCGAAAAAATCTTTAAGATTCCCAAAACGTATTATGATACCACCATATAAAATATTATTTTCTATATAAGAGAATTAAATTGATCACTTGAAGATCTTTAAGATCTATTGAAAAATCTAAAATTAAAAAAAAAAAATTGTTTAAGAGTAAACTTTGAGTAAAAATCGAATTTTTTTTGATTATGATATACGCATGGTATTACATTCATCGAGATATTTGTATCATCTTAAAATTAAATCGTTTCTTTCGATCGATCAGTCTTAAGATCGAGGATCGCTGCGTAACGATATAATGTTCAATACTTAACGACGTTCCATTTAACGATTTTTTTAAAAGATCGTTGAATCAATTAATTTTACGTGAAAATAGAAGATTCTAGCGGTCTAGTTACGTATTCACGTAAAATTTATCGAAAGTCTGTTCTAAAATATGCATTATTCACGCACGCGTTTTCGTTCCTTCGTGTTTTCTCAATACCATTACTTGGGGGACTGAGAGGACAAATTCGTTCCTTTCTTCGCAATTTTTATTTAGTCTTAGTATTATATTTAGTTAAATATAGTGGCCTATGCGTTATTAACAGATTGTTTCAGAATTATTAGTACAAGTTTGATTTGCTGATAAAAATACAAAATAAAAATATAAAAGATATAGAGAGAAATGGAATGGAAAGTGAATAAGAAATATTTATTTTCTATTTAATTATATTATTTATATATATCTTTTTCTATCTATTTTACCATTTTTTTTAACCTCTATTGAAATGGAATACGTTTCAAAATTATTCAAATTTCAACGAAAAATCATTCGTTTTCTTTCAAATTAAATTTTACTTTTTCTACGTGATATAATATAATAAATTTTTAGCATATCAATTGAAAGCTTATTCATTTAAGAAATATCTATGAATCAAATCTGTACTTATAATTCGCAATCTGAATTCGAGTGTTCGTGCTTTTGCCACTCTCTTCCTATCTTCAGTCAATAATTTAGTAAATAATAACATTAAGCTGTTATTTAGCGAATCGTAAACGTTTCTATTAAACGATTATACGATCGATTCCATTCGAAACTTGCACCCGATCGTATCAGACTCTTGAGACCCGAAATACACGTTGTCGCACAAGACATTTATCGATTCCTATTAATAACTATTAAAGTATAGCTAATAATTGGATTGTACATAGAAAGCTTTGTCTTATGAGATCTTACAATGAGAAAAAAAATGGAAAACTGCTCAATCCGCGACGATAGAAATATTTCAATGTTCATATTTCATTGTTCGTACACTTCCTAAAATAACGATGTTATATCATTTTATCGAAAGACATCGATGAGCTCTTATTAATTCTTGGACGACGAATCTATGGTCGCGGAATTGCTCGTGAAACATTAACATCGAATATCAGTATCGATTCGCAAAAACTAGACAGACTCGAGGGAGGACAATTATCGAGAAGCTATACGCTAAAATATTTCTGATACGAAAAGAAGCCAAGGATCGTAGGGAAGTTTGTAGTCACAGAGATGCAGAGACATCTGTAATTCCTGATTAGAAACAAAGTATAGTAAAAAGTTTAGTCACATCGGTGTTAAATATAGGTTAGTCTTGCAAAGATTCGACAAAGAAGGAAAGAATAAGCAAGTGATGTCGCGAACGAAGTAATCGAAAGATGATTAGTAACAATTAGTAGATAAATACATATTACACGTACGTATACATATATGTAAACATTTACGTGAATTATTCGTAGTTACACGTCGAAAGAAGACGATTAGATACATTTAGATAAATATAGAGTATTTGTATGCGTGTACAAGGAAAAGAAGATTTATGAAATTCGAAATTGCCGGTGATGGCATTCTAGAAAAATTTGATAGGAATACAAATTTTAGATATTATTTAATATTCGATGTTAAACCTCTGGCGAGATTTATTATTTTGTCGCTGATACGACAATAGTTATTTACTCGTTGATACACCTCTCATCATTCGAGACTTTATAGGTGACGTCGAGAAAACAATTGCCTAGTTCAAATTCTTAGCAAATAATTTTCAGCTAATCCTAGATACGTATAGTGCAACATTATTCCAATAATACGTGTCGATGGAGAGCGACGCTTTTAATTGTAAATACTCCTAGTGATTTTCGATTGACGCTCTTTCCAGCGAGAAAGTTTTAAAAGAAAAATGAAATTACGCGGTATAATTATACGCGTATTGCCAGTGATTTCTCTTGGTTTCGTTTTCACTCTTTTTGATTTTCTTGTCTGTGAATTTTTTTTTCTTCTCCCTTTTCATTTTGTTTATTTTTCTTTAGTGAATTTAGCTTAAGAATTCAATATTTACATTAATGTCGTGAATTACACTCAATAGTATATTATTATACTGTTTTTGATCGGTTTGTAATTAATTTTTTTTTTTTTTTGCAACCATCAAAGAAATGCGTTAAAATGAAATAATATTCGTTCTCGTTGATTGAAGGACAGTGAATAAAAGGGAAGAGAGTTTCTCAATTTTTTTGAGATTGAAAACTTCCTGTTCTAATTCCTGTTTCTTTTTCCTATTAATTATTTTAGCTAATTTATTAGATATAATTATTAGATAATTATATAGTCGAAATATTATTATTTATTTTTCTTCCGATCATTAGATGACAATTAGTTTAACGTTGTTTGTATACCATAACACATGGTCACATATCGATGATTAACGACAACTATCAGCGATATCTTGCCAGTAGGTTTACGATCAACATTATTCCGCTTGTTTCACGTTTAGAAGAAAAATTAAAAAAAAAAAAAGGAAAATTATTAAAATGCAATCGTTAAAAATCGTTCGTATCGTTAAGAAAGATATCACAACTAATTAATAGATTTAATGGAAACGAATAATTATATCTCCTTGTCTATGGGGTTGGGGCTAAATGGTGAACGGAGAACGATTCAGAAAATTCGTTTCTTTCTTCCTTTTGAACGCGTTGACGAGGGATATTACGTTCGCATAGTAATCTTTTAGGATATTCTCTAGCTTAGCGATGCTTTTCACGTAAATAAGTAATATTTCATCCCGACACGTTCCAATGTATTATTATCAAAAAGAAACGAATTTTTCGATTTCACGTTTTCTCAAAGCTTTTCAAGCTACTATTGCGAAATACTATCTCTGCATAATATACATGTATATATAATATATGATGGACAAATGGAGAAAAAGAAAAAAAAATAATGGACACAATCGTATCCATAATTGCATAAGTGGTATTAAAATTATATGTATATTGGTTAGAATGTGCAGGATTGTTCGCTTTCGCCGCTAGTAAACTATGGATCGCTATGGATCCTCAATCAAATTCAGCGATCGAATGTCGCAAACGATCGGTATATACGCTTTGGTGTCTAAGAAAAATGATAAAAAAAAATATATATATAAATATATATACAATATATATACATATATGAAAAAACGAAAAAAAAAACGGGAAAAAATAGAAAAAAAAATAAAAGCAACGTGTTGTTCGCCAATGTTTAGAAGTGTCCAGCGAATAATCGAGGTCGCAGGCTGAAAGTTCTCAGGGAAATGCAACCGAAAGAGAGGATATAATTGTGAATGCAGAATTGCTTGCCCTGATCAATATTTTTTCGTGGTGCCAGACAAAGGATCTTGACAATCTCGAGAAAATCGAATCGATGAAAATATGTGTGTGATGATAAAGCGATCGATAAATTGTATCTCGTTTGTACGAAAAAAAAATTATTCCATGTATGCTAAATCGTTGATTTAAAAACAGTTTTTGAGACGTTCTTCGTATTCTTAGATTTTTTTTTTTTATTTCGTAGTAACGGAATGTTTGTCACTGCTGATATTTTCTAATTTTTTTTATCTTTTAAATAGTTTACGTGGAATACATATTTTCTTAATAATTATGAAAAAAAGAATGATTACGAAATACGATATTCACTGATTCGGAGAGAATTGTCCAGATCCTTCGAGATCGTCTCATTGAACGATAAAGAAGATATGTGATCTCGTGGCCGTTATATACTTACTTATACGCATAAATTTATTTGTTCATATGAAGACAATCGTTTTACCGCAGAAAGTAAAGGGGGGAAAAAAAAAGAAACAAAAATAGCTTTGCAAACTTCAGGGTAACGAGTCAACAATGGCCGACTATTATCGAGAAATTAAACAAAAAAAAAAATAAATAAATAAAATAAAAAAATCTAAATAAACATCGACGTTGCGAGGGGAATACTGCTTGGTTTGCGGACCATTAAATACCAAATACTATACAACGATCGCGTTACAATAATTATTTAACATAGGTTGGAACACTGGAATATGGAAATGCAGTGGTGGATGCAGTGATTTTGCATCCGAATAAAAGCTCGATGAGAAAGCGTGATTGAAATCCAAATTGGGGATTTCTTTGCCGTTTTTGCGGTTGTCGGTTAGTAAATTTGATTGAGGACGTAATTCGTAAAGAACCAGCTATAATTCATGTGCGTTTCTTTAGTAATATTTCGAAGTTCGATTAGTTTTTCTTACTGAAACATAATTGTTCAATAAATAATGATCAAGGTAGAAACGAGAGAGATAGGGAGAGAAATAAAGAGAGAATGCGAGTTCGGTCTTAGAAAACTTATCGCATAAGTCTTGAATACTTTTACAGATGTACAGTTTCGAGATTTTGACAGAGAAAATTCTTCGGTGATGTACGATGTAAAAGTTTCATGATCAATAATTTCAATTCAATTTTTAGTTATTTTATTTTCCTCCATTTAAATCGAAGCGAAAAACTCGCGCTTTTCGTTTCTGTTCTATGCTCTTTATATTTTTAATAAATGCTTTGGCATTTTTAAATCCGATATCGACATTTGTAAAGAAAAAAAATTAGCTATTTTAGTTTATGTCGATTCGGCAACGTACAATGGTGTAAAAAAGTTTTCAAGCTAGACAAATTATTTTGTTTATTTTTAAACTCTTATATTGATTTAAAAATTTTTTTAAGAAACTTTTTCTTTCTTTTGTTGTGAGTCGATTAAAAAAAAATTACATCCATCTATTTTGAAAATTTTCACAATTATTATATGTATTATATACTATATAAAATTAACTAAAAATTTTTTTTAATCTCCAAATCTGAGAAAATTCATGTAAATCTGTCCGCTCGAAAACTTTTGCACGTTATTTCTATAAAGAAAGAATGATCTTTCGCATAATAATCTAGACGATCTTTTTGAAATGTGTAAAATTTCACTCGATTACTAGTCTATCATTGCTTACGTAATTAACCGAAATTCAAAGCTCGGTTGCCAATTTTATCATATTTCAAACATATCGCAAAATCTTCGGAATTCGCGTACTATCAAGATTACACTCTGCTCGCGTATAATCATACACAATTTGCCATGAAGGAAATAAGTATGTAACAAGTGCAGAATGTTTCCGATTGTTTGCTCACGCGTTTATATACATACATATACGCGGGGGGACGATTTATCATTCGATCTCGAATAATCGTCATCGAATTTTAAACTTCCCGCGCAATTCTCACCGATCATGCGCAGAAAGATAAGAACGAATGAATCCTTTGGGACATATTTTGCCATGTCGTTCGATCGCAAAACAGAGATATATGCTTTGTAATGTATCTACGTATGCCCTGGACGATTAGGATTAATTTTCAGGACATTATTACTTAAATAATCCTCCTATTTCGCGTGGTGCTTAAAATTTGACTGAACATTAACATTGCGTCCATGTGTATCAAATTTTAAGCAAACAAAATATCATGGTGTATAAGATAATATTGCGGATGAAATTAAACTAGAAAGTGAGTTACATAACGGTGAATAATATAAGAATGATTGAACAAAGATGGTAAAAAAAGAAAACAATTAACGAAAAAAAAAAATAGTGCTCAAATCATAAGTGACTATGCGTCTTGACGTGCATCTTTTTAACGCATTATGCGTACAGAACGTTATATATTGACACACACACACACACACACACACACCATGCGCGCACGCGCGCGCATATACATGGATACACTCGCATACATACACTAAAGACTGTAGAAATTCTTGAAAAGAAACGACGGTAGCTTGCACCTTCTGTAAATTGCACAAAATAATTTTTTACAGATAACATTATAATTCATGTAAATGCGTTATTTATGACAGTGCCACCGAATTGCAAGATATGAAATGAAAAATAAAAAAAAAATCACTTTTCTCGTCGTTTTTTCGCAAGCGATCGTGTACGTTTGCCTATACTCGAATGAATTTTTATATTCGTTACGCTTAACATTGCGTTACTCTTCGACTGTTTTTTAAATAAAAGAAAAACTCCTGTCAAGAGATTAATCGCGATAAAATATATATACTGCCGGAAAAAAAAAGATAATAAAAAAATCATTAACCGAGGTACATCATCGTGTTTTAGACCAAACGATGATTCTCGATTAGCGCTCGCTGCTTGAAGTGCAAGCGTTGTATGGGACGAAATGGAACAATGGTACAATAAAAGTAATTTTTATTAAAATTCCATTATAAATTTCTTATTTGAATTCCTCAAAATTTCTCAGATATTTAATTAAATTTCAAATGAAAAATATTTTTAGTTAATGTGGTATTTTTTAGTATTATTAGTAAAGTAAATCTGAATATTTTCATATTATATAAAGAAATTTTTCAGCAAATTTTATAAAATCTGTCATTATGTTATGTATTTCTTATGTATTTCTTTTTTCTTTTCTTTTTTCTTTCTTTTTTGCATATATTTAATAAAGTTTAAAGCCTAAAATTATACCATTGAAACCTTCAACGCTACAATTAATAAAATAGCTCATAAATATTAAAAAGAAAGAAAAAAAGAAAAAGAAATTCGACCAATCTTTAATATCAATGCATTCGCTTTTTGCTCGTAATTTTTTTTCCGCTTACATTTGAAATTTTTTAAAACTACATTTCTTTCGTATTATGTATTCATTTGCTCGTAACAAAATGAAAAAAAGGGTTGTTCGAATCGAAGCTAAGGCAACGGCAATAATTAAATTGGCGGATCGAATCGTATCTGATCTAGCTTGTTCGTTTGTTCAACTTCTTCAATGTTTTTGGGCTGTGATTTTACAACGCTGATAACCCAAAACCGCATTAATTATTCTCAAGTGAAACTGAATCGACAATCCAAACCAGAGAGAACTTTTAAGGACTTTAAAAAAAACGTTTTCTTATTAGCCCTTTCTTCGATATTTAGACAAGAGAATTCTTCAGCATCTTTTAACTTAAGCGCCAGTGAATAGATGTTTACCGTGATTACGTGAATCGTACAATTTTTTCGGATAAACATAATGTATATGTATAGTCACGAAAAAGGGGAGAGAAAGAGAGAGAGAGAGAGAGAGAGAGAGAGAGATGATGATGATGATGATGATGATGATGATGCGAAAGAAAAGAAAAAGAAAAGATGAAACAAATATGTGGTAGATGTGTAAGCTTGGACGTATAAGAGAAGGAAAGAAAATTAACTGTCGTTCTTAGTGTTTTTTATATATATATTATATATGTTACGTTTCAATGTACACTACGAATCGTATTAATGATACGTATATATGATAATATAACAATAATATATATTATATACATATATATATTATATATATATATATATGAATGATATATCGTTAAATGGGCTGTGGTAGAAACCTTTATATACTTTATACACCGGACGAGTCGGATCCTCTTGTTTCTTTTGTCTTTCTGGAGAAATGAACAATTACTGATTATAATGAACGAACATGAAAGAAGAAATATCCAAAAAATGAAATGAATAGTAAGATTTAAGAAAAGAAAAAAGGTAAAATGTATATGTACACATGAAAGAAAGAAGGAGAGGAAAGAGGAGAGAGAAGAAAGGAGAGAAGAGAGGAGAAAAAGAGAGAGAGAGAGAGAGAGAGAGAGAGAGAGAGAGATGGCATCATTTTGTAAAGACGCTTCAATCGTTTGAGTGCATAGCCACTTGTCCTATATTCTGTCACACAACGATTACCTTGCACAAAATGTACCTAATTATATTTAAATAGTAGGATCCGTCTTAATGATTGTCAATAATACTGTACCTATTGTACCCGACACGGGCAAATTATGATATTAGGCTATAAGGCTGTAAGGCGTAACTACGATTAGATAGAGAACCCAGTCGCTAAAAAAAACTGTATAACTGTGATGTACCTGCTTCGAAGACAAACGACTTAAATTTTCTAACGTATACAGATTACTAATTTTTGTATGGACTAAAATAATGTCATTGCGATGCCGATTGTTTTACGTATCTCCCTTTCCCTCTCTCCCTCGTATTGTTTCTTTATACTTTCTTATATTAAATTAAATTCAAGGAATAAATGCTATTTTTAAAAGAAATTGTTAATTATAATATTGCAATATATAATGCAAAATGAATTGATTTTGATATTTGAAAGTTTTTCTTTGCAATGTTATTTTTCTGAAAGAATAATTAAATAGTAATATTGATTTTAGAAAATACTAACATTGATTGTATATAAAATATACATAATAAGATTTTGATAAAAAATGTTAGAAAAAATATTTTTGACTAAGAAAAATATTTGTAATCTCGTTTTAAGAAATTGAGTACTAATTTTATTGCGATTAAATTCGAATAATATAATATATTTATTTTCATAATTGGTGTTTTTCTTTTTTAGTTTTAAAAACTTGATTTTTTTTTATTTTTCTTCTTTTTCTTATTTTTCCATTTTCGATTTTATGAAAAACGCGAAAGCAAACACTCTTAATAGCTCTCTTTCAGTTAATTAATTTTTCGCAAAGATATGCAAATCTTCGAAGCAGTGTGCACGAATAATCGTTTATATGAATGTCATAGCCTTAGTTTCGCTAGTTGAAAAGAAGAAAGAATGTTTTAGACCCTTGCTCAATAAATAAAATATTAATTTCGATGTCAAAAATTATATATCGATATTAATTTTAAGTTAAATTCCCAAAGCAAAACAACATTGACCATTTTCACTAAATAAATCGAATGGACAACGTAGGTTAATATAATATACATATGTATAATTTCGAAGCGAGCAATGAATTTTCGTATTCTCGTTATCGATAATTAAATAAATTGTAGTTGTCCGATCGACATCTATCATCAAAGTTTCTATAATATATTTAACATGTTTTTTCAGCTTTTATTTTGCATATTTGTTTTGCGTCAGCATCTTTATAAAGTTAACAAACTTTATAAAATTTGTCTTGCGTGCGTGTTTAAAATTACATTCTTAAACTCGCGCCGATTTCCGTCGATTTTTATTCACTCTTTCATGAAATGACAAAGGATTCATCGGAGAATTTCAAATGAAATATTTGTCGCGCAAAGTTGGACACACACAGGACCATGTTTTCGTAAAAGTAGAAATAAGACCTGAGCTTAATGTATTCTCTCGTAAAACCATGTATAAAACTCCTGTTTGTACCTTACTAGTTTACTATGACGCTATTATAGATTACGTATAGAGGAATTGAAAGTGAAAGAAAAAAAGCGATCGAATAAATAAAATAAGAACAAAAGAGAGCGCGAGAGAGAACGAGCGAGCGAAAGGACGAGAAATAAAGAAATAGGGATGTTTAGTGTCCATTCGAAGATCACGTTATAAGTCCTTTATTTTTCGCTACAAATCGATGAAAGATTAGTGTTAATATGATTAGTAACAAAAAATGCATATAATTATCGTGCTTTCGCTTCGAAAATGTTTCATAATTCTAATTAGATTGTTTTATGGCGCCGTTTTATGGCCGTTCGGTGAAAGACTATATCAGCAAGGCTGGTGATTAGACTTCGATTAGTTTCCTTTTTTATGTTAAGCATGATAATGACTTAGCAAATGTGTTTTACTCAAAGTGTCCTTCCTATGTAAATTTACTTGTTTGTCCTCATAAATTATAAATAAATAATATCTTTCGTGTTCACGTATCTCCGTAATCCTCTTATTTTTCTTGGAAATAAATAATGACAACAAAAAGGTATGTAATAAATATTACTTCATACATATTATAAATATTCCTTATTTATAATTAATTTAAAATATTTTGAAATATATGAATTTAAATAATTTGTAAAAATAATTAATAATTTATTTTTCTAAATTGAATTATTTTTAAATTTTTTTAATGCATTATTTATATTTTATAAATTTATGATTAAATTTAAAGTTATTTCATTTCAAATTATGAAAAAATATAATAATATAATTTCATTTTTAAAAGGAATATAAATAAACAAAATATAAGATGTAGTATAATAATAAAAACAAATTTTGATTTGTAATTTTTTTTCTTTATGTTCTTTTACTTATTAATACACTTTGTACATTTTGACAATGTATACAAAGTAGGATATGTAACATCTGTTTAATAATACAACAAATTATATTTTTTAAATTTTTAATTATTGCATTAAAATCGTATAATTTGCACTTAGCATAACCATTATTATTGCCGTTTAACAATTTCATTATGAAAAACTCAAAGATAATTTAACAGTGATAATAAAGAAATATATATAAAAAAATAGTATTAAAGATCATGTAAGATTTTTGATAAAGATAATAAGGCAAATATGAAAAAACAGTTCGCTGCAACATGGTAATATATAAACATTTATATAAATATCATGTACAAAATGCTTTATATGGCAGCGATGATATGATTGAAATAAGATAAATCTGAATTAGAATATACAAAAGGAGTAAGTTATGTATGTATAGTATATACAGTACCTATTATTATTGTTATAATATATTCAATAAAGCTATGATCATATATTATACAATATCTTGCATATATTTGGTTGAATATTTAATACACAGTAATTCTCATGTTATTATTGAAAACTGTGTAATATAAGTGAATGCAAAATATTAATGTTAATAACATTAATCTTGATCATATATCATAAAGCTCAGAATCTCTAATACTGAATCCATTAAACATTAAACATTGAAAATTTTGAAAATATAAATAATTTTTTTTTAACAATAATATTAATAAATTCAATGAACATTTATATAGAATTTATATTACATTCAATTTTATATTAAATAGAATCTCATCATTTAAGAAACAAAAAACCAATTATATTCTATTTTAATTTAAAAAATCAGTATTACAATTTAAATGTCTCCTTAATTATTTTACTATTATTATAAATGATGATACTACTGTGTACATAATATATTTATTTCGTATAAGCTTTTATATGTGTAAGTGACATTATTAAAATAACAAAATAACTTTATTGTAATTTAATCATAATAATTATTATAAAATAAAATATCTCTTTCTTACTAAGAAAGTAATTGCTTATACGTAACAAATAACGAGTATACATAATAATAATGATTAATTAATGATTGTTAAACTCGAAATTTCCTATCTTTGGTATATAGGTTAAAAAATCTAAGCAAACAGTTTTGAATTTTTTTGAGTATATGATAATTTAATAAATAATATATAGAAAAAAGATAATATAATTTTTTGTACTAATTAATTTGATTATTTTTTTTTTATTATAATTTATGATCGAGTTATATGTTTCCTTTTGTTTTTTTTTTTTTAATATAAATTATAATTATAGATTCCTGAAAATTAAATCTTATACCCGTTTTTTATTAAATCTGTTTTTAACTATATTTAAATTAAATCCGTTTATAATTTAACAGTTATAAAACAGATTATATATTTTCATTAATTATAATAATTCAATGATATATTAATTTAATTTCATTTCACATTAAAAAAATTTGAATTTAATATTAAATACTGTTTGCTTTAAATATAAATATAATTATTTTTAATTATTTCAACTTTTTTAATCATTGGTAATTTTATCATTCATTTTTTTTATACTACATTTTTCTTAAAAAAAAATGTATTATATATTTTTCTTCATTATGTATAATATTACACAATGAATTGTATTAACTTTTATGTTGATGTAATTAATCTCTGTACATGTATACACAAAATGAAATCTAAGATATATATTTATAATTATTTTAACATTATATGTATACATGTTAAAATATTAAATAAAAATACGTATATCAATTTGAAAAATTTTAACTACTTATTTTTAGATGTTCAAACTATACTACGATTTAACATCAACATTATAATAAAAAAAATATGAATTTTGTTTATTTTTTTGATACTGTAATTAAAAAAAAATAGTATGTATCACAATTAACATTTGAGATAGATTATTTATCTCTGACTCACTCATTTAAAATATTAGTAGCGTTAGTACTAATATTTTATTAATAAAGCTTTTTCTATCATATGTTATTAATAACTGATTGCAATATCATATTGAAGTTGATTCAGTATTCAATCCTGTTATCATATTATAGTGTTGTTGTAAACGTTTTAAATTAGCTGTTAAACAGGCATTTTCTATATATAAATCTTTTACTAATATATCAGTTTGTGCCAATCGTTCAGCCTATAAAAATAATAAGAAAAATTAAAATTTATTTAATTATAAATTTTATATGAATGAAATTATATTATTTAAAATAGTATTAATTACATATAATTATAATATAAATTAATACAAAAATATTTCAAATTTTAAAAAAAGAAATTATGTACCTGTTCTGCATTTGTTTGAAATTCTATTTGAAGTCTTTCTTGAGTACTACGAAGAAGACATTGTAATTCTGATATTTCTACTTGATGTTGAGATATAATATCTGAAATAATAATATCTTAATATATATATATAATTTAAATATTCAATAAATAAAAATCTCAAAAAATAAGTAAAATCAAAGTAAAAGAAACTAAAAAATAATTTTTTAATTATTATAATTAAAATTTATGTATAGTTATTTTAATGAAATTATAAAATAACTCACGTTGTAATACATGCTCAATATGGTATTGCTGTTGTTTAAAACATTCTTGCAATTGATGTCTTTTACGCTCTTGTGCCTGAAGTTTCATGTTTAAATTCTGTAATATATTAATATTTATACAATCTACTTGTGTATCACTTCGCATGCACTGACAATTTGATGCTTTTAACTTTAATGTATTCTGTACAAAATCATATTCTGCATTGTGAACATTTTCTTCTTTTAAGATTTTTCCATTATTACCTACTATTTTCCATTGTAATTCTGGCGTTTCAACTTTAAATACATCATTAACTTTCATAGAATATTGCATTTGTAAATTACAATTGCCACTATCTATGTCATCTTTTTTTAATCGTGGAATAAAATCATTTGATAAAGTTGAAGATTCTAGGATCCCATTATATTTAAATTCTTCAGATAGATTGCGAATATTATCACTACATTGAGTTAATTTTGAAACTGATTCACTGGACGGTTTAACACTGAATGAATCATTAGGAACATAATTTGATCGTGTTAATAAAAATGGAAAAATAAATTCATCTGTAACTTGTATAGACACATCAGTCATTATCGGTCGTTCTAAACATTTTATTTTTTCATGTAAATCTTTAATTTCTTTATCTTTTTGAGAAATTTCTTCTTCCATTTGTAGTTTCCATTTTTCAAATTCTTCTTCTAAATCTAAATACTATATAAATAAAATAATGTAAGTGAGCATAATAAATAATATGTAGTTCAATTATAACTTAATGAATATTAATATTGAATATTAATATTATTAAAAATAATATTAAAAGAAAAACTAATAATTAATAGAATACAAACTGTATAATAATAGAATAATAGAATGCAATATAGTAAAAATAAATAAAAATATATCTTACTTGTTGTTCTAAATTAAATTTCTCTTCAATTGGAGACAAACGACCATTTTTTACTTTGTCAACTGGACTAATTAATTCTTCATATTCTGCCATTTTAGTTATAAGTTCTGAAAATTTTTCGTCACTAATTTTTTGTTCTTGTTCAAAAAGTTGTCTTTCTTCTTCTAACTTAGCAGTCCAATAATCTTCGCATTCTTCATATTCTATTTTAAGCATATCCAAACTTCTTTCTAATTCTGCACATTGTTCAATCAATTGTTTCTTTTCAGCAGCATGAGCTGCTTCAAGTTCTTTGAGCTTTGAGTTTAAAAGAATATTTTCAGATGATTCAGTTTTTATTAAACTTGAATTAGCTCTTGTATTAATTTCATTATTAGTCTTTGTATTGATGTAATTAATAATTGAAACATCTTTTTCTTTATTTAATTTTGGATTATCTGTATTCGTATGTTCTTCTTTACGAGGAGGATAATCTCTAAGACTTAAAACTTTATTTTGCAATGAACTTTTTATATCTTGATTGAAATTATCGACATCATAATTATTATCATTACTATTGGATGTTATTATTCGTTTCATACAAACAGAATTTTTATGTTTAGGGACAACAAAATCTCTTAAAGATTCACTCGTTCGTTCTTCACATTCTGTTTCTATTTCAGATGCAATACTTTTGATAAACTCAGCTTCTTTAAAAATTTGTGTATTTGAATAAGATTGTAATCTCGTAATCATATCTGATATTTCATCTTTAAATGCACAATTGTCTGAAGTACATTTGTTACTATTAATTAAATATATATTTTTTAATTGCTTTATAACTGTATCTTTAAATTGTTTTAAATCTATCACTTTACAATTTTCATCTTCATTGGAATTACTAGACAGCTATAATAATAAAGTAAATATATACATTTAATATTTATTTTTTTAAATTAAATATAAATTATTAATTATTACTTACAGATGTGGAATGTTTTAAAACTACATCTAAATCATCTTCCTCAACTACAAATGTTTCTTTATCTAAAAATATGTTAAATATTAATATATATAATATTAGAATATAAAGTTAAATGAAAGATTAATTTTTTTTCTTACTTTCATTTTCATTTGACTGTGTATTCTTTGTATGAGTTACTATATGAGTACCAGAAAAATTATTCGGTCTGTCAATAATATAACAAAATCAATATATATTATTATTTTTATATTCTTATATATATTTAATTTATCTTTTATTTTAAATATTACCTTATATCTTTAGTATGACGATCATGCAATTTTAAACTTTCTATTTCTGCTGTTAATTCATCATTTTGATCTTGTAAAAGAACTGCTTCTAATTGTAATTGTTTAATACGATCTACCAAATATATAACTTCCTGTTGATGTTTCACCTCTATATTTTGCGACTAAATAAAATTACCGATTACATATGAATATAAACATAAGATTTAGATTCATTTTCTTTTATTTATCATAAAATTATTTGAATACCTCATCATGTTCTGCCGCCAACATTTTTATTTGAGTTATTAATTCATTGTTTGATTGTTTAAATTTTTCAATTTGATTACGAAGATTCTCATTTTCATTTTCTAAAACTTGATTTTCTTGTAATGTACTTACAAACTTATTTCTAATTTCATGATTTTCTTTTTGTAATATTTGTATTTGATCATCTTTTGATTTCAGAATGCTAGCACTCATTTCTCGTTCAGAACTAAGTTGGTTTGATAAATCTTGTATAGTTTCAGAATGACGTTGCTCAATTTGTTTTCGTAAATTTTGAACAATCTCTTCTTGTCGAACATGTTGCTCATCAATTTCTTGAGCAAGAGTATTTGCTCGTTCATTAGCTTCGACAGCATCGATACGAAGTTTCTCTTTTTCACTATTTATATTTTCTATCATAAGGCTAAAAATATAGAAACATTTCCATTAATAAATTACATAATTTCTATATAAATTGTAATACTTACTTTAAATTATGTAATTCTTCCTGATATAATATGAGAACATCTCGTAACAACATTATATGAGATCGAATTGCAGAATAATCTAATGAATCATTAAAATTTTTTAATTCATCACATAAGGTAGATGTTAAATCTGTTAAAGAAATTTCAGATATTTTAAGACCTCCATCCGTTAATAAAGATGTATTTGTAATATTAGAAAATTTCCATGTGTCCAGAATAGTATTATTCCTCGTAAAACTATTGTTTAAAATATATTATATTATATAAAATATATAAATTAAAATAAGAATAAAAAATTAAATAAAAATATTGTGAAATAATAATATTATATAAATTGAATTATAAATGTTTAGATTCAAAAATACAGTACCTAGTTTTGCGGGAAGTATGTATATCAAAGTTTCGTTTTCTAAAATCTAATTTAGTTAACTCTTTTGTGGAATCATTATTTTTATCTAAAGTTAATTGATCTTCCATTGCTTTATTTTGAAATATAACAAGAAATTCATCTAAACTAATCAATCCATCACAATTTTGATCAAGTTTTTCAAAAATGCATTGTGAAATCTGTAAAATAATATTTTGTGATATAACTTTAAATTCATTTAATATATAAATTCATTAATATATAAATTATATAATAAATATTAATATAATATTAATATAATATTATATATAAATAATAATATAACAAAATTATTATTATATATTATTATTATTATATAAAAATAATATATATAAATAATTACCTGTTTTGGAAGAGCTGGGATTCCTAAACAGTTAGATATAAAAAAGATTGTTGCAGAATCCACATTTTCTTTTAAATAAATATTTATCTTTTCCCATAAACATTTCAGTCTATTTTCATTTATTGTTACACCTAGAAATTAATAACATATATTTTTATATAAATAAAAATAAATTATAAATACAGAAAAATAATGAATTATTTAAACATTATAATTACCTGTTTTTCCATTTAAAAAATCTACATTAGAATTAGAATTATTAGATGCTAAAGAATTACATTTTTTATTATCTATAATATGTGAATTTATATCATTTTGTGATTCTGTTATATTATCTTTCTCTGTTTGTATAATTGGATTTTGTGTTTTTCCTAATAAAGTTAATAAAGCAGTTCTAAATTCTTGGAATGATATAGATTGTTTTTCTTGTTCATGTTGTTGGATGCATGATTTTAATTCTTCACTTTGTTCTGCCAAATGTAATTTGTGGCATAAACTGAGCCAATTATCTTCTCGTAATTCAGTTTCTCCTTTTGTTAAACAACTTTGAAACACAGCATAAAGCTGTTGTTCATAAGGATCATTATTCTGTTCATCCATGGCATCCTTTCACTGTTTTTTGATATGACATAAAATAAAATAAATTTATAATATTAATATAATTATATAAAATTATTAAATTAAATTGTTAGATCTTAGATCTAGGAGAAAGATCTAAGAAATAATATCAATATTTATAATTCAAATTCTATAATAAATAAAGTTTAGAAATTAAGATAAAATAAATTAAAGTATATTTCTTTATTAATAATCTTCAAAATTATTAAATTCTAATTTTCAATTTCTAAAATAAAATTTTATTACTATGTAAAATTAATATATAAAATTATATTTTTTTTATTATTTTTAAATAATATATTTTCAAATAAAAATTTTCAATTTAATTCTTTTTACATTAACAAAAAAATTAATCATTTCTTTTTAAAAATAATTCATTAATTTATGTTATGTATATATAAAATATACATAATATGTATGTTTATTAAATTTATTAATATAAATATTTTTAAAAGTATTTTGCTTTAAATTTTTTTGAAATAATTACTAAAATGATTATTTAATTATTTATTTTTTATATATACAACATTGTATTTATTGTTAGTAATTAAAAAGAAATAATTAATATTATAATGATTATAATAAACAAAATATTCATATTACTTTACTAAATTAATCAATTTTGTTCATTTGGATTCAGTGAAGTTTTTTTATATTAGTAAAATAAAAAAATATTTTAAACAATTAAAATATATTTAATCAAATATTATATAGGATATGTTAACCTAAAAAACATATTTAAAATTATTAATTTCTAATGTATAATAAATTAACATATTATGAGTACATATATATATATTAATAATTTATAAACCATATTAATAATTAAAAAATATATATAATGTTAAATTTTTATTATTTTTAGATTGCGTAATAAATATGTTTCAAAGTAAATTATGTTTGCAACTAGATAACGGTATGTACAAATTTTAATAAAGTTATTGTAATTAAAAATAAAGAAATAACAATTTCAAAATAATAAACTTTATTGTTATGATTTTTTTTTATATGAAAAACTAAACATTTAAATTATAAAATGATTATAACCTACCACTAAATTATAAGTTCGTTTCACAAATCACGCAAACATATTCTGTCTATTTATCTATATGTGTACGCATATATATATATATATATATATATATATATATAACTAAATCTGTATGTGTGTGTGTGTGTGTGTATGAATTATATGTATATATATAAATATGTAAATAATCACATCAAAATATATTTTATATTTATATCATTCTACTTTCAACTGTAATATTTATATTTTTTTTTTTGAGTTTCACAGAAAATTTATGAATTGTGTGCGTATATATATATATATATATATAAAATATGATTATGTAAATAATCATATCAAAACATATTTTATATTTATATCATTCTATTTTCAATTAAAATTTTTTTTTTTGAGTTTCACAGAAAATTTAAAATTTTCCTTTTAATTTATGATTGAAAAAAATATATAAAATTTAAATTTATTAAATTATAATAACAAACGCTAGATGGCAGTATATTTCAAATTTAGTGATTTTAATAAAAAATATATATATATTTCTATAAATTAATTCTTATTATTTAAATAATAATAATAATAAAAAATATTTATTCAAATAAAATAATTATTAAATTAAGTTTCTATCTAAAAATTATTATAAAATACATAAAAGTTTCTTAAAAATATTATATTATATTCAAATATTTATATTTTAGAATTAATAATACAAAAAAATAAATAAATTTAGCATGAAATATTTTTCATATAAGAATAAAAGATTGCCATTTAAGATATTGATGAATATCTTTATTTTTATAAAATCATTTTGCAACATAGAAAAGTTACTAAATAAATTGAGTGTACATTTTTTTATACTAACAAAATATTCATGATAACAAAAATTAGTGATAACAAAAAAGTATAGTGAAAAATGAAAAATTTTAATTTTTATAATAATAATAATAACTTAATATTTTTTTTAAATATTAAATATATTAAATATACTATTATATATATATATATTTTTTCTAAAATGAAAATTTTTTTTTAAATACAATTTTAATTGTTTGGACTATTTGGTTCCTCCCATGGTCGTGGTATACGAACATTTTCCCAATTATCAATGTCCAAAATCTATAATAATATTAAATTAAACATTATTATATAATTATTTAATATATTAATATAATTGCAATATTTTGTTCAATAACAATAATAATATTATTTTTATAAATAAAAAAATAAGATATATTATCACACATTTTCATTCAATAATACATAATATTTGGTAATAAATATTTATCTTGTTATTTTAATTTTCTTTCTTATTGATATTATTATTATGCATTTTAATATTTTTATTATTAATTTTTTGCTAATAATATTTAAAATAATTTTTTCTCTTTAAAAAAATAAACTATATTCTTGAATACTCAATATTTATTTTAATATAATTTAATATATATATTTTATTTAATAAACATTTTTTAATTGAAGTCTTACTTACTTTTATTTTTTCATATTCCTCTTCAAGAGTATAAGATTTTTTCATTTCAATACCTTTTTTTTTCATTTCCATTTTGAAATCCTGTGATGTAACTTTTGAATATTTATATCTAGAAAAATTGAAATAAATTTAAAATATTATATTATTAAATATTAAAATACTTACTTTAATTTTGTAAATTCTTGAATGAAGAATGAACCTCCTATAATAAGTATCATAAATGGTAAAAACTGCCGAAATAATTTTGTTTCATGAAATCGTTTCATTATAGGTTATGTACATACTGTCACAAAATTTGAATTATAAACTACAAATGATACATTTCGAATATATTATATATTACAATTTCAAATATATTAAAATTGTATATTATAATTATAATTTTAATTGATTCAAATATTTCTTATTAATATTATTGTTACATTATAAATAATATTCATATAAATTTAGGATCTAAAATATAAATGCTTGCTTATATTTATATGCATTATATGCATTAATTTTATGTGTATTTTTTTTTTATATACATTATTTATAATTATTTGCTAAATTAATAAATATATATTATAGTTAACATATTTTGAAGTAATGATATTATTATATTTAATATGAATATGTAATATGAATATTAATATTAATTAAATTATGTATTTATTTCATACTCATATTTTTCTTTATTTTTATATATATATGTTTTGATTTTTGTATATTAATCTAATAATTTATTTATACAATTTAATTGCAAAAAAGTTATAATAATATAATAATATTTTTAGTTATGATAATTATATTTTTTGCTTAGTTTTTCGATGATTCAAATTGATTTTATTTGACCAATAAAAAGTCAGCGAAATATATCGATTTATATGGATCTTTTAAGTGAGAAATGTGAAAATAATAATGATTATAATTTTATTATCTTCACTTTATATAGTTAAATAAATTTATTGATATTATTCATTCGGTAATTAAAAGTTAAAATAATTCAAACGATTATTGACTCTAAAAAAACAAAATGATTTTAGTTTTAAATTTCACTGCAGGTTAAGCTGACGTATAAAATTTTAAAATTTTAATTTGAAAAATATTTCTGCCAGGAATATAAGAAATTTCAAAATGAACATTTTGCCAGGAACGGCATCTCTACTTGAAGAACTTGACAGTACGTATTTATGTTACCTAAATAACATTATAAATATTTCATTTGTTAGGTTATACCGGTATATTATTATATTTTTACATTTAATCTTATTAAGTGCAATTTTTATAAAATTATTTTATAAAAATAATTGAATTCTATATAAAAAACTATTAATATAATATAAATCATTATTAACTTCTATTATCATAAAACTATATTATTTAAACTGTTCTAATCAAAATTATATTCATATATTTTTTAAAATTTTTCATAAATTTGTAAATTTTAACACTTTGTTTATTTTAATATTTATTTTGGTAAAAATTATTTTCATTGAAATATTATATATAATTCTTGTTTAGAAAAACTTATGGTTTTACTAAGAGATGGCAGAACATTAATTGGATATCTTAGAAGTGTTGATCAATTTGCTAATATTGTGCTCCATCGTACAATTGAAAGAATTCATGTTGGCAAAGAATATGGAGATATCCCAAGAGGCATTTTTATAGTCAGAGGAGAAAATGTTGTCCTTTTAGGCGAAATAGTAATATCTTATATACAAAATTATATTATTTAAAAAAAAATTTTGTTTAGTAAAACATTATGATTATTATTATAGGACAGAGACAAAGAAAGGGATTTACCATTAACTGAAGTATCTGTTGATGATATCTTAGATGCACAAAGACGAGAACAAGAATTAAAACAAGATCAAAAGAGATTAATAAATAAAACTTTGAAGGAACGAGGTTTATCATATATTCCAGATATGGGTCATGATGATATGTTCTGACCCATATCCACATCATTAACTACTAATACTTTGTCATCTACGTCTTCACATAATTCTGAAATGTGTGATTCATGTTATACATCACTATCTTTCTGATAATATTTAGTGATGATAATTTGTAAAATGTAACTATATTACATAATTGTGAAGATAAAAATAGTTATTAATTATGCCCAACAATTTCTTTATAAAACTATATTAGTACAATTGAAGTTTGACTTAAGCTATCAATAATATGAAAATTTATATAATTTACTTTTATTATATTAATCCTGTATTTATAATGTAGAAAATGTATGGACTATAATTGTATCATACTTTTAAAGATGTTTAAATTTCTGCTATATATAAATATTATATTTAAATGAAAACATTATAATTAATATATAGTCTTTATTGACTATATTAAATACATAAGTAAATATATTGATTATAATTACAGATTATATATTTCACTAGTAATCATATATTTTTCTATGATGAGTTTTAAAGGCTTTGTTTTATATAAAGAATTCTTGTTTGAATAATTTCCTTGTATTTTGAATTAAAAATAAAGATGAACAACTTGATTAAAAATTTGATTGAACATAAAAGATATCATGTGTAAATGTTACTTATGTATTAAATATTTAATAAATGTATAAAATATATTTTGTTAAAAATATATAAAATTATTTCATGATTTAAAATATTTTATTTAGAAAATCTAATATATTATGTAAAATTTAATTCAAATAGCACATATTTATAATTAATAATTTAATATTATCATTCTTTGACAGTTATAGTTTTTTGTCTCTTTGTTTATATAATATTAAATATAATATTGTTTGAATGATATTGAACTTATTTAGGTTTTTTACAATATTATATTGTATTTTGCTTTTACATATCAAATATAAAGATATGTTATATATATTTAAATGTATTAATAAAATGTACGATTTTTAAGTTATTGTATCTTCCTTTTCATTAAGTCTATTATAGACTTAATAAAATTAACATATTATTCATAAAAATCATAAAAAATGAATATATATATATATATATATTAAAAAATAAATGTTCTTTGTATTATTTACAAAGAAATCACATAAATATATCACAAAATAAATTTTAACTTTTTTTTTTTTGATTCTATATTGTTAAAATAATGCACTTAAATATAAAATGAAATGAATGTAATTATAATCATTGCATTTAATATGAACTCATTAATTTATTTTTTTAATATATGAATTTATTAACTAATTTTAAATATAATTACAATATTTTTGTTTTTTATGTAAAAAAAGTTTATTCATATAATGAATAATTATAAATTAACAAAATATATGTAACGTATAAATTTTTTAGAGCATTAAATATTACATCTTAGTACAAATTATTTATATTAATATTTATATTAATTATTCGTATATAAATATTACGAATTCAAGTATATTACATATTTATGTATTAATCTACTTTTATTATAAAAACATAAAAGTAATGGAAATCTCCAAAAATCAATGACAATACTTTAAAATTTTGTTTTAAAAATACAATTGAGTAAACCTATCAATGTTATAGATTTTTATGTTCATTTGTCTGTCTAAAATAAAAATTATTAAAATAAGTGTATATAAAGATATAAAAGTGAACATATTAAAACTTTTATATGTTTAAATATTATTTTAATTTTTGGCATATATTGTGATTATTTCACAATCAAAATGAAGTTTCTTGAAATGTGTCTCTTATTTTTACTAAATTTAATGTTGATTCACTTAATTGTTTATGTCTAAAACCTTGTTCTTTTTGATGTATATTTTTTGATGTTTTAAATTCCACTATTGATCTTTTAGAATCATTACGTTGTAAACTAGTTGCTCGTTTTCTTGGTGAGCTTGCCATTTCGTCATTTTTTTCCAAGGAATTGTTCGCACTATTCGTACTTCCAGATACGATACCAGAAGTATCAGATTCTGGTTGATTTCCATTTAAACAACATAATAAGCTTTCAGAAAGACCATCTTCATTTAAAATGTTTAAATCAGATTCTGATTGTTCGAAATCTCCTGTACGCGATGAAAAACTGAGATCAACAGGACTAGCAGTTAATACGCTTCTAGACAATAAATATTCTCTAAATGTGCTTGTTATAGACATAGTACTTTGTTGTTTAATTGCATAACAATCATCAGTAATCGATGTAACAAATTTTTGTTTTTCTGTTGTATTTTTGTCTAAGTTTTCTTTATTTTCTAAGTCAATAATTTCACTGTATGCAATTTCGCTGTTTGTGTTATTGACTTTTTGAGATTCTTCTAGAATTGAAGTATAATTCATTGAACTAATAATATCAATATTTGATCTATGTATGTTATTAGGCACACTATATTGATTCCAACTGTTATTAACAGAAGCAAGATTACATAGATTTGATCCAGAAATCATCATTACTGGTTTTCTTGATCGTGGTGTCATCATTGTTTCCTGTAATCAATATAAAAAATTATTAATTCAAATTTATAATTATACATTATAAATTATAAATAAATATATTAAATAATAATAAAAGTAAATAGTGCAATAATAGAAGAAATAATATTACCTGCATAGCTTTTGTCATTTTAGTAGCACTTTGTGTAATTGGACTCATGCTCTTATCATTATTAGTAATAGGAGTTAATTTATAATCGTTAGTAACTAAGCTTTTACGTAATAAATTTGATGGTGTTGATGTATGTGCAACATACACATTCCAAAGTCTGTTCTTTACAACAGGAGATAAATGGACACATGCACTATCAATTTGAGATTCCAATTTTGAATGTTCCAATATTTTCTTATTGTCTTCAATATAATTTGTAATGGATGCCATGTTTCCATGAATTGCTTTTTGTGCTGTAATTATAGGTTCTGAATTCTGTCTAAATAATTCACTTTTACTAGTTTCATATAAAGTACTTTGGGAAGAATACATATCTGGTGGTTCACTAAGTTGTCTAGACATTCTAACAGTATTAATTGCAGTATTATTATCTTCAAATTCTTTGCTATTAAAATCTTGTAAAGATATATTTGTATTACTTGGTTTTGAATTTATAGATTCATCAACGTATGACCCTTTATTTGATTTATGTACAGGCCAGTTATGACATTGATTATTCATTTGTTCCTTTATATTTATAAATTTCATTAGTACAGCTTTTCTTTTGTCTTTGTAACTTTTTAATGTAGAAGTATTAAGACTACCAGTGCTATTACTAATATGTTTAGTGTGAAGAAAATTGTCATTATTTGTATCATAGTTTTCCACACTAAGTTCATCATCTGATTTACTAAATAAAACTTTTGTTTGAAGTAATGACTTTTCTAAATTCTGTATAATAACAAACATGCATATAAAATATATTAATTATAGATTATAAATATTTGTCATGCATTATAAAATTAATATGCTGTTATGAAATAAATAAATATTGATCATAAAAAATATTATGTTGTATATATCTTACCGATGATAATATATTTTCTTCACTATTAGATCTAGTAATATTGCAACCTATATTAATATCAAACTTTTTATGTCCCAAAATCTTTTTCTGAAATATATGTTTTTTAATTGAATCTCCAAGACTTTTAGTTCGAAAGTGCTTAACTTGTCTTGGGGTTCCTTGACCATTTTCCTTATTAAATTGTTTTACAAGTCTGCGTTTTTTAGCTGATTCTGGCATAGCTTGTATGTGAGCATAAAGTTGTGCTAATGCTGCCTGAGTATCTTGTGTAGAATTTGCTTTTGCTGTTAATTTATGATCCACAAAACTGAAAACTGTATGTGCTGTACCTGTTGTATCCTGTATAGATTCATTTAACTGTAATAATAAATAATTATTTAAACTATATATATTGTTCTAGTTAAATTTAAGATATTAAGGATTTAAATAAAAAAACTTACATCTGTATTTTTAGGACTAAGTAATTTTCTTTCTTGTTCTACCCAATATGCTCTAATATCTGTAGCTAGTTTCGGTGGAATTTCAAATAATTCATTTTCTTTTCTAATCATAAAAGCAACTAAACACGATAAATTTTGAGAATTAATATGTAAAGCTTCTGGTGATAATTTTCTTGGACACAATAAATGTGGAGTAAAAAGAGTAGCAAGAGTATCACAATTCATTTTGTTATTAGATTCAAAACTAGCTGTTTTATTAAGAAGATTCAAAATATATTTAAGTAGAACTCTATTTATAGATGGTAAAAGTAATAAAAGTAATTGCAAAGATCTTAATAATCTAGCATCATTCCCACTTACATCAGAACTACACAATTCTAAAATCAAGAATAATAAATTTTAAAATAACATAATTAAAATTAATTTAATAATTTAATAATTCCTTACCAGCAATTTGACAATGTGCAGGATAATGTAAATCTGATAACAATGGTTCTGGTAAATCAGCTAAAAATCCTTTTAATACTGATGCACAATCATGTACACTATATCGACCATCATTAAGATTTAATGGACTACCTTGATATAGTGCAATTTTTAAATCTTGTTGTCTTGTCAATTTACCAGTACGTCGAAATATACCTTCTTGAATAATATCTTTAAATTTCATTTAGATATAAAAATAAAAAAAATAATTATTTAAATTTTATTAATAATTATTATAATTTTATAATATAAATTTTTACATAAATAAAATAATTTTTACTTACTTTGTTCTTTAGATAAATATTCTATTAACTGTTTCACTTGATTTATTCCATCTTCAGATAAACTAGCACCTTCAATTCCTTTTTGCAAATTAATTGTCGATTTAGGTTTTTTTGAAAAACTTAAGAGACCCCATTTTTTTAATTTCGTCTTTTCATTGATACAATCACTGCTATAATATAATAATTAATTTTACATTTTATAAAATATATTTTATTTTGACAAACAATCATTATACAATTTATAATATCAATATTTAAATTCAAATTTAAATAATTTAAATAAGTCATCTTACTCTTCGGTATTGAGGTCTAATTCAAAAGATAAATGCATTTTGACGAGAGTGTGAAATTGTTCAGGATTGACTTTTCGCATTCTAAAAGCCAATTTACCATCCACACCATCGTTAAAATCTTCCATTGTTAATTCCATAATAACGATAATTTAAACACGTTCTGACATCTTTGAATTATTATATACACGTTTGTTACCGTTTCGTTAACGGCGGTTACTTTCATTCTGAATGATTTCTGTTTTGATATAAAATATTTATGCACCCATTATAAATTATCTTTTATAAAATAATTGATTAATGTGAGAAATAAAACATAATGCATTAATATTTTCATTCATTCGTAGTTTTCTTAAATACGTATTGAACCAGTACTCAATTATCCGGATTTACACAAAGTAATAACGGTTTTATAGTAACACAATACCAAATCTTATTCTTAGCACCATCTGGTGGTGATATTATACAAAATGTGTAACGTGAAAAAAGATGAACAATTTAATTAATTAATTTGGATTTCTAGAAATTTTTTTATATTTTTAAATTCAGATATATAAAAAAGTAGTTATTTTAAATAATTAAGTGAAGGAAATAAAAAGATTAATAAGAAATTGATATCATCTTTCGAACATATGAATTTATAGAATAAATATAAAAAAAAAAAGCAAATGAATAAGGATAGGTATAAAATAGAAATATTGAAATCAGCGCCATCTTCAAAGTATTGTAAATGAAACAGAAAGAAAATAGTAGAAAGATCAAATTAGGATTAGAATTGATTAACAATGCTATCTCTCGAATGCTAAAGATATCTTTTTTCAGAATAAAATAAAATAAAACTCAAGAGATGGCATTGATCTTCAATTCTATATTTTGTTTTTAAAGAAAAAATCTTTAATATTCAAGAGATGTCGCTATTATTCAATTCTTAATCTATTTCTATTTTCCTCTTACTGTTTTCTATCCTTTTTTTGTATGTTTTATTTGTGATATCTTGAAGATGATACTGATTTTTATACTTTTAAGCTATTTGTTTTTCTTGTCCATATTTATTCTTGTTTCGTAATCATAAAGAATGGCATGTCTATTAAATATATCTTTTATTATTTTTTTTCAAATTTATATTGTCTTAATTTTGTAAAAAATACAGATATGCATTCTTAACTTAAAATGTATAATAATTTTTTAAAATATTTCGATATATTTCATGTGAATATTTTAATACAAACCATCTTATAATGTAACTCATAATATTCATGAATATTCATAATATTTATAAATAGTTATAATATTTAATATATTATAAAAATATAGGACGCTAATAATTAAATTTTAAAAAAGAATTTATATTTTTATATTCATGTTTTATTTTCAAAATGTATAATTTAATAAATATATAACATAATATATATATATATAAATATATATATATATATATTTGATAAAATGTTTTGTCAATTTTTTTATTCGTAAAAATTTAAAATTTAAAAATTTAGGTAAAAAAATAATTTGTAACATGTATATACAATAAAAATATAAATATAGTCAAATATTCAATAATTTTATATATGTATCATAAATACTGATGTAATTATCAATAAAATTTTTTTATAAATTTTTTTGTTATAAATTATCGATTTCCATTGCTGGATTATCATAAGATTTTTTTGATTCTATATTTTCCGTTTCATTTTCTTGTGCCCATTTTTGTTTTTCACCAGATGCATATAAACCATATATTATAGCTCCTATTAAATAAATTGCACCAGCAATGATAAAAATTATTCTCCATTCTTCAGGACTCTGTAAAAACATTTCTTTATCATTAAAGTTTTTAGTTTAGATGAAGATAAATATTTTATAATTAAAACTTACTTTGTTTTGAACAATATATCCAGTTATAATAGGACTTACAACTCCAGGTAATGTGGCAAAAGTATTTCCTATTCCCATAAGTACACTTGCATGCTTAGGAGCAATATCTAAATGATTTACTCTGCAATAAAAACAATTTATAGAATATGAATTATGTATAAAAATTTTTTTTCTTTTTTAATAATATTTATATTTTATATAATATTTTTTATAATAAATTAATTTATAATAAATAATAAATAATAGTATTTTTTCTTATCTCTTATTTCTCTTTTCTTCTATATTTATATTTTTATATAAAATTTAAAAAAAATTACCCAAAACCAGACCATGCAAAGCCACCAAGACCAACAGCTATAGTGATAGAAATAACAACCCCTGCTGTTGTTGAAATAAAACCTGTACAGGTCATAAATATAGTTTGAAATAAAAAAGCTCCGCAATTGAATAATTTACGCACCTGAAACATAAGTATAATAATATTTTCATTTATATTTTTATCGTATAAAAAATAAAATTGAACAAAATTTAAAAACAATAAACTAATGTGATCACTTTAAAATATTTGTAATATTAACAAGAGAAAAAGAAAAGTTTTAAAATTTTAAATGTTTAATAACAGACCTGCGTAGTCGTTAAAATTTTTTTCACTCTTAAATAATCTGCTAAATGCCCAGAAAATTGAACAACAAAAGTCATAGCTAAATATGGTAATGCAGATAAAAATCCAGTTTTGTCCAATTTGAAATCAAGTACATCTAAAGATAAATTATTTAAATATAATTATATTGTTGAATATGCTTATTTAATTAATCAATTTATTAAATATCAACTAACCATTCATAAATGTTGGTAACTGAGTAAGCATAGTATAAAAACCCCAATTTTCGCTAAAATGAGCTACGATAATTGCCCAAACTGGTGGAGATGTAAGCATAGCTTTCCATGGATGTTTAATTTTCTATGAAAGAATTATAAAAATTATTGGTAATAAAAATTATTTATAAAAGCGAAAAGCTAAAAGACAATATACATATAATTTTTGAAAAAAAATTATTTAAATTGTTTAATTTTTTATCAAAAGTAAAATTGATAATAAAAATAAAAATTAATAATATTGTAATTAATTTTTTTTAACATTTACTTCTTCTTTCAAATTTCCAAGGCTATTTTTAATATATTCAAGTTCAGTTTTTGAAATAGATTTATCGTCCTCTGGTCTATCCTTGATAACTATCCACCAATAAAAAAACCAAATAAGACCAGCTCCTCCAAAACCATAAAAAACAGAAGGCCAACCAAGATATTCAGTCATTAATCCAGCAACTGGCATGGCAAATACAGTTCCAAAGAAACTTCCGGAGAATGTAATGGTTGCTAATTTTGATCTTTCCAATGGAGGTGCCCATTGTGCCCATATTGCATGTATACAAGGATATGTTACACCCTGAATTCAAATTATTACCTTCTATGATATATTGTACCTATTTTATAACATATTAAATCTTTGAAAAAAATGTCATAATTATTCTAATTTTTTAAAATAATAATTATTTGGAGTTATTTATTAAATAAAATAATTTAAATAATTAAAAATTAAATATCGTCTACCTCACAAATTCCTTCTATAATTCGCAAAGCGAGCAAAATGTAAACGCTCACTTTAACTAAAGGTGGTGTGATAATTGTAAGAAAAGCAGTAATTGCAATTCCAAAACCAAAAACTTTTTTTCCACCAATACGCGTGCTAAGCAATCCTCCAAGTAATTGAGTACTTATATATCCATAGAAAAAAGAACTTAAAACTAGTCCTTGTGTTTTTGAATCCCAGTCGAATTCTTTTTCCTGTAAATAACATGCTAAATACATTTTAAAGTTAAAATTTGTTATCTATTATATCAGTATATATTTTTTTAAAGCTTCCAAAAATTTATGATGAATCGTAAATAAATAATTTATTGAATATAGTACATACAAAATATGATAACACAGCGTTAAAAGATAAGAGATAAGAGAAATTTTTCATTTTAATTCTTTGCATTAATATAATGCTATTAATCCATTAACTTACTGAATTTATGATGATAACATAAATGTTAAAAAATCTGTTATCAAATTTTTGTTAATTTATTCATCTTTATTTTTATAATATTCCCAATATTATGATATATGTAAATATTAAGTAACATAATTTTGATAAAATTTGAAATTTAAAATTTTTATATTGTAACAAAACAATAAAATAATAATAATAATAATAATAATAATAATAATAATAAAATAATAATAATAAAATAATAAATAATAATAATAAAATAATAATAATAGTGAATTATATATATTTTATAATTATAATAAAAACAAAAAAAAATTGTAAAAAATAATAACAAAAATTTGATCTTAAACCAATTAAAATTTAATTCAAACTTACAAAATATTCATTTCCATTTTCATCAATTTTGCGAATCTCCGCAGTCATCGCAACGATGGCTACACTTAAATTTACTCGAAGAATATAAGACGTAAAACATCCGAGAAATGTTAATATTGCGACTACATATCTTCTTTTTTTCCAAAATTTCCAGGAAGATACAAGTTCATCTTCGTATTTAACGCTAAAAAATTATCAATATTATAAATGTGTCGCATTAAGTATAATTTCTATAATTTTTCAAACAATAAAAAATTTTCTTAAATAAAAAAATATTTTTTAAATTAATTATTATTATTTAAATATGAAACATTATATATTAATATATTTATATACTTGAGTTCTTTGAATAAACAAAGATAAATAAAAACAATTTATCAATTTTATTGCAATGGGGTAATTAGTTGCAATACTCACGTTCCATAGTCAGTATCTTTGTTAGATTCAATCGAAGATTTTTTTCTCTCCATCGTTTCCTGAAAGATTACTGATTTTAGATAAAATTCAGAGGAATCTAATAAATTATGACAAAGTTATAAAAGAATTATGATACATATCTCTATTTATATGCTATATGCTACAAATCAGATAAAATTTTAAAAAGCATGTAACAATATGTTTAAATATTATCAAGGTTAAGATATAATTTTTTTAATTATATTATTCATATAATTCATAAAAAAATTTATTATGAATATAATAATTAATTTTTAATTTTTCAATTTATTAATATAAACATTGTATAATAAATAATAGACTTAAAGTAATACATATAATTATATGTATCATATAAATTTTAGCTATTAAAATCGAAAAAAAGATTATTAACTATTATCAATGACCTATATATTTGCATTACGTATGTACTTACAAATAATATACTTCGAAAGTAGAAAGTTCCGCACTAAGCAGACAATATACAGAGAAAACGATCAGAGAAATCAATTTATGTTGTTTCACTAGAAATATAATAATAATAAAAAAAAAACAAATGTTTAAATTTTAAATCAACAAAAATCATAAAACAAGAATCATAATAAATAATATTTTTGTTTGTTCAAAACTAAAAATGAATTATTATTAGAAAATTAATCAAACAATCATTTTATCACTTGTAATTTCAAATTCATTTTTCCTTTTCATTTGCACAAGAGACAAAAGAATAGAAACCATATTGCAGTGTCGTGTATATTAATTGAAAATATCGTAATAAATTCAAATTATTTTAACAATTATAATTCAAACAATTGTTGTGTTTTTATATTTTACGATACCTCATTTGAATAGAAAATTAATTTTTCAAGTACACTGATATCTATAAGCATTCTATTGATATATTCACAAAGCTTTTACACAGTAAATATTACTGACAACCTATTACGCAAAGCAACAGTTGTGATAACATATGTGTATTTCCGTCAATATAGTCAAATTTAACAGTTAAGTAATTTTTAACATTTTATCATATTTGAGATAAATATATTCTTTAAAATATATTATGTATATACACATCTGCATATAAATTATATATTTGAAGAATTTAAAGAATATATCCATTATTTTTTTTGTTTAAAATAATATCAGATATCAAATTATAAAAACACGTATTCATAATTCAAATTAAAATTTGATTAAAATTAAAAAAGACGAAGATTTTTGCAAATTACAAGTAAAATTTACAATAACTATTTTAAACATTTTATTTTTCTAATTTCGTGTGATTAAAAAATAATTGATATAATTACATCTTTTTTTATTAATATTATATCTAAAAAATTAAATTAAAAATCGATAATAATATATATATAATATATTATAATTACTATATAATAATATATTAATATTACTCTAATTTTATTTAATTTTATTTTGATTTAAATTCGATTTATTTATTTATTAATTTTACATTTTATATTTTACATTTTACATTTTAGATTTAGATTATACATATAGATTACATATATATATTTTATTAATTTTTACATTATATTTGATATAATAGTTATCCATACATAATAGATTATATTTTAGTATGTTTATTAAATTTTATACATTTATGAATAAAGTTATTCATAAATGATAAGTTGAAAAGTCAAAAATGTCAATGAAATATATTCGTGATCTAATCACGATAGGACTATACTTGCATTATTGATCGTACTTCATTCCTACATTCACTTTCATTTTCTACATTCTATTTCAAAACTTTATAAAAAATTATTGGATATGCGTTTACATAAAATTTATTGATAACAAGAAATAATTGAATATTCATGTATTTAATTTTCATTTTATATATATATATTTATATTGTAAGTGATTGAAATCTTATATGATATAAATATAAACAAATATCAATAAAAAAATTTTTCTTTATTATATGGCATATAAGACTTTTTCTTTATCTTTATCTTTTAAAAAAAATATTTTATTCGATCAAAATATTGACACAAATGATTTTATTACGTTGGATAAAATTAATTTAGTGTATTAGATTAGATTACAATTAGATTACTGAAATTGATTATGGATCATAAATTTAAAATTCCTCTCATAGAATTACTCTCAATTAGAAAATTTCACAAATTATAAAGAAATTCATTATTATTTTAAATAAATAATAATGAATAAAAATAGAAATCTTATTAGAATTTGAAATTTTAAAATTTTATACGAAAATTTGATAGAATTAAATTATAATATTACTGTATTATAAATTAGAGTTCATTAAATCATAATTATTATAATTAACATTTTAGTAGAAATACATTTGTATATTGTATAATCATATATTTTCCAAGTAATTTAGAGAATCTCAATATCACGAGGAGCAAAAGAAATTTCATGAATTATAAACTAAAGTGAGTCATATTGCATATCTACATGTCAAGTTATAATATCGTAGTTAATGAATTATGCATTGTAATATAGTAATTCATAAAAATGATTTTTATTAGACAATTTAAATATAAATATAGTATTCATAGCATTAAATTTTAAGTATTTTAATATAGTAATATATTTTTTGTTATTCAAATATAAAATGTATAATAATTTTTTTTATTATATAAAATATGTATTGAAATTTTCTAAAATAATTTATTAGATCATTTGATATCTTTATGCAAAGATTTATATATATAATATCATTACAATATCTGTAGAAAGTCTCAAGGAAATCCAGTTCATGAAAGAGAACAGTACAACGGGACATTTAATTAATAAAAAAATCGAAATGGCATTTGATTAAAGATAATCTAAAACCGGATATGTAAAAGTTGATTGAATATTTTTCAAATTTTAATTTAATAGTTTTATTTAAAAATTTACTTATCGTAATTTTGCTAATATTAATCTTAATCTAATATAACTTTATAAATATAAATAAACTTTTTTAAGATTTTTGTTAATAACTATTAAAAAATATATTTATAATAATTTTATTTATTTCAATTATAAAAAATTAATAAAAAATTAAATCGAATCATTTAATTTTAAAAATAATACTTTTTTCTCATTATATGTAAATTAAATTTATTTTCATATTTCAATTATAATTATTTACTTACTGTTATTAATCTTTCTAAATAAATCCATAAACGTCACAAAAATTTCACTTATCACTTATTTATAAATTTACAATATAAAAAAAATAAAAATCATATTATCATATAATTATAATATTAGTAAAAAATTACAAAATATGTTTGTAACATTACTTAAGAACTAATAAGAAATTCCGCAATGGTACACGTTAAATGGCCATAAGCAACTGTTTGAAATAAACGGAAATGTTAAGTGGGTAAGTAGTGAACTGTACAGGTAAAGTTGAACATATAGAAGGTTGGAAATTGTTCTTTGCAAAGCACCAATCACAGTATCGTATTGCATTTGTAACAGTTCGAATATTATGCAATATTTTCGACATTATGCAATAATTCGTAAATATTTCTTTATTTACGATAATCCTGTTATTAGCATTTGACACTTCTTGAATTGTTTTAAATAAAATATTCCATATAAATATTTCATCTTTTTTTTAAATAATTGATAATTTGAGAAAAAATATTTCTAAAATATTTATAAAATTTAAATTATTAAAAATGTATGGTTTTTTACATTTTTCTATATTTTTTTATAATATATTATTTTATAATATATTAAAAATTATTTAAAATTATATTATCTCTATTAATAATGGTTATTATTTTTCTATTTTATATGTTATTATTTGATTTAAAAAACTATTTAATTCACAATTAAAAAAGAATTAAAAAAGAGAAAAAAATTAATTTTTATTTTGATATATACAAATACAAATAATTTAAATTGTTTTTAATATCAATAAATATTGAAAACATAAAAATAGAAATTTTAGAAAAACATTTTAGAAAATTATAAAGACCATGTATTCTTTTTTATCATATTATATATCATATAATATATATTTATCATATAATATATGAATAAATATATATATAATTGATTGTAAAAAATTAACAAACAAATTTTGATAATTATTTAATGAAAACAATGAACAAATAAATATGTATGCATAAAGAAGTTTATAATACGTGCTCATATATGTATATATGTATGCCATCTAGCGTAAAGAAGAAGTATTTAAAATACATATTTTGCAAAGTGAAATAAAAAGTTAGATATATGGGATTAATATGTGCTTATTTGAATACAAAAAGAATATTTCTCATTTTATTATTTTTAAAACGAAATATTTTGAATTAAAATAACACATATTTTATGTTACATTAATACCCGATATCATAATTTACAAGAATTAAAACTATTTTCGATTATATTCGAAATTTTTATTAATCAACTGGATTGTTGATATGGCATAATTGACATTTTTTTAAAGTTAAATAACATCATCATATTAGTTATTTACCAAAACAATGAAATTTACGCTCAATGAGCAATGACCAATGCTCATTTTGCCAAACTGAAGGTGGTTGTATTATGTAGAATATCATTCTTTGATAAATACTTAACCTATTTCAATTGCTCCTTTTTTTGTAGAAAAAAACTGTACTCTCCTTTATGTATGATTGTAGAGTAACAAAGCATTTCATCTTTATAATAGATTGAAGAGAATTTTAAATCACGTAGATAGTATTTATATATATTGTGAAAATGGACAGTCTTTTCACACAAAATATTTCAGACGAACCAGAGGATATACCACAAACAGATGAACCAGTTTGGGTTCTTGGAAAAAAATATAATGCCATAAGAGGTCTAATAAACAGTTACATTAAAGAGATCTTTGATAAATTAGATATGTAAGATCTTAAATTTCAGAACTCGACGCAATTCGTAGGGATATAAGATCCAAATTATGGTTTACTTATCGAAAAAATTTTGTACCTATTGGTGGTTACAATTCTACATTTACATCCGATAAAGGTTGGGGTTGTATGTTAAGGTGTGGTCAAATGGTTCTTGGTCAAGCTTTAATTATATTACATTTAGGTAAATTTCATTTTTATTTAAATTTATTAATTTTAATATATCATTTAATATTTTTATTGTTATTTTAAATACACTTTTTTCATGAATGTGTTGATAAAATTTATTGATTAAATTATTTTATAAATAATAATTCTAAAATGATTATTTATAAATTAAAATTGTAAAAATTTAATTATTATATTATTAATTTAAAATATTAAATAATTAAATAATTATTATATAAATATCTATATGTATAAAATAGGTAGAGATTGGCAATGGAGTTTGGAAACTAGAAATAGTACGTATCTAAAAATTCTAGAACGTTTTGAAGACAAAAGAAATGCTCCTTTTTCTATTCATCAAATTGCATTAATGGGAGCATCAGAAGGAAAAGAAGTTGGTCAATGGTTTGGTCCTAATACAGTAGCACAAGTATTAAAGTATATATTTATTATATTTTAAATATTTATGTATATAAGGTTTGATATTTTATCAAATTCTAATTTTTAGAAAATTAGTTGTGTTTGATGAATGGAGTTCAATCACTATACATGTTGCTCTTGACAATACATTAATAGTTAATGATATTTGTAAGTGATTAAATTTTTCATTTTAATATGTTTATATATATATTTTTTTATTTTAAAATATAATTATTTTAAAATATTTATAGTAAAACAATGTAGAGTAGAAGGAGGTACAACAGTAGAAGCTGATGGTGATGCTCCATTAAAAGCACCTAGCCAATGGAAACCTTTATTACTTTTAATACCTCTTCGCCTTGGATTAAGCGAGATTAATCCTATCTACATAAATGGTCTTAAAGTAATAAAGAAATAAATTCTTGCATGAATGGCTAAAATTGGAGTGAAATATGGATGAAGTTAAGGATAATCTATTCATACCTATAATTTTTCAGACATCATTCAAAATTCCACAATCTCTAGGAGTAATTGGAGGAAAACCCACTCATGCATTATATTTTATAGGATGTGTCGGTATGAATATATTTGAAAATAAAAATTATTAAATTAAAGAAAAATATATATTAAATGAATTATTTAATTAGAAAGATTATTTATGAAAATTGATAATTTATTTTGTAATAAATTGGTAATTAAATTTGGTTAATTTCAATGTTATTTGTAGGAAATGAAGTGATTTATTTAGATCCTCATACAACACAAAAATCAGGTAGTGTTGCCAAAAAACTAGAAGAAGAAGAAATTGAAATGGATGCTACCTATCATTGTAAATTTTCTGGTCGTATTCCTATTATAGAGATAGATCCTTCTGTAGCACTTGTTAGTAAATAATTAATTTTATTTAAAAACTATCAGAAAATTAAATAATCTCATAATATATTTTTAAAAAATAAGAAAATAATATATAATATATATTTTAGTGTTTTTTTTGTGCAACTGAAAAAGACTTTAAATCTTTATGTAAATTTATTCAAGAAGAATTAATTACACCAGAAAAGCAACCTTTACTTGAATTATGTGCAGAGAGATTAGCACAATGGTCGGTTGAAGATGTTGCTTCAGAAGCAATTGCAGCTTCAAGTTGTAAGTATTTTTAAATTTGTACGATATTAATAAAAAAAAAGTAAAATTTTATATATATTGATAAGAGTATAAATAATTTGAAATTATATATATATATATATATATATATATATATATATATAATATATATAATATATATAATATATATATATATAAAATATAAATAAATTTTATAATATAAAAATATAAATAAATTAAATGTTTCAATTAAATTTATTATAGTTGATTTTAAAAATTTTTTTTATAGTTGTAGATTTTGAACATGTAGATCCACAATGTGATACATCTGATGAAGATTTTGAATTACTTGGTTGATATTTCATTATTAACAAAATCTACGATATAAATAATGTATATATAACATCAAAGAATGAAATGGTCCATTTCGTACATAAAATACAACCATTCATTCAATACTTAACTAGTACTATTTCAGTACTGAAAGTTGAATAATAAAATAATTTATACCAAATAATTAAAATATTGTATATATTACTTATATTTATAAGTTTTTTGGACATGAGTAATTTATTTATATTGTTAATAATAGCATTGTTAACATAAAATAATTTTGATATAAGCAAAATTTTCTATAAAAAAAGATATTTCCAAAATACAAATTATATTTAATTTCACAAACAACATAGAATATACTTACTTTTTATACCAATTATAATAGAATAATATTAATATATATTAGATATTGTAAATGATTAAATTATTATTGATAATTATGTATAAAAATCTAAGGATGAAAAAATGTTATATTTAAAATAAATTTATTTTAGCAGAATCTTCTATATAAAAATATTTAAACATAAAATATGCCATATATGTATAATATTCATTTATCTCTTCCAATATAATATTAAATTATATATTAATTTTAAAAATATCTTAAAAGTATCAAAATTTTCTAAAATAGTAATTATATAATGAATTGAATTTGATATAAAATTAAATTAAAAATACTCATGTCCTTAAAATATTTTTGCCTTCTTTTACAAATAATGCATGTGAGAATTTTAATGGTGATATAAATATATTTCGTAAAATATTAAAAAAATCAAATTGAATTCTTAAAAATTATATAAAAATTTTTACATTATTTATTTCAAATATGCTAGTAATTTATAATGCTAAAGTTTAAATATAGAATATACATATATGTATATAAAAATAAATTTTCATATTGATTAATATTATATATTATTTGCATTAATAGATTTTTAATTTTATAGAAATAATTAATAATACAAATTTATAATTTCAAATTTAGATAAAATGCTTAGAATTATTAGCTAAAATTTGATTATTGATTTAATTTGATTAATAAAAATATTCATTAATATTTTATAATTCAAAGTATCATTAAAAATTTTATAAATCGATAAAAATATTATTATTTCTATATATTTATGGTTAAAACTATTTTAGTATTATATTATTATGTCTAATAGTTAAATTTATATTCAAATTATAATGAGATTTATTGCAATTTAATAAAAATACATCTACATTTTTATAAAAATTTATAAAAAAGAATTACTATTATTATTAATAGTTTAAGGTTTTTTAAACACTTGTTACATTATTATTTTATTAAAAACTAAAATTAATAATCATGTGATACATAATTAATATATAGTTTCATATACAAACATGGAATTTTTAATAATTTTTAATAAAAGAATATTTTGTAGTATAATCTACATATAAGATAAATTTTGGCTGCTCCTTATAAATAACAAAATATATTTATTTGAATATCATAAAATTTATTGTATTTCAAATTTTATGTAATAAAATAAAATATACAGTTTAAAATTGTTGCTATTTTTTTAGCAATAATAAACAAGATTTTGATAATATAAAATATGTGCGCGTTATAATTTAAAAATGATTTTCAAATTTTGTAATATTTTTTAGTAATGCAATGAATTCTGATTATTTGGGACATTGAATCTTTTAATCTGTTTAACTAATATATTTATAAGAAATATACATTAATTATTTATATAAGGTAGATAATCTTTTATTTTGTTCAATATAGTAATTTTTTCAATTAATAATGGATTATTACATTTTAGCATTTATTGTGTTACATATTATTACATTTTAATTTGAAAAATTAAAAAAAAACAATTTTTAAAAATTACAATATTTAACATACTCTATTTGATTCTGAAATGTATGCACAATTAATATTAGTTAAAGAAATTTCTAGAAAAATAAAATTATAATGAACAAAAACAAAAAAAAATGTAAAATATAAATAGTGTGACTTAGAAAAGATGGCAAGACAAGGGAATGATTGATTATTTCTAATTAGATCCATATAATCATACACATAAGTATATGTTTTGATTAAATTATAAATAAAATCATATAGTATGATAACTATGGATGGAATGAAAAAGGATATTCCTTATATTGTCCCGCTTGTTATCTTTTTTATAATATTGGAATTATCTGTTACAATACACTGTCCCAATTAAGAGGAAAATTACAAATTATTATCTTTAATGATTGGTTTTTGTTCTTAAAGCTTAATTTCAAGTAAACGATTACCCGATTAATCGGTGGCTCAAATAAACGGAATCTTCTATATAAAAATATTTATATAGTAATTTATAATATATTACATTATGCTGTAATTATCAAATTTTCAATAAATATTCTATGTCACATTAACAATATTATTTAACAATCATAATTAAATTTAAATGAAATATTATAATACAATATATAATATAAATTAATATGGTTATAAAGAATGAAATTATATTTTTATATTACACAAACAAAAGTATATTTTCATTTTTTTCCAGATTTACACTTAGTCGTTAATGTATAATTAATGACTAGAATATCTTTGGAAAAAAACAAATTCATTGTATATTACATTATTGATTTTTTTTGGCCTCTGATATGCTATATTTACGATCTTTTAAATTAATTACAACTACAGTAATATTGTCAGCAGAACCCCTATATATAAAAAAAACAAATATACAATATATAAAACGGTTAAATTGATATTAAATAAAATTGTAAAATTAAGTTATATATTACCTGTAATAACTTTGTAATGTAATACTTTTTGCACCAAAATGTGGTTCATTTATGCGTTCCTTAATAAACGCAACAGCCTCTTCATTTGTAAATGTATCCCATAAGCCATCTGATGCCAAGACAATAAACATTGGATTATGATCACTAAGATCAAAAGTTAAAATATCAGGATCAGCAATAACTAATTTTTTATCTTTTAATGGATAATCTCCTAAAGCTCGAGAAGTTGCTAATATACCAGCAACTCTCCACACACCATTGAATGTCACTAAACCACCAGCTTTATTTATTCTTTTTCTTTCTCTTTCCTAGAAATTATTTTTAAAAATGAAATGTATTTTAGTAATAAATGCGATTTATATAATTAAAACTATATACTTGTTGTGGTTTATGATCAAACGATAAGGGTATAGCATTTCCTTTTCCATCACACATCACACCTCTTGAATCTCCAACATTTGCTACAATTAATTTATTGTCTTCTAGAAGAGCAATCAAGGCAGTTGTGCCTTGTAAAAATTTTAAAAAATTATTTTTAAATTTAAAGAAATTTAATAAAATTATAAAAATTATAAAAATATATATGTATAATTACCAGCTATATCCATGTTTTTCTTAGCAGCTTCAACTAATAATCTATCCACTGCTAGTACTTCATCAGTTAATAATCTACCATAATTTATTTTATTTCCATCAAGATAATTTGCAATATCTATTTTTTGAGGCTTTTCTATTGTTCTGCATGGTCTTATCTTACAATTAAAACAAAAAAAATAAATATTTTTTTGTAATTTATGTTTAAAAGATAATAATTAATCATACTTCTCTTGTTATTGGTCTTTGTAAACTATCCAATTTATCAAGTAGTTCTGGATCAGTTACATCAACATTTTTTTTGCAATCATCTGTTAATGATGTGCTTACAGTTTTACGAAAAGATTTTTTACGTTCAAGATATCTTACATCACTTTTTTCTTCTTTTTTTTCTATTTCTTCATTTTTCTGTGTATTTTCAGATACATATGATGTTTTACCAGCTATCATATTTTTTAATTCAATCACTTTTTTATTAATATTTGGAATAAGTTTATCACGAGCATAATTTGCTGCAAACTATTGAGAGAAAAATACATATATCAATATTTTGTATTTATAAATAACAAAAAGATTTAGAATATTAGCATATCAGTATACTCTATGTCTTAATAATATCTTTTGCTATTTAAAAATAGTGACAAATAATAAACTACAGTTACATTAACTATATAATTTAACTATTAATATACATTGTATTTTTTACTAAAAATATTAATGTATGAAGAACATAATCTTTTTGTTAATTTATTTTTGCATGCATACTATTATAATAATATTTAAATTTTTCTATTTAAATAATTATATAAATAATAACAAAAATGTAATAACATTTGAAATTAATCTATAATGATATAAATTCTAAGTAATTGATATATATATGTTTACTTATAAATATATATATATTATTGAAATCTATATTTTAATATTTTATATCTTTTAATTTAATTTTCACTATTATTATCTGACTTTGCCATTATATTATAACTTTACCATTGTAAGATATTTTTACCTTATTTTTGTGCCTTTAATCTGCAATTTTGAAAAACTATCATCATATCATATCAATAATGTTATGAAAAAATTACAATAAGAATTTAAAATACTCTATAAAATTTCAATAAATGAACCTTTTAAAAATATTATTTTCAATAAATAAGCTTTTAAAAATATCCTTAATATATAATTAATTAAATTTTTATAATATTTAAATAAATTTGTTTCTTGAATATTTTTTAACTTACTTCTCCACCATGTCCATCAAATATTGCAAATAAAGATACACCTGTATTGTTCATATCTTCATTTACAACAAAACGATCTTCCATACGAGCTCTATGACCTTGAACTGCATATGCAGCAATATGTCCTTGTTTTAATTCCCAACTAAGTTTCACCCCATTATTTACAGAATCATTAACTAAAAATTGTAATTTTGATACCTAAAAGAGATAAAATATTAAATAATAAATAATTTTTTAAATAAATTAAATAAAATTCAATTATATAATTAATATTATCTATTTAATTATAAATTATTATATAATTTATTTTTTTATATTTATTTTTTACATACTTTTGATGTTGTACGACCAAGCGTATATTGAATTCTACCTAACAATGATCGGCTCCATACATCAACAGCTTGTATATAAAATAGAATTATTGCCAAAACTGCACCACAAATTAACACTTCTGGCTTAAATGCATATACTCTCATGATCTTCCAAAAATAACCCAAAGGAGTATTTATTCCAGCATTTAATCCTGTGGGAATACCCACTGCAAACTTTGATACTAGCTTCATATATGATACATATGTCTGTTACACAATCCCATAAATGTAAAATTAATGATGTGTTTAATATTTATAAAGAAAATTTTATAAATAAATTTTAAATGTTCACATATATAAATATATTCAAATTATTATCTATTATTGATTAATAAAAAGATAACAAATGAACTTATATTGTTTTATATGTTATAAAAATTTGAGAGAATCAATCGAAACTATTTTTGAATACAAATCACGCGAAATTGTGGATCAAATATATGATAAGTATTTTTACAAAAAATATTTTTCTAAAAAAAAAAACAAGCATTTGATATTTTTATATTACCTGATATAAAATCTTGTCTTCTAGTTCGTCATCCATAATCTAATACAAAAAATATCTTGAATTAAGCCAGTTTTCTTATAAATTTGTATATCAATTATATTGATAATTATTTGTGAACAGATAAATATTATAGAGCACCAAATATGCATGAAAATTATAAAAAGTTAAAAAATCATCGAATAATTGTTCGTTTGAAAAAGTCTTTAAAATCTTCAAGAAAAAATCTGTATACTATTTAATATCTACAGCAGACGATGTCAAATTACAAACGTTGCTATAGATAAATGTTTGACTTCACGCCGCAATTTTAAGCGGCATTACAGTATTCCATATTATTTATAATTAATTAAAATTATTTTGTTTATAAAATTTAGATATTTTCAATTATATATAATATTTTTAAAATTTATTTTAAAAATATATTAAAAATATATTTTTATTTTAATATTTTTTTAAATTTAAATCATTTGTTTCTTTCAGATATAACATAAATATAAATTAAACTAATAAAAAAAAATAAAATTTATTAAAGTATGTTTCTATAGAAAGATATAATGTATTATGCTTTTAATGATATATATATTTTATAATCGTAATGCGATATAGATATCTTTAATTTTATATTTATTTAATTTTTTTTAATTTTAATTTTTATATTTATTTATTTTTATATTATTACAATTTTTAAAAATATTTTTGCAACATATAAAAAAAATAAAGCGTTTAATATTATTAAAACGATATAAATATAATTTTGATTATTCCATTATAATAAAAACTTTATTTGGTTATAAAACTAAAAATTGTAATTTATTATGATTTCTTATAGTTATTAAAAGACTAAGAATTTCAATAATATAGGATTATAATAATCAAAAAAAAAAGCATTAAACTTTACAATACTTTACAATACTTTACATTTATAATATTAATTAAATTAAAATTTAAGAACATAAAAACAGAATTAGAATATTTAGCTATTTAACTTTATTTGAAGAATTAAGTAATTATTGCATAACATATATATATATATATATCTTATATATATTTATATATTATATAGTATGTATAATTTCTAAGGATAATGTTATATAGGTTGCAACGTGTTTAAGTAATATTTTGTATATAATATATATACCGGATATATATATATATATATATATATATGTATTTGCAGCGATGTATTACGCTGTAAACTGCATAGAAAGAACTGTCATGCGTTGCTACGACGTGAGTTTAGAAGCCGCGTAAATATGGCCGCGGTAATAATCTGTGGTTAATATTGTCCAACGTAATGAGTATGCGTGATGTTCATGATTGCTTTAGTTGGCGAACGGTGATGAGATCAATGTGTCATCAATTAAGATGAGCGAAAGGAAGTTTACCCGCGGCCTGGGTAAACCGGGTATGGCCGCTCAATTACGAGAGACTGTCTCTCAGGTAGTACGTGAAAGTACGGTACAGGTAGGTTTCTCTATCTGATACATTTGCCGCTAAATTTTATATAGATTTTTTTATTATTTTTCGAAAAAAAAATATGTAATAATTAATACTAATGAAAATACATTTTCTTTTCAATTATTTATTAGAATCTTTATAATATCGTTAATTCATTATTTATGGTAATTACTGTCAACTAACCCGGGAATAACTATAAATATTTCAAGCTAAAGAAGAGATAAACATGATGAATATCAATTTTTTACTTATATTTTTTAAATGTCATCCATTATTTTAATTTCTTATGTACTAAGATTGAAATTCTTTTAAAGATAATATTATTCATATGTCCATTTATGGTAATAATTTGATTTATTGTTTATTAATTATTTTTTTTAGTTAAAAAACATAATTTCTTATTTTTAGATAAAATTACATTTTTATATATTTTTAATTTATTTATAAATTAATATTTAATTCTTAAATATTATGTTATTAAGTTTTAATATACATATATAAATTATATATTTGTATATAATATAATTATTATATTTTAATTAAAAATTTGTAATTTTATAGTTTTTAATTATTATAATATTCTCTTTATTTTTTTATTATTTATTTTATAAAAATATTTTAATTTCAGAATAAACCACATTTAGTAGAACCTATAGATTTTGAAAGTTTTGTATTAAAGAATAAAACTTTATTACAAAATGATCCTCAGAGAGAGCTTCTATTATATCCTCAAGATGATGTTTCAGTGAGTATTTCTTATCTACTTAAAAAAATTTACATCCGTTGCATGAATAGATAAATCATCATATAGATTCGTATATAGGATGTTAATAATATTATGCTACTTTTAAATCTATTTTTTTAAAATTATAATACAGGATTTTTTAAAAAATTTTTTTATTTATAAAAATGTTATATTTAATTTTTAATGTCTTATAACATAGATATATTTAAAATATATATAATAAATAATATATATTTAATATCTAATTATTATATATATATAAAATTATTATATAAATAATTTATGAAAATATAATAATATATATATAATTTTAATAAAAAAAAAGGAAAGATATGGAAAATTATAAAAAATATTAAATATGAAAAAATGTTAATTTGATTTTAATTATTTTTATTGTTTCATTATATCTTTTTTTAATATAGCAAGTGGTATTACCTAGAAGATACCGTACTCTTGTACCAACTGTATCACAAACTTCAGATAATGAGGAAGGAGGAGAAAATCTTCTTACAAAAGAATGTTTACGAAGTTATACATCTAATTGGAATCTCATACATTATAAATATTCAGCATATAGTGGAACTTATCTTGAATTACCTAAGTATGACTTTATGTTTAATGATAATTAATATATATATAATATATATATATATATAATATTGATAAATATTTTTAAATGTTTTAATCATGAAATAATTTAATTAATTAATAATAAATTAATAAATAATATTTGATAATGAAATAATGTTTACTTTATGAAATAATGTTACTTTAATATTAATTATTCCAATATTTTTTTTAATAATATATTATATATATATATTTTGTATTAAATATATAACAAAGTATATTGTATTAATTTTTTTATATTTTCTTATTTTTTAGAATAGCAAAAATAGAAGATCTGAAAGATGAAGTGTATGAAATAGATACAGAAGTAGATCAGGTTGATGAGGTAAAATATTTTTATTTTTTCTTTCTTTTTTTTATATAAAAATAATTTAAGACAAAACTAATTTAAAAAAAATTAATTTTAAATGTTTCTTTATTTTTATAATATTAAATAAAGCTAATTTTTATATTATTTATATTTTGTTTTTTATTATAAAATAATAAATTTATTTTAAAAAAAGTATTAAATAATTTATTTAATTTCATTAGGAATTAACAAAGAATAATGGAATAACAAAAGAAGGTTATTTAATGAAAGGACCAGAAATTGGTAGCAGTGATCGTATGTTTGCAAATATTGGTTCAAAATCATTCAAAAGAAGGTTTTGTCATCTTAGACAAGAAGTTGATGGCACATATATTCTTGAACTTTTTAAAGATGAAAAAAAAGGTGAAGCCAAATTGACAATAGTAATGGATTTTTGTACTGAAGTTGTTAGGAATTCAAAACGTGGAAGATATTGTTTTGAATTAAGAATGAGCGGGACTCATAAATCATATACTTTAGCAGCAGATAATGAAACAGATATGCAGGATTGGTTACTAAAATTGAGCTCAGTATTACAACATTATAAACAACAAGAAGAAAAACGTGCTGCTTCATTAGAAAGAGCATGTAATACACCTCCTCCTTCTCCACAACCTATGCAGGTATTAGAAATATAAATAAACATTATTTGAATCTTTAATATTTGAAATTTATATAAATGGACTATTTTATTTATAATTCTATTTGATTTTATTATTTGTAGGTTTATGGAACACTCAAAGGCTTGGAGCAAAGTATGAATCCACAATTAATAAAATATTCTAGGGAAACGGATACTAGTATAGCATTAGCGAGACGAGAAAATCGTAAACAATTATTTAATATTTATCCTCATATACCACATATTAAACAACAGTTGGGAAATTGTAATGAACAAAATATTGATCCATACAAAGAACAATTTGGACAAAGAATTTTTGTAAAATGTGAAAGTCTTAAATTCAGATTACAAGCACCAATAGATGAAAAGGAATCATTATGTCAAGTGGAACCTTATCAAACTACATTAAGCCTTTATGATGCAAGAAATGGTAGAAAACTAACTGAAAATTTTCATTTTGATATTAATCATGAAGTTATTCAAGAAATGATAAAAGAATTAAGTCCTGTAGGTATCATGACGGAATCTACAGAAAATGTTAAACTACCAAATGACTTGAAAAATATACCGTTAGATTGGATTAAATATCCAAAACAGGTTTGTTTTTTTTTATTATTGAATTTTTAATATAATTTTTTATATTATTATATATTATCAATAATAATCTATATTTAATAATAATAATAATAATAATATATATTTTCCTAGGCCATATTTAGTATTAGTAATCCTCATCCTGATATATTTTTGGTTGTAAGAATAGATAAAATATTACAAGGAAATATATGTCAAACTTCTGAACCATATTTAAGGGCTACAAAAGATCCACGATTAGGTTTAAAAGTACATAAACAAGTTAGAGCATGTTGCCAAAGGTAATCTTATTATATTTAAAAATTGTATATTTGTCTGTAACATATTTTATTTAATAATTATAATTAAAAACAGATTGGGAAATTATAGAATGCCATTTGCTTGGGCTGCTAGGCCATTATTTAGATTATATAGTAATGAATTAGATACATCATCAGATTTTCCTGCAATATATAGGCAAGAAGGGAATAAAATAAAAGATGAAGAACTACTCAAACTTCTTTCAGAGTATAGAAAGTATGTATTATAAACATATATAATAAATTATTCAAATACATTTTGATATTCTTTATTATAGGCCTGAGAAACTTAGTAAATTGACTGTGATACCTGGTTGGTTAAAAATAAAAATTGAGTCAATTACAGATTTATCTGATAGTATGTATTTGAAGTATTATTAATATTTTTGTAATAGATATAATATTTTTAATATATAATACATTTTTGTTTATTTTTATTCTTTTTTTATAGATACATTATCTACATCTTTAGCACCTTTAAAACCATTTCCATTACCACCAATATCTGAACCTACTTTTGAAATTGCAGAATTTGAAAATATTTCAGAAAAAGATGTTCATCCATATACAACTTATATTAATCATCTTTATGTATATCCACAAACTCTTTGCTTTGATACACAAAAAATATTCACGAGAGCTAGAAACATTGCTTGCATTATTGAATTACGAGATGATGATAGTGAAAATACTACACCTTTAAGAGTATATAAAATATTGCTTTATAAATAATTGCGTTATTAATAAATAGGTACTAATTTCATCTTTTTATAATAGTGTATATATGGAAGACCCGGTACTCCACTTTTGTGCTTACGAGCGTCTTGTGCAGTTTTACATCATAATGCAATTCCTTCTTGGTACGAAGAAATTAAGATACGGTTACCACCGAAACTTCATGCAAAGCATCATTTACTTTTCTCCTTTTATCATATAAGTTGTGATATGAATAAGAAAAAAGAAAATGGTGTTGAAAATTGTGTTGGTTATGCTTGGTCTCCCTTGTTACATAAAGGAAGGTATGTTAATTGTGATTTATATATTATTAATAAAATTAATGAATCTAATTTTTATAATATATAAATGTAATATTTAAAAAAAATTATTTTGATTATTTTATATATATTTCATATATATATATAATAATAATCATATATACATTTTATATAGATTAAATGTAGATATGGATATGAATGTACAAACACTACCTGTAGCGACACATTTGCCACCAGGTTATCTTTCAATACAACCTCTTGGGTTAGGCAAAGGGGTAAAAATTTTTGTTTTATTAATATGAAAAAATAACAAAATGTAATAATTATTTGCAATTATTCCTAAAATTTAAAAAAATATCATTTTTATTCTAGAATGCCGGACCGGAAATTATATGGGTTGATTCCCAACGGCCAGTATTTACAGTAGCATTTCAGTTGATTTCAACAGTATTTACTCGTGATGTACATTTGCATAATTTATTTGCTCACATGGAACGTATCCTAGATACAAAATTAGGAGCAGTACCAGCAGATTCGGAAACGTGCAAAATATTGAAAGCTGCTCATGCTGTACAGTTAGTTACTGTTATTACATTTCTTCCTACTATTTTAAATCAATTATTTACTTTATTAATTTCTACAACAAATGAAGAAGTTGGTTTATATATCATAAGAGTTTTAATACATTTTATAAATATGGTACATGAAGCTGGTAGAAAAGAAACACTTCAAGCTTATATCAAGGTAAACATTATTATATAATATAATAAAATTTATTTTATTACAAAATTATTTTAATTATTTTATATTAATATATTTTACAGTTTGTTTTTGTACCACCTTCTCAAGGAAACTATATTTTAACAGTTCATGAACAATTAGGAAAACATCTTCCTACATTATTGCAACTAAGCAATACTGATTTTTTAGTAGTAAATAAATTTATGCATCACTCTAGTTTTTTTTTTGAGATAATGATTAAAAGTATGGCACAGCATTTGTTATCAACAGGAAGAATAAAAGTAATAATAAAGTTTTGCAATATATGTAAAATATAATTTAGAATGAAATTTAATTCAATTAATATTTCAATTATTTTGTAGATGCATAGAAACGAAAGATTTTCTAAAGAATATCATGAAAAAATTCGAAGTTTAGTGGAAGTTATTATGCCTTATCTTATGAATAAATATAAAGAAATGCCAGTTGAAACTCATGAATTGAATAAAAGTCTTGCACAATTCTTAAAGGTAAATAAATAATATAAATAAGTTAAAAAAAGTAAAATCAATAATTATTAATCTAAATATTATATCATTATTTTTTTAAATTATTGACAATAATATTTTATTATTTTATTATAATATATATTTATACATTTGTTTACAATAGAGATGTCTTACATTTATGGATCGTGGATTTGTTTTCTATTTAATAAATTTATATATGGATAATTTCTCTCCTGGTGATCAACGTACATTACATGATTTTAAATTTACATTTTTACAAATAATCTGTTCACATGAACATTATATATCATTCAACTTACCAATGATGCAATCACGAATTACTTCTAGAGGTAAAATTAATTAATATTTATTATATTTGATATTTAAAATTATATAATATAATCATTTTATGCTTTATTTAGAAGATACAGAGAGTGATCCAGAATGTGATGGTATGTTAAGTCATACACTCCCGTGTTTATTGTTATTGTAGCTAGTGAATGGGAGTTGCACAGAATTATCTCATTATTAATCACTATGAATCAGTAGATGTTTAGAAAATAATTTCATTCTTATTTATTGCTATGCAAGACTGTTTCATTATATTATATTAAAATGCACTGAAAATCGTAAAGTGGAATTTATAAAATATTGTATAATTTTGTAATATATAATACAATAAGTTAGATTTACATAAATTTATTTTATATTGATTATTAGATAATTATCATATTTTTAATGTAAAATTTTATATTTTTATCTTAATATTTATTACTTAAAAACATTTTAATACAAAAGAAATGCATGAATTTGCAAATAAGATTGCAATTATAATTAATGAAATATTAATATTTTTAAATGATGAACAATTTTATAAAATATATTTTTTTTTCATTTAAATAATAAATGTTTATAAAATAATTAATAATTTATAATAAACTAAAGAAAAAATTTTCATTTAAGTTATTTTAATTTTATTTATTATCTTCAATATAATTAGGTGGTCCTTGTATGTGCATATTTTTCTATTCTCATATTATTTAAGATTACAATATATTAAATAAATTAATTTTAAATATTTCTTACAGATTTAATAAGTGAATATTGTTTATCTGAAGATTTTTGCAAACATCATTTCTTAGTTGGACTTTTAATGCAAGAAGTTAGAACATCTTTAAATGAAATTTTGCAAATTCGTAAAGTAGCAATAGCTACATTGAGAGATTTAATGGCAAAGCATGAACTTGATGAAAGATATCAAAATAAGGTAAACTATTTTTATTTATTTTTTTATGACTTTATAAATTATATTTTAATATGATTAACATTTTTTAAATACAAATATTATTTAAATATAATTTGAATAATTATTAAATATAATTTGAAAATAATATAATTTTATTATCATAGGGTCAATTAAGTAGAATAGCATCCATTTATATACCATGGTTAGGTATTGTACTAGAAAATCTACATCGATTACAATCTATACATGACAACAGTAAAACAGAAATTAAACAAAATGGTGCCAATAGAATATCTACTAGTAGTTCATTTTTGGCAAATAAAGATACTGCAAGTAATGTTACAACTACTGGAACTCCAAAATCAATTCATAGGTATATTTAAAGTTATTTTGTTTGAAAAATATGCAAGTGAAAAAAATTAAATTTATATAAAAAAATATATATAGGCTTACATTACATTTGGAGACTCAATCTCCGATAAGAGCATCTATGCATCTACGAGATTCTACATACTTCGCAGCCATAGCAGGTCAAGGTTTAGTTAATGGATATTCTTGTACTAGTATAGAATCAGATACATCAACAATATCTGGTGCTTCTCAATCTAATATATCTCAAGAAACTACTATTATTCGTGAACCAATTGAAAATGGTACTGGCGAAAAGAAAAGACATTCTCGTTCTTTAAGTGTTACTCAATCATCACCTAGATGCGATAAATTGCAGTCATCAGAAGTTAAAGATATTTTACTTTGTTTTTTATTTGTGATAAAATATTTGGGTGACCATCAAGTTATTGCTTGGTGGCAACAATGCAGTGATTGTGAAATTTTAAGTTTTTTTACAATAATAGAGTAAGTTAATATAAGTTAATATTAAATTAAATATAAAAACTATTTTTGATATAAATATATTATATATTATTATATATTAATTTTTGATTTTAGAATGAGCCTTCATCATTTTAAATATATTGGTAAAAGACAAATAACTACAAATATGGTAAATAATTCTGGAAAGCCTCGAACAGTGAAAGCAATGACATTACCAGCTAGAATGGCACCTCCTGATTTTTCTAATGAAGGTCCTACTACTAGTACTTTACAACCACATAATACTACTGTAAGAGAAAATCTTGTTGAAAATGATAGTGGAAAGATGCATCAAGTTTTATTAGAAGCGAATATGGCAACAGAAGTTGGTCTCATTGCATTGGATTGTTTAGGATTATTTTGTATTCATTTTAAGGTATAAGATAATTGTAAAAAATTTAGATTTGATATGTTATATTGTATGTTTTTTATATTTTAAATATATTTTATATTTTTATTTTTAATATTTAATATTTTTAATATTTAATATTTTTTTATACTTCTTTTATAGGATGTACTTTTAGCAACAGATGGTGACAATCCCATTATGCAAAAAGTATTTAACATATACTTATCATTTTTGCAAGTTGGACAGTCTGAAACTTTATTACGTCACGTTTTTGCTAGTTTCAGAGCTTTTTTGAATAATTATTCTATAATTCTATTTCAAGGTATAAAATTTAATAATTAAATGAAATTTTTTTGAAATAAAATTTAATAATTTTAATTGAGTGATTATTATTTTATTATTCTTATAGGCAATGCAATTTTATGTGGTCGTTTATGTTATGAATTATTGCGTTGTTGTAATAGTAAGTTAAGTTCTATCAGGCAGGAATCCTGTGCTTTACTTTATCTTCTTATGAGAAGCAATTTTGAATTCACTAGTAGAAAAGGATTAACTAGAGTTCATTTACAAGTAAGAAAAGATCGAAAAGATAATTTTTCTTTTTACATTGGATTAATTATAATTATATTTTTTATAAATATTAATACATTATATTTATAAAAAGGTAATAATATCTGTTTCTCAAATGCTTGGAAATGTTATTGGATTAAATAATTCAAGATTTCAAGAATCATTATCATTAATAAATAGTTATGCTTCATCCGATAAAGTGATGAAAGGCACTGGTTTTCCAGTTGAAGTTAAAGATCTTAATAAAAGAATTAGAACGGTTTTAATGGCCACAGCTCAAATGAGAGAACATAACAATGATCCTGAAATGTTAGTAGATTTACAACATAGTTTAGCTAATTCTTATGCTAGTACACCTGAACTCAGACATACATGGTTAGAAACCATGGCTAGAAATCATGCAAGAGATGGAAATTTTTCAGAGGTATATATTTTAAAATTTTATCAAATATAATTTTTAAATGAAAAAATATTTATGATATTATATTCTCATTATTTTCTTAGGCTGCTTTTTGTCAATTACATATTGCTGCACTAATAGCTGAATATTTGAAATTAAGAAAAGTTCATACATGGGGAGCAGAAGCCTTTGATAAAATTTCTAAAAATATTTCTAGAGATGAATGCAGTCTTAAACTTGATGCTGGTGAGATTTGTATGTTTTACATGTATTTGTATTGTATTTTATGTTTTTATTATTTTTAATTCTCTTTTTTATTTTCGTATTTTTTAATGTATATATTTATTAATTAGAAATTTAGATTAATTTTTAAATTTTTCTTGATTAATATAAATGTTAAAAAATTACTTGGAAATAAAAATTATATTTTTTAAAAATAAAATTTTATAAACATATATTTTAGGTGTACAAGATATTCATTACAATGAATGCATACTTCTTGAACAATTGGAAATTTGTGCTGAGATGTTGGAAAAAGCAGAACGTTTTGAACTTCTCGGACATTTATACAGATTAATAGTTCCTATGTATGAAGAGAAACGAAATTATGAAGCGTTAGCAAATTGTTATTCTCACTTGGCACAAGCATGTAATAAAATTGTTGAAGTTACAAAATCCGGAAAAAGACTTCTTGGAAGATTTTATAGAGTTGCATTTTTTGGTTCAGTAAGTATTAATATTTGATAATGCTCTTTTTATTATATTTATATATATTTATAATTTGTAATTATTTGTAATTATATTTTTTAGGCATATTTTGAGGATGAAAATGGACAAGAATATATTTATAAAGAACCTAAAGTTACATCTTTATCAGAAATTTCAGAACGTCTTCATCATTTATATTCCGAAAAATTTGGTTCGGAAAATGTTAAAATGATAATGGATTCTATACCTATTGATATAACTGAATTAGATCCAAAAATAGCGTATATTCAAGTGACGCATGTCACACCTTATTTTGAAAAATATGAATTAGAAATACGACAAACAGAATTTGAGCAGAATCATAATGTATTATGTTTTATGTTTGAAACTCCATTTACTAAAGAAGGAAAACCAAGAGGTAGTCCAGAAGAGCAATGGAAACGTAGAACAATTCTTACAAGTAGGTTTGTCATAAATTTTATTTATAATTTTATTTATAAATTTATTTTTTAATTTATATTATATGATTTTAGCACAATATTCTTTCCCATATATTAAAAAACGTATTTTAGTAGTTGAGAAACGAATAATGGAACTGAGTCCAATTGAAGTTGCTTTAGATGAAATGCGACAACGTGTTCAAGAATTAGAAGATGTAGCTCTTATAGGCCCAACAGATGTAAAAAAATTACAATTAAGATTACAAGGAAGTATATGTGTTACTGTCAATGCTGGACCACTTGCATATGCTTCTGCATTTTTGGATCCTGCTTTATCTCCACAATATCCAGACGATAAAGTTGAAGAATTAAAAGATATCTTCAGGTATATTTTTTAAAAAATATATCTTATGAAATATACATATATATGAAATTATTTCTTTAAATATCTCATATTGATTTTTGATTATTAAATTTATAATTTCATATTATGCGATTTTTTTAGAGAATTTGTTAAAATATGTTACACAGCTCTTCAAATAAATAGCAAACTAATTACATCTGATCAACATGAATATCAAGAAGTATTACGTGAAAATTATCAAAAACTTTGTCAAAATTTATCTTCACTACTTGGAGAATCTATTTGGCCTGATGAACAAATTGGAAATTTTAAACGTAACAGCGCTGCTTTATTTAGTGCTATCAGTGGTGCTAATAATCATACAAATACAAGTTAAAATAAAAAACTATTAAAATGAAATCATCTGCAATTAAATTAGCTTTATTTTTTATGCATTTTTTTGTATAAGTGAATGGTACAAATTGGGTTTTAATTATATTAACCCATGATTAATTTGCATACACTAAAACAAATTCGTTATAAATAATGAATAAATGAATGTCATTATAATCGTAAGTAAGATTATTATTATATATTTACTTAAATTTTTTAATTTTTTATAATCAAATTTATTTTTTTTTTTATACATTGCTGATATATCATGATATATTATTAATTTTATTTTTTTTTTTCAAATTTTAAATAAGAAATAACTAAGGTTTTTTTATTTTTTTTTTTAATAGAACAAAAGAATATAAAAATATTCTAAAATATTATTAAAAACATTTAATTTAAAAAATATTTTAAAATGATATATATTGCTCTCTTTAATTAGTATAAAAATATTACTCGAGGCCTATTTCTTAAAATTAATTCACTGCCATTAATATATTTAATATATATTCTGTCTTTTTTAGATAATTGTGTCAATTGAAATTTTATATATAGACAGAAACGATAAAATGCAAAAAAAATACTATTCAGATATTTTATTTCTATGAAAGATATACATATTAAAATTTTCCTAGTTGCAAGATTTATAATAATCTATATTGATATATAATTAAGAATATTATATATATATATTTATTATTATACATTTAAATCTAGTTAAATGTAGTATATTTTGGTGTCAAGCACCTAAAGGGGCATTTATACATATACAGAATGTTATTAAATATATCTTTGGAGAATAGATTCTAAACACTAAAAAAATGTGAAAGTTGATAAAAATATAAAATATAAAAATTTAATATGATATCATATGATAATGATTCAATATGATTCAATTAATCAATATCGTTTATAAATCACTTAAAAAAATAAACTTCAATATTTTTAAAAATCAAGTTTTATATTTGTCCTGGTATACAGAATCGATTTTTCAAAGATATTCTACTAGTATTTAATAGCATTCTGTATATGTACATATTTTGTAAGAATTCAATGATTTGTATATTAAAATATGTTAAATGTGTAGAGTTTAATTTGTATATATTTGTATAATTTATTCTATATATATATATATATATATATATATATACATACATACATATATATATATATATATATATATGTATTATGTAAAGAAGATGGAGCTAGCAATTTTATATTTATTCAATTATTATTAATTGAAAGAGGAGATTATAATATAATCTGTTACACGTGCGCATATGCACATATCAGAAATGTGAACAAATTTTAATATTTAAACTTTCGTATAATTTTTTTTATAAATTATATTTTATAAAAAATTAAATTAAAAATAAAAAAACAAGGTTTTACACAGTAGATTATTTAAATTCATGTAAAATATTTATATCTCCTCATTTTAATTAATAAAATTTTATGGACTATGTACTTAACAAGAAAATCTTTTTAATAATTAAATTTTTGTTTTATATTGTACGCATATCTTCTTTATATAATTTTCTTGTGATAAATTTCTAACAGGGAGTAATATTTTATCATATTTACATATTAACTTGATATGATTTTTTTTAAAAATGTAAATAAGAATACAAATATTTGAATTTTTACAACATATATAAAATATAGAATTAAATATTTAATATTTCATAAAATTGAATAGCTTATTATTTTTATTACATACAAAATATCATATTAGTAGAAAAAATTTTGTTTTATGCAGATTTTATTTTTTATTTAATGAAATTTCGCTGAACATTACATGTATAAAGCAATGCCAATGTTAATTATGTTATAGATATTATTCGAAAAAATTTTTGGAAAATTTATGTATTATATAAATTGTATGTAATCAATTTGTATTGTATATGCAAATGTAATTAGTATATATAAAATATTATGTTTTAGAATTTATCTCATATGTGCAAAAATTGTTTTATTGAATACACATTTTTTATATGCTTTATACATTTGTAATTTTAGTAGTACAAAACTGCTTATATAATACTGCAAATAAAAAATAAAATATATAATAAACGCACAAATATACAATTACAAAAAAATGATTCATTTTAAAATTTAATATAATATATATAGTGCAATTATATAATATATAATAATGTATTAATAATTTTTATATTTTATTCATTATTAAATATTTAATTATGTGATTTTTAACATTAATATTTTATTGTCAAAATTACAATTTTATTATACATTTTATTATTAATTTGAGAATTTGCAAAATGGATGTACAGTTCTCATATTATAAAAAAAAGGCTAAGTGAGAAATTATATATTTCAATATGTAAATTACAAAATACTAGGCTTATAATAAAATTTAGTTATAAAATAAAACTATGAAACTATGAAATATTCGACTGTTGTAAAACTTGTGTGCCATGGCATATTATTTCTTTTATTCAGACTACACTTATTGCACAGATGAGTCTGAATATTTGGAAATACATGTTGTTATTTGTCTCAACGGATATAATAAATGATACTACTAGAAATAGAAATAATTATATTTACTAAACTCTAAATTGTTTATATTTACTTTTTTAAAAAATAATTATGTTTAGAAATAATTATATTTCGTATATATGATAACATCTTAATTTTTCATAAGGAGTTTAAGTTAGATTAATTTTCAAAGATTCATTCTTTTTTCAAGTGCAAGTTTTAAAAAATTCTTTATATAAATAAATGAGGCAATAACATTATAAAATTCATTAAAATTTTTAATCAAGTATATATATATATATATATAGATATGTTTAAATTATAATTATAATAATTAGAAGATCAAATATATTAATTATTATAACACATTTAAAACTAATTATGTATTACAAATCCTAAAATTATGTTATAAATATTTTTTAAAACTGACTTGTGAAAATTTAGTTATATTCCTTTATTTTATATGTATATGCATGTATATGTACATACATACATATATATATATATATATATATATATATATATATATATATATATGTATGTATGTATATGTGTATTTATTTGGTTAGATATATTGTGTATACACACACACACACACACACACATACACACAAAATGTAATATTTAGTTTTTGATTATTACATAAATGAATATATGATAATGACAGAATTGTTTCAAGTTTATTGTATAAAATTTGAAAATATGTTTTGAAATATAGTGCCTCTTTAGTTGCAAAAATTTGAATGAAAGTCAGAATACTGTCCAATATGTTAAAAAGAATGATTTTGATAACTTAAATATAAGTCTGACCATAGTTTATAATATATTGCACAAAATACGTGATTAATAATATGAACTTTTATAAAAAGAAAAAACATGTAAACGTATAAGAATAAAAAAGAGTTCATAAGTATTCAATAATAAAAATGAATATGACGCATGAAATAAATGTTGCAACTATGTAAGTAATACAGTGTAATCGTAAGTTTAACAGATAAAAAATTAAATTGAGCACTAATACTATAATAGAAAATTGCTTTTTAAATTTTGTTTTTATCTGTTACATATATATTGAATTTATAAAAACATGTAATATTACATTAGCAATTGCATTAAAAATTATATCAAATGACTTTGTATATTTTATTGAATCTTAATATTGCGAAAATAATAAAATGATTTGTTTATTAAATTAAATAAATTAATGACAATAAGTTTATATATACTAGCTTATTTCATATTTAAAGTATTCTGATAAAATATTATTTATTGTGGATTAATGATGTCATAACTACCAGTATATTATAAAATATAAATTATATGATATTGTGTTTATTGATTCATTGTGATTAAAAATAAATAATGAGGAAAACACTACGATTCTTTTTATTATTAGAATAAATAAAAATAGATGAATTACATTAATAAATTATAATATAAATTATAAAATATATAACTTATAAAAATAATTATTCGTATCATTTGTAATATAATTAATTGCAGGATATTTGTGGTAGCTTCTTATCCGAAACTGGTTTTAAATTTCTTATGCGATTTTTAAAATCGAATGGTATATCGATTTATAGTTTACATCGACGACCTCTAGTGAGAATATATAATTTACGATATCATACGTGAAATAAAGATAGTCGATAATATTCGATATTTTTTAGAGCTATTGACGATCAGCTGTTTTGAAAACGAACAAACAAGTATTACATTAAGAAGAAAACTTAATCGAGTTTTGTATTGATAGATATTCAATATTTTATAAATAAAATGACAACGGCCGCAAGACCTACGTTCGAACCTGCTAGAGGAGGACAAGGACGCGGTGAAAAAGATTTAAGTGCAATATCAAAACAATACAGCAGCAGAGATTTACCATCACACACGAAATTAAAATACCGGTATTATGTTATTTTTTTTATTTTTGTGATATATATTTATTTTTATTTTTGTTTTGAATAATTTTTTATAACTTTTGAAATGAATAATCAAACCTAACCTCATTCATTTACAACATTAATGAATTTCATTTATAGAGAACATGGACAAGGAACTATAGAGGAATTGCGAAATCGAGATTTTCGTAAAGAATTAGAAGAACGTGAACGTGAAAGAGAAAAGGAGAAAAGTTCTAGCCGTCGTATGATAGAACCACCTCGAGAAACTTCTACAACGAGTGCTAAAAGACAGAAAATTGATCAAGTACCTACAGCAAGTTTAGATGCAGATGATCCTCTTGATGATGATGATTCAGAGTCGGAAAGCGATGAAGATGATACTGCTGCTTTATTAGCAGAATTACAACGTATTAAAAAAGAAAGAGCTGCGGAACAAGCTAAAAAGGTAAAATGTTTGTATATTTTATTTATAAATTCAATTTTATTCTTTTATATATGTATGTAATTAATATTTCTATTTCATTTCATATTTTTTATTTTGCAGGAAATGGAGAAACGACAGGAAGAGGAAAGAATAAGAATGGAAAATATTCTTTCTGGAAATCCTTTACTAAGTTATTCTTCTCAGAGTGGAAGAACAGATATGAAAGTCAGACGGAGATGGGATGATGACGTTGTATTCAAAAATTGTGCTCGTTCCGAACCAAAAAAGAAACACGATGTATTCATAAACGATTCATTAAGAAGTGAATTTCATCGTAAATTTATGGAAAAATATGTTAAGTGAATGAACTATATAAAAAGTATATTATTTGTTTGTATATAGTTTTAAGTTAATATTATCATATATTAATATGTAAGTATCTTACGTTGTGCTTGCAAATAGTATAAGAAATTATTTTTAAAACTTTGAAAATAGATTACGGATGCCTAACTTCATAAGCATGTTATTAAATTATATATTATTATATCCAATGTGTACACACGTATATATGTATATGTGTGTTCATTAATGACACGTTATATCAAAAAATTTATCAAATTAAAGTACGAACAATTAATAGCCATCGTACAGTTTGAATCTAAAAATAGAAGGCGTCACCAAAATTTGCGATATTTTATTCAATTCAACAAGATCCAAGAAATTTTATTGTCCGCAATTTTTCTTTCATACATGCGTTCGTTTATGTACTCAATCTATCTTGAGAAGATCCATTCTAACAACTTCGCGAAGAAATCGTTAAATACTTCGTATGTAAAAATAAGCGTATAAATAATTGGAGTGAGAGAGTAGAGGGAGAGGAGCAGGGTGAGCTAGAGTGGGGTAAGGTGAATCAAAGTAGAATGTATTGGTCTGACAGAGATCGTTGATTGTGTGAGGGGAAAAAGGAAGAGAGCGAGAGAGCGAGAGAGCGCGCGAGAGAGAGAGAGAGAGGTAGAATAGAGGGAGAGAAAAAGAACAAGCTAGCCGAGTATACTGGAAGTTTGTCCAGGCAATGTAGGTACGTGTTTCGGTAGCGGTGCGATCCGGCCTCGGCGGTGGTGGTGCTGACGGCAGCAAGCGCGTGTAAACCGCTGGGTCAAGTATAACCGGTCCCAGGGTCCCCGGAGCAGCCGGAGGCAGCAGGCAGTCTACCGGTACGACGCGCAGCTGGTTATCGCCGGTAGACTCCCTGGCACCGACCTGGCCAACTAACGCAACAGGGACACACGAGGGACCGGCTCGACTCAACCGGTAGAGAGACAGAGAAAGAGAGACGACCGTTCACTGGTAGATCGCTTCAAGATGATTTCTGGGAAGAGATATGTCGTACGTTACGGTACGACCGATCGGTTCTCTGTGCGGTTGAATTCGTCATCGCCAATTTCATCCTCTTCGGCTTCTTCTCGAACCTTCAAATTAGGAGAGATGCCGTTTAAATGCCATTTTTCGGATCTGACTAATCGCGATTCTTGTGGTATTTACAATTTTTATTGTGTTAATGTGATTATAATTGATATTTTATTCGAGAAGTTTCATTATTCAAGCAATGCGTGCCGTTATGCGTGTAGTAATATAAACTTTGAGAAGATTTATTTTCACGATAACTAGATAACTCATAGATCGTTACGCCTTTCTTGGACTCTCTAAAACAATAAAATTAGTGTACGATGACTAGTTTTATAACTTGATCACGATCGATAGAATAAATAATTTAAATGAAATTATATAACAATGATTGCTCGCTTTAACCAATTGCAATAATATTCAAATTTTTCAAATGCGAAAACAATTATTTGCCATATTTTCACATTCAATCGGTTTAATCGAAGTTTAAATCAAAATCTGATCTCATTCGTTTTTCGCGATGTCAAAAATTCAAATTATCTTGATGCAAATATAACGTTTTCTAAAAATGAAACGAAAGGAAAAAGATATATGCTGGAGGAAACGCAATGATAAATTGGTAGACACACGGTCGAACACGGTGCGCTAAAAATGCAGAGTTGTCGAGTTTTCTTCAAGAGGATAATCTCCGAGGGAGGGATTTCCCCGGTGAACGCACCTCTGGATTCTGCAGCGGCCGATGCTCGACGGGAATTCGCCCTGAAGGCACTCTCCCTTCCTCTCCCTCTCCCTTTCACTCCTTTCCTCTCCCTCTTTCCCTTTAACTCTCTTTTTCTTCTTACCTCCCTCCCTTCCTCTTGTACACTCCTCTCTCTCTCCTCTGCTGCCACATTTTTTATTTACCTCCTATATTCCTCTATTTACTTTATTTATTCCGTTGCTGTTGGTCAGTCGAGAAAGAGTGTTGAACGAAAGAGAGCGAGAGAGAGATAGAAAAAGAGAGAAGTATGGCGAGAGAGAGAGAGAGTAAACTGCAGCATCTCTTGCTTTTCTCCAAGAGTTCCATCCATGGACGTGCAGAATGACGAGCCAGGGCTGTAAGCTACTAACATTTTATTGGGTGAGCCGACATGCATCGATAATGGAATCCCCATCCTCCTCTTCAAACATGCTTTCAGGATTATCTCCGTGGAATTGAGATCCGAACATTGCGGAATAAACGGATGGTATGCGTGTGCCCGACACCTGTAAGAAGAACATTGGTATGTGCTTAATGCCTGTCACATGCAACCGGCCGAGTTGTTTGCGCGACCAAGTAGAATTTTAGTGTCGTCGTCGTTAAGATAGAGTTATTATGTTGTATTATATTTGATTCGTAATTCGATCCGAATAATATAATCATATTTATTCGCTATATACTTTCAATAAATAATCGAAGAAATATCAAGGATATTCATTCGATATCGGTATCATGATCTTTCAAAAGAGACGCAATGTTCATAATTTCGAAATACATAGAAAAAGTATAATTTCTTAATATCACGTTTAAAAATATCTGGAAATTTTCTATTTATTCGCGCCGATTATTCATCATCTAATTAGAAACGTAATATGAAAATGTTACAGATAATCGAATAGCATTTTCTAGATGCCAAGAAATTAAATTTGACTTTCTTTTTTTTAATTTCGCTTTATCGGTTCGCGAATACCTACCAGAGAGAAGAAATTGTGTCGAGTAAACAAATATTTCTTACAACAAACTGGATATTGTAAGACTTACGTTGACTTTATTGGCAGATTAATGATACTACCGACTCAGATTCGCTTTCACCGTCATCCGCCCACCCCGATCCCTTCTACGTTTATGGTCGATTGCGTATAAATATGACACGCGACTTATTTTTTCTTTCGTTCAGTTCTATTAAAAAAAAAATATGAAAACACGATATCCGCGACATTGATTTTCCGATCGCCCGAATTTATTTGATAAAATAAATAAACATACACGTTTATCAATTTGCATAATAATTTAAAGTATATCCAGGAAAAAAAAAAGTTCTTTCCAGTTTTCCGTTTTTTTTATTTATCGAAATGTCCTCTTATTTTTTCATGTATTTATACACGAGTGTGTAACTTTGGTGAAATTATCGATATATAGCGTTTAATAGTTATTGTTACGAGCTAGTATTATTGGAATCCTTTCGTAATGATTTACGATAGTCGTATAATAACGAAATATTTCGTTACAACGAACACTTCACATAGAAATACATCATGACGATACGATGATGGATTATTTATTTACTCGTCACTTATTCGCATAATTAAAAATATTAAGTTTCGTGTTCGTAATAAACATTAATGTAAATCTTTTTCGCGTGTTAAAATTTAATCCAACCTTATCCAACTCGATCTTTAAAATTATCTAAAGCAATGGTATAAATGCGTAACGCAATTTTTTCGGGGGAAAGAAAAGGTATTGGCAATCTTCGATTCGATCGTCCCATTTACAAGTGGTATACGAAAATCCACAAATACTTTCGAGTTTCGTAAAAATGAATAAATCAGCTTGTGTCAAATTGTGTTTTCACGCTATCTAAATCGATACAGGAGGAACACGTTTCCAAAAATAAATGTCTGTAAAGGTTGCGTGCCATCGAGGCGCGCGTCTTCGAATGGAATTTCTCGTACGGCCAACTTTCGTGTCAACCGCTGCATACCATCCCGCCGCTGTGTTACCTGTAACAGGCTGTAAACAAATTCTTTGCCATATCCGTCCATTATCCGAGGTGAGTTACATTTTTCGAGCGTTTCACGTTACACGTGTACACGTTCGAGCGGGATTTTCCGATGCTAGGCCGCATTCCTCGGGCCGGAAACGGAGGATGGGTTTTCTCGGATCGAAAACATTGGGTAGTAGCGGTGGCGTGCGGTTATCGGGCGGAAATAGCGCGCAACTGGTCTGAATGGCGGTCCGATAAAGATCGAAGGGGTTGAAAAAGTGGAAGAATGTTCAAGTTCGGTCGGCCGCCATCGCACGCCGTGTCTTCACTAACCCTGATCTCCGGCACCACGTTAGAGTGCCGAGTAATACCAACGATCAGGGCTGGTGAACGCCGCCTACTTCTTCGGCAGGGGCGGTCCTATCTCTATGACCCAGGGACGTGCAAATGTCTTCGAAAATTCAGTGGGATCGGTCGGATGGGAAATTATTTTACGAGATAAATCCTTTCATTTTCTCCCCCCTTCGCTCCCGTTATTGTTATTTACTTTTTTCTTTTTCCTTTTTCCGCGCGGACACGAGTTGGAAAGTTTTCTTCCTCAATTTTTGCGCTCGTACGACGATCGTAAAACCGTACGAGGAGAAGTGGGTATAATTCGTCGAGTCGCCGTTCTTCTCTTTCTCCGTATAAAAATCCGTTCGAACACTTGGAACGAAAGATTTTTATTTTTTCAACGGTAGCCGTTACACTTCCGAAAGTTGCGAGTCTGGACGCGGGGAAGCGAAGAAATTTATTTCGCCCGGTGAAAGCAACGGATTCGTCCTTTTTTGCGATGCGTCGTTGAGCGAGACGCGTTTCGTTCAACATTTTACATTTTTCAATTTCGATCTTGTTATCGTCCTTTCATTTTTACTCGCTCGTATGAAACGTTTCTTTATCTTATAAGAAATGACGGGATCACGTTCTAAAAAGAGACAGAGAGAAAAATTACAAATTTAAAAAAAGAAACGCGATAACACACAAACTGTACGCCTCTTTAGATCGAAACAATGGTGAGATAAAAATTTCGAGGGAAGCGGATCGAGTGTAAAATCGGAGATCGAGAGTGAGAAATGGGAATCGAAACGGACGATTTTATTTCTCTTTCATTGCCCGTGTCTATTTTACGTTCCATCGTATTCTCCCTTCGTGTCTCTTATTTTCAGCAGTCGAGGCACGCGTAAAAAGGTCGCGAACGATCCCCAGTGAAAGTAAATCAAATTTGCAATCGTCTCATGCTCCTCGTGGCCGCGGCGAGGCGACTTGGTTGCAGAAATTTGCGCGGCGGTGTGCCGTGGATACCGCGCGTATGTAGATTGAATTCCTGTGCTTCATCTACGTTCTGGACGAACGACACCAGCCTTGCATTACGTAACGAGTTACATTGTAACGCGCGTCCGCGAATCTGTTCGGAACCTTGCAAACATCTGGTGTTACATGCAACATTCCAGGAATGTCGCGTCGAGCGTGCGACACAAGCGTTGTACGCAACGCCGCGTACGCGAGCGAAACATTTTCACCGGCTATCCTTCATTTTCGCGGCTCACGCGTTATCACGACCATCACAACAGTCACGGATATCGAACGTTATCACGATAAACGCGCGCGCGCGCACACACGCTCGTTTCAAAATCGATCGAGCGCACGAATACTTTCCCCTTTTCTCGTCGTTCGACGCGCACACGTGACCGTTCGAACCTTCGTTCTGTTACTCAATAGTTACTTCGAACCGGGTGGTAGCCGGTGACAATGCTAGGTGCAATGACATCCGTTCGTCATTAACCGCTTCCCCATCTCCCGTGCAACTTTGTACCTTTCGTTTCCGAGGAAGTGACATCAAAAAAGCTGGACGCACTGCTGCTGGATCCTAGTTTCGCGATCGAAACTTTGGATACTTGGAGGAGGAGGGAGGGGTAGCGGCTCGATTCGATCATCGAACGTCTCTCCGACAAGTAGGAGTGTTTTAATCGCGTAAAAGTCGTCAGAGGACAAGTTCGCTAAACGCATTCGGTGACACTTGATGAATAAAGAAGCGAAGAAAAACACGTATGGAGGGAACGGCGCGTAAGGAGAGAGAGAGAGAGAGAGAAAGGACGAAGAGCGCGCAAAGTGTAGGACGCGAAGGGAAATTTAAACGAGAGAAAAAGGAAGGCGAGAAGAGAGGAGATAGCTCGAAGGAACGCGATTAAAAACGTAAGCGAACGTAACTCGATAACACGGCGATTAATAAATTCCTATTTCGCGAGAGAATTAAAAAAAGAAAAAGAAAAGGAGAGGGAGAGAGAGAGAGAGAGAGAGAGAGGGAGAGAGAGAAGAAACGAAGAGGACGGCGCGGAAAAAGAGGAAAGGATCAGTATGTACGCGTGGCTAGCGGCGTGGCAAGGCAAAAGTTGTGGCGAGGTAAGTGGAAGCGAAGCGAGGCGAGGCGAGGCGAGTCGAGGCGAAACGAGGCGAGGCGCGAGCGAGCCGATCTAAAGAGGCAAACGCAGAGAGGAAGGCGAAGAGCGAGGCGTGGCTCTGTCGGAGGAGCGGTACGGCCCTGGGAGGCGGTGGTGAGGCCTCGCGGAGGAGCAGCGACGACGAGGAGGTGCACGGCACGGGCCAGACAAACAGACTGGCACTGGCATCGCGGGAGTCAGCGGCAGTGGTCACCGCTGGTCACCGAGACGGTCTCTCTCTCTCGAGAATCGGCCCGCGTTTCGCCAACATGCGCCCCGTGTCTATCCTCTGAATCGCGGAAACGGGCAAAGTGCGCGCTCGGTTATGTGCTTCGGAATCGATCCTCGATCGCGGTAACCAACCAACCGACCAACTCGACCGGAGAGAGTATCACTGCCGTGGAATCGGGCTCGATCGACCTCGGGATTAGTTGCCACTGTGTACTTACACCGTGCGCGGATAAATTCATCTTGGCGGGATAAAATCGGGAAGAAAAAGTATCTGTTCGGATCGACGGTTTTCCAAGGAGGAGGAGGAGGAGGAGGAGGAGGAAAGTTGGTAGCAGCTCGGTCGAGAGAGGAGAGGAGAGAAAAATCGGGGCGACTAGGAGTGGAGGAGGAGGAGGAGGTGTAGAAGCAAGGGGCGAGGGGGAGAAGTAAAGAGACAATCGGTGGTATTCGGGAGAGTGGCGCGTTTCGGTGTAACGGTCGGTGTACGGTATAACAACAGAGTGTGCGCGGTGTCCTCGAAGGGCGATCGATCGATCGATCGGCCCGGTCGCAGCCTCGATCGTCGTCCACGTTGGTGGCTCGATAGGGACGACGACGACGACGACCACGTCGTCGTCGTGCGAACGCCGACGTAGGAGGAGGAGGAGGGGAAGGTGGTGCTGGTGGAGGTGGTGGTGGAAGCGGGGGGAGGTGGAATGGTGGCTTCCGGCCGATCTCGAGCGGAAAGAAGACGCGCCGAGATGTCGCCGCGCCGTCTCGCGCCCCTGCTGATCCTCGGCACGATCCTCGCCGGGCTGACGAGCACCGCCGCCGCGGACAGGATGAGCGGCCTCTACGTCGACAACGGTTTCGACCAGACCATCGTCCACAGGGTGGTCAGCCAGCGCGAGAAACGGGAGGTCGAGCACGAGATATTGAATCTTCTTGGATTGCCGGATCGGCCGAGGAACACGGCCGGTAGGCCGCCGCAGGTCAAGAGGTCGGCGCCCAAGTTTCTCTTGGACATATACAAGAACGCTCTTGGCGAGGACGAGGACGAGAAGCCGATCGGCGAGCAGCAACGTAGGGCCGGCGAGTTCGACCTCACCGGTCAGGATCTCAGGGCCATCGACCAGAGCGACGTCATCATGACCTTTGCCGCGCACAGTAAGTCATTATTCCGTTTCTTTATTCCCTCTCTTTCTCTTTCTCCGTATACGTGTACCACGTATGTATATATATATATACATAACACCGGTATGTATGTACGTATATATATATATATATATTCGGATTTACTCGACAACGCGTTCGAGAATGGTTTGAACCACGTTTGGACCGAGTAGTAGTATGCTGGATCCGCAATTGGGGGGATCTGATGATCCGGAGATGAGATAGATCGTACACGTTTTCTTTTCGCGGCAAAATAAAAAAAAAGAGAAAAAAGAGCCACAGTGGCTCGTTCGATCGTGGTACGCTTTGACTCGTGACGATGAATAATCCATACGCGTGCGTATTATACTCGCGCTCGCGATATTGCGCGCTCGTTCCTTCGTGTCGCATCGCGTTTACGCGTCTCGATCGTCATTATCACTGTTGCTCGTCGCGTACGTACCTACGTACGTAAGTTTACTCTTGTGCATCTGCATAACGTACAATACGCGCACTGTGAGAGAAGAAGAATCCGCGGGAGAAGGAGGGGAGACGTGACGTTTGTCGTCAGCGACGACGTCGTCGTTTCAAGATGCTCGAGATGACGTCTCTGTTTCGCTGGATCGCGATTCCGACTACACCGTCCGGAATCCATCGGAATCGGCCAGAACGAATTCTTTCTCTCTCTCTTTCTCTCTCTCTCCTCCTCTTTCTCTCCTCCTCTTTCCTTCTCCTCCTCCTCTCTCTCTCTTTCTCTCTCTTTCTCTCTCTCTGGCACGGAGGTTAACAGGTTCCGCGAACGCGTTTCCCGATGGCATGCGTCTAGTTTGCGCGCCGCGCGGGCTGCCGTCCAGAGATCCGTCGATTTTCATTTCACGCAGTCTCCACGCAGGGGCATGATTCTTGGACCGGCACGTTTCCAATCCGTGTTTTCCGTTAACGCGAGCGGATCACGTTCGCGGCCAATCGATCGATTTGTACTTTTTTTTCGTACTTACAGCTCGTACGTGGCTATCGAGAACGATCATGGGTTGGAAAAGTTGGGAAAATTATCGACGATCGTTTTAATCGGTCGTCGATCGTTCTGTTTCGATTATTCTTAACGTTGGAGAGGCTCGTGAGTTTTAAAGATTCGGGACTCGATTGACTCGTTTCGCTCTTAACATATGCCAGGGATAAAGTAATCATCTATTTTATCTCGATTTTAAACAGACGATATATTTGCATCCAGATGTTTTGCCGTATTTTTCGTGCGCGTAATTCTACGTCAAGCGCAGGGGAAAATACGTTCGAGTGACAAATGGGTCGCGTTTTATCGATAATATCATAAATTCGGTGAAACGTGGAACCTCGTGTCGAAAAAGTTAAAACGACGAAGAGCTGTCTCGTCCGGGCGAAAAGGTATAAAAAGAAAAGAAGAACTTTTGGTTGAAAAAGAGAGAGAGAGAGAGAGAGAGAGAGAGATGGTGGAATTGGTGCGAGAACTGGTTTCTTAATCGTCGGATTTGAATTCAGAGATACTTTGAAAATGTTTTCAGCACCGATCGATATAATTAACACACTTGTATGAGTTTACTTGGGGATTATAAATCGCTTTACCAACTGGATTCTACCGGTTTAGAAGCAGTTCTCGTGGGTGTGAGCATTCTGCGGCAAGGAATGCTCGTCTAGCGTTTCTTCGGTGACTTTGGCAGATCCTCCGCTCGATTCTCGAATATCGTTCAACCGAACAACCCGTATCACCACTCCATATCCGAACACTCCAACATTCGAAGTCTTCTTTTTTTCACTCCAAGATTTTTGAAGAAGAAATCCAAGTCCCTTCCCTTTTTTTCGATTCGAAATATTACGAATCGGCGCGAAATTTTAGGGAGATCGGGAATTAACAGGGGAGCAGATACATGGAAGAGAGGAGAAACGTAAAGATATATTTCGGCGATTATTGTGGCGATATCTCGCGAGACATGGATATCACATGGATCGATCGTAAGTAGATCTCTCACGAGTTTAAAAGTAGAACGTCGATTTCCGTGGTTATTCTGCGGGTTGCTGCTCGTCCCCGTATAATATCATCCAAGGAGCAGTAAATCGATCCGTGTCCCGTGAAAAATAATCGCGAGATAATCGCACTTTTTACCGTGGATACCTTAATTGCTGTTATTTACAATAACGGGGGATACGGGGAAAAATTGTCGGATCATTTTTAAACGCGGCACACAACTTATCGGTCGATCGAAAGAGACGAAGCAAAGAGGAAGAAGAAGAAGAAGAAGAAACGAATTTCCATTCTCAGTTTGCGTTCGGATTTCAGAAACGCGAACCTGTTTCTCGCGAATCGCGCTGTGCTTCCGCATGCATATTCATCGGAGAGTCGGGCCATAATAAAATTTGAAGCCGCGCCGATTTCTACGAAATCGTGACGTCACGCGAAAAGCCGTACGCGAATTCCAACTCGAGTTTACGAATCGAAAGAAAACGCGTCTCCTCTCGTCGAAGTGTCACGGAATTCTTTCCAACAAACGCCCTCCCCTCCCCTCCCATACTCCGACACACTTACTCGATACCGACTCGAATTCACGCTCGTTCTATGACGAAACAAGCAAGATAATTCGATCGGTTGATCTTGCGCCCCTCCTTCTCTCTCGCCCGGACCAAATTTTTACGCTTTCTCCAAAAATTTCTCCAATAACGGGCGGATAGATTAATTTTCCCCGTGATAACGAAATCCCCCGCGGACGGACCAAAGTTCCTCCATCCGGAGAGTCTTGGAGATTCGGACGATTACGGAAAGCCGGAACGGGCCGGTGGAAACTTTCTATTCGGCCAGATATTTCCCGCAAGGTTCAACCAGCTGACGCGGACCGCCCATCGTGAATTCTTCCACGGAGTCCCGGACATAACTCTTCGATTATGTCACGCTTGCTTCGGGTGATCGAGATCGGTGCGGATATTCTTCTCTGAAAATCGTCCGGTTCGCGTATCGCGTTCGTACTATCGCGCGTAGTGGAAGGCGGTTTCCACTTTCGTTGCCGTCCACTTATGCAAATAAAGTGCTCGCCCTCCCCGTCGTGGCAAACTTTCTACTCGAACGGAATCTCTTTTCGTCGCCTCTCGTTTTATCCTTTCTTTCTTTCTTTCTTTCTTTCTTTCTTTTTTACCCCTCCCTCCTCCGCTTGCTTTTACACGTTACGAACTAGTACCGTGAATTCTTCTAGAAAGTTCGAGGAAGATAAATTACAAGGACACGACGAACCACGTTCCCGATGTGTGAAATCAGACGGGGAGACGTGTCAGGCCGGTTATAGCGGATTCGTGATCACGAAAACGATCCGAGTCAATCGAGGCTAACGCGTGAAATTGCCACGTTTCTGGTCCGCTTTTATTAGGGGACCAGGGGGCATCCTGCGCTCGATTTAAACGTTCCAACCTCTGTTCGCCGTGCTGGATTCGGATCGTTCTTCTTCCAATGTCGTTTCTTCGCCTTTTATTATTCGAGTGGAGAAAGAGAGAGAGAGAGAGAAAGTGTGTATCCGTGATTCCATTTGAAACGAATTTTAATAATCTTCTTCTTCTTCTTCTTCTTCATTGGATACAGTTGTATATATTTTTATTCGTATTTTAATCCCGAAAATAGAATAATTCCGTTATCATTCTTGATCCCCCTCCTGCGAATCACGTAAAAGAAACGAGGAATAGAGATAGAGAGTCGTAACACACCTCGATAACCCTTCTAAATTTAACGATGTTCCTTCTCTCCGTGCTCATACATTTACACGCGTATTCACTTGACAATTGCAACAAAAAGAACGTATCTCCGGTTCATCCGGTTCTTTGATATCAGATCTCGAAAGATCAGATTTATCGCAAGATCAATGACACTTTGAAACGCTTCGATTTATTAAGGGATAATCGCTTTATTAAAGGAAAAAAAGCGAAACATCGAATCTTTAAAATCTATTTTAAAGAATCGACGATTCTCGAATTCGTTGAAAGCGCGAATAGGAAAGAAAATCGACGAATATCTCGAACGTCCTATTAAAATTGGCCCTCGATCATCTATTCATTTCCTCCTCTCCTGAAAGAAAATTGTCCGCGTTGCGAGAAATTATATGGGATAAATCTCGATATATATATTGGGTTCAACGAACCTCGGAAAAGGGGGAATCCCCTGTAGCAGCGGCTCGGAGGAGCTGCCTCCTTTCTCGAAAGATGGAGGAACAGCGGCATCGTAAATTGTTCCGCGATCGTGACGCGAGTCGAGGAATGGTAATTTGCGAGCAACGAACGGGGGAGGGGCAGGACATTTTCTTCGGGAATCCCTTCCTCCCAGAAGTCGCGTGTCTTCTCTTTTTCGTTTGTTCAGATATTGAATTTTTAGGGGGAATTTTCCCCCCCGTGGAAGAAACTCGCGCTAGAAGAAATAGAGGTTTCGCTCGAATCAAGTTGGATGGAAATTAATCGACGATTGTTCGATCGGCTATCGATGGAAGAGGGATTACGATCCGTATTCGAGTATACTTTAGCACGATATTTAAGGGAAAGAAGAGACAATATAGCGATAAAGATCGAAGCGAATTTCTATCCAATTTTTCGTTATAGATAAATTACGAATAATATTATAACTTATACGCGGTTATATTTTCGTATCGAAATCGTTACGAAAAGTTAAAGGCAAAAAAAGATAAATAAATAAATTTCCAAATCCAAATCTTACTCCATTGTCAATTAACTATGAAAACATGGAAGGTGCATTTGCATAAATATCCGTGTATCTATTTATAACTTATACCTAACCGCAGTTTTATATGTATATATATATATATATATATGTATATATATATATATATATTTTCTCATCGAACCGCAGTTTAACCGTTATTTCCCCCAACAAATGATTATCGATCGACGATCCCTTAAAGGGCGTATGCAAAGAAAGAAAAGAAGAACGAGAGATACGCGATTTACCTTACGGCACGATTTGCACGATCATCCTCTACGCCTTTACGTACGTAGAGACTTCAATGACTCGTTTTCGCATTTCGTTCTCAAACATTTTCTCAAAAAGCAAAAGCAAAAGTTTCACGGTACGTTTCCGTCCATTCGGGGCGAGAGGAGGAAGGATGGTTAAGGGATACACAGGGTCGGGAAAGGCGATGTTTCATCGCCTGTCGCGGAGAAGATCTTTGGAGAGATAAGATTTTTACCTGGCGTATATAATCCACCGAAACTGTTAACCGAGAACATCAATGGAAGCGCCGCTGTTCGTAATATGAAAGAAATATGGGGATTATCGGCTCGGTTATCGCAATTGGTTTCGTTATTTATTCATTTTCATAATTGAATTTATGCGCCCATCTCCTTCCGACCGAGGCGAAGTTAATTTTCGATGATGGATCGAACGTGAATTCCCCTAACTCGTCGTAGAGAAATAAGAAAAAAAAGGAGAGAAAAATAGCCAGACGAATCGGATAGGAATAATATTAAATAATCGTTCTTCCCCTCCCCTCCCCGATAAATAACGCTTAACGCTCCGCGAAATCGATTATTCCGCGAAACCGATAAAATCTTTATCTCGAATTATCCAAAACGAATGTGATCCAAGATCGAAAGAGAGAAACAACGAGCGAATACCCGCGCTGCTCGAAGCGCGGAGGAAGGAGAGATCGTGATTGTAAAAAAAAAAAAAGAAAATCGCAAAAAACCGCGCGCTCGATCCGTTACACGGCACGATCAATTCGCAAAGGTGAACGCGTTGTGTTATTTCTTCGATTCGCGCTCATTAGACGATCGACGAGCGTGTCGTGCTAATTGACAACACGCGGGCACTCGCGAGTTTCCCGATCGTGCAAATTTATGCGGGGGCCGGAGTTCCCGGAGGCGAACTCGAGTTCGAGGAAGACTTTTTTTCCTTTTTTTAAATCCACCAACGTCACCACCACCACCACCACCACCATCTTTTTCGCGGAATGAAACGCGCCTAAAACGCGAGAAAGTGACGAAATTGCACTCGTCCCGATCATGATGATGATAATGATGAAGATGACGACGATGATGAAGATGATGATGAAAATGAAGATGATGATGATGATGATGATAAACATGGAGATGATGAAGTTGAAGATGATGATGATGATGATGGTCGTTTCGTTGGACTCGTGGATTCGTTACCCGATCTTCCTCTCCCCCTTACCGCCTCTATCGGTGCAGATCGAGATGCAAATGCGAACGAGTTTACATGCGAGCGTTCGCTCGAGTTCGAGGTCGTATGAATAAACGAGATAAACGCGGAAGGCTGGGAAATTATATATATATATTATATATATATAAAATAGTTTCGCGTTGTTGATATTTGCAGGAAAATTCGAATGGGAGAACGGAGGGATTGTTACGATACGTCGTTTCCTTTTTTTCTTGAAATTCGACCAGTCTTATGAAAGGATTTTACGTAAATGGTAAGGATTGTTACATACGCGTTCGTTGTCAATTGGTCGCGATCGAGAGAGGAGATTAAGGCGTTAAGATATTGGAGGCGATATTGTAAGTAGAATGGGAAGTTTCTTTGGTGCAACTTGTTCGATCAGAATAGGTAGAAAGTAGAGTGGTGTTGAGGCAGTTATTCAACTCGTTATCTATTTGTCCGACGTGGAAGGGAAGAAAAACCGGTCGATTTATTCCTATGTAATTGAATTTCCAATTATCCATATCCAATTGCGTTAATTTTTACACGATATATATTTAATCTAAGGATATTTTTAACGGGAATAGTTTTCGTTTTATCGCGTGGTTAAAAAAAAAGAAAAATAATAATTCGAAACCGACTTGAGAAGAATCCGCCAACTTGGAGAGCTTCGATTCGTGGAATCTCGCGATATCGAAATAATAGAGAAAGAAAAAGAAAAAAGGGGAGGAAAATATATAAAATTCTATCGGGCATCCGGAACGCGCGAAGAAGAAGAGGTCTGTCGGGTAAATTAGAATTCTCGGCAAGTGCAATTCGTCAAATCGCGGTGATAGAATAAATTGAAGGAGGGGGAAGAAAAACGTTGCCGGCTGAGACGCGAAGATAATCCATAATTCTAACGTGTCTCAGGAAGTGAACAGCGAAAAGTCCATTCACCGCGAATAAATGAATTCCCGAGAACACCGAAGTGCACGGGGGAATAAGAACTCTTTTCAAGGTCTTTGAATTATTCCACCTCGATTCGATTCGATTCGATTCCCTTCGTCGATGATAAATAAGTCGGTAAACAAAACGAATGCTTTCGAAAAAAAAAAGAGGAAGAAAAAGATTCGTCGATTTTTAAAAACTTGGAAAGGAGGAATCTCTTCCGTATCCGATTTCGATCATCGAGCGACAAAAGGAGAAAAGAATAGACGTACGAATATAAATATCCGGTTAAAAACGTGATTCGACGTATCGTGGAAAACGGAGGAATCGAACGAGGGAAAAACGCGTCCCATCGCGCGAGAGATCGATTCCGAGATCTGTTTTCATCCGACAACGGAATCGAAGAGAGAGAGAGAGAGAGGAGTACGCGTTGTTCGCGAGGGTGGCAGAAGAAGCGCGGGTCGAACGGTTCTCGGAAAGTATAGTCGATCCCTGTCCCTCGTCCACGCTTATCTGTCCCTCCTCCTTTATCTCGGACGACGTCTCATGCCGTGGCTCGCGGTGAGAAACGTTCTAGGCTCTTCGACGCGATATGCGGCATGCATATAAATTGATACCCATAACCATAACTTATTCGACATATGTACCCAACCCAGTACTGGGAACTCCGGGCGTCCGATAAAAACCGGCATAAATTAAAACGCGTTATTACGTTATACGACGCCCGGCGAGTCTTAATTGATTGCCATTGCTCGCGCTCCCTTCACCCCCTTTTGTCGAATCTCTTCTCGTCCGATCTCTCTCTCTTTCTCTCTCTCTCTCTCCAACGAGCACGTCAATTTCGTGCTTGTTTCGTGGCCGGTTACGATCGTTCCGCTATATTTAAGTAAGTCACTCACCGAGTAAGGGGAAAAAATCGATTCGAATGTAATTTGCTACCGTCGGCATTTGTCGTATTCTCTCTTCTCTCTCTCTCTCGCTCTCTCTCTCTCTCCGTTTGGCATAAGGGGAGTTCGGGACGAGAGAAGAGGAGGATCGTTGTTCGAGATTCTTTCACGATTCGTTGACGTTTGATTGATGTACGATAGGTCGGCTCTTTTCTTGCGATCGTTTCGGAAGTCGTTTTTGGAACACGTTTTCGTCGGAGATGGAAGTTGGAAAATATCGGATGAACATCGTCCATTGATGACAATTAACGAGGAAACGAGGATGATTTCGACGAGTTGATCTTTCTCTTATTTAAATTCACGTCCTTCGCGAGTTCGGAATAAATCTGAAAATTTCCGCGGCGATCGCAAAGTCATCGATATTTAGAGAAGGAAGGTTTTGTCGCTTTGACATTTTCGCCCGCCTCGTCAAAGAATCGAAACGAACTAGAGACGTTATCGGCTCGATCGAGCGGCCGAAACTCGAGCGTCCTCTTGCGAGACGAATAATGCTCGTTCGAGCATTTTTCCATTGGAAGGGAACGATTTCGTTGGGAAAACGGGGAGGAGGAGATAAAACTGGCGATACATCGTATTAATTGATGGCGTAATTAGTCCCGGTGATCTTTCCATTTGTCACAGAGGAAGAGGGAGGGGGATTCGCGATTACTCCCCTAAAAAGTATGGGCCGATTTATGGGCCGGTCGGATCCCTTTCGGGGATACGTGCATCTGGACGAATTTTGCGGGCGTGTGGTCACACGTACGTGTGGAGTCGCGGCGCGGCCCATATATTATACAAAGTTTCTCCCATCGTTCCCTCTCCGTCCCGGCGAATCGCGTGGATACCCGTACGGGGAAGACGAGTCAATATCTCTCCCCACGTGAAGCCGCGGGCAGGTAAAAATGTCTCAACTTGGGTGCCCTGCCTCGTCCTGGACGCTCCTTTTGCTCCCTTTCTTCCCAGGCCCTCTCCTTCTCTCCCCTATCTATCTATCTTCCGCCGGAGGGCGGCCGCCTCCTTCCTTCGCTCGCAGGAGAGCAGCGTGGGGGGGAGGGGAGGAAACGAGAGGGGACGTAGCGGAACGAGATGGATGGACCGTTCCTTGTTTCTGCGCGGTGTTTAAAAGTGGCGAATGCCGCGACCACTCTGCCCGTAGTTAGACTAATGATCAGGCCCGACGTGTGCGACGGCTGTCGAGTTTCGGTTTCCTCGTCCGCTCTTTAACTCCTTTCACCACGGACAATTCTCCTCGCGAGGAGGATTTCGTTCGGCCCACGACGATTTACGACTTTCTTTCCACTCCTTCGTTCCTTCGTTTGTTCGATCGACGATTTCGAGACGAGTCGAAATATTTGACGAGGGGAGAAAGTATATTAGCCGTCGAAACGTGTATTCATTTCTAATCGTAAATTTCATTTCGAAATCGATTGAAAAAACCTTGGTGATTTGGGTAAAGCAAGGACGCTCGATCGATCGAGGGCGCAATTATGCAAAGCGTAAAAGGCTGTGAACGCGGCGAGGGAAAGAGACGATATTCCCACGGTCGATCCAACGATCGTCCTTCCAACTCTAATAATCCAACCTAAATCGAAAGTTGTCGAACTGCGGTGGGATCGATTCATCGTCGATCAACCCGCGAAACCCACTACTTGCATCTCCTAGAAACGGTTCACGGATATTTCCAGGAAAATATCGCAAGAACGAAGAACCGTGTGGAGCGTTCCTACGAAAAGGGAAGAGAAGAGAGGGCACACCTTACGGTCCAAGAGTTGCTTCGATCTCCTCCTCTCTATCCGCTCCTTCTCTTTCCGAGTTCTCGCGTGTGCATGTTACTACGCTACGGGAGGAACGAGGAGGAACCGAGAGATTCGGGAGAAGATCAGGACCTCTGCTCTCCTTCTCGCTCTCTCTCTCTCTCTCTCTCCCTCTCCCTCCCTCTATCTCGGAGAGGATGATCGGAGAGTTAAAGAGAAGAGGAGGAGGAGGAGAGGGGCGAGAGAAAGAGTAGGATGTCGGTGGTGGGGTAAAAAACAAAAGTCCAGTCGGTCGTGGAGCGGTCCAGGATGGTCCCAAGCTATTCGGGACCACCCCGAGAGCCGAGGGGTCCAGCTCGGCTCGCGGCAATCAGGTGCCGTTGGAATGCGACCGTCCGGAGAGAAAAACAAAACAAATTTTTATGCCCTCGTCCTCCCATCTCCCTTCTTTTCGGCTTTCTCCTTCGCTTTTGCCCCTCTCTCTCTCTGTCTCTCTCTCCCCTCTTCTTCTCTAGCTCTTCCCCTCGTCGTGAGTCGGCCTCCTCGGGAGAAACATTAGGCATTACTTAAGGGGGTCCCACGGCTCCTCCTTATGCTGTGCCCGGATACCACAACGTGGAGGAACAAGGGTACCTACTGCTCCCTCCTTCCTTCCCTTTCCAACGGAGGAGGGGGAGAAGGCGCTCGCTTTGGCGGTAGAAAAAAGGACCATTTCACGCTGCGAATTGTCCACGGCTCGTTTCTGGACCCCTCTCATTTACGAGGGTAACGATTCCCTTATCGATCTCGTGCCGGAACGAGAGGATGGCCGGTTATCGGTGTCGGGTACAGGGTACACGACCATCCGTTTCGAGCATCCCTTCCTCTTCGTTCGATCGATGGGGATCGGCGGAGAGAGGGGGGATTTTGCGCGAGGGGATTGAGACGCGAGCGAGGAGAGCCAAGTTGTTTCGGGGAAAATTGATTCGAAGCCGTGAACGAGCGTGGAATTACCGTCGATGGTCGGTGGGGGAGGAGGAAAGGGGAGGGAAGGAGAGAGGAAGGTGGAACACGGTCGTTGATCGATGTTTGTCGAAAGTCGGATCGCTACTTTGGAACGATACGTCTTTTTTTCCTTGGGAGCTTCGTCCAGGGCCACCTCGTTGCGAACCACCTCGAGTCGGTGGTATATGCGCTTCTTCTCTTTTTCTCTTTCTTCCCTTTCCCTTCCTCTTCTTGCCTCCTCGTCTCTTCTTCTTCTTCCTTTTCTTTTTCTTTCCCGTTCCTCCCTTTCTTTTCGGCCGTGTAATTAATTAAGGGTTTCGTAATCTGATCGCAAGTAACACGTAACGCATTTGCGCGTGTTACGAGTTAACGATCGGAAATGGAAATTCTTCCAAGATCATCTCGTTCGATTACGTTTATCGAGCGAGATCAACTTTTGCAGAGCGAACGAGAAAAATTTGGTAATTTGCGCTTGTTTCGCGCTTTTCGCGTTAGAAACGGTGAATAGAATTTAAAGAGTTATGCGATTTAGAGAGTGGAGTTATTTTTTTTGGGATGGAATGGAAGGAATCCCGTGGCAATATCTGGACGACAATTAGGGGCGACGGGGTTCGAAATTTATCGTAAGTGAACAGGTTTTGCTCGGTTCACCGAGCATTATCGAGATTTTCGACCTTTTCCCAAACTTCCATTTTTCCTCGTCAAAGAGAGGAAGGGGGGAAGAGAGATAACGTCTAAAGGCGATTTACCGGACGACAGGGAAACGGGAGAGAAATAATTACTTTTAAACGAGAGAAATAACGGAAAAATAAAACGAAATCGAGCCTGGTTTTTCTCTCTTCGAGTACTCAAAGATTACTCAATATCGAGTAATCGTGATCGTCGAGCAATAGTTAACGATCTACAATTCGTTATCACGCTTCCCTCGACAATCTCTCCTCAACCTTTACCCAAACTTGGACGTAATTGCATCGAGCAGTAACGATTTACTTCCCTTTTACCATTCTCTCTCTCTCTCTCTCTCGCAATCCCAATTATACCTCACAATTATACCTTGGCAGTATCGCGTTCTAGCATCTATCTACGAGATAAAAATCCATCCACATTTACAAGGAAGGAAGGAAGGAAGGAAGGAATTTGTCCGAAAGAATTCGATCCAGCCGGACGATAAAGAGCAGAGGAACGATTTGCGAAGTGGCATTCGACGATCCCCCTCCCTCCCTCGTAAACGATTTTCGAACGGTCCCTGGTTGCTGGCCCGGTTAATGAGACGCTTTTTTCTCGATCCGCAGATCATCACGTTGCCGGAGTGAGGCACGAGCGCGGCAAAAGGCTCTGGTTTGACGTCTCCGAGGTACCACCCGGGGAACACATAATCGGTGCAGAGCTCAGGCTCTATCGCAGCATGGACGTGAAGAATCGGAGGAATCGTGGATCGTACATGATCACGGCCTACCGGGTATTGAGAACCGAAGACGGGTGAGTCTTGTCTTGCATCCCATTTTTCACAAATTCGATATTTTATAATACACACACATATATATATAAACTGTATAGAAGGAAGTATGAAGGTTGAAAAATATGGCGAATCGCGTTTTTTCTTTCTTTCCTTCTTTCGTTTCGTCGAGCAAGTTTGCAATGAAATTCCTCTCTTCCCTTAATGTAATTGTCGTGTCGGCAATTAGAAGGTTTCGGTTCCCGGAAAAGTGTATCCAGGTATCGGTCCTACCTGCACTCGACTCTGGTTGACTGGTGTTCCCAGACCGATAGTTTCGAGTTTGATCTTTGAACCGCTTAGCGAGGAAGAGGGAAGGTCGGTGGTGGAAAAACGGTACTCCTTCGCTCTCTCTTCTTCTCTCTTCACGAGGTTGTCAGCAGGAGAGTGGCAGGGTGGGTGGGTGGCCGGCCGGCCGACTAGCTAGCTAGCTAGCCAGCTAGCTAGACCAATTTCGTGTTCGCCTTCGGCCAGAGTCCGTGGTTTTTGACATCGTCATCGTGCCTCTAATTAGGCCGTCCTTAAGTCGCCGAAAAAATCTCAGGTATTTGTTCTACCTGTGAGAGTTTCGAGGACCAGCCCACCCGAATCTCTCCTCCGATTCTTTATTCTTTCTCATTCATATCCAGGGCCGTCCACCGATGATTCCTTTCTAGAACTCTTTCCATCTATATTATTTCTCTCTCTCTCTCTCTCTCTTTATATATATACATATCGGATCATCCCACGAAAAATCTCTTCTCCTTCCAATTCCATCCAAATCGAACTCAACGTTCGCCTTACGCGATACACATTTCACGTACCGGTTAACGATCGATCGTGTTTAATAACGTAATCGTAGTTAGAAAAGGAAAAAACGTAGGTTGGAAGATGGAATTTCAGAGAAAAAGCGGTTAGAAGCTTATTACCCCTGGTGCACGAACGTGCACGCGTCCGTTTGGAAGAGGTGGAAGGCCGGCGTGGCGGATGGCGACAGCTAGTCTAGAGCCATCCCTGTGCCCGATACCTCCGTAGACTTTGGTACTGCGACCTGACCGATATACAGGCCCCCGACAGGAAACGCTATTCCGTAAATTGAGGTAAATTAGCCGTGGAGACGGGCTCCGAGCTCCGGAGAGTTAAGAGCTCCACGAGTTACTTGGCCGTGCCTACGCAGTTACACGCACGCACAGCCCTCTCTCCACCACCTCCTCCATCATCTTCCTTCTCCTCCTCCTCCTCCTCCTTCTCCTCCTTCTACTTTTCTTCTTCGCCTTCTTCCGTCAAACTCGATGCGTGACGCATCCTCCTCCACCTCTTTATCCTCCTCCACCTTCTGGTCCAGCCGAGACAAGCTGGCGACTCTGGTTTCTTACGTGTGCGCGCCAGCCAGGTTTCCATAAGAGTTCCCTTCCCCCTCCCCTCGTCGCGGGGGTAGGGATACCACCACGCAACAGCGCGTCAGCTGTCTATGGAACCACGGATAAGAGGAATCCGACTCCGACGAAAGTCAGACAGTGACACTTGCCTCGTAACGAGGCTCAGGGTCTCGTGCTTTTAGACTCAATTAGGGATTCGTCAATTTTTCTCAACAGCGGCCGGTTTCTTACGGGATTTCTTCTTCTTCTTCTTTCTTCGTTACGCTCGAAATCGTTCCCAGTTATCGTATCGTATTCGATTCCTTCGTTCAACCTACATAATTTAAAATGTATAAAATTGATTCAATCGTTTGTAATAAAAATTAATTTTTCGAAATTGACGTACGGAATTACGGAAAGGGAGGAAAATATAGAGGAACGAGTTCGTTCGATGTTTTGACAATAAACGATGTTTTGTAATATTGATGAATTAAAAATTTTAATTAATTTTCATCAATCAAAGTTCTCGCGAATTAGAAGAGAGATTTGTTATATACTTTAACTTGAGAAATTGATAATATACAGATTGGACGATCAATTAGTCACGGATGTACGTTTTATTTCGAGTTAATAATTTCTGAATGATGAAATTGGACGATTGACGCGTTCTCGTTCTCTTCGTCGATTGTTTTTTCCGATTCAACAGACAACTCGCATTCAACAAATTGTTAAGATTCAATTAGTTATTCGTCATAGATTAATGGTATTCAATTTGCCGCGGAAATAATGTTCTCTTCGATGTATTACGATGTAACGGCTGTGCTTTGAAATTCAAATATACACATAACACCAACAGGAAAGCTAAAAGTTGATTGATAACCGCGTGATTTCTTCATCATCGATTCTTGCGTTCCTCGATGCACAGCTGCGTGATGCTAAAATCTATTCAATCCTTTACCACTTTGGAATTCAACGATTCATTCCTAGCCGAGCATGCAAAACAATCCAAGCAATCGCATCTCTGCATCCGAAGAATTCGTTTCGCTAAACAAACAAATTTTTCTTAACAATCTCAATAAATATATACATATCTACATATACATATATACTCGTATCGTTAAAATCATTCCTCGCAATTTTTAAATCGACAAATTTTAGCAATATTACTTAACGAAAAAAAAAAAGAATTTAATTCGATAATATAAAAAAATTCTTCGAAAACATGGTGTAAAAATATGGATCGTTATTAAAAAGAAAAAAAAAGAGGAAAAGAGGAGGAGGAGGAGGAGATGAAAAATAACAGCGCGGATGTTTGTGTTGGAAGATAATGCGCACAATCGACGGTGAAAAAAATTTATGCAGGAACGTGGAGGATTCATCCGTATACATTTTTAGCGTTCCCAATTATTCAATTACGGGAACGATAATCAGTCCCGGGAAAAAGATAAATGCGTCGTTTAAGGAATGTGTTATAGTCCGCGGGGATCAGAGGTGAGACCCGTTCCCTCAATGAACAATGATTAGTGTGTTTCACTGAAATCTTATATATTGACACGAGGCACGCGCAATGGATGGATTTGCGCGAATCGTCGAGTCACGATCCGTGGAGGAATCACGGCGAGAATAGTCCGAGCCCCGTCTCCTCGTGTATCTCGGTTTAGCATCGTTCCATCCTCGTTACGTAAGGATTCGATTTCCTATTGATCGATTTTATCGATGAGTTGCGCGGCTCGAAACCGTGCAACCATTCCTATTAGAGAAACAATATACGCCTTTGACCGTCTAACGTCGTTTCCTGCTCTTTGCCAATTAACACTCTTCGTCCTTATCGTCGATTCCCAGATCCCGTACACTTGGCCGCAAAAGTAATCGAGCGCTCTTTTTCTTCTTCTTCTTCTTCTTCTTCTCTTTCTTCCAACTTTCCAAATTTTTCGATCGAAAAAAAATAAAGATAAGATTTCGAGAAGAGGGTAAATCCGTTTCACGAAAGGGAAGGGAACGTTGATTTAAATATTCGCGTGATCTGCTGTTTCTTCTCTCTCTCTCTTTTCGCATTTCGTTTCGTTATCTCGATCGTTTATTTGTTCGCGCGAATTCGGTAATTTTCGCGGAGTAAGAAAAATATTTGAAGTTTGGTTCGCGGAGAGGTATTGGTAAAGAAGATGTTTGTTTTGATCAGCGAGATAATTCCCATGTGACGTGTGTTTTCTGCTCACTGTCCACACATACTGCGTGTTAACGTAATGAGTGACGCGAGTTTTTCCTTGATATATGCAAGGAAAATTGCATAGATATTAGTGACACCGAGCATTTAGTCGCTAATGCGTTGCAATGCCTTACCAGCTTATTGTTAGTCAGGAGGTAACATTAGAGCTGGAATAGGATGTTTGACACATTGTTTTGAAAGCCTAATATGCCTATTTTGCTTCGCTTATTTTCCAACCGTTGTAAACGTCAATGAATTTATCTATTTTTCCTTTTTCTTTCTTTCTTTTTTTTTTTTCAACAAAAAAAGGACTTTTAACTTTTCGATATCTTCTCCAGAAATGAAATATATATATAGATTTACACGATTGAAATTTTTAACGATTTGTTGTAGAACAAGGGAGTTGCAATACGTAGACGCAGTGAACACGACGACAGGAAAGGAAGGGTGGTTGACTTTAAATATTAGCGAATCCCTCTCCCATTGGGTGAATAATCCTGATGGAAACAAGGGATTATATCTGTCGGTACATCCCGCGGATCGTTCTGGTGAGTAAAAAAAAAAAAAAAAAAAGTCTACCATTTTTCGTTTATTTTCATATTCTCTCGTTTTCACAATCTTTTTTTTTCTAAAATTAAAGCGAAGAAACGTATTCGATACAACGTGGAGGGCTAATTTTAAAATGTCTGTGATTTATCTTTCGATAAGTCTGTGAAACATCGAGGAGGAACAGTACATCCTGTGCACTTGCCAACTTCAATGCGATTAACACGATACGTGTTTCCGTTTATATTTCACGTTTATATTCGTGGTTTAAGAATTTTCTTCAAAGTTTGTCAAATTTTCTCAACTTTCCTCCACCAACTTTGAAAAGTTTCAAATGCCACGATGAATCAACGAACGTTTTATTCCAAAAAATTCCACTTTCTTTCTCAATGGATTCGTATAAATGGAATTTTATTCGCCAAACTTTGACAAGTTCCAAATCTCTAACGATGATCTCTTTTATTAAACGCAAACTTTAATTATACGAATTTTCGATGAACAAACGATGGAATTCTATTATTCGCTATTAACTTTGAAAAATTTTAAATCTTCGAAGAATCGATGAACTTTTACTCTTACGCGAACTCTTAGCTAACTTTTAACCGTTCATTTCTCGACGAATAAATGGAATTCTATTCACTATCTTTGAAAAATTCTCTCCGTGTCTCGAAGAATCGATGAATACTTATTTCGTAAACTTTATTTCTCGCTCGTACGATTCGTATAAATGGAATTTCACTGAAACCCCAAACCTTGCATTTCTCGATCGAAACAAAAAAAATAAAGATAGTTTCGAAAATCGGAAAGATGAATCGAAAAATACGTTCGCGGATCATTTTACGCGACTCACAAGAAAGAGAGAGAGAGAGAATGCGAACAACACACAAGAGGCGGCGCACGCTTCGTATCGTGGCAATAGATCGTGGCTAATAAACTTACTTCGGGGTCACAAGTTCGACGCGGTGAATTCCGATCGTTTCTTGTACACCTGGCACCTGGAGAAGGATGTGTACGAGATATATGCTTTCTCGAGCGTACACCTGTTCCACGCTCTCACTCACCCGACGCTGAAAAGCGTTCCTCGTTCTCGTATACCGTGTCTCGCCCCCTATGTAACACCGATCCGCTAGCGATGGCTTCGTACCAGGCCTGCCTTTCCACCTTTCCGCTCCATTTCTCTTCCTACGATCTCGCTCGTGCACGCGCCCAATCCGTTTCAACCGCCATCATTTTCCATTTCCCATCCTCCGTTCCCATCCGCCTCGCCCCCCTCCCCCCCGAGACATCGTACGCCCATCCTATCGCCCGACCGATTTTGCCAACAACGTTTCTACGTGATACGTGAAAATCGATTTTTAATTCTAATCCTCGACTTTTTGATTCCGCGAAATAGAAAACTTTGAAACTTTCGAAGGAAAAAATTCCGAAAAGAATCATAAAAGATTGTTCGAAGATTGTTCGACAACGGGTTTTCCTTTTCTCGAAATAGAGAAACGTGAATTTTTGGGTAGTAGTGGAAAAAATGAAAGAAAGGAGAGGAAAAGGAGAATCGTTGGCGGATCGAAGGCGTGGAGACGTTGCTCGGTCCTCGCGAGTTTTCGTGCGTCACTCGAGGTCCTTCCTACTCGAGGCAACCACCACGAATACATCATCGAGAGACGAGAGAGGCCAAGCCGTGGCGTCGTCTTGTCTTCCTATACTGGCGAGATGCGCGTGCGTGGGATATTCAGCCCGAGGAACGGACGAAGCGGGACGGCGGACCACGTTCGAGGAACGAGGAACGAGGAACGAGAGAGAGAAAGAGAAAGAGAGAAAGAGAGAGGCATGAACGGGAGAGTGGAAGACCCAGATGGTGAGATAAGGACGCCCCTGAATCCAATTCTGCCACCGAATCTCAGATGAGAATCGTCGCGAGCCGTACGAGGCAAGATTACCTCGATTCGATCGTTCGGATAAGGTACACCTGTTGCCCGGCCCCACGAACCGATCGGCTTTAGATCATTGATGATTTTCCTTCCCTTCCACCGACGTTCTTCTCCTTCTTCTCCTTCCTCTTCCTCTTCTTCTTCTTCTTCTTCTTCTTCTTCTACGCTCGCCTGTGGGAATGTGGTAGCCTTGCCCGATTAAATCTCATCTCGGGATAACGCACGAAAAACAACCCGGCCACGAACATCTCGGGCTAATATTCTCGGTGAACACGTGTTTTCTCTCGGTGTATCCGACCGGGAGAAAAAGTGGCAAGATCCATCGATGATCTTTATATCGGGCTTCGACTCTTAAGGAGTTGTTGCTGCGCGAGATGAACAGGTTTTTCGAGAGCCGTTTCGTACCTTCTTTAAAAATCGTTCTTTAATCGCTCTTTAACGATACCTTGCCCGGGAAAAATCGCAACGAATTTTCTCCAACTATTAAACGTAATTCGCGCCTAACAATCGTTCTTCACCGTCAACGATCATCGTCCAATTTATCCAGATTTCTCATCGAGTCGAAATCACGATTCTTGCGCGGAATTTTATCCCACCTACGAGTCCACGTACTACACGTATTCGCGATCCACTTTGCTCCGCGTACACGGTGTAGAACGAATGGATCGAAAACCGATCGCGTTCGATATTCTGAGGAATGAGAAACGATCGAGATAGGGCGGCTCGCATTAACGAGCCAGCAAATTGGATCACGATCGTTGAATAATTGGATAATAGCAGAATGCTTTACATCACGTCCCACCTAATTTCCTTGCACAGGTCGCGCGCCGTCAAATTATTAAATTATCGTTTTTCCACGCGCACGAATTGGAACGATATTTCGAGTAGAGAAATAATCGGGAAATCTGATCTCCGCTTCGTCGAAACGCCTGTCGAAAAGCCTGTTCGATTTTTATCGATCAACGTCCGATCCCTTACCCCTTTCCCTTTGCGGCCAGAAAAAAGAAGGAAGGAAATTAAATTTTCTTTTTTATCGAAAACAAGCGACGACTTACCTTACCTCTTCCTGAAATTCCAACCATCTTCCAACTTCCTTCTAACGCGAACGAATACCATCGAATTATTTAATTTCCCATGGTTAAACTAGTTTGACATACCGGCAGAACTAGTATCTTCTTCCTCTCGACTCGATCCTTAATGCCGAGATATTACGCATACAAAAAAGGTACAAGCGTCGAACACTTGACGCCTAAATCTACTTCGCGTATTGTACGATGTTGAAAAGAACAAACACGAGCGTCAAATACTTCACATCTGAACATCTTTTCTCGAGCACTATTTAAAAACCGCAATTCATCCCGTCCCCATGATTCGAAGATCGTTCTCTTCCCTGCGAAGGGAAGCTCGAACGAGAGAGAGAGAGAGAGAGAAGAAGAAAGAGGGAATAAAAGTCAAACGAAGGCAGCAACTACTAACGAGCCAACCAGACGAACCAAACCCAGTCATTTCGTTCGATGTCTCAGTTCGTATCTTCCCGATCGAGAGAATCGAGTTTAAAAAATTTTTCCAAATTTTTATATCTCTCGTTCACGAGAACGCAGTATCTGGCACAAAAAAGGAAACAAAAAAGAATCGTAGAGCAATCGACGGTAAACTCGAACAAAGTCGATTCACTCGTCGATTGACTCGACTCGATTACGTACGAAAACAAACTCGAAGTCGAGTTACCTATATACGGATATCGAAGCAACTCGACTCGATCGAACGAGGACTGAGAAACGAGCGTTTGATGGATACCTAGCGTTGTTCGGTGATCGTGGAGGAACGGCGCGTGTCTAGCTTGTAATCCTTGTATCCTCGCCGCGATACACGCTGCTCACGGTAACACCCGAGAAGTCTGGCGTTATAACGACATCGTGGATACGAAACGAGGCATCGGGACCGCGTACGCGTACATACACGCGGGAACGCTCGAAATGCCCCGGTGTGCGTGCGTACGGTTTGTTGTTTGCCGCGCCTAGATCATTTTGTTGCCTGCCTCTCTCACCTCCCCAGTTTCTCTCACTCCCCGCATCCATCCTCCCCTCTCTCCACCTCTCGCACCTGTATGTTTTCTCTCTTTCTCGCTTCTCCCCACTTCTCCGCTCCTCTCGTTCGCGAGCACAACCGGTTTACCTTTGATCATTCAATATAAAACACAAGATCGGAGGCGCGCACACCTCTGCGCGCGTTCACGCGCACACAGGTGAAGCCACCGCGCACGTGTACGTATACATGTATATTCCGTCCCTCTCGGATATTCTCCCCTTCTCTCTCCCTCCTTCCATCCTGTCCTCTACTCGCTTCGCCGTCTTCCCCTCTCTCCGCCTTACTTTACCGCCGATCCCTCCCCATCTTTTCGCCCATTCTATCCCTCTCGCGCGACACTCGCCTATCTCCTCCGCCCCTGCAATCCTCTTCTTCCCTTTCGCGCCTTCTTCCTCCTCCTCCTCCTCCTCCTCCTCCTCTGCTTCTCTTCTCGCCGTGTCCTTCTTCCGCTCGTTCGCGGTCGAATGCTCGACGAGTGGTCTCCTCCTCGGTTTGTTTGCACTCGGTTCGCTCGCGGATGCGCGCGCGGAGAATCCTCGGCGTCCGCCCCCTGCCAGAGGAAGTTTCCTCCTCGGTTGCAGAAAACCAGATGCTTTCGAAAGTACAGCCGCGGCTATCTCTCTGTAGCCTCTAAAGACCGGCTACACACCTCCGCGTGATACGCCCACGCGTGTGCGTCTAACTGCGTGCTCGTTGCTCTCTCGCGAGCGAGACTTGCGACACCTCGCTATCACCGCCAACGAGTACGAGCCTTTGTCGCGGATGCCTTCGCGGATTTCTTCTCCGCTCCCCTCCCTTTCGTCCTTCCCACGATTATCTCGATCCGATCGCATCTCGGAGAATAATTATTCGCCGGAGATTTCGATCTCCGCGATTTCCACGCGAGTCGAGATGCTATACTCCTTTGCTACCGGCCCATTAGCGTCCTAATAGCGGCTCCATTACCGTGGAATCAGCATCGCAATAAGTAAAAGACACGGTATTAAACGGGTATTATTGTGACGATCGTCCGTCCTCGAACGCGAATTTCTCTAAACTTGTGTCCGTCTCCTTCCCCCTCAATATCTAAATTGTCCAATAAAATCGTGGACGATCGTGGACATTTCTCTCGAACGGCGCATAAAATCTGCTCTCTCGGTGCACTCGAGGGAGGGGGAAAAAAGATAACCGGAAGAAGAGAGAAACCGAGCATGGTATTCTTGAATCTTCGCCAACCGCAGCCTCGACTTATCCGTTCCCAGACAAATACTACCGGATCCCTCCGTCCATTTATTTACCTACGAGCACCTGTTTTCAAACACACGTGCCAACCATTCGATGAAACGAAACCAAATATTATTATTATTATTATTACAATTGTTATCAAGTACCGAAAGATTTGTCGAATTCAATCTACGAATTGGATCCACGTTTCGTACGATACATGTTCGAATATTTATGCGGCGACTTTAGAATTTTATCGCGAAAAAAAAAAAAAGAATAACAGAAGTAGACGACGTATGTAAACGAATACACATACCCGGCTTCCGTTTACCGTGTCAATAATACCGTGGACACGTTTTCAGAGCACGTGAATCGTCCTCGAAAAATATTAATAATCTTTTTTTAAAATGAGTCGCGAGGTTGTTACCGGTTCCACGTCCTTGACTTTTCGAAGTATTGCGAAAGCGTAGCCGGCTCATCTAGGACCCTTTCGTAGGAAATCGTTTTATCCTTGAACCTCCGCCACCAACGGGACACGCCAACGAATTATTACCCTTTTATTACTCTCGCCTAACATATATATATATATACACATACACACGTATAGGACGAAAGGATCTATAAAAGGATAACTAGATCGAAAGGATCTAGCGAAACAAGCGTAGGACGGAAAACGCATCTTTGGAATTCAAACTAACGTAGTTTCGCGCCGTTTCTTCGTATTATTACTCCGTTCCGACAAATTGTTACAATTTTTACACACTTTGGAAAGATACTTTCCAAGTATTCCCGCCACTTGCGTGGATTCGAGTCCACGTAATTTTCAATCGAGAATTGTTTCCAATAAGAAAAATTGTTCCAAGAAGCAAGAGAAATTTTTGCGATGCGCATAATGCGCGCTTTCAATCGCGCGAATCGCACGAATCGAAATTCGTGTTCCCGCGGTTCTGGGAAATCGGCGCGTATCGCGTATTTTTCTCTCACTTATCCGGATCGTGCACGATAAATAAACGTAAAAAGCGAAATCTCGCTGGATGTTCGCACCTCGAACGTTGGATGGATCTTATTTTTGCCAGTAACGTTCTCGGACAATCGATCGGGGATCGATCGTTTATTTCAACTGGCACGCGGTGTTATTCTCGCGCGCATAAAATACGCGATTTTGATACGCGCTTTTCTTGGCAACGCGGAATATTTCTTTCCCGCGCGCGTGTCCGTGACATTATGATAAGCAGATGGAAACCATTTCTTGGAATTGTTTTTATCTTTGCTCGCGCGATTACGACAAATTAAATTTTGACAAATTTTTTACAAATCCCCATAAATATACAACTTTTTGACGGACTTCTCGATCGCGTCTCTCTCTCTCTCTCTCTCTCTCTTGGAAAAAAAATGAGAAATTTCACGGAGATAGATCCTTTTTCTGGAAAACTGAGATACGATTGAAATATGGATGGCGAAGAATTAGGATATTTTCCGAACTTTTGTTGGAAGGAAGAGAAAGGGGGAGGGGAGGAACGATTGGATCGAATCGGCCACGTGCATGGTGTCCGCATCGGTCGGTGGACAAACTGGTCGATTCTGTAACGGCGCGCAAAGTGCAGCGGCAGCAGGTGTCCGCTGCAATCACGGCAAATGCGCATTCCTGCGAGCCAATTTACTAGCTTTCTCGAACTCGCCACTCGGTCGTGCTCGTAACAAGGATCATTTGCATACTGCGGCAATGCTGCCCCGCGGAGACGAGCCGGCGGCGGCGGCCACAATGAGACCGTTTGGATCGCTCTCACGTACCTCCGCTGTCCTTTCCTTCGAATTTCGATATCGCGCGAAAAACGCGCGACCAGCATGCGAATCGAATCGGCGAGAATCCACCGCCGCGTGAAAAATCCACGCCTCGACCTCTCCTTCTTTCTTCTTTCTTTCCCTCTCCCCCTTTTCCCGCCTCTCCCCGCCTCCCTCTTCTCCCTCTGCCGCCTCATTGTTTCCAACCGTCGAGAATGCGTTTCCCGCTTTATCGCGCACCACCTGTGCAAGCGCTCGCCGATACGCTCGGCCATTTCTATGGCACGCGTGCGGATTGTGGATGAGACGATCGAAAATCATTGCCTCCGACTTCCATCCTTCCAATTCCATTTTCTCCGTTTTCAACGTCAGAGAGTTGATATTATTTTATAAGGAAACGATCGAACGAAAGTTCGCTTCGTCTTTTTTTATCGGATGCTAATTGAACTTCGTTTGCCTTTTATCGAATAATCGAAATCGCGCGACGATAGAGAATGGATACGAGATTGGTGTTTTCCTTGTCTTCTTTTTCTCGAGTCGTAAATTAACGATCTTTTGGTAAGATTGTTGGCGAGTAAAATTGTTGTACGCTCGTTTCTTTTTTCGCTTTATAATCGATACGACACTCGTGCGGTAACTTTTAATCGAGTGCAGCACCGACGCTTTTTGCTATTCAGCTATTTCTATTTAAATGAAGGTCAAACAGGTAATTTGTACAAGGCGTGTGAACTATGATAATGCGATAGCCTACTCAACCGAGCCAATAATGCGATACGGAAAAGCAAGTAACGCGAAGAGTTCGCATTGAATGCAAATTGTCGTGAATTATGACACACGTTCGTGGAAATTTCTTTTCAAACAAGTTGTAACAAAATTATATTATATAGTCTACGCTCGTTCCTTAATTAGATTGCCAACATTTACCTTAATTATTCTCTCGATTCGTTCTATTCGCAAATTAATGATACTTGGATAATGAGTTTCGTCGATTTATAATCTCTCTCTCTCTCTCTCTGAAAAGTTGGTTTTGCAAAGAGGTGGAGCGTCGATCGAGACGAAATTTTCTCGAGAAAAATCTCGTTGTTGATACGCTTAATTTCTGCTCGATAACCAGCTCGAGTTGGACTGCGCAACTGGAAACCGTGTTTTCTGCGATTTTTCTTAAGTAACATCGATCGCGATCCGTCACGCGAATGTCTCAATTCAGAAGCGTGTAGTAGCGGAGGATGAAAAATACGAGCCACAGGTATCGAGTACACACCGTACTATTTATAGGTATCTACGATCGCAACTGTTTCTCTGTTTCAACCAATACTTGTTAAATAAATCATTGGCCGGAATGATGCCTCGTTTGTAACGTAAACTTGTCTAATAACAGTCTGATGAATTGCTTTGCAGAGAGAAAAAAAAAAACGCATAGATGTTTATCCGTCTGAGAATTGCCGCCTGACCAGTTTATTAATCATTGTTGTTTTATTATCGTTCTCGCATTGTCTCGCATCACAGATGCTTATTCCCACGTAAACCCCTCGTAAACCAGAAGAATATAATTCCTCGTAATAAATACAATAACAATTCGACACTCCAACAATGTACATTTATTGTAAAATAAAATTTCTTTAAATCGTACCGTTCAAAAAATCCTCTTTGATTAAAAAAAAAAAAATAGAAGAGTATAATTTCTCGTAATAAATACAATAATAATTCGACACTCCAACGTACATTTATTGTAAAATAAAATTTCTTTAAATCGTATCGTTCAAAAAATCCCCTTTGATTAAAAAAAATAGAAGAATAACTCCTCGTAAATACAACGATAATTCGATAATAAATACTACAACAATGTACACCTCTTGTAAAATAAAATTTCTTTAAATCGTACCGTTCAAAAAATCCCCTTTGATAATAAAAATAAAATAGAAGAGTATAATTTCTCGTAATAAATACAATAATAATTCGACACTCCAACGTACATTTATTGTAAAATAAAATTTCTTTAAATCGTATCGTTCAAAAAATCCCCTTTGATTAAAAAAAATAGAAGAATAACTCCTCGTAAATACAACGATAATTCGATAATAAATACTACAACAATGTACACCTCTTGTAAAATAAAATTTCTTTAAATGTCGTATCGTTCAAAAAATCCCCTTTGATTAAAAAAAATAGAAGAATAACTCCTCGTAAATACAACGATAATTCGATAATAAATACCACAATAATGTATATCTCTTGTAAAATAAAATTTCTTTAAATGTCGTATCGTTCAAAAAATCCCCTTTTATTAAAAAAAAAAATGGAAGAGTATAATTTCTCGTAATAAATATAATAACAATTCGACACTCTAACACTGTACATTTATTGTAAAATAAAATTTCTTTAAATATCGTATCGTTCAAAAAATCCCCTTTGATTAAAAAAAATAGAAGAATAACTCCTCGTAAATACAACGATAATTCGATAATAAATACTCCAACAATGTACATTTATTGTAAAATAAAATTTCTTTAAATATCGTGTCGTATCGTTCGAAAATCCTTGTTCTCGTTAAAAACAAAAATCTCCAGATTTTTCATTTTTCTTATCGAAAAAATATGTCCCACCCGACAAGAGGAGATTTAAACGGTTCTAAATTAACGGCCCTAAATTAAATACCGATACAATAACGGTGCGGTGTTATTCGCCGTTCAAGGTGCAAATTTCCCGGTTTGAAAATACGATCCCATACTTTCACGTTGGCCTCCCCGTTCCAATGCCTGGATATCGCCTATCGCGCTCCATGGAAATAATATTCTTGACATTAATATGACCAATACGCGGCTGAGCCACGGTATTGCGACAGTTCATGCTAATGCATGTAAAACGCCTCTATTTTTGTCACACACCGCGCGACTGTTAAAGGGAGAAGTGTAATTATTACCGCATGAATAATTAAAGCGGTTCCCGATAATTATGATAAACAAGTGTCATAACTTCTTCCAAGTTCCGATTACGTTACGAAATGAAACGTTACGCGTCGTGTCCACCGACGATCGAGAGTATCCACGGATACATAAATATATGTATAACAACCACGCGCCTCTTAACGCGTCCCTTTTTCCACGTTCACGAAATTTCTCATCCCCCCTCTTTTCTGCTCTCTCGTTCGGATTCGCGATTTAATCAAGAACAATCGATCGATCGACGTGCAGGGAGAATCGATTAAACGCGCGAAACGTTGGAACGGCGACTTAATTGCAGGGCCAACGGTGTTGGGAAACCGACTGAGCTGTCGCCTATATATCGGCCAAGTGAACGGCTGCTCTCCCCTCGATTCGAGAGAGAGAGAGAGAGAACGAACCAACACAGCTCGAGATTCTTAAATAGTTAATATTCCTGAAGGTTGCCTATTAATAATACCAAGTGGCAGCCCATGCTGAGTAAACACGCAATCGTTCCCCCCTCGTACAACACGCTCCACTTGTGGAATCGAATCGGGGGTAATTGGGTATCGCCCGATTCAAACGTTCTGAAACGCGAATGCTTCCATTCCATTCCATTGGATATCGATCGAGACGAGTCTCTGCCTCGATCACATTTCTTTCTGCAAATGTGTCTAGAGGAAATAGGTTTGAAAATGAATTTGGAGAATTCGATCTCGATCTCGGTCGACTCACAAGTTGATTCGAGTTAATTCGATAATCCGCAATGCGAGTTCAAAGGTTGCTTTGTCTATCGATCTCGAAAAATAAGATTCGATTTCGACTCGAGATCCAATTCATCGTTGTGAATTTCAGTGCACGAGATGAGACCGGAAGACATCGGGATCCTCGCGTTCAGAGGCGATCCCGACAAGCAACCATTCATGGTTGGTTACTTCAAGAGTTCCGGCATCAGAGAGTCGAAGGTACGACAGAAACGGGATGCCAGGAGAAGAAAGAAGAGCGAGTCATCGAGCCTGGATTATCGGAATAATCCGTACACCGGTAAGTGTAATCGTCCATAATCGTGAATTTTGTTAACTTCGCGCATCGAAAACCGATGGAGAGAAATCGTGAAGAGAAAGGAGAAATATGTATATATATATATTGGTAGGATACGCGTGAGTTACAAGTAAGATTAATTTTATCCGATCTTTGCCCCGACCGATTTTTGTTTCCATCATTCGAAATTGAACGATCAGGGATAACCGATTCAACAACGATTAGACGCGTTTCTATATGAAAGGACTGTTGACGCGGATCCTTCTTCGAATCGTGTTGTTTTTAAAAAAGAAAAAATTGAAAGATTAAGAGAGAGCATCATGTTGCAATTGTTGTCCAGATCCCGGTACGCAGTACAACTCGAGGACCTGCAAAATCCAAACGTTGTACGTCAGCTTCAGGGATCTGAAGTGGCAGGTAAGGCGGCTTTACTTTACAGCACATCGGGCTCGAAACGCGGCTCCAGCCTCTCTGGAGCGGCTCGCTTAGTCCGGCGACCGATGAATTATTTATTTTTCCAGGACTGGATCATAGCACCGGACGGATACGACGCATATTATTGCAGCGGCGAATGCAATTTCCCTTTGAACGCCCATATGAACGCGACCAATCACGCGATCGTCCAAACGTTGGTGCACCTGGTCAGCCCTGGTAAGGTACCAAAGCCTTGCTGCGCCCCTACCAAGCTCTCGCCGATCTCAGTGCTGTATTTCCTCGACGAAAGCAACGTTATACTGAAGAAGTACAAAAACATGGTCGTGAAGAGCTGCGGTTGCCATTGATCGGCACGTGTGCACGAGCTTCCAGTTCAACTGCGAATCGCGACACCTGAATCTTGACGGTCTCAATCGACCGACCGAATCCGCCGCGATCCGCCATTTCCTCAAATCGCTTTCGATTCGTCTCTTCTTTTCTTTCTTTCTTTCTTTTCGATCGAGTCGTGGGGAGGATACGCATCGTTCACGCGTTGTGGAAAACGTAAGAATGGAAATTTCGGGAAGATCGTGGAACGCGCAACGATTCGGGAGGATCGGTTGGGGGAGCAATTGAAACGAAACCGCTGATTCGGCTCGATTTTCCGTTCGGTCGAAACAGGGAGTATCTTTGAGCGTCGGTTGTTTGTGCCCACGCGAAAACGACGAATGCCGATCGATGGCCGGTTAACGAGCGCCGCAAGAAAATCATCGGTCGTCTGGTGCCAAATTCTCGACTAGTAGATAGTGTAATTTCTCGAAACGAGTGCTTCCGTACTAACGATCGTTAATAATAATAATAATAATAATAATAATAATAATAATAATAATAATAATAATAATAATCTCGTCGCTGGCAAAGGTGAATGTTCGAATACGTTTGGGAAACGATCGATCGACGAATACGTGCAATTCCGACACCAGATCTTTATCCGGTTTTAGTGGATATCGTTGTAATATACATACGTAACAATCATAATTTTTATTCGATTTACTTCGAATCCTTTCTTCCTTTCTTCTTCTTCTTCTTCTTCTTCTTCTTCTTACTTTTTTTTTTTTTTTAATGGACTTAAATATCTCATCCAACGTTCAAACGTTCGGTCGGATTAATATAATCGTGTAACACGATTATTATTAATTTAATGACTCGAACATTCTGAGAAGAAAAAAGAAAAGAAAAAAAAAAGAGAGAGAGGGAAAGAGAAGTTTCCACTTGGTCTATCGTATCATCGTATCTTGGCGAAGAAAAAAAAACACAACACACTTGTATCCGCGTTTTCGAAAGTATTTATGCACGTAAACCGGCATAAAGAGCAAAAAAGATATCACTTTTTCTTGTAATTAGATTTATTTATGTTTGTAAGTAATGATCGCGTCTGATCGAGCGAATAAGAGCATCCGTGTTTAATAGTCGTGTATGTACAGGCTGTTTCATAAGATGAAACGAATCCACCAAGTGAGAGAGATTCTTCGCAAAAAAAAAAAAAAAAGAAAAAAGAAAGAAAGAATCGAATCGATTCTCGATTTACTTAACGGAAATCGAATCGATCGAGAATCTAATTCCATCGTACGAAACGTAGTCTACAGAGTAGTCGGGTAATTGTCACCTTGATTTTTTTTTTTTTCTTTTTAAGCTACGAAGGACGAAGAAGAATTTATATATAGCGAATACTGCGTGGTACAAAAGTGTATGGTACCAAGTATTACGGTATGATAATACCTAGTTTTTACTCGTTATTTATTAGGAAGAGAGAAAAGATTTTTTTTAAAAGAGATGTTAGAAGATTTTATTAATCGTCGTAAAATATTTTAACGCGTTGATTAACCGATAAATCCGCAACAGTTTATATTACTTTTAAAGTAATGATTTTACATTCGTATATTTCCTTTTAATTTCCTATCCCATCTACGTGATAAACACTATGTGTGGTATTTATCACGTGAGATATATAAAATACATAAAATGTTGAAATTGAATGGTATTGGAATTAAAGGGAATCCAATTCGAATCTAATCAAAACTGTTGTGATAAAAATAATAACGATAATTGCAGACAATCAAGTTCTCAGTCAATTAAATTAATTTAATACCGATTATACGATCGAATCTTTTCCACTGTATAATTATTGTAAATTAAATCTTTTTCTCCAGCTTCTTCCTCGTTCCGGGGAACGTTGATTCTCTGTAACGAAAATTTTATTTGCTTATGAAAGGAAAGATTCATCGATGATCAAATATTTTTTTTTTACTTTATTAAAGTAAAAATAAAAATAATAATTATTGGAGAAAAAAGAAAATATTTCGATATAAATAATATATGTAATGGTGTATTAATAACGTAACGCACAATGTAAGCAAATAAAATAATATTAAAGAAGAATCCAAGTAAAGCGATGTTATAGAGGATTAAGATGGCGACAGTTACCGAACCACCCTGTATATACTTGCACACCCATGTAACTCAACTTTCTATGTACATGTATGTAGAGTGTAAATGTATTTATATATACGTATATAGAAAGTGGAAGAGTCTTTTATTTTGTAATGTCGCGAACTTCTATCTAATGTGCGAAAGGCAATCAAATTTTTGAATAAAAATATCGCAAATACAAACATATTTTTCAACCGGAGCGAAATATCACGTGCAATGAGAATTTATTTTAATTAACGTGTCCACTGCCGAACGAATTTTTTTTTTCTTTATCTGTGCGTTGTGTGTGCCAACATATTGTCGAAATATTTCAAAAAATTTCCTATTTGTTAATTCGCCATACACATTGTGTGCACATCGTAAAATCCCGTCTTAATCCCGATTAAAATTCATAATTAAGCGCAGTGAACGTGTTAAATCGAACGAATAGTTTTTTCCGCCCACTCTTACGTTTTCCTTTTTTTTTTTTGTATAAATTTCCATTTTTTACAAGCTCGTAAGAAACATAGGAGAATTATAGTCATACTTAATCGACACACGCGTGAGATTAAAAGTTTTAAATTATTCCGACGCGAAACTCGATTGTGCTGCCACCGCTGCTCGAGAAATATGTGTCAGCGTTGTTTAAAAAGCGATTAACGAGCGTTTAACCGTGTGAATGGGAATGAAGAAGCATAGTCCATTTTAGCTCGTGGGATGCGTGAATGCCTTTGTGAATGCGATCACAAATCAATCGATGAATATAATAGTCTGTGGTATCATTAACACAATTTTTGTAATGACAATGTAAATATATCGTTGTAAATACGTTCTATAATACATACTACATATAATGTGTACAATGTATTTGCGTCAATTTCTTTTTTACCATAAATCAAATCATTTATACGTTTTACATTGATCTCATGATTCTAAAGTGTAAATGCTTCGATAAAATAGAATCTATAGTTCAGTTCTATCTGTAGTTTACTTTGTCCGTAGATAAGCAAAATATTCAAAAGAAATTTCGCATAATCCAAACTGAATTTCGCAATTTTTAGCTCGATGTTTTATTTTTTTAAAGTATTATGAAGGTAGGCATACGATACTTAACTTTGACCGAATACTTAAAGATATCGATCGACCGGACCCTCGACTGACCACCGGAAGTAAAGCACCAACCCGACGATTCCTGTTATTATTGCATGATACAGTCACTCAAGAAAGAACGAGTTATAATAAAAACATGATGACATTTCAAATGAACATAGAAATATAAAATGAAAAAGAAAAAAATGGAAAATAAGATAAAGCATTCTTTCGAAACAAGAAAGAAGAATTCGATTAAAACGAGAGTAAAACCAGTAGAAAATATAAGATAATTTATTTTTCGCTTCAAATTAGAGAGCTATCTTTGTACGAAATGCGTCGTTATATCTTTTACAATATATTCAAAACTAAGATGCACGTGCATGTTAATTCTGAAAGATAATTTATGATTTAAAACGATAGAAGAAAATAGCAATGAATGCACTATATAAAAATTAATAAAGTTTTCGATAAAGAAAGTGAGAAAGAAAATAAAAAATGAGAAATAATTGAAAAAATATTGGAAGAAATCGTACAGAGTTTTCTGATACTTGTATTCCAATCTAATAATAATGATCCAATAATTCGTATAAGATTTAGACTAGATTAAAAATTTACATAATTTTTTGCTTAACATCTTGATTTTATAAAGATAATTATTAATAAAATATTATAAAAAATACTGAATTAATGAATATAATATAATAAAATATAGTTAATGAAATATATATTTCGAAAAATCAATTATTAGATTTCGCCAAATAATGAAAAAATAATTACATATTGATATCTATTTGAAAAAAATATAATTCTATTAAAATGTTTTATTAATCGATAAGTTGTATAACGATGTAATAAAGTTAATTAGAAATTGACACCATCTTATGAGTCTATGAATATGTGAAATATAGATAAGGAAAACAAATAGTATAAGAAGGACAGAGATACAATAAAAATAGTGAAATCAGCGCCATCTGCAGAGTGCCGTAAATAAAAGATAGAAAAAAGTGAAAAAAGGATAGAGATATGATCAGAATAAATTATTAGCGCCATCTCTTGATTTATTTCACAATCTTGATAAAAATACAGTTTGAATTTTAAAGCCAGGAGATGGCGTTGATTCTCAATTCTTCCTTTTTTTTTTTACTTATTTTTTAATTATTTTATGATTTTCAACTTTTTTATATATATTCTTTTAATTTATTTCTTATGTCTTTCAGTTTTTTCTTGAATTCAGAAATTGAATGAAATGAATCAATTTCTGTAATACTGAAAGAATTTTGACCACTTTATATACTACTATACTATCTTCAAAACACGATTTCATTTTTAACATAACACTAATACGAAAATCAATCAAAAAATAATTGATATGATCGAGATGGAATAATATCGCAACTCAAACTACATCAAAATCCATATTATTAAATAATTTATTTATTACTATATTGTAAAAGAACGAATATATAAATTTAAAAAATAATAAAGTAACTAGAAAATAAATGAGTTAATAAAGAAATATAATAAAATATAATAAAACAAATATAAATTAAAAATCAAGAAATAAATATGGAAATAAATAAATAAAAGTATAAATAAATAAATAAATGAATGAAAATATAAATTAAAAAAAATAAATGAAAAATAAATGTACAAATAAAATATCAATTGACTAAATAAATAAATAAAAATAAAATTAAATAAATATAAAATAAACTAAACAAATATGAATGAATATGAAATGAATATAAATTAAATATAAATTAATATATAAATTACTAGATTATAAATAAATCAAGGTATAAATATAAAAATAATAAATGAATGAAAATATAAATTAAAAAATAAATCAAAAAATAAATATAAAAATAGATGAATTTATAAATAATTAAGTAAATAATACAATAAAAAAATATTATTTAAAAAATTAGATGAGTAAATAATATATAATATATAATAACATTTAACATATTAGATATTAATTTCGAATATTATAAATATTATAAATATTATAAAAATAAATGATAAAATTATTCTGTTATAAGAAGTTAAAATATTATAATATCGATCCTTCGTTCACGAAAGTTCGTTAAGAAATGATCGGTCTCGCGACTTACCTCGTATTTATAGGTCGCGAAGACAAACGAAGTTTGTCGAAGACATACGTTCTTTGTCGAATATACTTTTGAATATATTAATCGATTATTTAATAATTTTGATCATTAAATTGTTAATTTGTGTCTCTAATAGTTTATTATGATTATAAATATAATAATTAATATACATTTTATAAACTAAAATTAGATTTATTATTTTGTAATATTAATTTTCGATTCATAGTTGTGTTAAAATATTTTAACTCATTTTATATGGTTTTATAATGATTTAGATTTATAATATTCAATGATTTATAAATTTTTAAATTTTTATTATTTGTTTAATTGAAGTAAAAAATGAATTCTCGACTTAACATAACACGAATTAACGGTAACCTCAATGATTGACAAAAATTACATAAAGCAATTCAAAAAAACGTTAATTATTTTTATCATAATTATTTTTATAATAATAAATAGATTATTAAATAAACGAAACTAATAGTAATTTATAAATTTAATAATAGAATATGAATAGAATTGCTTACTGTATATTGAATTATCGGTTATTGTCACACACCTCAACACAATTACCTTCCACAGGACATTAACTTTATACGTTATAATAATTGAAGTCGTTTTCTGATTGGCTGACGTTAAAACAATTTTACAATCGAAATCGTTAATAAAATTAAAGTATTGCACGATATATTTTAATTATTCTAATTAAATATATATTAAGAACAAATTATTATTTTAATAATTATTTATTTGATTTATATATTTTTTTAATTAATTAATTTATTTATTTTTTTATCTTTTTATCTATTATGAATGTATCGATTATTTACTGATTTATTCATTAGTGATTTATTTGTAATCTTTTTATAGATTTCTTTGCTTTACTCATTTATATATGTATCAATTTATTTATTTATTCCTTCATTTATTTAGTAATTATTTATTCATTCATTTATCATATATCACTAGATATTTATTTTACAATTATTTATTTATCCATTTATTTAACAGTCTCGTTATTTATTTATTTATCTATCCATATAATTGTATTTATTTATTTATATATATATTTATAAAAATATAAATATAATATAAATAGTTGAAATTGAGATGTTATATATAAGTATATTTCAATTATTCGAAATATTGAATATATATTAAGAATAAATTATTAAAATTAATTTAATATAAAAGTTTAAAAAATAACAATAATTAAAATAATAATTTTATTATTATAATAAATATAATCAATATTTATTAGTAATAATAATAAATAAATTACTAGAAAAATTTGTGAACACACATACACACCAATATATGCATGTACAAATATATATATATATGTAAATGAATAAATAAATATATAAATAAATAAATTAATATATAAATAAATTGATACATATTCAAAAACAAAGAAGTTTATAAAGAAATTTACAAATAAGTCACTAGACAAATGAATAAATTGGTAAATAATCCGTAAATTAAAAATCAATAAAAAAATCAATAAACAAATTAATAAAAAAATATATAAATCATGTTAAATTAATAAATGAATAATATAATAATAAATTATTAATTTTATTTAATTATTTAATTAAAATAATTAAATATAATATATTATGTAAAATTTCTACATGATTTTGATTATAGAATTGGCTAGAACGTTAGCCAATCAGAAAACTGTTATTCGAGTTGTGGCGCGTGGCGTCAGTCTCTTGTGGAAAGTCATCGTAACAGCAATCATTTTCGAGTACGCAGTAAATAATTCTATTCATATTCTTCTATCGAATTTATAAATTATTATTAGTTTATTTAATTTATTTATTATTGTAATGATAAAAATAATTAAAGAATTGTTTTGAGTTTCTTTATCCGTTTTTTAATTCCAGAATTTCATTTATTTAACTATTGAGGTTACCGGTAATTTGTGTTTCGTTGAATCGAGATTTAAATTCACTTTTTTCATCTTAATATGATTTTCTTATACACTTGTTTTATTATTTTTATATTTTTTGAGGGCAAATTATCGTTCGAGCCTTTTTAATCATATTGAAACAAATGTACAAAATCGTAAATTTATCAAATTAGATTATTCTATCAAATTAAATTATATCAATAATATACATTACATTTCTAAATATATTATTTTTTTATATTTTTTTCTATTTTTCATCAAGTATGCTTAAAGTTCATGACTTTTTTGTATTGTGTTATCGATATGCATAAATTCATGATTTGTTTGCTACATAGATCGTATGTAATATTTTTTTTCATAATATATTTTATTATTCGTATATTATTCATATATTATTATATACGAACACATATTTATTACTATAATTGACAATCTTTTGAGGATTAAATCATTCTTTTTTCTTTATTTTCTTTATTGATTTATTTGATGATAGCAATTATGATTTTCTAAAATAAAGTTTATATTTGCTTATTATTTTAATATCATTGATTAATTTTATATATTTTATACGGTTATTTTAAAATTTTCTTTCATTCGGATTATTATTTGATTATTGGTAATAATTTTAAAGACGGGAAAAATTTCAATATGGAGGCCATCTCTTTTCCAAAGAGAAATTCAATTATTTTTCTTGTATTTTTTTTTTTTGATTGTTTTTATTTTATTATTTCAAAATATATTTATAATTTTATAATGATTACTTTTATATTCATTACAAATATTAATAATTCTGTTTAAATAATATATAATATGATTTAAAAATATATTCTATCTTTTTATATATGAAATTTGTAATCATGAAAAATTGATAATAATTCATAGATTAATAAAAAAATGATAATATTTTTTGAAACAAATAAATTCTTCAATAGAAAGAAGAAAAAATTATGGAAAAAATATTTTGTTTTTTTTTTTATAATTATATCATTTCTCTTTTTTGTCTTTTTTCTTACTAATACAATTTTATTTTCAGAAGATTTTTTTTATAATCATATGTAATATAGTTGGTAAATTCAGTATTTGCTTCGTAATTTTTAATATTTTTAGAATTTATGTTAGTTCTAATTAAATAATCGTAAAATTCAGTGTTTATTCGTTGATTTAGTTTTATTAGTTTTTTTAGTTTTTATTAGTTATTAGTTTTTTATTTTTTTTAAAATATACTATATAATATTTTTTTTTAAATATTTTATGTTTTTTATATAGGATAGAATAAATGTCAGAATAAAATCTAATAGAAATAAGACGAAGACATACTTATTTTTATATATTTTTTTATTTCAACTCTCAAGTAATCAATATTAAAATGTTTAAAATGTTTTCTATATTTTGTTACAGTTTCTATTCCTTGATATTATTTGATGAATATTTCATGATGGATATTCTATGGATTACAGCAGCATTGATAGCAGTACAAATTCTTCGCATGTATTGGTAAGTGTATTTATATTCCTTTGGTTTTTCAATCATGTCCTAAGATGAAAGATCGGAATCGATGATTTTATACATAGATATATGAATATAATAACTTATAATAATTTATATGAATATAATAACAACGGGTATTCATATTTATGAATAGTAATATTAGATATATTTAATATTTAAATTTTATATATAGATATATACTAAACTAGATCAAAAATCAAATGTTTTGCAAACCTATCAAACCTAAAGAAAGATTTATCATTGATTTTAAATAAATGTTTGCATAGATAGGTAGGATTAGAAAATTTTTGCATAGATAGAATGGATTTTTTTGTAAAGGACATAAAAAAAGCTATTTTTTTCGAAGTCGAATGAAATTTGTAAAATATTATCTATCTTGTGTATCTCGTTGTATCTGATACGTATAAAATCCTTTTCCACTAGGTAACTAGTAACTCAGCAGACAAAAGTAACTACTGTACCGATAGCAGTACAAGTAGCTTACAGATTTTTAATAAATATTTTAATATGATATATTTAAATATTATATTTTTTTATTTCCATTTATTAATTTTATAATTAATAAATTTAATATAATGATTTATAATGTTATAATTAATTACATTTATTATACTTTATAAATAAAATTTTTTATTATTATATAAGATATCATTTATTAAATTTATAAATTTTAGAATTTTAATTTTAATTTGTTAAAATTTAATATTCAAGAATACTTTTACATGATAAAGACTATTAATTTAATTTATAAATTCTTATCTCAGTTAATTTTCTGAATATAGATGGCACTGTATGTATATATAAAAGCATAATTTTAACTAAAATTTTAAATTCAATATTATTAAAAAAATATCAATTTTGAATATTATAGGAATTATATAATATACAAATTATTTTATATTTAATTTTATAAATTTTCAATTATATTAAAATAATATATAACTTTTATATATAAATATTTAATTATATATATTCAATTATATTACAATAATTAAATAAAAAAAATGCAATATTTAATTATTATAAAAATTAATTTTATTGTTGTATTATGAAATTTTTATAACAAAACAAATTTTTGGAATGAATCTAAAAGAAACTTCTCATTCGACGATTTAGTTTGGCACGTGATTTTGAAACTATATTTCAGCCAATAAGATTTAATCACACTTGATATAATATATTTAAAATTAATTCAATCTCTTTACTTATTCATTATTTGAAAATTTTTTAAATTTTATTACAATATCTTCACACTATTGAATATATGTATAAAAATATCTTTTATACGTTTAGAATTAAAAAAAAACGACTAATTATAGTTCTCTTAAAATATCGTTGCCCTGAATTGATTTAACTGGAAAGAATATGGCTACTGCTCTCGAATCTGTTTCGATGTATCGCTGAACGATATTCTCGTTTCAAATCGATGGTCGTTTTCACGATGGACGGCGAACGTGCCGTGGACTGGATGTTCGTGCGAAATGACGATTTTTCGTGCTGACCATGTTTCTTATTTGAGAATTAACGTGCATCGATATATGCAATCGTGATTTTTGAGAGTTTCGTGCGGAAAGTAGATAATAACGATTGTATAAAATCAACGAATCGTTAGTGGTGCTAATATGAAGTGTGTGCTGTGTACGACAGTAGTCTTCTCGTGTGCTTTCGTATCGCTGTCAACGAGAATTTGATTATTTGGATTTTAGATAAATTATAAAGAAAAATTTTATGAAACGAATAAGAAGCACATCGTAAATTTAAGTTTAAAGAACAAAAAAATATATTATTTATTTTAACGAAATAGAATCGCGCAAGGTACGCCCCTTTTACAGGTGCCAATAACATTTTTGCAATATCAATAGAAAGAATCGACTAACAGAGACATTTCTCGAAGAAATTAAATTTGAAGACGTACCCAAAATTTCTAGTGTGATATGTTTCTGCAACTTTGAATTTAATGCCTGTTCTTGGTTTTTCCACTGTTTCGCGCAAAATCGATAAAGAAGCTCGCACATTGCCCGTGGAGTGCAGAACGCGCGAGGAGAATTACTGACAAAAATAGCAGAGTCCTCCGTAGACACAGTAGAAGAGTATCCTTAGATTTGCTATTCGTCCTTTGCATCATTTTGTTGTAACCCGGCATTATTTTAAGTGCAATTTTTAAGTACACTGCGTACAGCGCTGCATGTCGAGGGAACGCTGCTCGAAGTTTCAAAATATCGTGTCTATTGTAGCCTTGTGTGTGTTCCGGCACGAGCCATAAAGTTAGCCTGTGATTATTTAAATTTTTTCGTTACCGATTTTATTGTAAATATTCCGAATCGATGATTTGCATCTATCGAATAAACTGGAAATCGAAGGTGATATCGTTCTAATGTGAACAATCTATTCGTAAGTGATATTACGATCGTCCAAGCGCACACTCTAACCTTATTTCGAATGAAGTTGAGCGGTATTCGTGCTACCTAACCTTCGCGTTCTTTAAACGAAACGTTCGAATTATTCGAGGTAAATTCGTAAATGTGCCTGATGATCCTGCGACGGAAAAAATAATCGTGTATGCGTATCGAATAACGCGAAATACTTTGAACGCAGTGTCTCGCCGGCTATGACGAGAACAAGGACTCGTTTGAACGGATCGTTGCTGCAACCGTCGCGAATGCTGTGATTTCATTGAATGTGGAGTGCGATCTCGCGCCTCTTCGTTAAGGGCAAAACAGAGGAATCTGCCCTGAGCACGGAAAATCATACGTGTGACGGTGTGCCCGATACGGTCGTCCATGTTTTCGACGCAATGGATCGTAACGCGGGTGATGATCGACGTAAGGGCCCTGCCGGCGAGCAACATCACGGCGGAGCCGAATTTGAACACTTCTCCGACGCCTATGATTCCCGTCAGGTATGTACTTATATATAGATATCATTTGTACATTTCAACTTTATTATTTTACTGAATATTTATGAAGATATTTACTTGATAGATTAGAAATTTAATAAAAATAATGGATATAATATTTCTAATAAGATAAAGTATTATAGATAAAGTAAATGCTACTTTATGGTAGTTAGTAGTAAAAATAATATATTTATAGTA